>NW_027256883.1:173203756-173807897 GCF_029215685.1 Pituophis catenifer annectens | reverse complement strand
ATGTAGCTCCTATGCCAAGCAGTACAGAGAAAAGGCACATTTCTGACACGTATATCAAATTTATCCAAAATGGATCCAAAACACCTTTTCTGTTTCAGCTGGATTCTGTGCACCTCTACTTCTATTATAGAAATTTTCTCTATGACAACAACAAAAAATTATTAAGTCAATATTTTTCTACTGGAACTAGCTATAAAAGCTGGATATTAGAGAATGGATAAGAAATAAGTCAAAGGCCTTCAGATTATGGATTTGTTCACAGTTATTAAACATGCCATGGACTACAAGAAAAATCAGTGTTGGATGAAATAAATATTGCCTGTTCCCTTTGTGATATTAGCAAGTAAGTAATAGACTTAAAACAGCAACAACTATACTTGAGGAAAGTTGAAGTAGAAGGGGAAGATAATGGATATGGTATTTGAATAAGATTGGGAATATTAACAGGGTGTCCTTGAAGAGCCATGGATTGTCACTAAGTACAAATAAGGATGGAAGAGGTTTCCCTGTATGTTAATAGGAATTGAGTGAGTGTCACTCAACTAATTATACAATAAAACATGTAAGTGATGAGCTAGCAAAGTTGTCTTAAGTAAGATGCAAATTTAAAGGCATTCTTTCCTTCTGACAAAAATTATTTCCATGCTCAGCATTTATGATTTTCCAAGTATTAGACAAAGAAACTCATCTGGAACTTTGGTTTGTTTTCTTTTTAGTCCAATGTGAAATGCATGTTCCCCCTTCTCTCCATGAACTATATTTCTATAAGACTAAGCATTCTATCAGACTTTAAATTCTCCATTTGTTCCCTTGCCACTGTGTTGTCCCCAATTCGGGTGTGAGACTGGTGCCAAAGCCAATGATGGACTCCAGACACGAGGTGCAGGTTTTCTGATTGTTTTTTATTGGAGTACTCCAAGGAAAAGGGCTTCTGGCCAAAATGCCAAGAACCAAGAACAAAAGAGTAAGTAAGTTTTATACATTTTCACTAAAAGAGAATGTGGGACAAGGCGAAATAATAAGAAATATCATCTAATAAACATTTTAGTAATAATTCTATAATTTATTCTATTAGTCTCTAGCTGTCCCTATTCCTAAACTTTGGCTAATGAATGCCCCAGGAGTTATCTAATACACATTTTATTGGCTGCAGGCCATCTCTATTCCTAATTTTTAGCTGAAGCCTACAAATTGTCTAACTCTTGTTACTTTTATCAGCTTTCTAACTACAGAATTGTTACAAGATTTACACATGCATATTTCCTGTAGATAAGCATTCTTTGTTCTTGCCAGACACCCTCTACAATTACAGGCTTCCTGATTTACTTTCAAGTGTGTATCATGTCCTGGCTTTATTTCAGCATACAGCCCATCAGTTGTGTGCCCCATAGAGTGTCAGCCATGTGAATACATGAATAGCAACTATCTCTATATTCAAGAATAGGATTACTCATCATTCTCTTGGCTTTCTAAGTACAGAAACTGATCTCTGTTTCTAGTAAACATAAACTCAATGTAAAAACAATTAAAATGGCTTAGTGGATAGGAATGCACACTCCAAATTTGAACTTAGTTCTTTGTATAGGTGTAATTGAATTTACTTAAGTAGCATAAGTAAATGAAGCATGGGGTGTACCTAGAGTATCACAATATTACAGAAGAAAAATGGGGAACTCAGCTATTTGTCTCAAATTTATGGAACCACATGATAGAATAGGCTTGTTGCAATTTGAAAGAAAATGAAGAAACAGTGCTTTTTAACTTCAATACATCAAATATAAATATAAATCAATCTAAATCTAAATTGCACTAGCATCCAATTAAGTTCAAAGGAATTTTGTACCCATTTTTTAAAAAAAATCACATTTGTGTTATCTGTTTCTATTGTTGTTCTCCTCACATTATTTAAATACCCAGTAAATATGTAATAATAATTATTGAGTTAAAGATCTGCTTCCAAATATTTGACTAGGGTGTTTTAGATCTGTGTTTATATGTGACACAAACAAAGTGCCTTATCCAGATTTTTTTTAAAAAAAAATTTAAAAACCATTTCTAGCAGTGATGCTAACTGGAATGAACTTTTCAAAACAAAAGTAAAACCCACATAAAAAATAATGAATTATGTTTGTACAAATTTGAGCTAAATCTTGTGTGATTGACAGAATTAAAGAAAAGCTGGATGACACTGCAAAATACTACATTTACAAAAGGTACTGTGGACTAAAAGCTTTCAATGTTTTTTTCACGATTTATTCTTAGAAGTTAAAGTGGAAAAAGCAAGCATTTGGCCAAATTATCTCTGGCCAAGACACTAATGGAAAGAAAAATACCAGAGCAGATAATAATGAAGTCATTCTTCTTCAGAAAGGTAGCTGACTATGATGGAAGTGTAATTATCAATGATTTTTCAACTTTCATTAATGGCAGAAGAATACCTTAATTAATGATAATTAATACCCTGCCATGGTCCTAATGGACTGAAATAAATTCAGTCTGGGGGAATCAGATTTCAAAGAGTTTACAGCAATCACAACAAAGTTGCTGGCAAAATCTGTAAATTATTGGTTTACTTAGTTTACTAGAGAAAGTAAAAAAATAAAGATATATTAGCCAGATACTAATACCCTCTCTGTTTAGGAAGTCTGTTTCAAAACATCACTAGGCAAATATAACAGCATTAATCCACTTTGACATTCATGGCACTGAGAAGTGCATAATGATCTACCATTCCTTCATGAGTGGTCACAGGTGAAAACTAGCTCAGCCATTTCCCGGTTCCATACAAAGAATTCTCTTTATTTGCAACTCTGAAAGTTGGCTCAAAGACAGGAATCCAGTGTGCATTGCCAACTGCACATGCAATTCCTCTTTTAGTTTAGGATTTATGCTGAACACCTGCTTGTCTACCCAACTGGCCACTTGAAGAACATTGTCATACATGTAAACAGTATCAATTGTTCTAAAAACCAGAGATATGATGCTGTCTTGTTTAGAAATATCAGGCTTCATCCAGGATTTCTTTTTGAAGTAGGGAAAAAAATCAAAATCATCCTATCAACATTAAAACTGTAACAATAAAATAATGTAGTAGTAGTAAATTAAAAAGACGTTTTAACCCAGCAGATTAGAAAAAATTGGTTTTTTTCTGATACAATATTGCTGAATGTGGAATGGCAGACAATTGTCAAATAACATTGACAAGGACATTCCAAAATCCCATCCCATCCCAACCCATTCTATTCCAATTCAGAGACACAGAACCTACATGAACTGGTGGGTTGCTGAATGGGCTCCTGCAATATACAAATACATTCCACTCCACTCCACTGTATAAAATCCTACTTGCATTGCAAATGCTAGGTTTTATACCCTCTGGTAATCCTTCTGCAGAAACAAGGAGAATGTAAACAGAATAAAAACCGTACACACATAAAACATTATTACTAATACAATGTAGCCTCAGAATTAATAAGGGCATAAAAGAGAAAGGGAAATAAGGAGAAGACATTGGAAACAAGCAAAAAAAAAAAAAAAGCTAGAAAATTATTATGTTGCAATCAGAATAACTCAATCCAAATTGACCTTACTGCTCATTTATTCTTTGCTCTTTTTTGCAAATGATTTGAATGTTGAAACACGTATCAGCAATTTAGATGAATCAGATAAAATTGCTCCTTCCAACAGAGAATTAAATCTTTTAAGCAATTCCCCTTTCCATGCCTGAAATATCCATAATTCTTCATAGAGTCTAAATAGTAGGGACAGTGCTAGGAGTGTCCAGAGGCGAGGTAAAAAGAGACAAGAAAGTGGACAAGATGGTGCATTGCACACAATAAGTAGGTGGTACTTTGATCACACTGTCTCATTTGCCATTTTGACTTGTTTCAGCACAACCTGCAGATACCCCTGGATTGTGCCAAGAAAGACAAACATGCAAAAGTTAAGCTGCCAGCCAGAGGTACTCAGAGCAGAATTATGTCAACTGCCAACAACTGCTCAGTTTCAAGGCCTTGTGGCACAAGACAGCTAGCTCTATGAAAAGCAGGAAAAAGAAGCTGTAGGTTAAACTGCCATTCATCTGTTAGAGAATTACATTCTCATGCTGACAATGACATTCAGTGATACGTTGAGGTTTTGGTTCTGTTTGCAATCTAGATTCTTGTCTAGCCACAATGTGTCAAATATCTAAGGGATGTTTTGCTAAAAGTGGGCCTATCGGTTTCCTTTAACTAAGTAAAATGGGAATTAGAGTTTAATACCCCAATCCTAATGTCACCATTTTCATTTTTATCAAACAACAATCACCATCATAGTGTCTGCCCTGCTGATTTCTGTAAATAATAAATTGGCAAGTCTGAAGTATATAAATTTAATGTTTCAACTTCTGAGTTGTGTGATCAATAATAAAAAATGATACGATGAATTCTTATTAAATAGGATTCAATGTTTAATAAGATTAAGACAGCAAAGCCTTTTTGTTGTTGTTGTTGTTGCTTAAATTTCATTAATTTCAGCTTCCACAAAGGAAGCTTACTAGCCTGAAAGCCAGTTAACGCCTCCAAAATATCCTACATTTTTAGACCTTCAGGAGCAGTTTTGAACCAAAAAACTGTTATTCAATAATGTCTGCTCATTGTTACTACATTTCCTTGGCTTCTAGTTGTACAAATGGAACATTTTGCAATATAATATACTTAGTAACATTTATTATTATTATTATTCCTAGCCTTTTTTCACAATTGCAGGTCTGGTTTTTTGGATCAACCACATGTTGATTCATCGATTGGGACAGGGATTCACTGGTCAGCTTGTTGGCCAAGCCTGATCTCATGGGCTGAGAGAGAGTAAATGGCCAAGTCTCCCAGCTCACTTTCATGCCAAATGGGACTAGAATTCATAGTCTCCTGGTTTCTAGTCTGATCCCTTGACTACTAGACCAAGCTGGCTCTCATAACACTGTTTTCAAGTAACACTGCTTGCTACTTGGAAATAGAGGAAGATGCAAATGAAAATAGTGTACCATCATCAGTGCCTAATGAAGTTACATAATTGGGTAATGAAATGTCTATAAGTATACAACCAAGCTCAGAGAACACGAACTCCACTTCAGTTCCATCCTGAAATATAACAATTACATCATAATTATACAAATTATAAATTATATAAATTTTACAATGATGTTAGTATTATTTATACCAGAAGTCTATGCAGCAAAGTTGATTGCAAAGGCAAGGTACTCTTCATTTAGGCAACCAAACTGACTTTAATGAGTTATATTACTTCAAGGAACATGATATGTGCTACTCATATAAAAATCCACCTCAATGAGCTAAATAGTGTAGCTACTCTGCTGGTTAGAAGAGTGCTTTTCACAGCTTTTCACAGCATTTTACAGAAGCACTTTGGAGGAAAATGTCTTTTTGAGGATCTGTTCTAATAAAAATGACTTGTTTGGTCCTAAAAATGCAGAGATGATTTTGAAACCTTTCTTTTGCCAAGTACCCAAGATACTGTATGTCTGCAAATATTATCTTATATCATTCTATGAGACAGCTTGGGATTGGAAATGTTCTGGTTGCTAATTCAAAACTGACCAGATGGAGCAATAAGTAGAGTGGGTGGATTAGAAATTCATGGGACACATCATTTATGTTTGGGGATAAAAATTATTGTACCAGCTGTTATTAATAATGAGATATTTTTGTAGTGCATATGGCACTTTTCTTACTTCTGTGACACCTGCCAGATAGTATATGTGTTGGTCAACAAAACATTATTGAAGGAGTCATTTATCA
Source organism: Pituophis catenifer annectens (assembly GCF_029215685.1). Lineage (NCBI taxonomy): Eukaryota > Metazoa > Chordata > Lepidosauria > Squamata > Colubridae > Pituophis > Pituophis catenifer. The sequence goes on along the minus strand of NW_027256883.1, from coordinate 173,802,099 downwards.
TTTGCACAAAATCCTAACATAATATCTAGGTTTAATCTATAAAATATATTTCTTAGTAAACAAATCAGAATCAAATTGCAGAATATCACCTTTGACACAATTCAAATAAAAAAGAGAACTAAAGCAAGTAAGATATTCTGCCAATTTTACATCACAAGAAAACAGCCAAAAACCTTTCTGACTTTTTCAATCATCTTTATATTCAAAAATCCCAAACTAGTCAACAGTTTTGGCAGGGAGTAGGTGGATAAAGATGATGATAATGACAAGGACACATATGCAAGGTTACATTCATATTAATTAATTAGGAATATTCTTTACAAAGTAAAGATCCCCTCAATTTGAGCTTGACTTTTGGTGGCTACATGGACACATCCTTGTGGTTTCTTGGCAACAATGTGTAAGTAGTTTTACATTGCCTCTTTCCATAATGATGAAGCAATGGAGAATGGAAATGATTTATTGGTTTGGACAGCTGATTACATTAATTATATATGCACAATGTGTGAATAGGTATACATTTCCCACTATTTATCTTTATTCTTTTTTACAGCTGTAGAAGAAGGGAGGGTGGGGTCTCTGGGTGTTTTTGCATGTCCCAACTGAGAACCCACTAATTGCCTTTTAAAACAGCTTCTTGGGTTGTATGTTGCATGTAATTTGATTTCTGAGCTGACTTCAATCAGAATTTTGTGTATTTTTGTGTTTGTGTATTGGCTGTCTATAATTATATTTATTAATATCACTTAATTATAAGAGGTTTTCTTTTTCTTTTTGTTTGATTTATATTGAATATTGTAACATCTAAGGTAAAGTTTCAGTTTTCAAAACTTGTATTGCAGACAATAGTCTGATCATCACTCCAAAAAACCAATATCTCATTCTTTCCTTGTTTACCTTTCATGATATAGATATCTTAAAGGTTTGAGAAACATAGGTAGGCAACAAAGGGTTTTTAAAAATAAATTGAAGGTAACACAGTCTGAAGATTTGTGACTATATTTCTTTTCAAGAAACCCACATATCAGAATTAAATTTGGGTCAATGGAAATGTAAAATCAAATGCTATTGCATGTGATTTAGGAACTCAGAGTTTAAATTCTCAATTGCAATGATTAGTATAAATTATGTAATTAACCCTAAAGAAATGTACTGACATCTAAAATGTTGGATTCTTGATTTTTACAATGTTCTTCATTTTTTTCACTTTTTTTTTTCAAAAGGGAGTTCTGCTTAGATTTATACATCTATGTGTATAACATTTTATACAATAGGGTTATAGTTTTCATGTAACTTTGTTATTACATGTTATCAAATGCAATGTCTTTATCAAATTTAATTTTTAAAAGTGGGGAAAAAAGGAATGATTCCTTCAATGGATATTCCTTCTCTTTAATCTCTCCAAAGGACTGTAAATTGATGCTATAGGACAATGATGGCTAACCTTTTCCAGACCAAGTGCCCATAGCGTGTGTGAATGTGTGCATGCAAATGTGCGTGCAAATGTGTGTGCAATTGTGCGTGCATGTGCCTGAACCCCCCCACCCATGTGTACATGCCCCCTAAATGTGCCACGCTCCCCGTGCATGCGCACACACACACTGCACATGCCACGCCCCCCACACATACACAGCAAAGACCTGATGACCAGCTGGCTGGTGGGAGGCAAAGTTGAACTGGGGCAATGGCTCGCGTGCCCACAGAGAGGAAGCTGTGTGCCACCTGTGGCACGTGTGCCATAGGTTTGCCATCACGGCTATAGGATATTCAGCATGGATGGCTCTCTTTTCCTTCCAGAAGTTTAAATCTCTATGTTCTCTGGTTACTATATAAATCTTTCAAATAGAAGAATGAGAAAGACCCATGCCTGAAGTTTTTAAGAACCTTCGTACACAGTACTGCTTTAGTAGGATCAAAAGTCTAATACAATCTCAATCAGCTTTTTTAATGAAAAGACTCCAGTTTCAGGTAGTTCTTTACTCTCTATGAAATTCTTAGTCACCAAAATCATGGTTGTTCCAAAGGTACTTTTTCAAGAGTCAACTGGATTTTTTGGGGGATTGTTTCGTTTCTATCCAAGAAGCTTCTTCAGCTCTGACTAGATGGTGGGGAATGGAAGGATTTATATTCCTTGCAGATAGCTAGTCATTTGCATTCTTTTAGAGAGAAGTTGAAGTCACTTGGAGGTTTATCTGTGTGCTCAGTCATCTTGCAAAGAAAGAAGCATGTGGGCAGAGGATCAGGGGCAGAGGATATATTTTTGTTTTTAATTCTTTAATAGTTGTTAATTTTTTATTCCTGTAGAGTCACTGAAAATTTGAGTGTCCTTTAAATGTGAATCATAAAGAAACAAACTTCAGGAGAAATACATATAACATTTAACCAGAGTCCCTGATTACTGTATAGCTAGTCTAAAAAATACCAATGTGGAATGAGCTATATGAATGTAGAATGTAGGCATGTAAACTGCTTTGGATGGTACAACTTTCTCACACAGTAGAAATTATTATAATTGTTATTATTAAATTATTATTAATCAGTAGGCAAATATTGATATCTCTTTGCAATAAATATTGATGTAAGAATTGGAAAAGTTAATGGCAGCTTCTACACTTAAAGCAGAATATTTCAGAATAGACTTCATTGCTCCAAACATTGAGAACTACTGTTTCAGAAATCAATGTTAAAAAGATATTACACACGAACAGTTATTTTAGTCATGAAATGGGCACTTATATTTCATTTGTCATTGATACATATATCTGTATGTATGTATATGTATATACGCGTATGTGTGTGTGTGAAAGAGAGTGAGTATGTGTATTCATTAGCTTGATTTCATTTCCAGATGTATCATGTTTTCACAGATGCATCTGCATTATTATGGGGTCCCTATAAGGCAAGGACTCTTGGGTATTCAATTCTTTAAACAGCCACTGGGAATTCTCTGCATCACACAAAGGAATTCTCCTATTTGGATATTCCACTAAACGTGCTATTTTATCTTCATTGTCATTTCTATTACCCTGTGTCTAGTTCCTTGTCAAGCAAAACATAAAATTGTTTTATTTCATTACTTGGGCTATAATTATTCCTAAAGATGGTCATATTACAGAGGATGATTGGAAGCTGCAGCTTCTATCATAGTTCTGTAATGGGGCGAGATGTATGCCTGTTAAAGCATACAGATAAACTTCATCTGAAGTTTAACTGGTGGGTTAAGGCAAAGTAGTATCTACAGCTAGGCCTTGTAAGGAAGCCAATTCAGAAATCTGACTGCAGATATAATGAAGAGACAGCAAATTATTAACAATTATATATGATTTTACCAATAAAGAGAGAAAACAGAATTAATAGAATTTTATGTCCATTATCAAATTAATTTGGTCCAATCCTGGTTTATTATTCATCTTGGTTTGGGAGGAAGAGTCATTTGGTCCCATTTGCACATCAATTCATAATTTTTCTTCATTTTTAATCATAGGATCATTTTTAATCATCACAGGGATGAAGTGTTCTGCTAAATGCATTTTAATTTATAATTCTTATGACAAAAGACATTGTTTGAAATGTGTTAGGCCACAGGAAATATATTCTAGGTATTTTAGAGCTAGACTCCTTCTACTTTGTCTAAATAAGATGCACCTATTTTCCTCTTTCCTCTAATACACGTTACTATATGAGTAACATTCCAGAAGAACTAGTCAGAATTTGCAATTGCCATTGTTTTCTGGCATTAGATATATTTTCAATTTACTTCCTCTTTTCCTTTTGTAGATATTCTGCATTAGATTAGACACATGATTGTCCAAAATCAGCAGCACAATTCATTGTGCCTTGATAGTACAGGGGTTTAGTGCACCCTGTTATTAACACAGCTGCCTGCAATTTCTGCTGGTTCGAATCTCTCCAAGGCTCAAGGTTGACTCAGCCTTCCATCCTTTCTAAGGTAGGTGAAATGAGGACCCGGTTTGTGGGGGCAATAAGCTGACTTTGTATAAAATATACAAAAGAATGAAGGCTATTGCTTAACGCATTGTAAGCTGCCCTGAGTCTCCGGAGAAGGGCAGCATATAAATCAAATTAAAAAAAAAATTGTGATTCTTTCATGAAACCATCTGCATTTTTCAAGAGGAAGAACAGTTTAAAAATAAAGTAGTAAAGATTATTGATCCTTGATTTCTAATCCGTGGATTAGAAATCACATTTGTTTTCCTGATCCTGCCTTATCACCTTGTTTTCTTAACTGCAGGTATTCATTAAAACTGTACATGGTGTTCATATTATGAATAAATGCATACAGAAGCAAATATATTAGCGAATACAATATACAAAACTATGTGAGCACTTACTAATATTGTTAAATATAAGGGTTCTCTTACATGTTTTTTGTATATCTATCATATATTTACACAAATATTTTTTCAAAAAATCATATTTTCATGCATTCAGCTTTAATATTTCTAAATTATAGTTTTAAGAACATTAAAAATCATTTCAAAATCTATTGAAAGTAAATTTAACTTTATAATAATTAATTGTAAATAAGGAAAGGTAACATGCTAAACTCATTTATGAAATTAACCCATTTCTGGATTTACATTACACACTAAACAATAAATTAAGGTTAATAATCCTTATGACCAGTATTTAGGAACAAAGATGTATAGAATGCTAGTCCTCTGATAGTCAAATGGATTTTTGCATCTCATATTTAGTAGCCGTACACTATGCTAATTGAACAGTATTAGTCCATTTAAGAAGCAAAGCTAGAAAAACACTAATCAAGCTGAATGGGTTATACCAGTGATGGCTAACCTTTTTGTCATCACGTGCCAGGAGAGGGGGGCGAGGGAGGTTCATGCATGTGCGTGCCAACACCCATAATTCTATGCGCCCTGCCCTGCGCATGTGCACGCAAACCCCCCTCCTGTCTAGCAGTCTCTGGAGGCTGGGGACAGCAAAAAATGTCGCTTTCTGTTCCACCGGGAGTTGGGAAATGGGCCATTTCAGGCCTCGAGAGGGCCTCTGAGGGGTTGGGGAAGGCTGTTTCCGCCCTTCCCAGATGCATAGAGAGGATCTGGAGCCAGGTGACTAAAAAAACCTGGCCTTCCCCATCCCCCCAGGCCCTCCGGAGGCAGGAAACAGCCTGTTTCCCTACTTCTGGTGGGCCCAGCAAGCCCGAAAATCAGTTGGCCGGCGCGCGCATGCATGCCAGAGCTGAGCTGGCTTGCCCACTGATATGGCTACACGTGCCATAGGTTTGCCATCACGGGGTTATACCATGCATTTACTATATCCTTATGACATAGTAACTTTACTATGTCACAGCATCTAGTGTGCCTTTTTAGTCACACTAGATGCTGTTTTAGGACCTCTTTCCAGAGCATGATACCATAGTCTCTTGAAACTGAAGGATGCCACTGAATGACTATGTCTTTATCTCTAAATGTATTATGTAAATACAGACATGGATTAGGTATATTAATCATCATAATGTATCTTCTTGTACTAGAGTAATACGATGCAATAAAAGCCTTTAAGTCAATCAAAATAAAATCAGATTTCTTCCCACACTGAGGTAATCCAGAGCCAGTTTATCTCAGTCAAATGCTGAAGCGTATTATAATAGCAGATTCTTTGCACTGGGTAGTAGATTAGATTAGAATATTTCCAAGTTCCCTTCCAACATTTACGTTTTATTTTATTTAACTTCATGACTTGGGCAAATAAAATTGACACACTTCACTATTATTCATACAAGTAACATTAAATTATATCAGACCCATAATGATCACGTGAAAAGTACCTGCAGTTTTCTTAGGCTTTTTTTCTTCTAGAAGTTAGTTTGTAATTGCTTACTTCCTAGGCCTGAGAGAGAGTGACTGGCCAGAGTCACCAGTTGGTTTCCTGAAGAAGGCAGCACTAGACCATATAATTTCCCAATTTCTAAAACCAACTTTCTCTTAGCCATAAACTGACATTTACCAAATACAGTCTAGGTTATTTGCTTCTCTTTATAATAAAAGGAGATAGCAGGAAAGAGGCAACACTCCCCCCACCAACAATCCCACCAACACGCGTGAAATCTCCCCTCTATTTCTTCTGCCTGTAGTCATGTCACCATAGCCTCAAATCATAAATTAGAAATGACTATTGCTCTTCCTTCCTCTCCATCACATAGTCCTGCAAGGTAGTCCAGAGAAGTACAACCAGGAGTAGTAGTTCTATCTCTATTGTAAGGTTACATTAAGAGAATCTTGCAAACAAAGTATTATCTCCTCCTTTCCTAAATGTGGGGAAATGAATCACAACCCAAGCAGAGTCCCATTGTTTGCCAATTCTTATACAGCTGTTGGGATTTCTATGATACTGTTTTTGCTTTGTAATTTGTATCTGCTATGATTCTAAGGCTCTAAGGATATTTTTATAACTATCTAGAACCTTGAGATGTATAAATCTTCTAAATAAATATTTATTATAATTACTGGGAACAAGGATCATACAAAGTTTGCTAAAAATTAAAAAAAAAAAAAGCTGTGAATTTAACGACTTGGTGCCTCAGATGACCAGTAGAGGGAGATAAAACAGCAGTCGCAGAAATTGAGTTTGTTTCTTATTCAATACATCTGGAGAGACAAAGAAGTTAAAATATTTCTTTTTTTCTTGCCTGTTTGGGTTTTGGAAAGAAAGCTGTGCTTTGGTTGCCATATATAGTAAAAAGATCTCTCCTTCTGACTGAATGTTCTCACCACCCAGAGGCAGTGAGGAAATATAACTGAAAACATAAAGCCAAGTATCTGACAAATTAGAAATGAAATGGCTGGCATTTGGTTTTGAGAAAAGAAATTAAGATTGTTACTGCAACCCAGATTCTCCTTTCAAATCTGCTCAAATAAATCTGAAACAAACACTAATGTTAATAGAGACATTCCAGATTGAATCCTGTATTTTACCTAACCACAAAGTATGACTTTGTATAAATATTATCTATAACTACACTATGTAATGTCTTTAAATGTTGCCAAACCCCTCTCCCTCCCTCCCTCCCTCCCTCCCTCTCTCTCTCTCTCTCTCTCTCTCTCTCTCTCTCTCTCTCTCTCTCTCTCTCTCTATATATATATATATATATATATATATATATATATATATATATATACACACACACACACACACACACACACACACACACACACACACAAACTTAAAATAAAATTATCTAGATTTCATGTACTTGTACCAAGTGGAAGAGTAGCAAAAAAAAGTTATTCCATGTTTTTATTATTGATTGGTTGGATTTGTTAAGGCCACCCAACTCCAAAAAGACTGTAGATAGTGTACAGTAAGTCCAATATATAGATTAAAAAACTTTTGCCTTTTCTAACTGGGAGTTGCAGGCCAAAAGATCACAAACAAGTGCTTCATTTTTATAATCACAATATTTTTCTACAGATTTTTATGTTATGAAAAGAAGGAAAAAAAACAAAATTACTTCTCCCCACCACCATTAAAGAAATCATTCTACACCTCTTTAAAAATAAAAAAGATTTGAGTGGAGAGCAAACTCATATATCACAGTTACTTCTTTTCACCTGGAAAAGTTAATGCTGATTAACTAACTGGAAACCAGTACAAATTCTGAGACATCATAAATGTTATTTTTCAGGGACAAAGTGGGCCAGGAAACCAGTACAAATTCTGAGAGATCATAAATTTTTCAGGGACGAACTAGGCTAGCAGCTTGTCTTCATGAAACATGTACCTTGGAATACATTTTCAATATCAATGAATATTATTTAGAACACAAAACAGTTGTTGTATTCATTTTTTCCACAGGCACCTAAGTATACATGATATTAAGGTCACCTGCATTCTGAAAGAATGTGAAAAGTTATACTAAACATGCCATCAATCCAACATTCACAGATGCTTCAACAGAGCTGCTTTTTCCAATGAAGGAATTAGTTGCCTGGCCATGAAAAATTTGAATGCAACAGATGTGGCTGTAAAGGACATTTTGCAGCTACACAAAGCATTCCTGAGCAAAAAAATAAACATACATTTGTTCAAAACTCCACCTGCAAAGAAAACATAAGAGGTAGAGTAGTTTGAAAAGCAAAAATTCAAGTAACCTTATTTAGCAGATTCCTTTTTAAGGCATGTCTCCATAGAAGTTTTCTTGCAATAATAATTCAAAATACTCAATATGCTTATTAATCAAAATGTGATACCTCAAGTAGATCAGGAGAATTTCCACTAGAACAGTGGTAAAGTTTGCTAAGAGAAATAAACAGTATCATAGTTCCATTATAACCTTGTATTTCTTCTAACTGTCATTATGCATTTTTATGTACTTATTAAATGTTCATAGCCAAGGGTATAAAATGATATAAATCAAACAAACGAAGAATGGATGTTGTGCTCTTATGTTTAAAGCAACTTTTAGAGGTGTTCTTTTAAAACAAAAATATTCTGGTCAAATACTTTTTTCATAAGACCGCTAAGTAAATTGTTCAGATTTCAATATTTCAGAGAAAAAGCATTTATTGTGGAGTAATCAAAATAACTTATTATATCAGTATATCTCTTTTCAAAGATAAACATAATTGTAAAATAGCACTCAATACGGTGGACTCTTCTAGTGGCTGTTTGAAATGATGAAAGTAGATTTATGCCCTCATGACACAAGCCCCATTCCTTTTGGGGACTTCCTGTCACCGCATGCACATATCAAAGTGGGAGATTGTGCTATGTTGGTTTCATTATTTTGAAAAAAGAAGTGTAATCCTGTCTCCATATGAACCCACCAAGAATAGGCTTAAATTTTTGGCTGCAATCCAAATATGGTTACATCTTTTATTATTATTTTGCACAAAATAGGATTTACTAGATAGTACATTAACCTATCTATAATTATCTAAAAATTGGTAAGCAGGTTTGTTACATATGTTATATGTTACATATGTTTTCAGATTGTTGGTTTTATGATCCTAGCATTCTTATCTCTCAAAAACATATGGGAAATGATGTGGAGTGGCACAGTGGTTATTGCTATGTATATGGCATTTAAGTTTGCTGTGTCTTTGAAAACAGAATTTTCAGTGTTCTGTCATACTTTGACACCATCTGGATACTGCCAAGTGATTATTTGTAGATTTTGTGGAGATTCTGAAACATACAGGTAATTTCTTTCAATGGTATTAAATCACCAGCATACCTCTCTTGGTTTTATTTATCTCTCTAGCCAATTTTTAAAATACATTTTTAAATGTTAAGATGTCAGGTTTTGAGATTCTTTTTTACCTAGTTAAAAATTGCAAAATTCTACTAGATATCTATAGTATATTTAATGATGAAGCTTTTTATTTTATATATACATTAAAAAATTTAGGTTATTGGATAAATACCAGTAGTCCACATTGTAATATGCAATATGATAACATTTTACTTCAAAAAATTATTTACTTTAATGCAATACAATTGTTACGTTTTTGAAAAAAAATCATTTACTAAAGGTAAATTGTACCATGTTGTTCCTGAAAATTGCAAATGGCAACCATATCAATAAACACAATTTCACACTGACCATAGCTATTTTCTGCTTTCAGCAGCCTTGCTAGATCTTCGAAGTACAGTAGGTTAAGTGATTTCTTAACCTTCCATTTAATGCAATAAATTTTGTCAGATGTTGTTATCCTTTTTTCTGTGAGCACTATGCAAAGTGTAAAAATTTGCATAAATATACCTTGACATAGTGAACACCTTACTAGGAGAGAAATAGAGATTTAAGGAGGCAATTGCCAAGATACCTTTCATTTGATTTAGATAAATCAAATTTAGCATTATTGAAATAAAATAAAATGTCACTGAATTTCAGTGCAAAATTATTATTTGCACAAACAATGTAAAATGAGGGCAATGGTAAAGCTCAACTGGCTTAATTCCAGTTTAGCAAGCTTGCTACTCAGGAACACAAGTTTAACATTCAACAAGGTTAAGGAAATAACCAGCCAAGGTAGACACAGCTTGTCATAGAAACTGTAGCAAATTGATATAAATATCTAGATGACCTATGGAGATAAATAACATAATCCACTCATGCTGCTTCTGAAATCGGAGAGATAGCAAAATAACCCAGAAGAAAACAAAACAAGCACTCTGGAAACATAAACCTCATTAAGTACTTCGGAAACAAAAACATATTTGAAAAGTGATTACAATGTTATTATCTCTAACAACTTCATAGGGATCATGGTTCATTTACACATGTCTTTTTGTTTTTGTTGTTTGGTCCAAGGTGTGCTTCTGTAACACAATCCATCAGAAATAATGAATTGGTTAGTGTTTGGATTCAGATTTTAGGAGATGACTAGGCTAAGGCTGAGGGAAGGGTCAAACGCGTCATCAGTCATGAGTCCCTGCAAACCCACAAGAGATCTAAGTCCAGCCCAACCTTGAATTCTTTTCTATTCTTAACTCCACTAATTTCCCTTTTTAGTAGTTAACTCTATTAGTAGTTCAGATTCTTGTGCAGAGTTCAAGCTTGCAATAGATCTTTATACTCATTTCAACTGCCTGAATCTCCTGATTTCCCCATCACTTGCCACAGATCAAATAAACTTGCAGCAGAAGACTTCCTCAACTGCCCCACCAACTTATTTGTTTGTTTTTTTCTTGATATACTGTAGATTTACCAAGTATTCAGGCATACAAATGCAACAGAACTATGAAACTAGATAAAAATTGGTGATAATTTTTCAGTAAAAGAGAAACCGAAAATGAAACAGCAAGTACAAAGGTAGTGAGGTAGAAGTAGAAAGGTTTGAGAGGACAGAGGGGACTTGGAGGGTTGGAGGTTTTATCCCTGCAAGGTGGATAGGTCAGCCTAATGATCTAGAAATGGCCAACAAGCCAGAAATTAAATTGTCATTCTGCACTTCATAGTCTTGATATTGCTCTTCATCCTCCTGACTTCTATTTACATTTATTTTATGTTGCATTAATAGAATTAACATCCCATCAAATTACATGTGAAATGAATGGCACAGCAATTAAGTGGGCATATAGCAGACTTGAAAATCATACTTCAAGATTGCTCTTATTCCTCATGCTGATAAAAGGTACTAAGGACCCAGCCACAATGTTCAGCCTTGTATCCTCTACTTTTATATATATAACAAGTTTATAAGCATACACATGAAACAAAACTTGCTATTCAGAAATACAAGTTTAACATTCAACAAAATTAATTTGTTGAGTACATTAGAAACAGAGGAAATTATCATTTTTTTTGGCCAATTAAAGAATTGAAAGTAATAAGTATAAATTTAATAGACAGAAATTCATTTAGGAAACAAATACCAAATGCATAGCTATCACATGGAGGATATTCAGCTTGGTAATGATACTTGTGATAATGTTTCAGAATGGTAAAGTATTCTTATTCCATAGCAGTCTGGACAGCCTCATTCTACTAGAAAAAATAGGTTTAAAAATACCCAGAAGCCAAGGCATTTAGGGCTTTTAAGATGAAAACCAGCACTTTGAAGATTACTGGCAATCACTGTAGTCCCTGAAATATAGATTCAGCTCTGCTATAATGGTTTAGCAGTGGACCATTGCATTTTGCATGAGTTGCAACTTCTGGGTAATCTTTAAAGATATTCCTATATAAGTGGCTCCTTCAAATGTTAGGGTTCTGTAATATATTTAAATTAACATTTTATTTATTAATTATTATTTTTATGCAATGTCTTTTCATTACTTACATACGTGAACTTGCATATATTCACTTGCACAGCTGTCATCAGAAGAAATTTATTCATAAAAGGGTAGACACATATAGAGCTGAATTGGTGCACTGACAGTTCACTAACGTGAAGAATAATTACATCTATTTCTTATTAATTAGTTCCAATTTTCACTCCAATCAAAGAAACATTGGATATTAAGGATGACATTATTTTATTTATTTTATTAATCAGATTATATGGCATCTCACAAAAAGGGACTCTGGATGCATGCAACAATCCGTAAAGCAAATATATAAAAAACAATCTTTATAAAAAATATAAAAAGTTCGAATAAAATATGCAAATCACACAGAGAGAATAAAAAGATCAATTATAATGGAGCTATCAAAGAACATCTTCAGTTCCTTGGAATTCAGGGTTGGTATTCACTGACCTTTGCTACCAGTTTGCAAATGTGAATGCACACCATCTCAACACATGTGCAGAGCCTTCTATGCATGCGCAGAGCCTTCCGCGCATGCGTCGAGCCTTCTACACATGCGCAGAACATAAAAAAATGGGATGTGAGCATCCCACAGCCACCGCTACCAGTTCGCCTGAACCAGATAGAACCGGCTGAATACCACCACTGTTGAGATTCCCAGGCCTGGTGACATAACCAGGTCTTAAGGGACTTCCAAAATGGTAACAGGGATATAGCTAACCTAATTTTAGGGTAGGAGATTGTCCCTTTGGGTGGGCACCGCTGCTATGAAGGCCTACCACCTGGGACTCACCAATTGTAGGTTCCTGGCAGATATACCTTCTCTGTCAGATACTTTCTCTGTTGGATCTAATGGGATGGGCTGATGTAATCATTAGAAAGTATTACCATTGAGAATCAATATGTAAAGATTATCTCTGACATACACTAGAGTTCAAAGTAACAGAGAAGCAAGAATTCATTTAGGGAAAAGATATATGGCTTTGACAGCATAAATTTCATACGTAGATGGGCAACTCACCAGAATATAAAGCAAATCCCATAAAACTTATTTTTGGTCTCCTCAAAGTGTTCTTGATCACATTACAAAAATATTAATTGCAGAGCCACTAATTTCAGTGATACAATTGTTTTTATAATTAAGACAAAATAGGACTCAATTTACTTATTTTATCCTTAAACTACCCAATTTTCTAAAATTGGAGGGTTATCTATTTCAGTGATACTTTCATCTGCTAAGCTCCCAAAAACATTTGATATCTCCCACAGATTTTTTTGGGGGGATGGAGGGGTTCTAAAAATGTAAACATGTTGCCCATCTATACTACATGGATTTGTGTACTAATTCTATTCTTTCTAACTTAAAAAAGAACAGTCAGATTTAGGGGGAGTTAGCATTAGTAATACATTTATTGGAAGTGGAGTTTAAAGAAATAGTAGGAATTCAGCAGTTATAATTCCTAAGAAAGCATAATAATTGGTAAAATGTGGAAGCTTTGAGCTGGAAACTAAGAAGAAACAGAACAAAGGCTAAAGCTAGAAAGAAACTTTTGAGGAATCCCTATATATTACTATATCTCAATTGTGTCTTCTAAAGAATCAGGTGACTTGAAAAATCCATAAGACTCCTTTGAATATAATACATTCTATGCTTTTATGAACATGCATTTAAAATGTAATCCAAGTGCTTGGTTCAGATACAACTGGCTTTATGTTGGACCTCTAAACAAGAGCAGTTAAACTGTTGGAAACTAGCTTTACCCTTATTATTTAATTAGTTCCTTAGATCAGTGTTTCTCAACCTTGGCAACTTTAATTCTGGGAGTTGAATTCTGGAAGTAGAAGTCCACCCATCTTAAAATTGCCAAGATTGAGAAACACTGCCTTAGATCACTGGCATCAGAAAAGAACTCATTGCCAAACTATTATAAGAAAAAAAAAATTCAGAACATTGAACTTCCAAAATAATTCACTGTTTTTATTTTTTGAAGAATGCCCATGTAGAATCTAGAATTATTTCTTTGTAAATATGATGCTAGAAATCTATGATCTGTTTTCAACATGTCAATTTACCAAGTTTGGTGGGATAGGAGAGTTTTATAGTCATAGGAGACATCAGTGGGCACCTTAATAGCCGTATGATATGAATGACACAGTACAAAAATGTGTGGACATCAGGTTGCTTATCCTGATCTAATTTATGTCACTCTTCAGTTGTGAGGGTAATATAGAAGAAAAGGACATTCATAAACCCATGGAGACAATGAAGTATAAAAAAAGTTATTTTCTTCATAAAGTAACATGTTAATCAGAGCACTTATTCAGTTATTGTAGCATGAGTTTCCATTTATATCAGAGCAGCCAATATGACAATCTAAGATTGAATGGCCTGAAAGTGAGCAAGCAACAGGTTTTCCATTACACAGGTCAATGGATAAGACTCCAACTCACAAGGAAGATATTCATTACAGCAATTGAATGAAAAGGAAGAACCATGATACCATCCATGAAGTCAAGAATTGTGTGTGATGTATTAAATCTTATCCAAGGTTACTCAAAGAGACAATGAAAGCTGGAAGAAACATAACAATAATAAAACAGAGCACTTAAGAATGCACTTATCTAACTTTGAAAAGCCTCCGGTTTATGCTGTCCACATTAAGAGGAGGAAAACAAATGAATTGGGTCATGTAGCTACTTTGAAAAATGAGAAAACCCAATTTGGATTTTGGTTTGTACTTTTTCTGTTAGTCATTTACAAATCCTGACAAGGACATCATGTCACAGGAACAAAAGTTGAGAAAAGGACACTCTCCTAACACTAAAATGTTAGAGAAAAGTTTCCATTATAATATTGACAAAATGCACTCGCTGCCTTCTTTTGACTGATAGCTCCATCCAAGAACAGCTGTTTTTGAGTTTATGTACAGTGCACAATGGTTGAAATGTTGCCTGAAGCTTTCAGCTGTTACACACAAATAAAGAATATACCATAATTGCCCTGAAATAATAGTGCTTTGCAAAATGTTGTGGGGATAACACCAAAGGAGATACTGTATTTGCTTTATTCTTAGGCATTAAAAATAGATGTGCAACATTACAACATGCCAGGTGTTGGATGAAGAGTAGAAAAACACTACTTTACAGGTCTTAATCATTATTGAACGAATAGATTTATAAAGTTTGGGTGAGTAGCCTAAAGCTACTCATTTGCCCTCAGTCCGATTTGCTTGTCAGTTTGGATGGAGGAAGAGGAGGAGGAGTCTGTGTACATTTATTATCCTAAACGTATCATATATGGGGGAATTATAACTATATGTAGACTTATTATATTTATTATTATTACTACTGCTATTATAATTACTATTAATTATTAGTTGACATATACTACTTCCTCTCTCAATTTTTAGTTCCATCTACTCTAACAGTGATCATAAATAGGAAGAGTTATTTATATGGGTTTTTTTTTTCTAAAAGTTTCAAGGAATTAAATCCAGAACCCTTTTCATTCAAATCATGTGCTGAACCAGTGAACTACCTCCATAAAACTGCACAGATCTGCTTTTCTATTATTTTTTTGAAGTACTTATCAGTGATTTATCCATCAAACAATTCAACAAAAAAGGATATTGATCTTCAACTAATTTATATTGTTCAATGCAAATTTTCAAAAGTATAATTCAATTAAAATGTGTGCCATATTGGGAAGTTAGCTGGCCTGCAAATATATTTAGGTAGTTCATGTAATATCAGCTGCTAAGTGGTAACTTAAGGATGTCTAATCAACCTTCTTATGGCTAATTGGATTAGATTGGTTTGGGTTGGATTAATTACAAATGTTGTCTGCTAATAGCCTTCAAAGGACTAATCTCTCTCTTTTTTTTAATAAAAGGAGAAAATGTTACGTTAATCCAGATATTACTATTGCCATGTTATCTTATTTTTCATTAAAATAGTGCTACAGGGTACACAATGAAACAAAGCAATAAATAATCAGAAATTATGAAAGTTAAAATCATATAGGAACATGACATTTTTTTTTCAACAAATACCACTGACAAACCCTAATTAACTAGTATGATTCTCTGTCAAATTTTGGCATGTTACTATGCCTACAGTAGATGGTAATGAAATTTTAAAACCATGCTATTTTATATCTTTTATATTATTGCTGCTTTTTTCAAATAAGCATGAACCAGAAGAGAACCATACTTTTTTTTTTTTCAAGAGCATGGCTGTAAACATCCATTTGTTTTATTAGTTTCTATAAGAATCATAATTATCCCTCAGTAGGCTGACAGCTGGCAACTCAAAGTTTCAGCTTGATTTGAAATGGCTGAGAGATGAATTCTGAACTAAAATAATCCCAGCTGTGTAATGGACATGCTGACAGAGCCTTTAACTGTAATGTTGTTCTTCACCATAGCAAACAGCCTTTGCAATTATAGGTCAAGGAAGAGAGTTGTATTTCATGTGATTAAAGCTTGTTTACCTTGCTTTCCATTAGAAAACAAAAAAGGAACAAATAAGGGTGTCAATATATATATATATATATATATATATATATATATATAGAGAGAGAGAGAGAGAGAGAGAGAGAGAGAGAGAGAGAGAGAGAGAAATATGGTAACCACTGGAAAATATGGCAAGGTACAGAAGTTATAGTCCTCTCATGGACTATGAATGCTTACATTCAGGCACAGAAGAGGCTGTACTTCCTGAGAATGCTTGCATGGTATGGGAGCAGCTCTGTAGTGGACAAAAAAGCTCTACAGAGAATCATTAAAACTTCCCAGAATATCATTGGACTCCAGTTACCAGCCCTAGATGACATCTTCAAATCTCACTGTTTGAGAAAGTTGCATAACATTCTCAGAGACTTTTCCTGCTTACAACCTTTTTGGACTGTTGCCTTCTGGCAGAAGATACAGAACAATTACTTGGACCACACATTTTCTGAATAGTTTTTATCCCAGAGCTATAATTGCACTCAACAATGAACTAAAGGGCCACCATGAGTGAGCTGTTGAACAGTATTACTTGGTCTGTAACGTGGATGTTTGGGTGGTTTAGGGGTGGGGAATTGTAGTGGGTGGGAGTGTGTTTGGGGATTGATATGTGTGTTGGACCTGGTCTTTGGGTGTTAAGTGAATTTCGTTGTATGGGTATACTGTGTATGCACGTACAATGACAATAAAGTTATTATTATTATTATTATAAACAGCTCCCAAGGGTGATTCTGGATGTTCCACAAAGACAGCATCTTTTAGGCCAGTACTGGCTGCTGGCTGGAAAATTCTGGGAGTAAAAGACTACTCGTCTTAAAGTTATCAAGGTTGGGAAGCATTGCTTTGGATTGCATTGCATATCATCTTTTCCATAAAAATATGGTTTCTTACTTAACCCATTTCTGAAGCTCACCACCATTCTCTGCCATAAACTGAGTGGGATTCTTTCTCCTTGTGGAAAGCTGAAATAATTTGGGATCATGATCAGATCTTGACATGAGGGCCTCTATGAATAAGAAAGAGTTCTTTGTATTCTTATGAACTGACCCATAGTGGCAATTGGAGCACATGTTTTGTTCTTTATACTGAGTAACGCAGAGCACCAAATGCCAATACCTAGAATAGTAATTTACCAGAAATAACTAGTCAAATTATTCTGTTATTTAAACAGAATAAAAAGCTCTACCACCATTTCAGTTTTTGACAATAAAAGGACAATGACAATAGATTAAATAACTTTTTTTTTTAATCAGAAAACCTCAATTCTGTTGCCTGAGATATCTGCCTCATTCAACATAATAGTAGGACTACTCCAAGAAATTCTGCCTTTTTTAACTAGTTTGATAAAAGACAATTGGCTTTAGAAATGCTTTCAGAGAAGAAAATAAATTACCATAGATGGACTGTAGTATTATTTATTTATGAGGTGGCAAAGTAGTGTGCATGTGTATGTCCTTTTCTTTGTTGTGCAATCATCTTCCTTGTAGGTAATTGAAGCACCTTCGCTTCAGGTGCTTCAATTAAATCATCGAGAACCGTATTATAAGGATATTCCTTCTACTTTGTTTTTTCATTAGAAGCACTGCTGACACTGCCAATTGGGGGTCCTTCCTTTGAAAAATTGTTGAACATTTTCCTTCCCATGAACAAATGGGAAAATTTCTTTGGCCACAAATTACACAAAGAATATGAAACTATATTTCTACAGTGATTCAAATATAGCCACAATTCTAACCATGACCACCCCAAAATAACCTTACTTTTGCTATTGTTATTATTGTTTTATATTCTGAAACCATTTTTAAACTAAAAAAAAATGTGACAATTTATCAAACAGAAACAACAGTAACCACATAAGTAAAACCTGAAACAATTAATAGTGTAAAAGAGGCACCAAGTGAATTCCATGAGGCATGACTGTTAGACTGTTAGAAATGTGGCAACCTTTTTGGAAATAGCTGAGGTTTGATCTCATAGAAGGAAAATGACCCAATGCTTCAAAATATTCCCCTGCAAAACTAAAGACCATTAAAATGGGTCCATCTTAAAGGGACCATTTAGACCAAATGGCTGATAATAGGAGTGGATTCCAGTTTCAGAGTCTCTCTAGTTTAGGAAAAAAACAACAACAACAGACAGCTACTGATAGATAACTAAATGACACAGTTTCTTATGAATTAAAAAAAAGAGAAAAAGCTATGGCATTCAACAACATCTGACTTGTGTTTGGTTCAAGTTGGATATTTTTTTATTTGAATTATTAATATGGATAGCGCCAAACCCACCTTTTGCCCAGCTGAAATAATCACATGTTGGCCTTCTCCAGCCCAACAAAAATAAATAAGCAAAGATACCCTTCTCCATTAAAAAGAAAAAGAATAATCTATGTTGATGTCTTTAGCTACCTATTGAATATGAGAAGGCAGAAAAGACAAGAAGGGGGAAGAGATTTGTAGTTCTTAATAATAGTTCTTAATCAATATAAGAGAAGCCATGAAGACCACATAATGATTAGTTTGTTCTAGCATGTCAAAGGCTCACTGGTCATTTCTAGAAAGACAAAACTTTACCTGCATCAAGTCTACCTCTGCCCATTCTGTTCTGCTTCTCATCAAAGATAATGTTTTCTTTCTTTTGTGAAATCAGGCAGTGTTTCTAGTTCACTTGCTGCATTACATTTCATTGTAGGCAAAAGTCGCCACTCAGTTTCTGTGCATTCCTGACAAAATTATCAGAAAAAAATGTTAATTTTAAAAGACGTGTTGTATTAAATTATGTAAGTACTATTTGGAACTTAACACTTTCTGAACAAAGACAAGGAGGGTGCTGTAGGAATAGCAAAAGTAATAATAATAATCCTTAGGAGATGGAAAATATTATAACTTAAGTTATAAAGGACTGAACTTTGGAGATCTAACAATTTTTTAAAAATTATATATTCTGTCAATCAGAAAATGTCACATCTTTCTCTTTGGAAAAATTATTGGACAGGTTTAGTGAATATTGAAAGCTTAAGTTCCTCCTTTGAAGTTTTATAAAATCAGGGGAAGTTGGAATATGTTTATAATTACAAGCTTTTTGTCTTTTTCTATGTTTGTATTTTGTTGCTACTTTTTTTTTCTTTTGAGTGATAAAGAACCTTCTGTTTTATGTATATTTCTTTAAAAATGAGCAGTCTTTTCTAGTATCTCTCTCCTTAAAATGACCACCAAGCAGTATAGCATCCACAAATATTCCTAACTGGCTGATTCTGAGGTCCATGGATTGAATATAGAACAAGAAAACAAGGAAAGGAGAATAGCATGGACGAAAAAATTATCTTCCCCATTTCAGTGAATATACCAACAAGTAGCTATATATGTCTTTATATTTTTAATTCAAATATTAGCTTGCCGTTTCTCCATGGAAGCTGATTTATTTGAAATGTTATTACTTGAAACACCTTAATCTTTTTTGTAATAATTCAAATACTGGAGATTACAGTTTTGGAAAGCAGCCCAGCTACAATCCTATTTATGGATTAAAGGATTTGAACAGCCTTGCAAGATCTCCAATAGCAAGGATAATGTAAACCCAGTTCCATAAAAATGCTTTACTCTGAAATAATAACCCCACTAAAGGGCAATTGTTGGAGGATACTGGACAAGAGGGTTTTTTATTATTATTATCATTATTATTACAAGGGAAAGGGAAATCCTAAGTCCCTGCAAAGCCCATTCATAGCTCTTGTTGGGATCCTTCTCAGCTTCCTTTGACTGTATTGTCATTTATCTGGAAAGCTGTCAAGACAACTAATTATGGAATCTTTAAGAAAGACTCTAAAAATTCCATTATATGCTTTTCCCTTAAAAGAATGCTTCTATCTACAGGAATCTGAGCTATCATGATGGGGGGGGGGAACCCACGTCCCATTAAACAGCATATATTTCTGAACTTTTGCCACAACAGTACAATAAAACATTATCAACAGGAAAATCCACTCTTCCAATTTCCGCATATTGCAATTAGCCTTTTTTAAAAAATCCTCTGTTGGCCTTAGAGAAAATGCTTGAAAACAGCACTAAAAGAGGTTTTCTCTTCCCCAACATCATGAGTTAAGCCTAAAGTAAATTTCCTATCATTAGCTGGTAGATGATCATAACTTTCCCTGGCATGGGGAACATACTGTATGTATTGTAGTCTTAAATTCTTATTTTAATTGACTTACCCACTAAACCATCTTCTTGGTTTATTGCTAAATGTTGGTTTTATTATCTATAGTCATCAGTGCTTCTCTTAGCCACATTTCTCTTCTCTAAAATAATAGTTCTTATAATTATTTAAACTTTCTGCTTTGCTTGAATAATGTTACATAGAATTTGCAAAATATGTTGATTGTAAAAAATGAAATGTGAAACAGTTTTTTTCTAGTTCAGACCATTCCAAAAATGTCTCAAGTTTCATGCAGGTGTTTCCAGCCTTTAAAGTGGTATGGTGGAGTGAAGGGGTGTTGTAAAATGCTCAGAATAGCTATTTTAACATTTGAAGCTTACTCCAAAACAGTATTTTTCAAGTACAATACACCTCTTTGGGGAGTATATTTGCATATCAAACATAGACCTTTATTAGGTAGCCAATTTTTCAGCCAAGGAATTATTCTAAATTGGTATAACAGCAATATAGTATCTTATATGCCTGCCTGTTTAAAGTATGGATGTGGGTTTTAGTGGATCTTTCCCTCCACTAATGTATGTTGTGCATTTGTTTTCTGTTATTGTGGCTGCCCTTATACTATTATTACTACAATAAAATGTTTTGGATATGCTTTTGTGGCATTTTTGTAGTTATATGTTATGATATCAAGATTTAATTTTACCACACCCACATAGTGTGATATGAGAACCTAATTTAGCATGCATTTTAGTTTTGACACAGTCTGATATATGAACTTAATGTTTATAGGTTAGCACAATGGGTAAACCAGGCAAGCATGATTTAAAAAATCCTGGCCTGTGTGACCATAGTCAAATGCAAGTAAGCTAAATTAACCTAATTATATCATTTTTAATGTACTCTTTTGCAAATAATCCTGCCCATGGAAGAATTTTGAAAACTATATTTTGAGCCTGTCCTCCCATGGCTTCATTCTGCACATTGTGTTTATTTGTGACTCAGATTAATTTGCCTCTTTCTATTGCTTTGAATTTTGAATTCACGAAAGTCTCCTATGCAATTCATACATCACTGTGACTTATAGGCAGAATGTTCTTTGTTCATTTTCTCTTTAGTATTTTAAATGCACCCAAACACACTGCAGACAAAATGATTCGTTCAATGCTTCCTAAATGCTTCTGTAATAATTCATGCAGTCTTTTGATGCAGCCATGTTCTGGCTGACAGCCCAAATGTTTAATGAAATCTCAGATGGAGATTTGTATGGCTTGGGATGCTTTTGCAAATAAACAGAACCAGCATGGAATCCCTGTCTACATACATACACAAAAACATTAAGCCTGGGAGAGGGGGAAAAAATTCCCAATTTTATCTCTGCTTTCAGAATCTAGAAGAATCTTTTCACTTTAGCAAAACTGGATTCTCAGTGTAGGCTATTTTCTGCCTGTCTACTTAGGGCAAATGGTGAAAGGATTGGTAGAGTCAATCTTTCTAAAGATTGAGAGAACATTTACAAAAAACAAAACAAAACAGGGAACTCTCTAATCACACTGCCATGCAATACTACAAAAGGCAAAATATACTTTTTCTGAATATCTCCTATCCACTTTGGAAGAATGATGGATAGGATCATCATTCAAACACTACTCTTATGCAAAAGGCAAATGTATTCCACTCAGTCCTTCAGTTGACTCTACAATGTTTCATTCCAGACATTTCTTTTCACTACAGGTCAAACTACATCGGTTTCATCTTCACAGATTGCAAGAACATAGAGTGCATCTGAAATATTTTCTACAGCATGGTCCCTGTATGACTGATGTGCATTAAGTGTTTTAAAAAATATATCTCTATAGTTCTAAAACAGGATAAACAAGATATGTTTATCTTGACTTTACATTCTATACTTCTAGATGATTCTTAAAGTGACTACAAGTCAAATACTATGTTCCATATACAACATGTAATATGCCAGGCATGCAAGCTTAATTTTTATGTACACATTCATGTCATGAGATCCAAATACAGAGGAATTATTGTGTATAAAGGATCATGGGGGAAATAATGAATTTTGGCAGAATTATTTTGTTTTTGTTTTGATTTTTACTATCATATGCTTATTTTCATGCTTTTCATTCTTCAAATGACAGGAAATTGGGCTGTCAGCATTCAGCAAAGATATTCAAGGACTGCAAGAGCTACAAAAGAGCCTCTCGGGAATCACAAATTCCCCACTCTGCCTTAGATCATCAACAAGGCCCTTCATAACATTGGTTTGATTATTACATTTCTGTCCTTTTTTTTTTTTTAAAGTGTTTTTATTGTAAAGCACCGGAGTCACTTAGATGAAATGGGCAGTGTAGAAAAGTTATAAATAAATACATAAATCTTTTCACCAAGTACTCAAAATGGTATCATTCCCTTCTTTCAATTCTCTCTGCAATCACCTGTGAATAAGTTAGGGTTGAAAGATACTGATTGCCCAAAGCTCATCCAATTTTTATGATTGTCAAAAAACATAAGTGTCAGTATATCTGGTGCTAATTCAGCATCTTAATCACTTCACTATATTAGTATAACTTTGACTCAGGGGTGGGTTCTACTTACCTTTACTACTGGTTTGCATCGTGCCTGCGCACATACACAGATCACCTATGATGATGTCCGGGTCAGTGGGCGGAGCCTCCCAGTGGTTTTACTACTGGTTCTTGTGAACCAGTCCAAACCGGGGGCAACCCACCACTGCTTTGACTACCTTTGTATGTATACAAAGCATGGTAGTGAGATTCTTTCTAGACTGGTTTAGTTGGTGTTTATCTTAATTACTTTTCAGAACCTTTATTTTCCTAAGGTATTAATATGAAATTAAAACTTGGACCACACATCTTCTGAATAGTTTTTATCCCAGAGCTATAATAGCACTCAACAATGAACAAAAGGGCCACCATCATTGAGCTGTTGGACAGCATTACTTGGTCTGCTGTGTGGATCTTTGGGTGGTTTAGGGGTGGGGAATTTCTGGTGAGTGGGGGGGTGTCTGGGGATTGTCATATGGGCTTGGTCTCTTTGTTTGTGAATTTTGTTGTATGGGTATTCTGTGTATATACGTACAATGACAAACTTTATATATATAAAATATGAAATTAGTTGAAATTTACCTGCTATTGTACCCGATTCAGCATTACGCTCTTTGAGAAATCCAGGACTAGGTTAGGTTCTTGCCAGCAAGGTAAAGATAAAGAAGAAGCAGTGAGTGTTTCCCTTTCTTGCCCATTATTCGGGAAATGTCTTGAAGGGCAGTAAAACAATTCCCCAAACTGCAACAAATTTATCCTTGTTCAGTTGGACACAGGGAATCAGTAGAGCGTGTCCTTCTTTTTTGCTCTTGGTATAAAATTATGAGGGACTGCTTTATCCATTACTTGTTTAAATACTTTTCTGGAAGAACATGCAGTTTTTGTATAATATTTTACTTCAGCAGTTATCACATTTGTTACTCTTAATATGCTTAAGCATATTAAGCAAAATCAGTTACACAGCTTAAACCTAAGGCAATATGATAAGATTTTACATTAACGATAGCACACTCCAACATATTGATCTACTTATTGCTTTGATCAATGCTTTGATTGTACTTTTATTTTTGAAAAATGTATAGTTGTGATTCTACAGTATGACTATGTCAGCTTCCTGTAATTTTTTTTTCTTGATAAAAATAAATAGGAAAAACTCTTTTAAAAAGCCAAATATTCAATAACTTGAATATTCAATTTGATAATTCAATAACGTTTGGCATTTGTGGAAGTGGAGTTACCACAAGTCGCCACCCATATTTTCTAAAGGGGAGTAGAAACACCAAAAAATACCTTCTACAGCTACACCTTGCAGGAAAAAAATATATTTGAAATAATGGGCTTTGCATAATCAGACCCCATGCCATACAGTACTCAGGGATTATTAGCAGCACTTTAAATTCTACCTGAAAATCAACTGTCAAGAAATATTGCTGTCATATTGCTAGTACCAATATATGACAATTTTGAACTAATCTCATATAATAATAAAGATAATGATAATGATAATAATGATGATGATGATGATGATGATGATGTCATATATCACAGTTGTCAAAAACCAAAACGTACAATTTATTGACATCACAGTACCAGGAGATGCCAGAGTCGAAGAAAAAGAACTGGAAAAAATCATGAAATATTACGACCTGGCCATCAAAACTACATGGCTATGGATGAAACATGTAACCGTGATACCCATTGTCATCGGGGCACTTGGTACCATGTCCAAGAATTTTATAAGATACATCAACAAATTGCAGTTTTCTGCAATAACACCAGCGGAACTGCAAAAAACTGTGCTACTTGTAACATACATCTTAAGAAGGTACTTGGTTGATACCTAAGAGGCTGGCAGCAACCCGAATCAACCATTAGTACCAATCAATGGTATTTGTGACACATTTTTAAATGATTAGTTGACTGAATTTCATGTTTAATGAATAAAAGAGATAATAATAATACCCTGTTTTCCCCAAAATAAGACATTCCTGATAATAAGCCCAGTCGGGCTTTTGAGCACATGATAATAAGGCCAAGTGCTTATTTCAGGGTTCAAAAAAAATATAAGGCAGGGTCTTATTTTTGGGGAAACACGGTAATAATAATAAGAAGAAGAAGAAGAAGAACAACAACAGCAGCAGCAGCAGCAGCAACAGCAGCAACAGCAACAACAACTCTAAAGGTTTAAAATAGATTAAACCCTTTAATCTATTTTCTTTCTTTCAACCTTAACCTTAATGCCCTTTCCTATTTTGCCTCTTCTTTCAGCAGCTAATCACAAACAATAATTTTTGATACAAGCTAACTGCAACAAGCAACATACATATATGGGCAGAGAGACTGGTGAGGGGGAAGAAAAAAGTATTGTAAATATACCTTCTTCTGATTCTCTGAGAAGAATCACTGAGAGAGATTAGCCATAATCCCATCGATGTCCCCACAGTCTCCAGAACTGCAAAAGAACATCACCTGAGATGAAGACGTATAATTGAGTATCATTAGCCAAGCAATTATACCTCAGAGGCTTTTTTTTTTTTACTTTTAAAAGCATTTTTTAGGCCAAAGAAATTTTAAATGCTTTTTAAAAATTTTAAAAAAGCCTCTGATGATTGCGTGGCTCAGCTGGGCAATGGGGGGGGGAGGAATTTTTGCTACTGGTTCCCTGAACCAGCCGCTTCCATCACTACCAGATCGGGCGATCCGGTCTGAACCGGGAGCATTTCACCCCTGATCTTGATCTGTTTCTTGGCAAATTGGAATAAAAACTGAAAGATAGTAGACCCTTGGTGGCATTAACCTTAGCATGAGTTTTACCACTATACATTTTTTAAACATGATTATATGACATTTCAGCCAAGATAGGAAAAAAGAAAAATGGATAAAACAGCAACATCCAGATTGTCCAGTAAAGAACATAAAATATACTGGTAGTGTAGAAAATGTCTTCTTTTAACTTAAAATTTTCAAAGTAAATTATTACTTTTCCATTTGCTTTTCCAAAATAATGGATTTGACAGACAAGCCCAACATGATATTAGCCTTATCACACATAAATGAGTCCTTCGGGAGTAGGCCGGTATATAAATCTAATAAAATGAAATGAAAAATGAAATGAATAAATAGCTGGGATGAAATTTATTAGCAAGCAATTCATGTGTCAGAAAATTCATGATGGTACTTAACTGCCCTCCAAGTTTTTCAAATAGGGAAGTAAACTTGCAAACTGTATATTGACTCTAATGATCTGAGTGGCAACACAAATGCTATCAAATCCGCAAAGTGCTTCACGAAGTTATGAAGTGCTTCACAACCACCTTATTCAATTTTCTGCATTGAAGTAAATTTGCATTGATGGAATGATTAAATCAAAGTTTGGTCAAACTGAAGTACCACTTTAAAACTTTGCATAGTTCTAATAGTTTAAAATCTGCATTAGACCTTTTTAATGTTTTCTACATCCTTTGCTTTCTGTAGCATCTTGACTAATAGAGTGCTCAAAAGCTTGTATACTAATTTGTGTGAGCTACTAAAAGAACACACTTTTGATACATCTAAAGGTATCATCCAACAGAATTATATGCAATGCCTCATTTTGACTCTAACATGGAAATTGATGTTGATACCAATTTTATTGCCTTAAACGTATTGCTACAATTTTGTCATCAATATGCCAAAAACCAGTCAGTCAGCAATATCATCAGATCTGTTTTTATTATTAATGGTCTTTGTTTCTGTTTTCCCAAATAGAGGAATTTTAGCCTTTGTCAGCTATTTATGGGACACGGTGGCTCAAATGGGACACGGTGGCTCAGTAGCTAAGATGCTGAACATGTCAATCGAAAGGACGGCAGTTCAGCAGTTTGAATCCCTAGTGCCGCGTAACAGGGTGAGATCCCGTTACTTGTTCCAGCTTCTGCCAACCTAGCAGTTCAAAAGCATGTAAAAAATGCAAGTAGAAAAATAGGGACCACCTTTGGTGGGAAGGTAACAGCATTCTGTGTGCCTTTGGCATGTAGTCATGCTGGCCACATGACCATGGAGACATCTTCGGACAGCGCTGGCTCTTCGGCTTTGAAATAGAGATGAGCACTGCCCCCTAGAGTCAGGAATGACTAGCACATATGTGCAAGAGGAACCTTTACCTTTACCGCTATTTATCCATTATTTCCCTGTGTTGTCACTGCTAAATATAGATCAGGTTTGATTCATAAAAACTTCAATATGTTTGCTTTTGAATTTACTTACCATGGCCTTGAAATAATAACTTCAGGTTAAATCAAAGCATCCAGAGGGATAAATTTAGTTTTCAGATTAAGATGGTGGTGGTGGGGAGGAGTTACTAACTACATTTAACTGAATAGCTGAATATACTTACCAGTTTCCTATTCAATAGTAATCCAAACAGTAAGAAATTATAGTACACAATGATAAGCATTTTAAACAATTTTTAGGATATAAATGTTCAGCACATCTGGAAATTTTAAAAAGCCATGCACTTGGGTCTTTGGAGAATGCAATTTACATGTAAACTCCCTCATCCTAGGCAGACTTAGAACTGTTGTATGAAGAAAAGTACCTGTATATCTGTGAGCAACCTTTATAATTGTCTTTCTACATGAATTGAATTCTACATGAATTCTACATGAATTCTCTAAATACACATTCATAGGCACCGTTGGGTTTTTAGAAAGTCCTATCTATGCAAAGTGCCTTGAGTGCGTTCTGCCCCTACCTGTCTGTTTCTTCCCATTTTTTCTTCTTTTTCTGTCTTCACTACTGTCCATTACTTCCTCCATTTACTCATCATTGCATTCATTTCATCCTGCTGTAAACTATGTGACCCTCTCCCACACCTTGCCAATATCACTTTCTCTCACTACTTGGTTTTTGAAGATAAAGTATTATAAGCTTGACAGCTGTTGCATGCCGTTTGAAATTATATTGTTTAATGTAACAATGAACCTTTGAATCAAATATTGCCTTTAGTGTACAAAGCCTTTAGTGTACAAAGCCAACAAAAACACTATTGTAGCAAACGTATCTACACATAAAGTGCCCCTGTGCCTTCATTTCTTCAGCTTTAGAGGGTAAGAAAATACTGGGCCTTAACTGGATCTCAACAGATGTCCATTATAACACTTCCCAGAGGTGCCAACAACAGAAACACTTGACATAGTGGCAGCTGCATCTATACCATATTGTTTCTGTTAATATGTGTGTGTGCATGTAAGCCAGGGATGAAATGTACTTACCTTTCCTACAGGTTTGATGTGCACGCGCCCCACACTCCGTCATCTGCGCATGCGCAAAGCCTTCTGCGCACGTGCGGATGGTCAAAACTGGCATGACAATGTTCCAGTTTGGGGGGGGTGGAGCCTCCCACTGCTAGTGCTACCAGTTCTCCGAACTACCCGCTACCTGTGTTACCGGCTCCCGTGAGCCGGATAGAGCTGGTAGCATTTCACCCCTGATGTAAGCATGTGTATTTGAATATATGTGGTGTGTGTGTGTGTGTGTGTGTGTGTGTGTGTGTGTGTGCAGATGGGTATATACAGGGAATATAGGTATGGCAGGAACCCACCTTGAACATAGTTACAACAGATACAATATTTAAAGTAGTACTGAGGTCATCACAGATTAGATCTAAGGCAGGGATTTACAGGTCTGAAAATTTGAATCAATACACTTAGAAATTTAAATGAAAGGATTATTTTTTTCAGTCTCAGTTATTTAGCAAGTTCAGACTAGCCATCAGAAAAAGATAAATGTTGACAGCTTATTTGTATGTCTGAGCAAAATGAAAAGTTGGCATGTCCTGTCACTGTGTGGAGTGGTGTTCCAGAGAGATTCTGTCTTGGCAGATTGGAAACCATAAAGTCATTCTTTGCAATGTCTACCAAAGAATTGGAGGCGGATCTTGATAATTACAATGTGACATACATAACAAACAAAACAAAAAAGGAAGGAAATATAAAGGATAAGAGCTTTAATGTCCTTGCTATAAAAAAAAAACCCAGTGATAAATAAAGCATATTATAATTCAGAGTCACAGAGTTGTTTGTCTGACAGTAAAATAATGGTCAGTGGATGAGTTGTTCAGGAGCATATCAGAAAATCTGTGTTACAAGACAATGTTCAAAGGGTCTCAGTAGCATGCTGATTGGTCTGCATGTAAATTAAAAAGAACTGAGTGTTGCATGGAGAGATGGGAAGAAGTGATAAATATCCCATTTAACATTTTCAGAATAAGATGTTGGTTCTATGGGCAAATGTGTTATTTTCTAAGATAGTCAAAATTAAATTATACAAGTTTAATGTAGAATTAATTATGAATTACCAAACTTCTGCATCAAATAGTTACCTCCTTTAAAAAAATAGGGACACATGTAGATTGTGCATACATATTTCATATACTACTTTTCAAAACAGATGTACATTTGGAAAAAATAAGTAACTGTTCAGAATTGGATAGGATTTCCTTCGATCCATGAATATCACCATCTACAACCAATAACTGCCTCACCTGTGGGGATTTGATACTCTTGGTTTTTCTTTGGAGAAGATGGCTTAGATTTCCATACAATATAGTTCATGAAATTCCTTCTAAGAAAGATTTTTTTCCTGACATATTTGAAGAAACCTTACTTGTGAAGGAGGGTGTGCTACAGGTCCTTTCCCTTGAAGGTGGCCATCAGATCAGATGCCTCTTCTATAACTTCCTCACACTTTGGAACAGGGTCTTCTCTGAAATTCAAAGGGCCTATACTCCAGGGGTGTCAAACTCATGGCCCGCAGGCAAGATGCGTCCTGCAGTGGCCATGCCCACCCCTAGTTTAGCGAAAAGGAAACATGTTGTGATATGTCATGTGACGACATCATGTCATTGTGAGTTTGACACTCCAGCTCTACTCTATTAGCCTTACAGAGGGCTGAGACAGCCTGGCTTTTCACCCAGCTTTGGACTAAGATAGAGGTGATCCCAGCAAATGTAACAGTTTATGTACTGTGTGGCACTGTGGTTCATATACATGGTGTTGTCATAAGGTATAGTCTGTTTTAATTATTCTGCTTTCATTGACTATTATTGTGAGCCATCCAGCATTATCTTCTATAAGATAGGCAGCCATGTAAATTTCTAAACCGTGGCTGTACTTATATCTTCCTTCAGCTTCCCTTTATTTTACAGACCTGCAAAGGTTGTAAATGCAAGGATTGGTCATAAACTTAGTTTTTCATCAGCATTGAAATTGCCAATAGTTGCTAAATGAGGCAGTCACTAAATGAGGACTACCTGTAAACTAAAGCTTGGTGGATGGCAAAACTTCTTTTCCTGTCTCATTCTTAAAATACCATACACATTCTGTATTCATGATGGATTCTTTTCACACAGACTTTCAACATGGCAGCAATTCCTGGATTGACCCTGTTGCTATTGTTGGAATATACAAAAAGAACTAGGCAAATATGTCCTAGTTATTTTAGAGGAGGAGGAGACTCCTTGTCCACTGATAAAAGAAGGTAAGCATAAACATGCTTCATGTGATTTTCCCACCACCATCCAGAGATTTTTGTGTTCCCCTTGAATTATAAAGATAGAAGAGATACATTTGCACAACAGCTAGAAACAAAGAAAGCCTACTTTGTACGAGTAGCCAAGGCAAGATGTCAACTCTCGCAGTGAGGAAATTATCCTGTTGCTTTCAGTGGTCTAAAAATATTACATCTGTTCACAGCTAACATTCCTTTACACATAAATTCTTAAAAAGAAAAACATGAACAAAATGGCACAAACAGTACAGTTATTCTTAATGCAAGACAATTTCACCCTACATCAGCATTTTGAACACTACAAACTGTAGTTTTGTTGTGTAGTGAAAATAAGGAGTAATAAGTGACAGGATTTATCTGCTTTCATGTTGCTTGATGGCAGTATCAAAGAAATCTCTCCTCATGCTCCCATATAAAATACACGTCTATTTGATATTTGTAGTAGTTCTTGTTCTCAGTTCATTAGAAAACCTGAAGGTCAGGAGGTGGTTCATAACAACAGGTTCATAAGGACATTCCCTGGCAAAGAGAATGTGATACTGCAATGTGTAAAGCTGCTCAAAGATTTGATTGGCAGACAAGGCTGTAAACCCACCTGGAACAGTTGTGAAGAAAAGAGTCATTTCAAGAACACCAGTCCTTTTTCCTCTTTTAAGCACCAGGGGAAATTCTATCTGCAAAGCTTCTGTGAAGCTGTCAAAGACTACAAACAAAGCCAGCTTCTGATGACTGGAACTTTATCAGTTGAACCCTTTCATTGCTTAACCCCCAATGCTCAATTATAAGACTTATGCCAACTGAGTAGTAGGAACTGGAGCAAAAGAAATGAGGAGACTTCTTCCAACAAACTTTGAACAAGGATGGAGGAACAGATGGGGGTGAGATTCTCAGCTGCCTGCACAGCTGGTCCAACACAAATCCGTTTCTCACCAGCTTAAAGATAACTGCTCCATGTTTTGGTGAAGTATAAAAGAGAGAAAGAGGAGAAAAGGATGAATTTTACATTGAACACAACTTTTTATAGGTTACCACTGCTGCAAAATTAAAATACATATATTTCATTGTCCTTTATGCTAGACACAAATGGCTATTTGATTTTTTTCACCAAATTTCAGTTCAGTAAAATTGAGTTGATAGTTTTTGTCTCCAGAAATTTCTTAAAGGCAAGACTTTCATTTTATCACTATTGGAAAAGCTAACATGGTTCCCCCATGATTACATTCCTTTCCTTGAGAGTTAATGGAAGAAATAGAGGCAAAGGAGACTGAAGCTACTGGGTAAATTATTGCATTTGTTTTTCTTTTTTTTAAAAAAGACAGGATATTCACATATGTATCTTGGCCACTTCATAACTAAATCAGCATGTGAAAGCCACATTTATGAGAATTTTTCTAAAACACTTTTTTGAAAGAGATTCTAAAGTAAATTTTCAACTTTCAATTTACTTTATATTTCAAAGGAAGAACAATTTCTCTGCCTAGTTCTTGCTTTGTTAGATCAGATCAAAAATTAGATTGGAATATATGAAAGCTCTGTTGATGAAACTAATGACATATTGAAATTAGTGCCACCTAATTTCCCATAAACCTTAATATCTATGGGAAACTTGCAACCAAAGAACAAAGTACAATATTATCCTTGTACTATTGTTCTATAGTTATCAATATTTAGACTTAGTCCTAATGATCTTAGTGATTGGATACAGCTGTGTGTAGAGAGGGGGATCAGGTCAATTTATTCATTCCTGTATTAAATAATTTCATGTATGCCTTCACTACCTCTTGTGAGAGAGAATTTCATACCGATTTATGTAAATCAGAGAGTTTGTCAAAATGTCCCATCTTGATTTGATGACTACAGCTTGTAGTCACTATGCATTATTTCAAATATCTTTTTCAGTCAATATTGTCATAGTTTGGGGTCTTTTTAAAAAAAGTAATTGCAATAAAGCTTTTTGTAAGAAGTTTTTTTCCTCTCTTTCCTAAGGAATTTGGTTTAGTTAGATCTTATCCTTACCTGTACAAAGAATTATCTAATGGAAGATCACTAATCTTTTTATTCTTCCAGATAAAAAGAACAAGCTGTCTTAAAAGGAGACAGAAAATTGGTCAGAATCTTGTTTCAGATACACATACCTACACAGACTGCTTTACTAAATGTATTTCAGATACGGACAGCTAGACAATATTTGGTGAAAAAGATATCAGCCTTAAAATCACTTTCAAGTCAATTTTACTATCAGCAGAGAGGGGTGTTTACTGTTATTCCTAGTGTAGCATGAATAATACTAATCAGGCAGTGTCTCCCTTTGGTGGCAGCATCATGGCCCAGTTTTTTCTTTAAAGTTGCCTTTTCCAATCTGTTGTCCCTCAAATGGAATTGTAGGAATCAAAATTCCCAGTCAATCCAGGTTATAAGAGAGCTTAATTTAACAAGAAAGTGGTGGACATAAAATAAGTTCTGAGAGGTTGGAATAACAGCACAGCAGAGATGGTATTCAGCAGGTTCTGACCAGTTCTGGAGAACCGGTAGCAGAAATTTTGAGTAGTTTGGACAACCTGTAAATACCACCTCTGACTGGCCCCGCCCCCATCTATTCTCTGCCTCCTGAGTCTGAGTGGGGAAGGAATGGAGTTTTTACGGTATCCTTTGCCTGCCATACCCACCAAGCCATGCCATGCTCACCAAGCCATGCCCACAGAACTGGTAGTAAAAAAATTTGAATCCCACCACTGCAGCACAGGGTACGTATATTTCCAGGGTACATACTGCTAGCTAGCTATCATTAAAAAAAAACTTTGTCATCTCCTACCTTAAACCATGTTTTCTCCCTTTAAATTATCTCATAAATAGTTAAAAAAGAAAAGGCTATCAGCCTTGGAAGCTCTTTAGTTGATTCAGGACCAGTCATTTTCTTAGCTTAAGTTTTCTTATTTCTACAGGATGAAATGAAGATAATTCCTGGAGAAAGGATCTAAATAGGTTTATTCCCTCCCCCAAAAAATATTTTATTTAAAAATAAATGGAATATATCTTCCAAACAAACAAATAAATGATTGGGGACTGCCATGGTTCTAAATATTTGAGCAACATCTGGAAAAAATATCCATTATGATGTATATAACTGCTCTCTTGTGTACAGTAGAACCATCCGTGGGACTCAGTATTTTATTAATGCGATGTAAAGAAATGCCTGCAGCTAAAAACAAATAGAATACTTTTGCTGAGTTTGAGAGAGAGAATAAAAATTATACTTCTAAATTACATGAACCCTACAAAGATTGCACTTGGAGCTAAAAGACAATTATGCTGATTATACATCTTCCAGCCATTAAATACAGATTTGTTTATAAGTTCATAAAATTATAGCTGAGAATTGTCTATTTAATTTATTGCTAGAATATTATAAATGTATATCTTTTTAATGAGGATTTAATTGTACATCTAAATGACCAATGTAGTTTTATTATTTATTAAGCAGAAGTTATTTTTCAAAGCTTTTAAACTTTTAGTAAAGGAATACTGCTATTAATATATGATAAATGCTTTTTCAAATTAAAATTAAATGAAGTAGGAAAGGCATAGTTGTTTTCTAAAGGTACTATTGTTTTAGTGGATATGTATCAAAACTATAGCTATTACTTTAAATACTGGCATAGCAGTAAAAGCAAAAAAATATCCATAGATATTTTAGTTGTTTTGATATTGTTACTAGAAAATTGAGATTAACTTTGAAAATGGAGCCCATGGTCTTGGAGAAGTTATTGTTTCTTGGCCACATTGATCTCAATCCCTGCTGGTGCTAAATTGCTGATGGCTTACTATATATATGAATTTAGCCAATGTGAATTATTCAACAAAATTCAGAGAAGTGTATTCCTTATTTATTATTCTCTGTTTAACTGAAGTTTTGCAGTACTGAAATAAGGGAAAGGAAAGGAACGGAACGGAACGGAAAGTTTTATTTTGATTTCAAAAAGAAAATTTACAATAATTTTTAGTTTGCAAATAAGAAATATATCTATTTAGCCATTCATCTGAGGTTTAAATGTTAATTTTTGTGTTAATAGATGGGTTTCAGGTTTCAGATGGGTAACCTATTCAGTTCATAGGCAAAACTATACTCCAAAATGGTTTCCAGGTAGCCATCATGACACAATAGCATTTATGTTTAGTTAAAAAATATATTCATTTGTTGTATATGCCAAGGTGGCATGTTTACAAAATTGAAAAGGTTGTTGAAAATCATGGTATTTGTATTTTGTGGGATTTTCACAAAGGTAATGGTTGCCATATAGACTATAAATAACATCAGATATAACAATAATTGAAAAGAAAAAAGAATACATGGGGACTACAGAATCAAGGAAAAAGTATTGGAAAAAAATTACAAAATAATAGAAATATAACGATTGAAATTAGAGATTATGAAAATATCTTCGCAGTCTTCCAGTTATTGAGGTATTAAGCAGAATAACAGGTTAATAATATTTTTTTAAAAAAACTAATATTTTGGCTGTTATATCACTGATGGATTTCCAAAATCTACCTCATTGGACACGTGTCATACCTGATCATCTTTATTTATTATTTATTTATTTATTATTTAAATTTATATACCGCCCTTCTCCCAAAGGACTCAGGGCGGTGCACAGCCAAAATTAAAATACATACAATACAAAATTTAAAATAATTTAAAAGCAGAATTAAATCAAATTGGCTTCCCAAAATATTAAAACCCATTACCCTTAAAATAACCCATTAAAATTTTAAGCCAGTCCAGCTTACTGAAATAGGAAGGTCTTCAAGGCTCGACGGAAGGTCCGGAGGTCCGGGATTAGTCATATTCCTGGGGGTAGCTCGTTCCAGAGGGCGGGTGCCCCCACAGAGAAGACTCTCCCCCTGGGGGTTGTCAGTCAGCATTGCTTGACCGACGGCACCCTAAGGAGGCCCTCTCTGTGGGACCAAGTTGGCCGGTGGGAGGTTATCGATGGCAGAAGGTGGTCTCGCAAATAACCGGGTCCTAAGCCATGGAGCGCTTTAAAGGTGAGAACCAATACCTTGAAGCACACCCGGAAGACCACCGGAAGCCAGTGCAGCTCGCGCAGGCAAGGTGTCACATGGGAGCGTCATGTCGCCCGCATAATTACCCGTGCGGCCGCATTCTGGACCAGCTGGAGCTTCCGAGTGCTCCTCAAGGGGAGTCCCATGTAGAGAAAATTATTCTTAACTGAATAATTGCTAATTTCTTGGCTGGATCTCAATTTTTCAAAGGCCACAAGTCAAAAGATGTGATTAGTTTTGTTTGCTTTTCATATTATATTTCATTGACAGAAAAAAACAAAAACAACTTTATACATGGTTCACTGGATCACAAATACAAGTAATAGATAGTGGATATAATCCTCATTGAGAGCCTTCTCCATTTTAACATTTTCCAAATGAAATTGATGACCACAGTATGAAATTGGTGACCAGGGCATCTTGAGGTGGAAGAGAGGGCTAGTTGAGGATTATTGATATTCACTTACCTTTGCTACTGGTTTGCAAATGTGAGTGTGCATGTGTGTGCTCGCTATGCTTGTGCACGCCTCCACGCATGCAAAGAGCCTTCTGCGCATGTGCAGAGGGTCAAAAACGGGGTGTGATGATGTCCAGGTGGGTGGGCAGAGCCTCCCGCCGCAGGAGCTATCGGATCATGTGATCTGGATAGAGCCAGCTGAATTTTACCACTGGTCCAATAGTCCCCTTACCTATGAATATAGGTAAAGTCTGAATTACAAGGTAAAAAAGGACACAAACATGTTAAGGTGTGATTATTCTTTATACAGATACTCTGTGCATTATAACATTACACATTTTGAAAACTCTAAGTGTATTCTACTGTCCTTCAAATTTTGTTTCTTTATTTCTTACTGACTTCTCTGGAATAACTTATGTGACTTGCAGTAGCATTTTGTTTTTCCTTTTGCAGATTTATTTTATCTGCACAGTAACTGAAAATCCTTTTGGCACATAATCATAAAACAATAAGCCATGTGTTGTTAATAATAATCCCCTGTTAGAAAGAAAACTTTTTTTCAGCATAGCAAGTTGTTTAAGCATCATATGTCAAGAATGTGATCTGAAAGTCACTTGGGGGAGGGGGAGAGGCAGGCAATGCCTTTCAGTGAATCTTATATATAAACAGCTGTTCCCACAGATCATTTACTAAATGTGCCCCAGCATTAGTCAAGGGATACTGAAAAATATGCATTGGGCTTGAAAAACAAAGCATTAAGCAGGGATGGAAATATCCTGCAACTCAACAATATTCAGAAAATACAGCAGATTTGAAAAAAAGAAAGAAAGAAAGAAAGAAAGAAAGAAAGAAAGAAAGAAAGAAAGAAAGAAAGAAAGAAAGAAAGAAAGAAAGAAAGAAAGAAAGAAAGAAAGAAAGAAAGAAAAAATGATCTCATTTCGGAAGGTCCCTATCAAAAAATTTACTAATTCCAAACTATAAGAGTTTACAAATAGAAACAAAGAAGCAAAAATAATTCAGGAATCGAGGAAACACATTTTGTAAGCTATTTGCTGGAAATGTTTAGTTGATTTTTTTTTAAGTTGAAACAGAGCAAAAAAGAAGCCCCAGTTTGCTTTTAGCGGGAGAGGTAATATAATTCCCTAAAGTTTTTTTTTCCCCTGTGAGTTTGACTATAACGTATTTATTAGCAATGTGTAGTACTTCCAATTCAATCCTGAAATGTGCTCCAGAGCACACAGAGACATGAACATAACACTTGCCTGCAATTCTTTCAAACAGATGCATATTTTCCCAAAGGTCTTCTTGCAGCTACTGTGAATCCTGAAAAAAGACATACTTCTTGAAAGAGTTGCAGGCAGGTGTCATCTTTGCTCCTCTGCATATTCCTTTTTGGAATGAAGAACAAAGCATTCCACAGTTCTGCTAACCGTTTGCTTTTTTATTTGTGCATCTAAAGACTTTTCTCTTAATTGCAGACCACACTGCTAGATTCTCAAGTGTGCATTTGGATACATAAAGAAAGAAAAATAGTGGCAATCTGCATTTAGTATTTTTAACCTTGTTAATACGTTTTTGTGTCTATGTCTTTCTTTGTTTCCTTTCCACTACTAAGAATCCTTTTATTTTTCCTAAATGGGAAGAATTCAAAATAACACTTGATTTTCTTTTATTAAAAAATAAAGGGAGGGTGCAGCCATTGTGTGTTTCTCATTCCAGCTGTCCTATAAAGACTTGTAGATAACAGAATAACAAAGTTGGAAGGACCCTCGGAAGCCTTTCAGTTCAACCCCCTGCTCAAACAGAAGACGCTATATCATTTCAGACAAATAATAAACTTCACCTCTCTTGTGATGAAGAGGATGGGGGACAAGATTTAAGATGAAGATTCTTTGATCAAAAGAAGGGTGGAAGGCATCGTTGTATGTTCTCTCTCTCTTTAATTTTATTTCAGAATAACCGAATAACAAGAACAGGATCAAGTCTGTGATCTGGAATGATCACAGACTCTGACAAAGTTGAATTGTTCATATTTGCAGTCTCTTCTCATATTTCATCGATTGTCTCTAAATGTGGATGCCAGGCCTTTAATAACAGGAACTTCCCTTTCCTTTTCCCAGTTCATTTATCACCTTGACTGATGATATCATCTAGGGCAGCAGTCACCAACTGATGGTCCGTGGACCACTAGTGGTCCGTGAAATTTTTTTGGTGGGCCACAGAAAAATTATTTGTATTTTTTATATTGCACTAAATTAGGGGTCCTCAAACTACAGCCCCTCCGGATACGTGCAATGAACGTTTGTGTTGCTGCAGAGTCTCCTCCTTTGGGGTCTTTTTGTGTGGGTCAGAGGGGGGCAGAAATTCCCACTTGGGGTCTGCTTCAGCCTCCTGGTGCAGGGCTTTGGGCGAAGGCTGGAGGGAAGTGCCGCTGGTGGCAAAGAGCTGGAGGACCTCGTTCCAGTCCTCCGAGGCTGGAGGACCTCGTTGCATCATGGCCTGGAACTGGCTGACCAACTCAGCCTACTGAGCCTCCAGGCGTTGGTACCTGGCCTTGCACTCCTACAAGTCTTCCCTCTGCTTGGAAAGTCTGTGCTCGTAGTCCTCAGTGAGGTGCTTCTGCTGAGCCTCCTCAACCAGATCCAATTTGAACTGAGCAGCTGTTTTGCCAACCCTTTCAGGTGGTGGCTGCTTAGCTCCAGCAAATGCTTCTTGTTGGGGCCCTAAGGAGCCTGGGTGGGGAAGCGAGGAGTGGCTGGGAGGGGAGAGCCGAGTAGAGACTGGTGAGGTGCCCCTTGATGTGAATGACATTGAGTTGGCCACCCTCACCCAGTCACATGACCACGTAGCCACACACACCCAGCTGTCATTAGGCAGCTCATATTAGTGGTCCATGGGATTTAAAATTATGAATTTAGTGGTCCCTAAGGTCCGAAAGGTTGGTGACCCCTGATCTAGGGAACTCAAAAACTTGTACTTTATATTGGGCACTTTAAGTAGGCTAATTAAGGTAGTATCTAACTACTGAATTCAAAAACAAAATTAGTGAAGTTGCACATTGTGGCCACCAACACTTTGCCAACTCTCTCTCAACATAAACTCAGTGATAGCAAATAATTCTTACAATCCAAAGCATCAGGATGATCTATGTCCCTTCAAGAAAATATTTCAAGAAAACAAAATCTTCCTGCAGTTCTTTCCTTATTCAGAGAAGCAGGGTTTTTTTTTTTAATCAGACAGAGCAATCCAAACAGGATGAAATAAATAAAATCCATATAAAGGACTAACTAAATCCTAACACTTAGCCAGAAAGAATGTAGTTGCCTATAGGCAAAAATTCTTTTTCTTTCTCCTCCAGCCAAATTCATTCTTGAAATGCTCAATTTTTGCTGGTCTTTCCATAGGAGCAGTTGTTTATTTCTATCCCTGTTGCCTCCTTCTCAGTTTCCACCATTATGGATGAAATGTAGAGTGGCTTTATAATCTCAGCTATATAATTTTTTTTTTTTGCATATTTACAGTGTTTCTCCAAAAATAACACCCTGTCTTATATTTCTTTGAACACTGAAATAAGTGCTTGGCCTTATTGTCATGCGCTCAAAAGCCCGATTGGGCTTATTATCAGGGGAGGTCTTATTTTGGGGAAAACAGGGTATTTAAGAACAAAGTCATCTAATTCTGTGCTACTATTTCTCAAAAAAGCCTGTGTAGTATTGCTGCTTTCAGCTTCATAGAACATACAACAATTTTGTCAACTCTCCAGATGTGTTCAGCTGTAGAACCTAGGGCAGTATATGTAACTGCTATTGCTATTTTGAATATTAGCAATTGCAATAGCAATAGCATTTACACTTATAGACTGCCCCATAGTGCTTTACAGCACTCTCTGGGTGGTTTACAATGTAGAAACATTATTTGCATATTGCCCACAACAATCTCGGTCTTCACTTTACTGACCTTGGAGGCTGAGTCAACTTTGAGCCCTGTCAAGATCGAACTCCAGACTGTGGACAGAGTTTTTGCCTGCAATACTGCACTTTAATCATTTCACCACTAGGGCTCATAGGTTTCATTGCTATGACCAGGGTCTCTGAAGTTTGTGGTATATTCAATTGTAAATAAATAAGCAAACAAGTAGAGATACTGCAAAATTATATATGCAAACATAGGAAATAAATAAGAGATACATAGCAAATTACAGCACTGGGCTCACTAAATAGTTGATAAGCAAAGAAAAAGAAAACACAGGACCCCTGTCCTTACCCTCCTTAAGTAAAATGATTATTCTTACTTTTATGAGTTCATCCTGAAAGCACAAAACAGTTGTATTAGGTTAGCAAAATTGAGTTGTTTAAAATTTCAGGGATGTCCGCCAAAAAAATAATAATAGGAAGTTGTATGGAAAGAAATGTGCTGACAGCAGTAATGTTTTGGTAATAATTCATGTGTTGTAGATGATGCTCTGGAAAGCAGCCCAGCTGGCTAATGCAGATTGGTGATGCTCTTTTGCTGATGGCTGTACAATTGATTGACATTTCTGCTCCATCATGAAATAAGCTTGCAAATTAAATGGAAAGAAATAAAAAGGCAGGAAGAACTAAAATGAGACTTGGAGTCTGAGTGTTTTAGACTACATAAAGTTTGGATAGCTGAATTTTTCTCATAAGAAACAAGTTTGATTATTCAGCTCAGATTGTTTTCAACTGGGATTCCACCATCCACCAAATATATGTATTTATCTTCTGTCTGTTCTGCTCCATCTCTTCTCTCCCCCCCCCCCAGTGTTTCTCTTTTAGGTACCACTGTCATTGTATATATATGCAACTATTGGACTTCACCAAGGCCTATGTCATTCTGATTTTTTTAGGCACTGTGCTTTTAAATAATAAAATCTCAGCTGGGCATAACCAGCTAAAGGTAACAATTTCCCAAAACTTTCCCAAAAATCCCAAATATTTCCCAAAATATCACATTCTGCTCGCATAAAATACTGCCTTCTGGGCAACAGAGAAGCTTTAAAACATTGGCAGTTTATCACTACTTGATGAATGATGGCATTAACAACAATGCCTTACTTTTCACCTAAGATATTAGTAAGCTGCGAGTATTTTAGTTTAGTTTAACTTGTTTGGTCATGTGCTTTTCTACTTTAATAAAGCTGTATGAGGTAAAACTTAATAGGAAGTCATGTATATGTTGTAACTAATAGGATCAATTTCAAAGTAAAGATTGGAATAACATTTTTAGCTGCATCTATACCACATCCTACGGTAAGTCTCAATGGTTTAGGCAAGTTGTGAAAATTCAGCAATCAAACAGGCCATTGTATTAATCCATAATATATTTTGGGTCTGCATGCTAAATAAATACTAAAATTGTATTTGGTCAATTCATCCTTAGGGTTGAATATGTTTTATGAATTTAGCAACTGAATTTGATAAAACAGCAGTAGTTTTTCAACTTGGATATATCAAATAACCACATCTGCATTGATTTAGGATAGCCCTTGCAGACCACAAAATAACTGCACAAATCCATAAATTGGTGCCAGCTAATCCATTGCAGAACAGGAAAATTGTAAAGTACAAGTATTAAATTACAGTGTGTAGCATTGTTGCACAGAATTTTGTGCAATGCAGTACCTTCTTGCAAACATTGTTCCCAAATGTTCACTATAGTGATAAAGCCTGACTATGGATTACGAGAAGCTCCTATGTACAATATGGTTATTCAAACTTGGAAACCAGAGTTATTGTAATTGTCCTGTGTGTTCTGTTAGTTGCCCATCATGTACCGTTATAGTGCCAAATCACAATGAAAACAATGCTTCCTCTTTGTCAAATAAAAATGATATACATAAGCACTCAGGGTTTGTCTGGAATTATGTGTCATTACAATGAACTTTGCATTGCTAGTTCAACCACTGAAAGTGGCATCATCATAAGCAGTATATGTGTATGAATTAGTCAGGATTTGTATCTTGTTTATAACTGTAATTCTAATAAATATCTATTTAAATCCAAACTCAATCTTCAAAAGCTATTGCCAAAGTGCTATCCAACACTTTGGCATTTTCTTTCCTTCATAGATGAAGGAATAAAACTTTCAACTCGGTCAATTTACTCAATTTAGTTTATATACTCCCCAATATGTTTAGAGCTGCTTTTTGTTCTAGTTGCTATAGTAGCATAATGAGATTGAGAGTACTTTATATTAGTGATTAAGGCACCAAACTAGAAACAAGGAGAGTATAATTTTTAGTTTTACCTTAGTCATGAAAGCTAACTGGGTGACTTCAGACCAGGCATTCTCTCTCAATCCAACTCACCTCACAGATTTGTTGCTATGAGGAAAATAGGAGTATTATGTGTGATGTCTTGAGTTATTTATAAAGATAATAAAGGGAGAATAAAAAAGCCTAATAAATAAATAAATAAATAAATAAATAAATAAATAAATAAATAAATAAATAAATAAAAATAATAACAGTAATAATATTCTGGTTATAACTCTTGCTTTGTAAATAGAAGGTTTCTTTTTCCAAATTTAGAAGAGATGGTTTTCTTTATATCCTTTTTTGTTTTTATTTTTCTTTAGAACCTCTTACTTTTTCCACTTCATGTGACTAAAAAAAGGGTGAAATAGTACACTGCATGGAAGTGTGTGGGGAGAGAGAGAGAGAGAGAGAGAAAGAGAGATGGAGGGAGGGAGGGAGGGAGGGAGGGAAAGAGAGAGAGAGAGAGAGAGAGAGAGTTTTCTTTGTGCTTGAAAATAACCTAATCATGGAATACATTGATTTACAAAATCCTGAATTCACATCTG
This sequence comes from Pituophis catenifer annectens, assembly GCF_029215685.1. Lineage (NCBI taxonomy): Eukaryota > Metazoa > Chordata > Lepidosauria > Squamata > Colubridae > Pituophis > Pituophis catenifer. The sequence continues at coordinate 173,759,236 of NW_027256883.1, read as the reverse complement.
AATTTGATCATAACAAATTATTTGTAAAATTGCATAGGAGCAGAAACAACTATTTTAAGATTGAAAAATCTGATTTTAAAAAAATCTCCCAAACTATACTATTAATACTACCCAAACCCTTTTTTTTTTACAGAAATATCATTCATTCTATCAGTTTGTATGCCTACAAACCATGTATCAACAAAGATATTGGGTGTTGTTTTTTTAATGTTTTAAATAAAAAAGAAGAGAATGTAATAACATTCCATGATCAAGGGAGTAAGGATATACATAATATTCTGGGTTGCCTTTGAAGCTGAAGAAAAATAATGATAGCTAGTCATAAATAAGGATTACTCTAGTCTTGTGTTGCTTATACTAGCTGGGAGTTAATTGATGGTCTAAATTCAAAATGCTTGCTTTGACCTATGAAGGTTTTCATAACTTGAAACCTTGGTATCTAATAAATAAACATTATCTCACAAAGGTTTATGTATAGGCCCTAAGCAGTCTTCTCTAATCTTTGTGCCCTCCAGATGGTATGGATTTATCTTTCAGAATTCCCAGCCAATTTCACCATTGATGAGAATTCTGGGAATTGATTCACATATCTGAATTACCTAGGTTCAGAAAGTATCCCCAAAGATCATCTTCAATGTGCTTCTCTCATTCTGAAAACCCAACAGGAACATGTGCATGATTAACATTTAAGCTATTCCTGTTCTATAATCAAGGCATCTTGATGTTTTAAGAGCAAGATGTTTAGACTGAGTACCTTAATTAGCAATTTGTCAGGAATTCAGACCGATCCTTTCATTGTACAGTTCATCTATTAATTTGCCCTACCATCCTCATGTTGCAAGAAAGAAATGGCCAATCCTTTTTTTCCCCTGGAGTTAGAGTGGACCTATCTATCTATCTATCTATCTATCTATCTATCTATCTATCTATCTATCTATCTATCTATCTATCTATAGTGTGTGTGTGTATATACATATATATGGGCTTCAAGACCTACGAACCCCTCCGAATCCAAATCAACCGGACAGCCAACCAGAGACAGCACTGACCCTCAACCAACCCATGCAATGCCCCCCACCAGCAGTTCACCTCCCAATGACCCTGACCTGATGTAATCTCCTTATCATAAGACCCATCACAAGACTCACTGATGACTCACAGCTGACCCATCACAAGACTCTCACTTGACACACCTACACCTTAAGCCCTTATAAACAGAAGAACACTGGCATCCCTTAAACTCCACTGAAGATGTTACCTAGCCTGGTAATGAAATGTTCGGAAACCAGTCGACAAACCTTCATTCCCATATATAGGATATTCATGGAGGAATGAAAATACTAACTTGGTGTTTCTCTTCACTTGGTTCTTCTATCTGCTCCATCTGTGTGCTAATTAATATTGCACACATTTAAAAAGAGGCAGGGCTTTCAATCGATATTATGATTGCCATCTTGATTTTTTGACCCCCCGCCGATGTCCCATACAAATTTAAAGCATATGCACAGAGCAATCAAATCAAATCAAAGTCCAATTTCATTCTAATCAATTCTAGGGATCATTTTTTTATCATGCTTAAAAACACAACAGCTGGAAGTTTTGCCTTTTATGTAAAAGACTGCTAATTCAAAAGCTGGCAGAAGCCTTTTAAAATTAATTATTCTTTCCTTCTAGCTCCTTTTGGCTAGCTAACTTTCCTTAGATAATTGAGGGTGCTCTTTTAAAATAAAATAAAAAAGGGGTCCAAATGATTGAAAAATCATGAAATGCATTAGCCTTCTGCTAGCCAGGAAAATCTAGCTAACACATGGAAGGAAAAATAATTTTAAGAGGTTTCTGCTAGCTTTTGAATCAGCAATCTCTAACATACTAGCAAGCCTCTTTATATTGTACTATTTTGAGACTAACAATAAATGCAGCATATTAGAAGAACTTAGATGAGCACAACTGTTGCAACTTCCTCAGCAAAATAGCTAATGTGCAGCTACTTTTATCTTGCAAAGAGGTAGTAAAGCATTGGCCAAGAGACAAGAACTCTCAAGGAGATATACAGTAAGATGAAAACTGCAATAAGAAAACATGCCTGTAGGTCAAATTTTCAATGGTAGGGAAATGAATTGAAAGCTGACATTGTCTGTTTCTACCCTCAAAACCTGGTTACTGACCCATTTTAGTGGTGAAACAATTAGGCAGTGCGTATTAGCCCAGTGTCTACTAAATGACCTTTCCCATAATTCAGTTATGACCATTCTATTTTCCCAAGATCTTAAATTCTAAAAACTGTTTACATTGTAATTCCTTTCATGTTTATTGTTTGATGCACATTCACTTTATTGTGTGTGTGTGTGTGTGTGTGTGTGTGTGTGTGTGTGTGTTTTATTTGACTGACTAGAGTCACTCCATTCCTGGCTTAAAAAAAAAAAACTTCTGTATTATTATTGCAATAATAATTAGTATAGTTTAGGTTATTATAATAAATGTTTTGTCCTTTCAATATATAATGATTAATGAGTAACATGCAATAGAATATTCTTGGCATAACAGCAAATTATTCACTTTAAACAGACTTTTATTTTCTTTTACCAATTCAGTGCTGTGTATTAGATAGAAAGCTTTGGTGATCAGGTAGTACAATCTGCATAGCAAGCAAATATGTCCAAAAACATTCCTATCATTTTAAAATGTTGCATTAAAACTTCTTCATGGCAATGATGGAAAGGCAAGAGGGAAAGCAAATAGATGAACAGGGTATGAATGAATAAATGAATGACTAGATAAATATATAAATGCATAAAGTACATATAGGATACAACATGGTTTCTGCAGAGAACATAAAAAAAAAACAATAGTTCTGGGTCCATGAAAAAAAAATAACATTTTAAAATTAACATTTTTAAAAATGCATTTGATCCAATTACAGCATCTCCATCAAGCTGAAACATTTCTAGAAAATAGCAAGACCCGCTATTAGTTCTTGATTCTCTTTAGCATTAGTAATTTAATCTGGCATTCAATGAAAGCACCAAGAGACATTTGTAACAAAACCCAAGGTTTCTTTTTGCCCATCTCTTCTTATTGTAATAATCTGCTTACTGAATTTCCTTCAATAGTCATTAACTAGAAAGGTCTCCATAATAAAATAGATCTTGATGTGCTAGCAAAATTTACTTGATATCTAGAAAATGTATAATTGGCTGTATACTGTACATTCATTTCTCCTTTTTATGAGAACTCAGGTGATATAATAATTTTGATTTTTAAGACACCTAACAATACTTCAATTATGGTTTGATCTGATTTCTAAAATGATATTAGCAAAATTGAAATACAGTATTTTAAAAGCAAAGTAGGCCAGATTTCATTTTTTTCAGCTGTGTTGAAACAGAGTGAAACAGAGTAATCAATTTGATAGTATAGTATAGTATAGATAGATAGATAGATAGATAGATAGATAGATAGATAGATGATAGATAGATAGATAGATAGATAGATAGATAGATAGATAGATAGATAGATAGATATAGATAGATAGAATATTACAAAATGTAGCATTGGTTATATGTAACTGATAGCAATTATCTTTAATTTCATGTATTATCAATCTGAAATATTTTGTATGAAATGTTTCTGAATTAAATGGCATGCTATTGAAAGCATTAATAATTCAGTCTGTGATTATTTGAATGGAAAGCCTTACAGCAGGTTGCTCTTTTTTCTTTCAAATCGCAGTTTATGTTTTTGAAAATTTATGCATAGATCAATTGTTTATCTTGATGATGTTATCCATTCAGTTGAGTCCAACTCTTGATGATTCTATGGACCAGGTTTTTCCACATTTTCCAATCTTGCACTATTTCTGGTGTCTGCTTTAATAGTGTCCATCCACTGTGTTCTTGGTTGTACTTAAATGCATTCAGTAATATAAATGTGCAATGATTTTTGTCTTTTTTTAATAATATGTTCTGTCCATTATGGTACTTTGATTTTTCTAAGATAATATAAATGTGAAACTTGCATTCACAGAGAGGTTTTAGAATCACTGAATTTGGTGGCCCTCTTAATGCTATAGTAAAAGACTTGTTGATTATTTTTTGTACAATGCTAGTTAACAATGGACAATGGAAATCTACCAGCAAAAGAAAGCATCAGGGTTTGTTTGTTTTTTGGATGATGCACTGCCTTTCCTTTAACAAAATTGCTAAATAGCTATATGCAAAATGTTCTCTTCTCAAAAATATTTAAGACATTTCTGTCTTTTTCATTCCCATATTTATTTATCTATCAAATTTAGATGCTGATCATTGTAAGATGAGGGGTGACACTGAGCTTACAAGATAATAAAGTATATGGAAGAAAAAGCAATTTATAAATATAAAAACAGATTAAGATTAAAAGAGAGTAAAGCAAAGCCCACAGGTTTAAATCAGAGAAGTGGTGGTGGCTTTTCTTCTTATTGCTTTAGCCAGCTCCAGCCAACTGTTTGTCCTTCAGCCTCCAAGCCAACCAGCATACCCAGGTTTTAAGGAATTTCCTGGAGGCCAGAATGGTGAGGGTGGACTTCACCTTCTGCAGCAAAATGTTCCAAAGGCCATGGCAGAAGAGACTCTATTCCTGGGCTCCACCAGCCGCAATTCTGCCATAGGCTTCTTCTGCCACACAAATGGAGTACACCAAGCCCATTGGAACAAGATGGCTCCTCAGATATCCTGGACCTACACATCATAAAGGTTTTAAAGGTAATGACCAACACCTTGATTTGGACTCAGAAGCAAATCAGCAGCCAGTACACCTTGGGTAATACCATAGTAGTATTACATGTGCCACCAAAACTGAACGTGCTCCAAAACTGAATGTGCTGGTTCAATTGTAGCTTATGAAAACTCTTCAAGGGTAACCCCATGTGAACTGCAAGGCAAATAGGACATGACCAGGATATGAGTGACTGAGCTCAGAGCCTCATAATCCATAAAATGATCCAGTTGCTATACATCTCAAAGTTGTGCAAAGATTCTCCTAGCCATGACTGACACCTCCTTTTTGAGGAGCTATTGCAAATATAGTAGAACTCACAGTTGCATTCCAGGTTTATTTGAGGTAATGCCACCCATCCAGAACAAAGATAATAAGCCTCCAGATTCCAAGGTTCCATATATCCACAGCCACTCTGTCTTACCAGAGTTCAATTGGAATCCCTCCTGCCCAAAAAGGCAACCACAGCATCACTTGGATCATCATCACTTGGATGGAAATACAGTATAAAGCTGAGTATCATCAGCATCCCATGGTGTTGGGTGATCTCCCCCAGCAGTTTCATGTAGATGTTATAAAGCAGTGGAGAGAATATGGAACCTTGTGGTACCCCACAAAGATGTGGGCTGGACCTCTCGCTCAGGAGTGGGTTTCAAAGCCCGTTGCTACTGGTTTACTTGTGGGCACTTGTAAACTTGCGCAGAAGCATCTGGGAGGGTGGGTGGAGCCTCCTGCCACTGCCGCTACTAGTTCGCCCAGTCTGGGGTGAACTGATAGCAACCCACCACTGCTCTCACTCCCTATCAACATTGATTAGATGCTCTAAATGTGTTTTATTCTGATACTTAAACAATACTTAATATTACTATTTATGAATTTAAAATAACAGTATTTCCAGTCTGGACTGTGGATGTAGACAACAGTGACTATTTTATTTTATTTTTTATTTTTTTAGAAAATTTATATATCTCTCAACTTACAGTGACTCCAGGCAGCTTACAGAAATAAAACCCCAGTACAAATCTAATAAACCTCCAGCCTCCTGGTGACAACAATCAAACCAACCACTTAATGTGCTCTATTTCACCCTAAGGTCACCAGGTCCATTGGCAATCTAGTTTTGTATTTTTTACTCTAAGAATTTCAAGGAAATATTTGTTTGGAAGAACTTTTAGAGCTAAATTAAATATCATATAGTTTATGTACTATATGAACCTCTCTAGACATTTTTGTCCTCTGCCAAAGTCACAACAATATCATTAATGTTTTAGGGTCTACCACCCTAGATGTATGTTATAGATTTTTGAGAATGTCATTCCAATTTTTCTGCCACACAGATTTAAATAAGAGCCATGTGAAAATCTATCCCTGTATGATTTACTTATTATCCACAAATTGGGGATTACCTGTGTGGATTTAACAAAACCTTTTGCAATTACTTTTCAAACAGCAGCTGAAGTCCATGGTTTTCATTCATGTAAGCTCACTTGTATTTTATTGTTTTCAGGTTTTTAATAACTACAGTGCAAAATATCCTAAAGTGACATACAGTTGAGCTTCAATGTTTAACTGAAATTCTGGCACCAGTCCAGCTGTCTGACATATCGTTCTTTGCTTCTCATTTTGAAAAAGGATTATCCCAAGATGCTGTAGGAAGGAGCAGTAGCAGGGTCAGGTTTTTGGACAGAAAGCTGAATGAAATGCCAATCTGCAAAAAAAATGGAGCATAAAGAGACAGGAAAGCGAAATTCTTAACTGTGGCATTATGAACATTTAGAACAACAACAACAACAAACAGGATAAAGTCTTGAGGCAAAACCAACTCATTCCAGAAGATTCTCAGCTAGGTTATGTAATCCTCTTTGATTTAGTGTATTAAGTTATCTAAGCTAATGGGAAGACAGAACAGACATTGATGAAGAAAGAAGGGCAGCCAAGACAACTCCCATAGATGAGAAGAAGGGTACAGAGCAGCTTGTTTAGCAGCAAAGTGAGCCAACCTATTTCTTGTAATACCAGAATGTTCAGTAGCTTTATTATTGCAATTACAGATGGAATAGCTTAAATCAAAGCCTCATGTTTCAAAACCACACTATTATTAGCAATAAAACCTCTGTTAGCTCATAGATGTTCACAATCGTACAAATGCCAAAAGCACATAAAGAGTCTGTATAAATATTTCCAGAGATTGAATCAGTGATTTGAAATACATGATTGAGGCAATGATTGAGTTCAGCTATCTGAGCAGACATAGCAAGAAGCATATTATGAGCTTCCAGAATATTACAACTGATAATAACAGGGTATATGGACACATGCATTATTCACAATAAAACTAGCACCATTAGCATGCATCTTCCAATCAGCATTAGGCACAATTCTTAATCAGCATTAGGCACAATGTCTTAATTCACTTCAACCACTGTTAAAGTAAGAGTTAAATAATCTGTATGTTCTAATGCTAATCGTGCACAATTAACTTTCCGAAGGGGCCACGTGAGAAACTGGGACTGTGGTGGAGGGCTGAACCAATAGGCTGAACTTAATTCTGCTGCTGGTGTGGAAAGAATGTGGAGCCATGCTTCACCTTGTCTCAGCTCAGCTAATGCGGTTCTGCCACAGGTGCAGAAAACTTCTTTCTGTTGCCAGGAACACACTTGGCTTATTCTTCCATCCCTGCAGCATGCTTATTTACATTTTATTTTTTTTAATTTCCAAGTGACCTCACACAAGCTGGACAGGAACAGCCAAAGGGCCGGATATGGCTCAGGGGCCATATAATGCTCAGGTCTGTTCTAGTAATTTACCAATTTCTTCCAAAAACTGAGCAGAATTTAGGTCAAAAGTTCTTTTGACAGTCACATTATGAACTTGTAGTACAAGTTCTTATATGAGAGATTGATAACAAATGATTATGTTGTAATAGAAGCATCATTTATATGACAAATAGAGAGTATGACAAATATACAATACAAATAGAGAATATGTCAAATGGGATGAGTATGGCTCCTGTGCTAATATCCCATGAGCTAATAGCCACCTTCAGCTACTTACAAAATAAAGAGTCTGTCATAATCCGTCATAATTCCTATAAAGGAGGATTGGTTTTTAAGACATCATACAAGATAGGAGCAAGGCAGCTGAATCTAATCCTAATATCAACTAATCTGCCCAATGAAAGAACAGATTTTTCCGGCAGTAGATAGAAAGTACAATGACATGAATTCTTCTTGGGTCCAGACACTTCCCTTGTTTCAAAAGGAGATGCTCAATGGATTTTATTTTAAGACGATTCATCAGTAATTTTGCAAATCCACCCAATATCTGCAGTTCTCATGTACAGAGAGAAGAAAGAGTGAGCCAAATCAGGGTTAGAAAAATTATACATTTTCCCCAGGAGGTCAGGCAAAACAGCATTTGCATTAGGAAACACAGGTTTTTGTTTATTCACCACTGCACTTACTTCTCATGCATCATGCATCAGCCTGTATTTAGGAGAAATATTGGAGAGTTTAAATAAAATTGCATTAAATAGAAGTACAGCAATATTCTTAAAAAAAATTCTGTAAATGGGCACACTGGGGGAAGAAAGCATTGTAGGATGAATTATTGATCAGGCTTTCAATTAAAAAAATATGACAGTCCCAGGTTTAGCCAAATAAAATTGCATCATAAGGTAGTAAATATAGAATTAGAGACTTATCAAGGTTATCTGGGTGAACAATTTTCTCCAGGTGATTCCAAATCTATATATGGTAACAACTGCTATCATATATAAAACCAACTTTGTATACTTTGTAGGGATGTCCTTTTATTGTTTCCTTCTGTAACTCATTGATATTCTACCTTTCTCCTTCTTACTATTTTTTCTTATAAAGATAAAGAAAGCCTAATTCCTGATGACTTCATAGTCCCCTCCATGAAAATTCCATGACAATAATTTGGAAATGGTTTCTCATTAGATTTTTTCCCCCTATTTTATTTTACAACCATGAGACTTCCTAATAGTATGCCATCAAAACATTACCCAGGCTTGACCTTGCTTTTCAAGATCAGCCTTTTGAAGTTCAGCTAGATCCAGCCCAGGAGTGAAATCCAGCAGATTCTGACAGGTTCTGGAGAACTGGTAGCGGAAATTTTGAGCAGTTCAGAGAATTGGTAGCAGAAATTTTGAATAGTTCGGAGAACCGGCAAATATCACCTCTGGCTGGCCCCAGAGTGGGGTGGGAATGGGGATTTTGCAGTATCCTTCCCCTGCCACACCCACCAAGACACATCCACCAAGCCACACCACACCCACCAAGACACGCCCACAGAACCAGTAGTAAAAAAAAATTGGATTTCACCACTGATCCAGCCTAAAAGTCTTTGTCAAAATAGAAAATTCAAATGATTGCAATAGTGAAAATCACAAAGGTCGCAAAAGACTGGAAAGGCTTTCTATTCCTGTATTCCCTTACATATCTGTTATCACCTGTTCTAGACTCGCCCTGCAGAAAAGCAGAAAACTTTTTTCTAGGATTCAATTGTCAGTCCAGATATCTATCAAGTGAAATGGAGGTTGGGCAACACAGGTACCAAAACAATGTAGACAATACCTAGTTGGTGCAACAGAAAGATGCAATTAAGATAAGTGGATAACTGTGAATTAGATGTTGAAAACTTGTTGATAACCAGGTCAGAGAAGAAAGACCTGTAATTATCTATCACCAAGAGACACAATTGTGAGGCACTAAACTGAAGCTTTTGGTAGCCGAAAAGCCTAGTTGCCGTAGTTGACTCACTCATATTTATAAGCACAACTTTAAAAGTATTAATTGCATATGCTATATAAATATCTCATGTTTTCTCTCACAAAGTTGTAAAGATGGAATATTGGATTAGGGAAAATAATCAATAAAGTGCACTTAATTTATACAATCAGAGAGAGAAGAGAGAGATAAATTATATTATAACTCCCTGTGGATAACTATTTGAAGGAAGAAAAAGCACTTCAAATCAGCCAAATTGAACCACTATTGGCAGTTATTGAATCCAATGTACTTTATGAATAAATTAGTGAAAGAATTCATCTTTAGAAAAAGAAACTTTGTGCAAAATAAAGTACAGTCATGGAAGAAAAATCTATATGACAAGAATATCTGAAGCATAAGACTCTTATGAGTTGGTGAGTGGTATTGTGAGGGAAAGATTCTATGACAGACTTCCAGGATCCCAAAGATTAGGGAAGGCTCCTAAATATAGTACTGTAGTCTGAAGAAAGTAAAATTATTAGAACTGAAAGCAGAAAGCTGGGCTTTGTTTTCTGTAGTAGAGGGGTTTTATGTCTGATTGCCTGAGTATATATCTGGTGATGCTGTGATATCATCTAGAGGGTGGAGCCAACTTTCCTGACCTTTCTGTATGTTATAGGATTGGAGGTAATTATAGACATTTATACGTTTGCCTTTCAATAACTTAAACCATGTATTACTATCTTTAATTTGCTAAAATAGCAGAAAATGTGCAGCTGAAAAAATTATGTTGATATCAAGCAGCACTGTAGGTTTGCAGAATGGATGCTGATGGACTACATGTAGCCTGCAAGTTATTGGTTGCTCTTTCCTAATGTAAGGAGACAGAGGCCATAAGAAGTCCATTATTTAAATAAGCTTCATTGCATGCTTTAGAAGTGAGCTGTGTGTGGTAAGAACAGACTAAAGGAAGACTGTTGAAATAATAAAACTCTACTCTTCTGCCTAAGTTTGGAAATGCCAAGACAATCCAAGAAAAGAAGAAAATAATTTGAATTAGATCAAAATCTCTCTCTCTCTCTCTCCCTCTCCCTCTCTCTCTCTGTATATATTTGTGTGCGTGTGCATATATTTGTAGCGAAAGCAATTTATTTTCATTTTCACTTCATATAAAAATAAGGCTACTATCATTAAAATTATATAATTCTCTCAAATTTTTATTGTAAAAAAATAAAGTATTAAATGTAAAAGTATAATACAAAACCAGCAATGCATATATTATTGTAATATCTAATAAAATTCTACACTTTTACCAATTTCAACAGAATTACTGCTTCTAAAGTCTATAAAAGAAAACTACTTGATACTAAAAGTCTCAGTTGTAGTTCTTCCCTCTCCAATGTGAATAAATGCAATCAGTTTCATCATCTCTGTCACTTTGCATAATTTAATTAACCATTACTTTAGGCTTGGAGTCTTAGATTAAATAATTTTTCTACCCAAAAATATCTGGGGAAATATAACTTATATATTCTTCCAATTCTTCATCCTGGTGCTTTCATTTATACATGTACCAAACTTATTTTAACATTTTCATTCTAAGTGTAATTATAATAATAAGATCAATATTGCAGAACTCTTGGATAATGTGGGCAAATCTATTCAAAATAGTCTTTCAACTACACCTTATTTTCAAGAAATCTCACAAACAGGCATAGTGATAATTCAAAATTTAAGGGGCTAAGACTAATAGCTGTTACTGCTGCTGTGTCATGCAGAGCCAGAAAGAACTTCCACTGCTGATCATTTTTTCTTTTTTTTTTAATCTAGGAACTCAATAAACAGAAAGAAATGCAGGCTTATAACTTCTCTTATTCCTTTTCTGAACCAAAAATTCTACTAATGTGCACATCCATATACCAATGTATATAATCTATCAGAATGATATATATAGTGCATCTTCCTTTAAACTCTAGGGAGAGAGTTATTACATTATATCATGTCCCTGCGTATAAGATTTTAAATTAGTCTATCCTCCTCCTCCCCACTTTGGGAAAGATTCCTCTATTTTTGCAGTGTTTTCACTGTTTCTTGTTAACAGAGCTTAAATCCCTATGCATATGCTTTGCCATATCTAGCTGGCTAGTTAGTATTTAAGATCCAGAAAAATTGAGGTGGAGCACCCACATAGAACATTTGAGAATGTTATCAATAAGACCCTTCTGAGAACTACAATTTCCAAGCATTATTATATCTTCCCAAAAGAATTTACCAGTCTCAACTTGACCCTTTCCTCATGCTTCTTCATATTTTTCATGCAAAATTCCATTGCCTCACCATAAAGGAACTATCTGTTTTTATTGGGAGCTATAACTTGGGTCTGCATCATTATGAAGCTTTTCAACCCATGGTGGTTAAATGGCCATTTTATTTCTAGTTTTCAATTCCACAGCAATGGTAGGTTCTAGTATTCCATGCTTCATTTTGCTCAATGGCAAACACTGCTTCCCTAAATAATAAAATTTGGAGTGAAATTAGGGTTCTCAAGGGAGCAATTTTGGACTTCCATGTGCCATGAAACTGTTAGCATTTCCTGCCATCTGAGGTTTCTGAGGGGATTTGGCTATGCTATGATGTCAGCCATTTGTGAATAGATAAACTCTCCCACATAGCACAGCGTCCACAACATAATCTCAGTACTCCACCTGTGGTCTCAAAAGAAAAGTTTATTAATACTTGCTAATTTGGATTAGTAGCCAATTGTATTTGGTACTCTAGCTCAAGAACACATGCTTTGGGGAATTCCTTTTTCTCTATCTTGGGTTTATAATTGATTTTTAAAAACCTAAATTAACCCAAAAATTGTATTATGTAGTTATTTGTGAACTTTCAGCAACAGACTAATTGCTTTACCCTCTCTGTCAGTCTTCCTAGAAGAAACCAAACAATTTTGAGACTCTTAAAATTATAATAAAAGGAATTTTCTGCAAATAATCCAATCACTCTAGATTCCAGTTTCAGTTTCTCAGCAACAGAAAGAACAAGATAGCTAAATCAATCACTTAAGACTTTTGTTCCATTATATAACAACCATTCTTCACATGGGTTTATTTAAGGACAAAATAACCTAAGAGTTTCTTAAAATGCTAATACATTTATTAAGTATAACTGGAATCCTTGAAGAACACAATACTGAGGAGCCTCATGTTTATTAATCACAGCAGGTGGCAATATCTAGCCAGTCTTGGATGATCTTGAAAAGCTAACTAGGGTAAGACCTAATTTGTATAAGAATTACCACAAATCTCAAAGCTGTAAGGAATAAAAAGCAAATTAAAAATCCTAGAAGAAGGCAGTGGCAAAGTATTTCCCTATTGTTGCTGAGAAAATAACATGGATGTTTCCCTAGGGTCACAAGGAATCAAGTTTGACTTTAAGAAGTTTAATTGCATTTATTAAAACTATCCTTTATGCTGTATAAAGATTCATTAAAATATTATGCACACAATATGAGCAAATAGCTATGGCCGCACAGAAATTTACAAGTAAGCACATTCAGTTTTGTATAGCGTTTTCCTTCTGTCTGGCATACTTATAAACATTTCATAAAATGAGCTGGTGCTACATTGTTATCCATGCCACAACTATATTTTGATGGTACCAAGATTCATTTATTTCAAAACAATATTTTGTACAATGTCAAATCCAAAGAAATGAAGTCAAGCAAGAAACTAGACAAAGAATTTCATATAAGAGAAAGCATTCAAGTGTGCTAAGCATTCACTTATTTATACCCATTTATTGTTATGGAAATAAATTCGCTGTAGCACACATGAGACTTCTGATTTGGAAAGGGCTTTCAGACAAAGCAATGAAATATGTTGAACACTCAAATACTTTTAAAATTTTTGTCTTTGTTTTATGAATGTGGCTTTCTCTCTCTCTCTCTCCAAACATGCACCACTTCTGAGAAATTAAAAAGCAAGCAAATAAGCAATATAAAAATAAATTAAGGTAATGTTTTAAGGATTTCTGCAAACTATTTTGAAGGCCTTAATTGTTTTCTGAAATGCTGAGAAAGTGAAAACTCTGAAGAACTAATGTGGGAAGGAATAAGACAAAATTATGACCTTTCCAGCATCTTCCACAGACAGGCTTTATACTGTCAAACTGGCCTCTACAATAGATCTTAACACCTAGGCAATATAATGTGAAAACAGCCAATTCCCTAGATAGCCATGTACAGAACTATTTAAAATTTTACTGAGACAAGAAAACATTTGCTAATTAGTGCAGATCTTTCAATATACTGTATCTGTGATACTCTGTATACTGTAATAGCACCCTAGGGGCATGTTATTTATTTTATTTGTTATGAATGCTTTTATGTTTCTTCAATCATTTTGATTGACTCAAAGCAGCAAAATATAAAATACAACTATCAAATAAGTAGTTACATCAAAATATACAATATATTTACATAATAATTCTAATCATAAACATTCAGTTACATCATCACAAAAGCAACACTGAACATTTTTTAAAAAATATCTAGAATGAAGGTACAAATCTTGTATCTGGATAGAAAACATTCCATAAGGTAGGAATTCCTGCAGAAAATGCTTGCCTCTGAATTCCCTCTTGCTGTGTTTTGCAGAGCTGGGCTAGAAGGATTCCCAGCAAATGTGTACTCTATGAAGGCATGACTTGGGCACACAAATTCTAACTGCAACAAGAAATATCCTAGATTACAATTTAGAACTTTAAGGGTTATAATAGCACCTTCAATTCCATCTAGAAATCATCTACCACCATGCTGCTGCTACTGTATGAGTGTTACATGAAAGTATTGGCTTATCCCTAGTATTAACATGTGGAGCTCTGCATTTTATGCTACTTGCAGTTATCAGTTAGTTTTAAAGGCAGTCCCACTATATAGCATAGTATAATAGTTGCCTGCGGGGTGACAAGTTCATTAATTGCCAGTGCCTTCAGCTCCAGTTTGGCAGCATGGTAGGTCAATGGTTAAGATGCTGGGTTTGTCAGCTGGAAAGCTGGCAGCCCAAATTTGAGACCTGAGCACCATGAAACAGGGTGAGCAACTTGTCCTCACCCCAGTTCCTACGAACCTAGCTGTTTGAAAGCATGCAACTGTGAGTAGGTAAATAAGTACCACTTTGGTGGGAAAGTAAGAGCACTCTGTGATGTCATGCTAGCCACATAACCACAGAAATATCTTCAGACAGAGCTGTCTCAATGGCCTTGAAATGGACATGAACATTGCCCCGTATGTCTAGCAATGTCTAGTGGAGTAAAATTCTCAGGGACTCCTTTACTATTTTTACCTTCAGCTCTTGGAATTACTGCAACTGGCACATCTATCAAAACTTGGCAAATACTCTATTGATAACAGCTTTTACCTGCTATTCCAATGAAACCTGAAAGACTGTGCAATAACGCTTTTGAGGGGGAAACAACAATATCCAGAATTATAGTTGGTATTATTGCAAACCTTGTTAATTTCTATATGTATAGCCATTCTGCCTTCTAAGGTTAAGTCTAAACCTGACTTGACATTGGGCGTCCCTCAGCACTGTATTCATAAAGATTACAGTTGGGTATCACCTACATATTGATGATAATAAACTTCAAACAATTCTGCAGTTATGGCTTGCTGTCTTTCCAGGTAGCACACATCTCTTCCTGCTTTACAATCAGCCAAGTCAATAGGATTTCACTTTGATTACTCCATTTGCACTCTGTTCTTTTAAAATTCAATTTAAACTCTATAGTCTTCTACATTTTATAAGGCTCAAGAGATTCTCTAATAACTTTCAATCTCCCTCTCCCCCTTCCAAAAATAAGGCCTGCTTCACTGTTACTACTTGACTAAAATATATTCTCTTCCTCTAGTGGCATTTTGCAAGGATTAACGCTTCTTATGAATATTTTTGTTGGATAACTCTATGTACAACATGCTACAATAATCAAAGGATAGTGTTAGGAAATGGGGAATGAGTAAAAAGGAAGCACTAAAAAATAGATGTACAAATATATTCATTGTCACTCGTATTTGTAGTTCCAGAGCTAGAACAGGATTATGAGGGCACTAAAGCCACAGATCAGAGATTTCAGTAGGAACTGAATTACACCTTCCTTCTGAGAGATCTTTTGGTACTGTCCATGGGATTTTCATGGCAAAGATACTGGAATGGGTCGCCATTTCCTTCTTCAATGAATCACATTTTGTCAGAGCTCTCTGCTTCATTGACTATGCTAAAGCCTTTGATTGTGTGATAAGATATGGTGGAAAATGATTATAAGTGAATATATGATAAAGATGAATGAATAGAGTTTGTCTACATTAAATTTTAATAGATAAAAACATGAAAATAAGTAATTTGATAACATTATTAATTTTGATATCAGTGTAAAAATGTTAATTGTAAAGAGAAAAATAAGGCTGAAATTATGAAAGTGACTATTTATGCAAAAAAGAAGGAATAGAACATGTTTGTGACGAACCACAGCAGATAGAAAGGTGAAAATAAGTAATATAAGAATATCATTAATTTTGATGATAGTGGAAATTAAGATGAATATTTTATTGTTTATGATTGGGTAGGGAATTAGAGAGATACTTCCGGAAATGAAGGAAGAAAGTAAATAATTGGACTGATTGTAATAGAGAAGAAGCATAAGGCATAAAGTGATGATATTTAAAAATAAAATTGAAAAGGATAAAAAATGAAGGAAAGAAAATAATATGGCAGAAGTTGAAATAAGAAGTGATAGAGAAAAATTATAAATTTGTGATAAAGAATGCATAAAAGAGATAAATATTGGAAAAAACAGGAAGATTAAGATATATTATAATGATGATTTTGATTATATAGAGTTATATAAAATGTGACCTGAATATGAATATGAATATGAATATGAATATGAATATGAATATGAATATGAAAAGAAAAATTATTCAATAAAACTTGTCTATAAAAAAAAGCCTTTGATTGTGTGGATCACAACAAATTGTGGCAAGTTCTTAAAGAGATGGGAGTACCAGACCATCTGATTTGTCTCTTGAGAAACCAATATGTGGGTCAAGAAGCAATGGTGAGAACTGGACACAGAACTACTGATTGGTTCAAAATTGGGAAAGGAGTCTGGCAAGGCTGTATACTGTCACCCTATTTAACTTATATGCAGAGCACATCATGAGAAAGGCAGGGCTACATGAATCAAAAGTTGGAATTAAGATTGCTGGGAGAAATATCAACAATGGCAGAAAGTGAAGAGAAACTAAAGAGTCTCTTGATGTGGGTTAAGAAGGAGAGTAGAAAAGTTGGCTTGAAACTCAATATTAAGAAAACTAAGATCATGGCATCCAGCCATGATCAATTCCTGGCAAATAGATGGGGAAGAAATGGAGGTAGTGACAGATTTTATTTTCCTGGGCTCCACAGATCATCACAGATGGGGAGCCAAGAAATTAAAAGACGCTTGCTCCTGGGGAGGAAACCTATGACAAATATAAAACAGCATACTAAAAAGCAGAGACATTACCAGTGGTGGGTTGCTTCTGGTTCTGTCCAGTTCTTTAGAACCAGTAGTAAAAGTGGCGGGAGGCTCTGCCCAGCTGCCCGGACATTATAATTGATGATCTGTGCATGTGCTCATGCTCCCATTGCAAACCATTCCTGTTCATCACCCTGCCAACAAAAGTGCATACAGTCAAGGTCTATGGTTTTCCCAGTTGCAATATATGGCTGTGAAAGTTGGACCATAAGAAAGGCTGAATGCCAAAGAATTGAGGCCTTTAAACTATGGTGCTGGAGAAGACTCCTGCAAGTCCTTTGGATTGCAAGGTGATCAAACTGGTCAGTCCTAGAGGAGATCAACCCTGGCTGCTCTTTAGAAGGCCAGATCCTGAAGATGAAACTCAAATACTTTGGCCACCTAATGAGAAGGAAGGACTCACTGGAGAAAAGCCTAATGTTGGGAAAGACTGAGGGCAAAAGAAAAAGGGGACAACAGAGAATGAGGTGGCTGGATGGAGTCACTGAAGCAGTAGGCATGAGCTTAAATGGACTCCAGAGGATAGTAGAGTACAGGAAGGCCTGGAGGAATACTGTCAATGGGGTTGCGATGGTTTGGACATGGGTTGGACAACTTCGCAACTAACAACAACTGACAGATCTAAGGTAAATTGGACATGGATATTGGAATGCCAACAAATGCAGAGACATTTACTGAATTTCATTCTCCTTGCTAAGATGTTATTTACGTTCAGAATAATTTCTTTTGATTAGTAAAATGTGTGCTTTAAAATTTTGGCCAAGAACCTTTTTAAGAAGAAATGACATTTTGCAGGTTCCCATTCCATTTCTTCTCTTCTTTGGCTGTGTTTCCCTAAATATAGTTTACTTCCCTCTGGGCTGTCAGATGTTAAGTCAAATTTGATTCAATAATAAATTTCACAAAATAACATACCAGGCTTTATTTTTCTCTGTCATCTTACCATTGTGACAGTAAAAGGAATAATGCCACTGTCAATAAAAAGGCAGAGTAAGCAAGTGGGGTGATCCAATATGTTACCACAGAGTTTATTGTAGTAAATATTTTTTGTACAAAAATGGCCTAAAATTTCCCAATTTCTGATGAAATTTGTAATGATTGTTTTTCACCAAAATATGTCAATGATGTTTATTGGTCAAACTGTGCATAAATCTGTCTTTCTTTTCTTTCTTTTTCTAAAAAAAAAAAAATCCCTTACAACCAAAATTCCAACAAAGAGTTCATGGGCAGTTCAGTTGCCATGAAAGTCAAATAAGGCAATACCTTTCAATCTGTGCAGAATGAAAAGGGCAGATTCACTGCTGAGTGGGCGACCCCAAAATCTCCTTCCACCTGTTCATCCTAAATCTGTGCCTTGAAGCAAACTCCATGCTAGGAGCTCAAAGTGGATGTAGCAGATAGGCAAACAGCCAAGCTGAGAACAGCATGCTTTTGTCTTATGTCCATATATAAGCCATTCCAATAGGACAGAGCAGCAAGCATCTGTCCGAGTATTAAGCATTTTGATGATTATCCTTTTGCCTGAACCCACTGACTTTTGAAGCATGTTGTTTTTCAATATGTAATTCAAATTGCCTTTTTTTTTTTTTCTTGATTCACATAAAGAGAGGAGTATATAACCAGCATCTTTGTTGCTGACAAAAATCACTTTTGGAGCATCATTTTGCTTTGTTTTTGCCCCTTGTTACAGTTTAATTATTTTCTTCTGTATATTCAGTGCATACAGATTTCCTTCTAGAATGCCTGGAAAGTCAGTTTTTCAATTAATACTGAAATTCTCAAATCTATCATACAGGCATACACTCAGCTATATCTCGGTCTCATTTCCCTTATTTATTCAGCATTTGTGTTTTAGATTACTCTGGGGGGTATGCCTTGTGAATACTAAGCTGGTATACATGATAACAATATTCTAATAAAATAACGTCAGAAATTAAAAAATGTTAAATGTAAGTGAATCATCATCAGTAAGAATTCAACAGCCCCAATTGACATTGATCCCAAAGTCTCTCTCCCTTGGTACTGCATAAATAAGCAGCTCAACTGATGCGCAGGCAGACTGCCACAGCTGAAGATAATCCTTCAAATAACATAGGCCTTTCTGGCAGGCCTTAACATTCAAAAATGGTACATTAAATATATTTATTTATCTGTCAGGTGACTATGCATCCCAACTCCAAAATGATTTTGGACAGTTGCACAAGGTTAAAAGAGATGACAAGATTATGCATAGAAACTCCTAACATTACATAAGAACTCGGCAATCATCTGATGAAACAACATAATATATATCCACATCAACTCCCCTTCTCCTCTCAGTTATAATCCAAAACATCCTGAACTAAGGCCAGGGAGATCCATACAACACTACCTTTTATCTTGAAGGTGGGGGTTGTATATTGTACATGTCTGGGAAATGCTATTCCAAAGGAAACGTACAGCAACATAGAAAGCCTGTTTCCTGGGTCCTGCTAATATCATTGTTTAATTGGTGAACCCAAAGCAAGCCTCCTCTGTCAGAGAGAACAAGAAAGGTGAAGAGGAGATTAGACATCCTGTTCTCAGATAACTAGGCCTTATGATATTTAATAACCAGCATCTTGCATTGCAGCAAGTGCAGCTTGTGTCGTTCTTCTCCCTAACCTTGCCTTCAAGGATGCTAAAGATCCTGAACACATCTCTGACAAGGCAACCCTGTCATCCTTGACAGTCAATTTTCAGTGTATATGAACTGCTGCTTCATCCATCACCAAATTATGAATGAAGATGAGCTTATTGCAAACAGGTCTGGAATTAACTATCAGTATATTCTGACCAATAGCATGGCAGTGGCACTCTGGTCACAAAAATGGGATAATCAGATCAAAAATGGAGATCATTTACTATATTTATACCCCCACTTCTGACATCATATTTCTCAGGCAATCACTATTGAAATATGGTTATCAAAATTCTCATCCTGGTTGGGGTAACTTGCGCCAAACAATAAGTATCACTTTGAGATATTAAAAAAGGCAGTAAGTCCCATTATCATGCCACCTTTTCAAGAGGTTTGTGGAGCTGAAACTAGCAGACATTGCTTATGTTAGACAGTTCTCATACTTTAAAACAATCTCCTCAGGGGAATCAAGCTGGCCTCATCTTTTTTGGATTTCTGGAAAATATTCAGTACTAAATTGTTCCAGAGAATCTTTTGTTAAAATTGACACCTGATGCCATTTTGTGCTCTTGTTGGGTTTCTGATGATTTTTATGTTTTTATGCTATGTGTGTGATCTGGTTCTTATTATTATTTGAATTGGTTTTAACTTGGGATAACTATGGATATTTTAATTTTAGGTTCTACATCTACTGTAAACTGCCCAGAGTTCTTTTTATTGTAGTAGGGAAAATATATGAGAACATTTGAGAAATAAAACCATAAGCATTGATTTTCTCCCAACCTGGCCACAGATGCTCTGCCTAGCAGATAAGCCACTGAGTACTCCAGTTAAGGGATCTCAGGACTCAGGATTTTACTTCATGTTATTCAACATCTGTATATGTATGTGTGTGCACAGATGTGTAGAAGTTTGAAGAACTTCCACATAGGAAGTAAATGCACAATGACAGAACATCTTCTTCAAAACATTAGAATTTCTTGCTTGCTGACTTTGCTCAATGAGTCCATATATAGAATAGAATAGAATAACAGAGTTAGAAGGGACCTTGGAGGTCTTCTAGTCCAACCCCCTGCTTAGGCAGGAAACCCTACACCACTTCAGACAAATGGTTATCTAATCTCTTTAAAAATTCCAGTGCTGGAACATTTATAACTTCTGGAGGCAAGTTGTTCCACTGATTAATTGTTCTAATTGTCAGGAAATTTCTCCTTAGTTCTAGGTTAGTGTATAACCTTCCCCAACTAAATTTTATCTGTTGGCTGTTTAAAGTCTCAACATTCTCCCCTTTTTTTCATGGCAAGAATACTAGTTGTTTTAATTCCAATGCAATGCAAGACTGAAAGCAGCATGACTCGACTTAGAGATAATCAGCATCTCTGGGAAATAAAAAAATGCAGGAAATCTAATTCCAGAAAATTCATGGCTGCCAATGTCCATTTATTTAGGATGTTCTAATAGTGTGTAAGAGGAAAAGATGGACACAGCCATTTGGAAGGTTGGAATGACTTCCTTAGATCATAAACTGTTTTATCCTATTTTACATCTCTTGAGTGAGGATACTTTGCCAATAAAAAGAACCACATTTTGTCTCTGTTTGTTAATGTAAATTAGCTATAAAAGACACTTTAATAATGGCTCTATTTGTTTATCATAAAAATGTAAGACTTTCTAAGCCACAAGTGGAATAAAGAAATCTGACATTCATATATTATGCAATTAGACTTGTAAGATGACCTCTGTGCGTTTTATTAAGATGATATCAACTTCAGGAATATCTTTCAAAGATTTCTTCAGAGTGGAGAATTAATACATAGGTTGAATTTATCTACTTGAAATACTATTAAAAGCAGTTACTTAGACATGCTGGCAGCTAGTGAAATTATCACCCACATTTCTTATTATGTTTTTAAATGTTGATATGTTGCCTTTTTTTCTCTAATGCTTCAGTTTGCAATGACAGAATAACAGAATAACAGAGTTGGAAGGGATGTTGTAGGCCATATAGTCCAACCCCCCACCCAAGCAGGAGACCCTACACCATTTCTGACAGATGGCAGTCCAGTCTCTTCCTGAAAGTTTCCAGTGGTGAAGCTCCCACAACTTCTGAAGGCAAGCTGTTCCATTGGTTGATTGTTCTCACTGTCAAAAAAATTATCCTTGATCAGTTTCCATCCATTTTTCCTTGTCTGGCTTTCAGGTGCTTTGGAAAATAGTTTGAGCCCCTCCTCTCTGTAACAGCCCTTCAAATATTGAAACATTGCTATCATGTCTCCCCTCGTCTTTCTCTTCACTAGACTAGCCCTGCCCAGTTCCTGTAACCATTCTTCATATGTTTTAGCCTCCAGTCTCCTAATCATCTTTGTTGCTCACCTCAAGATAATCTAAACTTTTAGATGGCATGCATAACACAATTCTTTCAGATGCCCACATTACATACATAGGAGGATGATTTGTACAGATTTTTCATATAGAAAAAGGATATGCTAGGAAGATAGCAGGGTACATTAGACCAAGCAGTCTTCCATGGCCACACCCCTTTTTGTTGGGTTTGCTAAAAGGCAAGAATCAACCAATAGTGTTTTTGTGCAGTAAGATATCTTAAAAGGTTAAAACATTGCTATTGAAAAATTCAGAAGGGAAAAAAACCCATAATATTTACTGATTTTTATTTTTATTTATTAAATTTTTATGCTGTCCATCTTACTATTAAGTGACTCCAGGTGATTTAGAACCTTATAAAGTAATGTAAAACAACTTGAATATTAAAACATTAAAAACATTAAACATTGTTATAAAAAGGTAGATTAAAAGAAACAATAAATAAATGCAGGTGGAGATAGGATCTTCTTAGTCTACTAACCACCTCCAGAATGGAATATCCCCATTGGGGCCCCAAACCAATTGTCAGAGCCAGGTTTCCACACCCTTTTGGAAAGCCAAGAGGCTGAGGATGGATCTCACCTTGAAGAGTACGATGGTCTAAAGGACTATAATATGCTTTCCAGTGACTGGGCTACCCAAATAAATTGTGTACATTATGGCAAGAAATATACACTCTTTTCTGACTTTCCTTTGTAGGACCCACACTATTCCATTTATATTAGTGACAGCTAGTTTGGAGGATCAATAATGCAGGTGCATTTGAATAAATTCATGCTTTAGGAGAATGATAGTATGAGATGACCTTTCTTTGATCTCTCTCTGTTTATACTTGGGTAATGTATATTTTTATAATAGTTCAGGTTTATTGTAGTAATAGAACATTTTTATATAAATATCAAATTTTAAAGTTAAGAAAATTAAGAACCAAGGTAAAAGGTAAAAAGGTAAAAAGGATAGCTGAAGTGTATAAAGTCTATTTAAGTGATAATAAAGTAAAAAGAGATAAGGTATAATGGCTTATGAATAAAATATAATTATCTAGATATTAAGAAGTAAATTAAAAAACCTCCCAAATATTTGTATGTTAAGGAAAAATATATAAACCCTAATCTCCCATAAAATCAGAAGTGACACTTCCATAAAATAAAAATAAATTAAATAGTGTCCCAGGGGGAGGGATACCTATCACAGATTAGAGCTGTAGTATGGGAAATTCCTTACCCAAAAAAAATCTCGGGTGAATTAAGATACATCTCTAATTACACTAGGACCGTGATGGTGAACCTATGCCATGTGTGCCAGAGGTGGCACGCAGTGCCCTCTCTGTGGGCATGTGAGCCGTTGCTCCAGTTCAATTTTGTCTTGCATGCACATGCACCTCCCACTGGCCAGCTGGTCTTTGGGTCTCTGCCGCACATGCATGGGGGTGGGGTACCTGGTGGGGCACACACATGCGCAAGGGGGTGGGGTGAGTGCGGGGGTGCATGTGCATGCATGGGGCAGGCAGGCGCATATGGGGGGCACACACACATTGCATTTTGGGGGTTCAGGCGGATGCTTTGGGTACTCGGTCTGGAAAAGGTTAGCCATCACTGCACTAGGGTAAGACTTTACAATGAGGTGGACCATAGCCCTATTGTTGATCATAACTATAAGTGAGAATGACCTGTGACAATTAGAACAGATTTAAAAGATATTTCTATATCAGTTGGTTTTCTGAGGTTTATCAGAGTGTCTAAAAGAAGGGAAGAAAGGAAAGAATAGTAGAAAGAGGACAGATTTTCAGTAAGATATTAACTAAGAACCAGATGCAAACTGGTCACAATTTTTTTAAAATTTCTAAAAATAGACGTACTCTAATATATTTAAATTATGATAATTCCCCATGAGTCCTACTTATCTAGGAAGGAATACATTGCAGTAGACCATATAAATTTAGCAAATGCTTGAAGATCCATGGCTAAAGCATACTAGAAATGCCCTGTGTATTGCTAACTAATTTTTTTTCTCTTTGTTTCTACTATTTCAAGTTACCAATTTCTAAATATATTTTTTCTTAATTTTTAAATTTTTCCTCTTTTGCCTAGAAACTATGTGGAAAATTTCCTGGATTACATTCATCTGACTGTCACAGTATCTATCAACAGTGACAAAAATTGAAACTAGAATTAATTGTAGTCTAATGGTTTTCTCATTGTTTATTCTTGCCTCATCTCTTTTCATTTTTACAGACATGTTCTTTAGGCTCACAAGCATATTCTGAAACAATTCTTCTATTATATATTTACCTTCTACCATAAGAACCTTGACCCTAGTGGTTCAAGTTGTTTATATAATTTGAGGATAAGTAAAAATTGCAGAATTTTACAGCAATTTGGAGGATGAGCTTTCTCACGGGAAAATATTACAAGGTATATGTCTGATAAAAACTAGACCATTTACAATATGCATATTTATATGAAAAACATAATGTGTAGCATAAATGCAGAATACTGCTAACTTTAAATAGTTTGAGATGAGAAGAAAGAAAAGGCAAGCTTTTGAGCAGATTTTCTGCAGGATATCATCAAGAAAGTGAAAATTATGTCCACAATGGTGCAACTGAAGTTCCACCTGGTTTTATGAGTACCACATGTGTGATACACATGCAAATGAAGTGGAACTTCGATTGCACTCATTTTTTTTTTTTATCATGCCGTTCCCTTTCAGATTTTTCTTGCAACTGAAATGTTCAGAACCAAGCCATATGCTTACTCTAAAGTCTGCCTGGACACTCGGCGTTTCAAGAATTTGGATTTTACAACAAATAACATGTTTGCAACTTACACCACTAACTTTCATTGCAAATCTTACTTCATGAACAAGATGTATTAGTTCGAATGATCTTCTAGCCATGGTGGCCACTTGTTCCTCAAACAAGAGCCATGAATCCAGGCCAACTCTCAGACTGCACACCAAGTAGCAGTAAAGGAGTATAACCACGTTCAGATGGTGGAAGGTCATTAGATCTGACTGAGAGTCACAACCATTCAACCATGTCGGGGTTGAGCTGAAACTAGTACTTCCCACCTGGAACACCTCAGCAGCAGCATTTGTCAAGTAAAATCTACAGATGGTTTAAAAGCCACAAGTTCAGAGATGCAAAAATAGGAATTTGAATGCAAGAAGGAAATAACATTTATTCCAAATATTATACTAAAAGAAAATTATTATGTTTAGCATTGGTAGACTGCACCAGTCTTAATAACTAGAATGAATAATTCATTCTCTACAAATTGTTGGAAATGCAATGAGTTTTGGATTTTTTTCCATATTTGGTGGCAATGTGATAAAGAGATGTATCCATTTGGACACAAGGAAATGAGCTCAGTTTCATAACTACTTTTCTCTATGAACCCACTTCTACAAACCACAATTACTATTAGGCACTTATGTGATTATCTTTAGAAAACTCTGGAGATATCAACACTGACATAATCACCTAGTTCTATATTTGACTGAAGTACAAATTAGAATCTTGCTATTGGAAAATCTGAATATTTCTATTCTCCTCATGATTATAACAGGGAAATGAAAAAAATTAATTTAAAATAAATTAAATAAGTAAGCAAGTTAATCACAGGGATGCTAGGCCATTCATCTTAGTCTGTCAATTTTCCCAAATAGGTGTTGAAGATTTGTTCATTTAGCATTTTTAATAAACAAAACAAAGCTGCAATTAACTAATAGTTCTTTGCAGAGCTCTACTATTTCTTGTTTTTTAATCATTTTCCTATCTTCTCGTTGACTTTGTGCTCTTTCTTTTTTTATCAAATATTTTAGTTATTCCTTCTCATTCCTATATTAAGGCAGCTGTGAGTTCTCTCAGTTAAAAATAATTATTAGACTGATGATTTTTATGTATATTTGTTCATATGCCAATTATTTTTAATGCACAGCTTTTCACTGTACTTCTATCAATAGAAATAATTTGGTTATATTTTAGATTGGATAAAGAACATCAGGAAATATTCCTGCCTAGATTTTGTGAACGTTAATTATTAATCTGAACAGAGGATTTCCATTAATCCTGAAGCAACTATACAATAATTAGCTTTCTGTGGATCTTATTACGGCAAAGTACAATTTATTTCTGAACTAAGCAGGACAGCCCAAAAGAAAATAATTATTTTTACTAATCCTTTTTTCTTCTTCTTTTTCAATTTGCCTTTAAACTAAATTATAATACATTAATAAGTTTAAAAAAACAACCATGTATATTTTATGGCCTGCACAATAGTGTTTATGAGGATGCATTGCTGTTTATGCTGGAAACAGTCACTAAGTGGAAATGAGTGGATGGCAATATGTCACTATGTTCCTTCTGCAGCACACTGACATTGAATGTGTGGGAGAAACCAACTGTCTTGCTACCAAGTTTTTAAAAAACATAAGAAACTTTACACCAACTCTTATTTTCCATTTAATATTTGACAGCTATGCTAGGATGCTTCTCAAAGAATCTCTGTTTTTAAGTTAATATTCACAAATAGAATGCCCTTTAAATACATTGTGATTGCACTCTCACGAGTCCCAATCATCAGGAGAGAAGCAACCTAGAACTAAGGAAAAATTTCCTGACAGTTAAAACAATTAATCAGTGGAACAACTTGTCTCCAAAAGTTGTGAATGCTCCAACACTGGAAGTTTTTAAGAAGATATTGGATAATAATTTGTCTGAAGTAGTGTAGGATTTTCTGCCTAGGCAGGAGGTTGGACTAGAAGACCTCTAAGGTCCCTTCCAACTCTGTTATTCTATTTTTCTATGCTATTCATGGCCTTCAGGAGGTTTTATTTATTTATTTGTTTGTTTGCTTATTTATTTAATTAATTCATATGCTGCCTATCTCTCCAATAGAGTGACTCTTGGAAAAAGTTCTAATACATCTTCAGACTTTTAAACTGACAATTTAATAATAACGATAGATTTCTTTCAAATTTCCCTTTCAGAATAAGTAATTAAGGGATTAATACGATGATTTAATTTATGAATAAATGAATTGTAGTTTATTTGTTTGTTTTTATTCAGATCAGGAATATATTATTACTTGCATTTTTATGTGAGAATCACTTTGACATAGTGATTAAAGGGACTGGACTAAAAACTTAAGAGTAGATGAGTTCTAGTGACTGTGAGCCAGAGCCTCACCCCTAGGAAACAGGTGACATCAAACTACTTTTGAAAAATATTGTGCAAGAACACCATATGGATTTTTTCATGTATACTACTTGCCAGGATCCAAGACTGATCTCAAAACTCACATATCTCATATAGAAATGCAAACCTAATAGTATAAGTCTTAACACTTCAATGAAGATCATAGAACTGTGTTCCATCTGCCACCCAAAATAAGCAAAATAAATATGATAAGCATTCAGTTATTTTACAACATGAACTAAATAAAAAGACTCAACTTAGGCCAAACATTTAGCAACATTGCCAGGAATCCAAAGAATTAGTTGTAAAAACATTAATAATAATAATTATTATTATTATTATTATTATTATTATTATTATTATTATTATTATTATTATTATTTTATTTCTATACTGCCCTTCTCCCGAAGGACTCAGGGCGGTGTACAGCCTATTTAAAAACACAGAACAAAACAACGATTAAAATTTAAAATCATTAAATAATTAGGCTCCAATTAAAATTCCAAAAATTTAAAATACCCCAATTTAAAATTGTTATGTTGATAACCCGGCCTGGCGGAACAACAGGGTCTTCAGTGAGCAGCAAAACACCCGGAGGTCGGAGATCTTACGTATTTCCGGGGGCAGTTCATTCCACAGGGCTGGGGCTCTCACAGAGAAGGCCCTCCCCCTGGGTGTCACCAGCCGACATAACTTGGCCGATGGCACCCTGAGGAGACCCTCTCTGTGGGAGCAGACTGGTCGGTGGGAGGCTATTGGTGGCAGAAGTCGGTCTCGAAGGTACCCGGGTCCTATGCCATGGAGCTCTTTAAAGGTGGTAACCAACACCTTGAATCGCACCCGGAAGACTACTGGGAGCCCGTGCAGCTCGCGCAGGAGGGGTGTCACGTGGGCGCAACGAGTTGCACCCATAACCACCCGTGCGGCCGCATTCTGGACCAGTTGGAGCCTCCGAGTGCTCTTCAAGGGGAGCCCCATGTAGAGAGCATTACAATAGTCCAGCCGGGAGGTGACAAGGGCGTGAGTGACCGTGCGCAGGGCATCCCGATCCAGAAAGGGCTGCAACTGGCGAATCAGGTGAACCTGATAAATTAGAAACTAAACTTGTAAATTATCCAAATAAAGCAAGAGTTTGTTTTTCAATTAGACAAATAACTCTGTATTAGTAACCCATCTCATTAGAAAGTTTCTGTATTTTGATTCATTTGCAGTAAATAGCATTCTTTTTGTTTCCTTCCCTATTTCTTCCCCCATCTTCTATTTTTCTTACAATAAATAAAAGTCTGTACTAAGGACATCCTTGAAATAGTCTGAAATTGAAACTTTGCTAGACAATGTAGCATCATGAAAAGCTCCAGGGTCAAAGCATTTTCACTAGAATTGTGCAAAGTACTTAAAAAAAAACTTGCATCCCTGCTACTTAAAGTTCAGTGAGAAGGTAGGGAAACAAATCAATTGTCTGATTCTGTATATGAACATGCACATTTTATTGTGTTAAAAATGGATAAAAATCTGATATGCTGTAAACTTGTCTCTATTGATGGCAAGATTATATTGTTTTGAGGTTGCTGATTACTCAACCTGTCACAATGGATTTTCTTTTAAATGGTTCCAGATAAAGTCTATGTTTGGATAAAATAACACTAATGGCTAAAATGTCTTATTTTTATATGGATTAAACTACAAGATTTGTAGAGATAACTGATTTAGCAGGAAACTAGCATGGGTGGGTAATACATGAACTGCAAGATGCATGAAGATCTCTATCATAGTAATAGCAACCAGCACAGGAGCAAACCCTGACTGTTTTTCCTATTGGCCAGTTTTCATATGACTAAAATAAGAAAGCATTTTTTGAGCTGAAGAGCGAAAGACAGGGCCTTCCTTCCAGCAAGACTGCTGATCCACCAATTTCCCCCACTGGGTACAAGCTGAACAGTTTAATTTGCTTGATCTGATTCACCTAAAATTTGATGGAAAGGTTTCAGGAATCTGGATAAGCTATTATACATTTATAATAAAAATCCACAGTTAATTATCTACATACATTAAAATCATATTTTTCTCCAATAAGTATTTGAGTATATATGACTGCTGCTTCATTCTAAAGTTGAGATTAGGAACATAAGGTATTTGCTACATATATAAGTACAAGAAGCTTTAAACAAGACAGCTTTTCAGAAGCAAAGTATCTTCAAGTATATATTCAGGCCCCCAAATTCTTAGCAAATAGCATGCTACACAGGAATTTGACAAACCCATTATTTGTTTCCTTGTTGTGTAAATATGTTAGTGTATGTATTAGCATGATTCCATCTATTGTTAATATCACCGTTATTATAAATTTAATCTGTGGTACATTCCAACCCTAGGCTAATTCTGGATACCTCACAATATAGAAACAACAGAAATACAACAAAATAAATAGAAATACAATAAAGGAAATAAACAAAATGACAAATCCAGATAAATGTATCAGAACATATGTAACATTTAACAAAGGAGGCTTTACCTACCCTATCTCAAGGCCATGAGAACAGACTGCTCTTTAAGGCCCTCTTTAAGCATTCCCCTGGAATGCTCTCAGGGGAAAACTCATTCCAGAGGCCAGATATTATGTCAGAGAAGGTGAACTTCCTGGGTCATGATAAGATACTATTCAATTCAGCAGACCCAGAGCAGATTGACTCTGTCAGATTTTACTGCCTGGCAGAAATCACAGGACATAGGTAGGTCCCTGAGACAATCAGACCCCATACCATGTAGGGCTGTGTAGGTGAAAATCAACATCCTGAATTATACACGGAAGCAGCCAGTGACAACCATGCAAAGATCTTGGCAACCAGTGCAGCTTGAAAAACAGGGATGTGTCTCATGGGGATGCTAAGGCAGGTCCCTCACTGCTATTTTCTGGACTGAGTTCTCTGATTTGCAAGGGCGGTCCCATGCAGAGCACATTGCAATAGTTTAGCAGTGAGGTGACAAGGGAAATGCATTGAAGGAAACCATTAACTTTGTTTGCACTGAGTGCAAATCTCAAATTCAAACAATCAGGAAGGCTACATTTGAAGACCTAAAATTATTAGTTTAAGGCAGCTTATACATTAGGCTTAATATATAAAGCTTTTTTTATACATTAATGTAAAAGCTTCTAAATTTTTATAGTTGATGCATGATCTATACTTCTCTGTTTCTAAAGTTTTTCAGTGCCAGTGATATTGTTCACTAATTACAAGTTGTTCAATGACTCAGACTTTTTATCTTTCTGAATAGGAACACTAAAGTCAACTGAAGCCTACATGGATGTGATGTTGGCAGAATCTGCTTGCCGTCTTGCTGTTCAAAAAGAAGTGAAGTGGTGGTGTTCTTGAATGATTAGATGTGCATATTTACCACTATAATAGCTAAACAGTGTTGGTTGGTGATTTCTACTGATTATTGCACATGGACCTAGAGTAAAGACAGCAAAGTCACCTCCTTACCCTACTCTCATCAAAGCTAGTCTGGGGTTATCACTCTGGACTGAGCTTGTAGCTCCTGATACTGCCTGCACATCTTTGCAGGACTTCTCTGTTTACCTGAGGCACTATACTACTAGCTCCTTGTGGCAGATTTGGAATGAGAAACACAGCATGTCTGAAGGGTGGTTGTCTTCTTAGCCCCACACTGAGTCACCATCAGAGCTAGAATTAGAGTCTGTTCTAACTACCACTGTTGCACTTTAGAGAGAGAAACACAGCTTCATACCTAGCTGTGAGCAGACAAGTGCTCACTTTACCCATGATAGTTCCATGATGCTATCTGCAGTTGTTTTTAAAATATTAATAAATGAATAATGTCCACAATTTTGGAACAGAGAATTTGAGTATCCTATAGTAACAGTGCTCCATGCTCCTTTGGTTTAGTCATGCCGGCCACATGACCACGGAGATGTCTTCAGACAGCGCTGGCTCTTCAGCTTTGAAACGGAGATGAGCACCACCCCCTAGAGTCAGGAACTACTAGCACATATGTGCGAGGGGAACCTTTACCTTTATAGTACTAAAATCATTGAGCTTGGACTTATTTCTTACTATTTAAATACAGGTTAATCAACAACAGAAAATCTTCAGGTCTATTGGAAGGCGTGTAAATGTTTACAAATATTTGTTATTGGCCTTCTTAATTGGAGGTACATTTAGACTGGAGGTTTGTTGTATGGTTGTATCTCTTGGAAGTCCCTTTTAGGTCAGATATTAGGAGTATGGTTGGCCAAGTACTTAGAAGGAAGCTAAATATTTAAAGAAGTTATTTTTAAATTACGTCTTCAAAATCTGGAATTCAGATTTTTAAAGACAGAATGTACAGTATAAAGTCTAAACTATTTCAGGGGGGAAAGTGATTATATATTCTTGAAAAAAAATGTACGTGTACCAAATTCTAAAAGTTGACTGAATGAAATTTACCAATCTCACTTTTATACTGATTTGTATAAAAACAGTAGTACTACTTTTATATAAAAAAGTAGAAACGTACTGTATTAATTTTTCTTAGTTTCCAATATTCTTTTTAATACATATAGCTTTTTAAAATAATTTGTAATTGACTTAATTATTTTTGTTTTTAATTGCTCTAATTTGTACTTTTCAAAAATATAATAATAGTAATAGATTTTCTGGGGATTTGTATTATGGAATTATCTGAACTATATTAGTACCATTGCTCATCTGTGCATTTATTCTTCATTTTTAATACATTTCCATATTAAGAATTTTCTGAAGATAGAAAATGTAGCACAGTATATTTAAGAAATTTCAAGCTGACAATAGCAAATGACAAGCAGTTAGAAATTAGTTGCTCAGAAATCTCTGGAAATAAGATTTATTTGTTCCCCACAACTATGTTTTGGGAAAAGCATGCTTTTATCTATCTTGTATAGTGGAAAGTACACCTAAAAACATACCAAAATAACTACAGAGGATGTTTTGGACCCATTGTCATGGGGGAGGGGCAACAAGACTCATTATAACATTATTTTGTATGCATGTGTCTAAGGAGTGGGAGAGAGAGATAATAAGTAGATAATGTATTAATGAGATAATTTTCTGATGAGCCCCTAAATTCTGCATGGAAAATACTAGAAATGATGCTTTGGTATGCATTTATTAGGGAATATACATGACAAAGATATGGTTAGAACACCTGTCTAGAAACCAGGAGAGTGAGTTCTAGTCCCAAGTTATGCACAAAGCCAGCTGGGTGATCTTGGGCTAGTCACTACCTCTCAGCCCTCAGAAGGTACGGCAAAGCACTTCAGTTAAACTTTGTCAATAAAATTGCAGGGACTTCTCCAAGCACTCATCATATATCAACCCTGATTCAAAAGAACACACACACACACACACACACACACACACACACACACATTTTTTAAAAAGGATAAGGATACAGTTATCTAGGGTATTCAATTGTCCTTGAGGTATCTGATATCCTAGGACATGAATCCTTTTACCATATCAATGAATAAGGCTCTGATACCCTTAATCGTGCCAATTATACAGTTAAGCTCTTCCATTAGAAGCTTAATTAGTATCTTAATATCAGGAAATTATTTCAATAAATATGTATCTGTAACATGTATAATGTGTTAATATGCATCTAAATGTATTGGATTAAATTGCGTGCACAGCAAGTTTGTTTTGAAATAAAACATTTCAAGAGGCAAATGGCATGCTTAAGCAATAATGTCTCCCATAGTTCTTGCCACCATTTCTTTTTCAGTTGGAAAGTGTGTGTCCTATCTGTATCCCCGTAACTCTTAGGTCAGGGATTGAACATGGAAATGAAAGTGATATAGAGTAGAGGTGGGTTGGATCACTTGGAGATGGCTTGTGACCATAACATAGTAGAGCTCATACTAAAATGTTTCCATTTTTCTAAAGAATTAATATATCTTCATATTAAATAAATACAATTAAATATATGTGTGGGTAGTATTATAGGCACTGTATAACAAAACTTGTTATGGAAAAGATGCTGGCACCACAGTCAGATGCTAACCCATGACATTCTATAACATAGCAAATTGGCATATGTCCCTGAGTTAAGCACTGCTTAATAGTTAGTTTGATAGATAATTTACTCCAGTGTTATAATTTGCTGCTGGCAAACAGATCTATGTATATGGCCAGACAGGCTTTTAATGAGCACTCTGATGTGCTGATTCAGTGCAGCACTTCCCATAAGCAACAAGACCACTGTTTAATTGGCTTAATTATTTACTTGATAGTTTGTTCCTTAAAAAAAACCGTATGTCAATAAAAACTATGAGATATGGCATGCAGCAAAAAGAAAACAACCTAGGGTGTAACTTTTTTTTACTAGTCTGTAATATTGTTAAGCAGAGCAAAAGTGATAGCCTTTGAATTTTGAACACACTGGCATTAATTTCAGGATGAGATTGTTGGAAGAAGAGGAAGAAAGATTTTTGAAACTGCATGCTTGCTCTCCAGGGTGCTTTGGCTGATGAGAATTCTATCCATAAAGAAAATCAACTTTGGAAATCATTTAAGAAAAATCTTTTTTCAAGGTTGCCTGCCAGGTGATTGATCTGGTCCATGTCAAGTATCACATCATTGCATTCTGTAATATATTTGCTTATTGTATCTGTCTTGGGATGATAAATATTATTAAAAAAAACTTGCAAGCCAAAAATGCATTATTTTTCACTAAAGCAAGGAGGCACAGAGGGCATACTTTGTCCCCATGCTATGTGTCTTGCGAAGCAGAAAAGCATTTCAGTCAGACTAAAGGCTGCAGACAAAGCAGTAGATTCTTAGCAATAAATGCAAATTATTTGAATTCATTTCCTTACTAGGAGAAAGACAGAGGTAGGGAGGGAAGGGGAGAAAACAAATAAAGCTAAAGATGTTGCAGATCAAGGATTTCAACTTTAAGCTGACACAAATTATCCCAAAAGAAAACAAGCAACTACATTGCGGGAATGGAAGAAAAAATTGCTGAAACAATCTGTGCTAATGAAAAGACCAAGAACCTCTCTCTCTCTTTCTCTCTCTCTCTCTCTCTCTCTCTCTCTCTCTCTCTCTCTCTCTCTCTCTCTCTCTCTCTCTCTCTCTCTCTCTCTCTCTCTCTCCCTCCCTCCCTCCCTCCCTCCCTCCCTCTTTTCCTCCCTCCCTCCCTCTCCCACTCCTTCTCCCTTTCTCCCCACCCCATACAAATAATATCAGGCTTTGGCTGTAATCATTCTGTTCAAAACAGCTTGTAAATATTTGGATGCTCATTGGCTCAAGAGGATAAATCATCCTCCCTGAACATCAAATAGTTCTTTTGTTAGTTCCTTTATTAGGTAACAAATCATTGCAGTTTGTGAAACACATTCAGATTCCTTTTAATAAGATGTGACATTTTTCTTAGCCTCTTATTTCTTTTAAAGAAAAGTGAAGTGGTTCACACTTGATTATTAATCATGATGAAACAAAAAACAATAATGTAGATTTCTTTCTTTTTCATAATGAAGACTAGACGGAACTTTGTAGTGGAAAGATAAGTGAATTTTCCTACAGAACAATTAGAGTGTATTTTTGTATATAAGAAAGGATAAACTGAGAGCCTCTCTGATATAGCATAAAGCACTTCACTGAGGATCCCCCCCCCCACTTTTCTTGTCTTTTCTTTCCTGACAATGAAGTCAGGCACTGTTGTTATCCTTGGTAAACTCTATCACTGTCTAATTCTTGTAAGAGTGACTTCACTTTGCTCTCCGCTGTTGGCCATTTTTGAAGTTGGCAATTCTGTGAATATTAGCACATTATGATCTATAAGGAATTCCAACACCATGATGAAGATACTATAAGAGAGAGTCTATAAACACATCATGGAATCATGTTAAGATGAGGTCAGATTCAAGCTCAGTCATGGGTTCCTTTGATGGACTTGTTCTGAATTAGAAAGATGTAAGAAAGATTCAAGATTTCTTTCAGTTTGTTTTTTTTTTAAATGTGACTTTATTAAGGTTCAAGATATGTCTTCACTAATGGGACTATTTGGAACAGAAAATTAGCAGAACTTTCACTTCAGGAAGATTCTTGGCCTGCTTAGATTATAAAGGCCTGAGTTTGAATCCCAATAATTTAGTTTTGCTTATCTCTTTGTTTAACAGGTCCATAGCAAACAGGTAGAATGTGGCTCCTTTGTGCATGGGATATAAAATTTGGTTGCCGTGGTCATATGATAATTTTGTTTGGTATAATTTTTATAAAACATCCCCAGATTTTGTTTGATTTCTTTATCCTCCTTTTATTACCTTAAAAGTAAATCAAGGCATATGTAATACTACTTCCTCTGCCTACTTTCCCTGTACTGTGGGATGGGCTGAGAGAATGTGACCAACCCAAAATCACCCAGCTGGCTTTCACGGCTAAAACCATTATAAAGTATAAGCATAAAAACCTTGTTTCAGAATGTCAGACTCACTGAAGTTGCTTCTCAATAAGAACAACAGTTACATAAATATCTGCTGCTTATTTTGCCATAGAAATATTCAAGTGTCTTATAGACTGCATTACTACATGAAGTCTATATTTCAAGGTATTTTGAACTCAGAGGTTGGATTGTAAAAAGATTATCACATATACAATATTTTTTGTTTTGTTTCTAAGAAAATCACCAAATTTAGCCTTTACAATCTCCTGACTGAATCGTAGCACTCTGGATGTCTAGCTAGCATAATAACTGACAGCTAGCTCTATCCTGCTATATAGGGTATGTTTAAATCATTTACACATTTTGGGATTCTAGAAATTGATCTCCAAGGAATTTCATGTACTAAAATTGTTCAGCAACTTTAAAGTTCAAGTATTGGCAGACAACTCTGGTTTTTATTACTGCCAATCTATTTTTTCCCCCTTTCCTACTTCAGATAACATCAGGAGACATGCAAAAACAATAACAACAAAAATATAATTAAAAGCAGTCCTTCCTTATAACCAGGGCTGTTAAAGTTAGCTCATTAGGTGCTGAAGGCAGTTAACATTTTTCAAACAAAATGTTCTTGTTTAAACTTTCCCTTTAACTAAACACAAGAAGGGTCAGGAAATGGGACTTGGCAGAGACTCCTGGATTTTGCTCATAGGATTTTAGTCATGAGGAAGAGTAATCATTTCACTTTGATCCAGCTTTTATTTATTCTGTTGCCTAAAATAGATAGGTGGCCTACTTAGCTATATGTCCAACAGGACATATTGCTTGAGGAGCACTTGGTATATATTGCCATGATGGATAACAAAGCAGTTACGGTAATACTTGTTTCCTATTATGTCCTTATTTCATCTTTCACTAATGTATACGTTAGACATTTTGTCACTAATAGACCATGGTAATAACCCCCTTCCCCCAAAATATCTCACATTCAAAATGAGAATTGCAAGACATACTTCAAAAACATAGAAATCTAGCCTAAACATCCATAGCATCAAATAGGGGCAAATCTGATACATCTACTAGCATTCTGAATAGAGAAGTAAGTAAGGCAGCATACAGGCCAAGTAAATAAATTCATAAACATTACATTGAATCAATAAAGCTGCCTTTATTGCAGCTTTCTGATTTATCATAGCATTTAACATAATTATATTCAATTTAACTTCTAGGAAGGGAGTGGCTGTGGTTTGTTGTAACTTAGACTAGTAGATAATTTTATAAGAGCAAAGAAATGGTTGTGGTACCACTGGAAAACACTAGTTTTTGCAAGGCATAACAACTAAACCTCCAGGCAGATATGGCCAAGATAAAAAAAAAGCTAGTTAAAAACAGATGTTTACCTTACACAAACAAGAGTGTTTTCCACTCCCTATTTGATTTATTGAAAACAATGAAACTCTTTTTCTTTGACT
Organism: Pituophis catenifer annectens; assembly: GCF_029215685.1. Classification (NCBI taxonomy): domain Eukaryota; kingdom Metazoa; phylum Chordata; class Lepidosauria; order Squamata; family Colubridae; genus Pituophis; species Pituophis catenifer. The sequence continues at coordinate 173,722,045 of NW_027256883.1, read as the reverse complement.
CCCAGATTTTTTCCCCCTAAACATACTGAAATTATTGGCTTTCATTCTCCCCCTTCTTTTTTCCAGATCTCAAAACACATCTTTATTTTTGGTGAATTTATTGCTTTTGACTATATGGTTTCTTTCCTAATGTCTTCCATTTTGTTGAAATATTGTGGCTCCAATTAGCCTGAATATTGCTCCAAAATTTCATATTAAACTCTGTCAGACACTCATGATGAATGTGCTGTACATTTACACTAAGTTCACATGTTCATTGCAAAACAGTTTATGTTATGATCTAAATTCTTTTTTAGACAATCATTTTATTTGATATGTCCAATGCTTCCTAATTAGAAATACAGTATGTTCAATAGTTTCAACGCTGACTAATTCTGGAGTAAATATACTACACCTATATGTGGATATAATTCTGAATTTGTGAGGGTGTCGGTTTGGGTGCTACGAGTCTCTCCTGTTGTAAGTGGGTGGGGGGAGATCTCATGTTCATGTTTTGACACAACTGATTATCAGTAAGTACTTTTCTCATAATTGAGATTGTGAAACAGACAAAACTTAGACTGGGGGGAAAACCCTACTCTCTTGGCCTAATTGTCTCTATTTTGAGTGGCAATGGTTTAAGCATTAAGCTGCTACCTATAATCTTTTAAGCTGGGAGGGGAACTGGAAGTGGTCCAGAAGGTGGATCAAGTCTTTTATCTGCCTCAGTAAAATCGGGTGATATCAGGAAGCAAATTTAAGAGAGAAAGGATACCTCCTCCACTTAGGTTTACCAGATCTGGGCTGCAAAACTACAGGCAACCATCAGATGGCAGCAGAAAGATTCAGATATTCTAACTCTTTGCCACCATTTTTGTCACCTATGTTCTGCAGCCCAAATGTGATACTAGGAGGAACCAGGAGAAATATAGGATGAATCAGAGGGCCATTTCACTAAGTTTTGCTCTGGAAATAACAATTTATCTAGCATACCTGACAGGAAAAGGCATGCAGTACACCAACAAACAAGAAAATATTAGATGACCAACCATGATAGGGAGATTGTTGAGGATATGAAAATGCCTCGGTTAAATCTGAAACCTTCTGCATATAAATGATGCCTTCTTCTACTGGGCCATAGGCTTGGAGACTTTGTACAACCATGTACATCATGTTTATTTATTAACTCTGTCTACCTGCTCAAGCACAGATTCAAGGCAGCTAACAAAAGATAAGGTCTACACTGAAATCAATATTAAACTATTGAATTCTGGGCAAAAGTGATGCATCTTTACAGATTTCTTAAACACAGATAAAGTAGGAGTTAAATGTTCTCCCAGATTAGTGTTTTCCCACGACCTAGGAGAAACACCAGGAGGGCCTGGTGGCTCAGCAGACTAAAAGCATTGTGATTAACATCAGCTGTCTGCAATTACTGTAAGTTTGAATCTCACCAGGCTCAAGGTCGACTCAGCCTTCCATCCTTTCTAAGGTAGGTAAATTGAGGACCCAGTTTGTGTGGGCAATAAGCTGACTTTGTATAAATATACAAAAGTATGAAGGCTATTGCTTAACGCATTGTAAGCTGCCCTGAGTCTCCAGAGAAGGGCGGCATATAAATCAAATTTAAAAAAAAAACAGAAAAAAAGTTATCTGAGGGTGAAGGTTTGTTTTCTGAGCTTGTGGGTGAGTGAAGATGTTACCTAGCCTGGTAATGAAACATTCAGAAATCAACCCACAAGCTCAGAGAACAAACCTTCACCCTCATCCTACACCTGAGCTACAGATATTCACAACTAACACAAAAAGTTCTCTCCCATATGCCAAAGACATGGGTTTCTGATTGGAGGGAAATCTTTATTTACAAATAGTAACTATTGAACAGGTTCATAAATACAGAGGTGGCACCCTGATGTAGCAGAATATCAGTTGCCTAGAACTTCTAAAGTAAATACCAATAGCTTAATTCAGGAAAGTGACTGGGGAAGCCATTTTATCTTGGATTACAGTAGGGATGTGTTAAACTGTTCTCAAAAGGAACAGAGAAAATGATAAGAAATCAGCTTATTGATGTCTTGATGGGACATTATTTGAAGAGAATAAAGATCAAGCTTGAGGAATATGAAGTGGTCTTGTTTAACCAGGATTAAAATGCATATGTTGTGGTTCCTGATAGTTATTAATGGTTGTTGTTGTTGATCAAGGCTGAATGGTAAAGTTTCAAATAGTTATTTAAAAATGGGAGAGATTTCTTTTGCTTTATTTTTCAGAGAAGGTGACAAATTGGAATACATAGTGAATTTATTTGATTAAGGTTATAACATATATGTTACCATTTCTGGTAACTCTTAATGGATTTTTGCTGATTGGGATTGAATCATGAAATTTTACTATTTGCTTATAGAGAGGTAATGAGATATGGGATGAAGAAAGTTTTTTTTCTTTTTTCACTGAACTACTTTAGAGAAGTGCTAAATTATTGAAGTCACTTATAATTGTAATTATAAGTAATTATAATTATAATTCTCCTGCAATGAGGAGAAAGTCATCCTTTATATTTCTTTTTTCTTTTTTTCTTTCTCTTTGTACTTTATATTTTTCTTAGTTTGTGTTGGTTCCTTATCTTTGAATTTGTAAACTTTTATAAAATTATTATATGAAAAGGAAATTAAATTGTGAAAATTGCTGCCGGATTATGAAAATTCTTTTTATACTTTATTAATGATGGACTTAATTCAGTGTATTCTTTTTTATCCATATCATCATTGAATCAAGAGTTTCTTCTGATTGCTTCCATGGAATTGGACAGTAAAAATTGGGTAGTAAGATTGAATATAATCACCATATTTTATTTTTCTATATTAGATTTATATCCTGCATTATATTTTGTCTCTTCTGTTCCCAACAACAACAACTGTATGAGTTGGGCTGGGATGACAGACAACGAATAGACAAAGATATCCAGCTGTTTTCATGCCTAAGGAAGGCCTAGAACTATTGTCTCCTGGTTTCAAGTCCAGCACCTTAACCACTACTATAAATATCTTTTGATATTGATAGCATAAACACCAAAGTTTCTAATGCTTTCATATAAATATTCAACAGACAGAAATAGAGCAGCATGGTGACCAATTGGTGAAGATGCTCGCCTCCCATTCACAAGGTTGAGAGTTCAATCCTAGGTAGCAGCAGAGGTTTCTCTCCTACGGCACAAAAAAAAAAAAAATCTGCTGTGCACTCCGTGTGGTGTCAGGAAGAGCATCCGTCCAGTAAATGCTCAGTTACATCCAATCACCCCAACTCTAGTTTGAATTAAAGGATTATAAAAAATCATAAAAAGGAGGAGACTGAACAGCACAGAAATGAAGATGCTGATAGAACACTACAGATAGGTGACAACGACATCTTTCCTATATCATCTATACACGTCCTGACAGGAAAGACTGGATCCACTTGAAAAATAATGCTTTCAAGACGAAGTTCCATCAAACAGTCTAGGAGATAACCACTGAACACCAGTGATCAGTCCAGGGCAAATAGCAGAAATATTTTCTCCCCTTCCATTTTTATTTATTTTTTATTTTATTTTATTTTGCCAGTATGGTATCCTGGTAAAATTGATATTAGCCCAGTTAATCAGAATCATTTAGATGCCTCTGGAGACATAATCAAGAAAATATTTCTATATCTTCATACTTTGATCTGAAAAAGTTATCACTAGGGTGCATATAACAAGGAAAACACAGTCCTGACTACCAAATTGAATAAATTGAATTAAATTAGATTAAAAATTGATGCAAATCATACACTTCCACTTTCTCTGATTGATTTCCAGATGTCAATCTCATTATTATCCCACTGAAATGTATGATGTAATTTTATAATTAGCCTACAGACTTTTATATAATAGGACAATGTCTGTCTGTATGTATGTGTATGTGTATGTGTATGTATATTATGTGTGTATCTATGTTAGTTGGATGTCAGTTCCCTTGACGAAATTGCTTCCAAGTGCACTGCTGTGTGTGTGTGTGTGTGTGTGTGTGTGTGTGTGTGTGTGTGTGTTAACACTGAGTCTCAGTTGCTGAGAAAAATCACCCCTTCCCTGTATTTCTCTGGAATTATCTGTGCAACTGATCATCTGGTAGTCTACTTGCCATGTCAGTTGTTTAAAGTACAAGCTCATCATTAAGCCAGTTACAATTTGCCATGGAATGTGTGTTCAGCCTAAAATAGGGCATAATCTGTTTATGTTCTATAGGCAAGTCCCCTCTTCAATTCATTTGGACTGCAAGACAGACCACACACTGAGCTTCCATAGAGGCATTTCTCCATGTAATGGCTAACTGAAGCTTTCCATCATGTCTTACATGAGCTCCTTATAAACATGAATTTAACACATTTTTAAAGGGTTCTCAACTATTTTTCAAACAAAAAATTCTTGAGAATGTCCTAGCCCTTGCTATACCCAAGGTCACTTTAAACCAGGAAAGACTGCAGATTCAGCCACGTGTCAACAGTTGATAACTGGGTATATTGTAGGTTGGTTTATTTTGGCATCTTCTATCAAAAAGGGGCTTCATTTGGCAATATTTGTTGCTCTGGAGGTGGCATTTACCTATTCCATGGTAGCCCATGTTTGAGCACAATGTATTTCTGAATGATACTAGTCTTGAGAACAGGATTGGAATTGATGTCTGCATTATTATGCCCAGGTGTTTGCTTGTTGCCCACTCTTCCTGTCAGCGAGTCTATTTTTGGATACATGTTTAGTGTCTTTCAGAAGAACATTAGATCCACATTCAGATATAGCCTGTCAGATAGATGATGAAACAGAATACCTGCATCCTTCCAACTTTTTTATTTAGGTAACTCAACATGTGATGTTAAACTGAGCTCCTCCAAGCATTTAGAATGAGAAACCTTGTTTCTCTCCATGTTAGGGAGAGTCACTGTTAACTGTTTCCCCACCAACAGGCAATGCTTGAAGGGAAAGAAAATGAACCCAGAGGAATCCATCCATTATTCTTAACTTGTCCTTCACTGAAACTGTGAGGCCTACACCAATATTCAACCTCATTATTCAGGCAGACTAGGGATTCAATTTCTTTGTCAGGTCACAAAGTGTTAGATGGCAGTTTTATGTCACTATCTGGCTGTGCCCACTGTCTCCTCAGAATGTTCAGTTAAAGGAAGCAGGGCCAAAAACATGCCCTTTGTAGGCATGTTAATTTCTTCAGTCAAAGTAGCAAAGTAAGTAAAATATTTGTGGCAAATTACAAATATCTCACAATGATCATGAATACTATTTCTTCCCAGGGAAAATTGTGATTTTAGCCAGAGTCACTGCAGTAGAGAGGAAAGTTTAAATCTTCCCTTCCCCAGAAATCCCAGTTGGCATCTTAAAAATAGCAGGGAAATAGCAAAAGCACTACAAGGAAATTATCATTATGAAGAAAATATGTAGGACAGCAGCATTAGCAGCAAACAAAACATGTTTTCTAGCCTGCAGGGATCACTGGAGAAAAAAAAAGTTAACCTTCATTATGAGGGATACCTCGGGCAATATGGTGCTGCGTTCATGGAGTAAATGGCTACTGGAGTAAATAGGTTTTAGGTCTCTACCTCTTAGTGTTCTGCTTACACTTGCAGTTCCCAATGGCTCATGGTTCCAAAAAAAATCATTCCTGGTGTAATATTTTAATAAGACTTTTAAGATTAGAGTTTAATTTAATGTACAAGAAGCACATTTTTCAGTTTATAGATACAGAAATATGCATATATGAGACTTTACACATACACACTTAAGAGATAAGAGGCAGATGAGGAGTCACTAATAGGCTTTGCAATCATCTCCAATTATCAATAAAACAAGACTGGGCAATTGTAGCAGTCAGGTGTTGCTGGACTACTACTCCTAGCAGCTCCAGCTAGCCTGGACATGGTGGGAGTTGCTGGAACATTTCCCCACAAAGACATACAGCATTCATCATCCCCTGAACTACAGCTTTTCTGAATTTCACTTCATCCTCTTTCCCTGATATACACTATGTCTTTTTCTTTGTTTCCTGAATCCCTCTCCATTGGGCAGCTAGAAAGATGACTGAACAGCTCAATACACATTACTATTGATGGGGTCTTGAATGACTGCCTCTGAATACTGAATCCGCTGTGGGTAATAGAAAGAACTGCAGCAGTTTTTTAATGACTATCTTCTTCAAGGTATCCCTTTCAGTAAGCAGTTATGTGTACAAATTATATGAACATCTTTCTACACATCTATAAAATAATAGATACCATCTTTGCTTCAGGATCTGACTGAGTTTTCCCCCCCCTCAAAAATAGAGCCATGGAAACCACAAATTGGCCACTGCAATGAGAAGTCAAAATGGGTTGTGACAGGGGGTGGAGTAGGATGGTGGGTAGGAATCAAATGTTTAGTTTATATAAAGACCACTTATATCCCCAAACTTGCTTTTAAAATGCGGTTTCAGTTTCATGACTGTTTTCCTAAATGATTTCCAAGGTAAAGAACGAGAAGACCAGCTGTCTGTCAAAGACTCCATAGGGACCATTTTGACCACATTGCTATTAAAAGGGCTGCCTTTAATTAGTGTTCAGGTGAAATAAAAATGTTAAAATGTATGCAGCGGCAGAATTTTTCAGCTTTTGCTGTACAACTAATCTCCCAACATGTAAGGGCCCCTTGCTGAGTGTTCAGCTACAGAAAAATGCCAGTGGTAATTTCTCTTATACATTCGACCATAAAGCTAAAACTCCCTAGGTACATTTATCATACAATAACCCAATACATCAATTAAACTTGACAGACCTTTCTTCAATAATTACTAAGGCACACAACAAATCTCTTTCAGTGATCATTTCTTTGTTCCTCACATCACTCTTTTGCATGTTGGAGATATATATATATACACGTATATCAGCTCAGCAAAGAAGAAATAATTACTATTATTCAGTCACATAACCTAGAATGGTTGTTTTGATGTCTTATATCTCAGCTGCCCATGCATGCCTAATCTTAAAGGCATATGTCTAGGAATAGTGTTGTTAGATTGCATCATAATTTAAAAATGTTTCTGCAATACAAATCCATATCCTTAAAGTATTGTACACAGTCGAACTGCACATTTTCCTAATACAGTATTGTGCTTTCATACTGCTTCGATTTGTTTATAAAAAAAAACACCCCTCCAGATGGATTGTGCCCTCTATTACATCCCTACAATAAGAGGTAAAATAAAGACATAAGTTCTCAGACAAGTTTTTAAAATTTATATTTTAAGAAGATTACCTCCATGTCAATCAAAATATTTAAGATCCACCAAATATTCTGTAAAATGATAAGCAAACAGGCCACTTACCCTGCTGTATAATCAATTTGGACTTTGTTTTAAAGCCATAGGTATTGTGATTTGCCTTTTCTTCCTTTTAGGATATATCAGATTTATCTTCTAAACACTATTTGCAATGAACTGTGTGTATATACTATTTATAACAGAATTGGAAGGAACCTTGGAGGTCTTCTAGTCTAACCCCCTGCTCAAGCAGGATACCCTATACCATTCCAGACAAATGACCATCCAATCTTTTCTTAAATTTGTGATGGAGCAATCACAACTTCTGGAGGCAAGTTGTTCCATTGATCAATTGTTCTAACTGTCAGGAAAATTTTCCTTCGTTCTAGGTTGATTCTCTCCTCGATTGGTTTCCTTAAAGAATCACAAATGTTTAACAAACAAAAAAGGACATACAAAATTAAAATCTTCAAGTACTAAAAAGCAATTTCTAAAATCTGGCACATACATAATCAATGTCAAGATCCAAAGCCTGTGTGACAAGGCATATTTTAAAGTGAATTATTGGTGATGCCCAAAATACAAGGAATTCAGTAGTGAAGGTACCTCTGTTGAGAAAAATATTAAATAATATTTAATAATAATATTAAAAATATTATTATTATTATTATTATTATTATTATTATTATTATTATTATTATTATTATTATTATTATTATTGACACAGCATCTGAGTAGCTTTTTGGAGTTTTGACCTAAAACACAGTGCATAAGTCACAAAAATGAGAGTTATTTTTCTCATTTTTCAACAGATAAAGCAACCAAAGCTTTTAGTTTTGACTCCAGAAAGCACTCCTTGTTCCCTGCTGTTCCGTCTACTTTACTGATAAGATGTGGAAAACAGTTGTAAAATCAAAATACGCAGTAAAATCAGCACACGCTGAACTGATACATGATTATTAGGCATTTCTAATCTCAGAAATTCTTTACTAAGTATCTCCTCTTAATAAATTCTACCTTATAATATTTTAGTGTAAATAATCGACTAAATATGAGTATACTTACTCCTATATTCTATCCATCCTTTGGATAGGATATAGAGATAAATAGAAGCAATTTCCCTAGATGACCTTTTTCCTCTCTCAAGCTGGCAATTGTTTTCTCACTCATGGAAGAATAGGATGGGATGGGATGGGATGAGATAGGAGTAATAATGTCGGGGGGGGGGGGAGGGTTTAACTATGCTGACATCAACTGGGAAACAAACTCTGCATCAAGATCAAACACGTTACTTATGAGCCTAGTTGACAACTTTGTTGTCCAAAAGGGAGGGATGTAGAAGGTCAGCTATACTAGACTTAATTCTTACTAACAGAGACAAAATGATAGAGAGGGTTGAAGTTGCAGAAACTTTGGGGGAGAATGACCATGTCATATTGGAATTCAATATACTACAGACACAAGTCATAGAACAAAATCAAACTAGTGGCTTAGACTTTTCTTCTGATTTTCAGAAGACAGCAGAGACTGCCTTTTTCACAGTCATGTGGACAGATGTGGATCTCTCCACACAGATTATATGAGTAAAGGGAAGCAGACACTTCACGAAAGCCATAATCATATTGATTTTAATGATATCATAGTTGTCCTTTATTTTTCTAAATAAATGCTATAGGGGCCAATCAGTGGTGGGTTTCAAAAAATTTTATAACCGGTTCTGTGAGTGTGGCTTGGTGGGCGTGGCATGACTTGGTGGGCATGGCTTGGTGGGTGTGGCAGGGAAAGGATACTGTAATTCTCTATTCCCACCCCACCCCAAGGGAAGGATACTGTAAAATCTCCATTCCGTCCCCAATCCTGGGGAAGGTTACTGCAAAATCCCCATTTCCTCCTGATCAGCTGGGACTTGGGAGGCAGAGAATAGATGGGGGCGGGGCCAGTCAGAATTTTTACTACTGGTTCTCCGAACTACTCAAAATTTCCACTACCAGTTCTTCAGAACAGGTCAGAACCTGCTGAAACCCACCTCTGGGGCCAATATAAAAAATAAGGGGGCCAAGTCCCCCACTTTCTCTCTCCCACTCCCTATAATTTAACAACTATTATTAAATGGGGAAACTTATATGTATACATAATGCTACATATGAATTATGCAAATGTGTATTATAAAATCACAAGTGAGCTTTATTGTTAAATTTCAAAAAAGCTTATGGATTTGCTCTGGACTACAGTATAGTTTTCTAAAAGGAAAAATATCTATTATTCTCAAGGATGTCATTTTCAGGAATAAAGGATGTTTCTTTAAAATAAATGATAACTGGCAATTCTGGCATATATGCATGTCCACACCTGCACTCCTATGTATTCTGACAGGATAAGTTCCCAGTTGAATGCACAAGTTGACAGTTAAATGATTATTAAATTGTAAAAGGAGTAGAATAACTCAGTTTGTCTGTTTCAACTCAAGAGCTATGGGAAAGTGTCTTTGTTAATTAATCAATAATTGAGTCTCGGACTATAATGGCTCATTCTGATCAGATACAGTCCATTGGGCAAATGTTCAGTAAATGATGACATACTAGAAACCTTTATAGGTTCTCTGTTCATCCAGTTACATAAATTAAACTCAGTTGATTTTCTTTAGATTGGATTCCATGAGAAGCTACAAAACCTAATTACATATTTACAGTGCCCTAAATCTGAACTACAATGAAAAGTAGATTCTCTGTGAATTGGAAAATCAACCTCAGAAACCTGGTCATCATTAATGGTGGTTCTTTATTGACTTCTTCTGTAAAGAGACACACTTCCAGCTTTCCTGTAAGGTAGAATTGGGGAAATGTGCTCTCTTTGTATAGGATACGATAGGAGAGGAGAGGAGAGGAGAGGAGAGGAGAGGAGAGGAGAGAAGAGAAGAGAAGAGAAGAGAAGAGAAGAGAAGAGAAGAGAAGAGAAGAGAAGAGAAGAGAAGAGAAGAGAAGAGAAGAGAAGAGAAGTTGGAAGGGACCTTGGAGCTCTTCTCATCCAGCCCCCTGCTCAAGCAGGAGACCCTGTGCCATTTCAGACAAATGGCTGTTCCAGTCTCTTTTTGAAAGCCTCCAGTGATGGAGCACTCACAACTTCTGAAGGCAAGTTATTCCATTGGTTGATTGCTCTCACCGTTAGAAAAATTTCTCCCCCTAATCATTCTTGTTGCTCTTTTCTGCACTATTTCTAGATTCTCAACATCTTTTTGATATTATGATGACCAGAACTGGATAAAATATAAATATAACAGAAGTGTAATATCCAGGTCACAGTATTAATCTCATTCTATTCTGTATTAGCTATGTCTCATATTGAAGTATGGTGTCCAGGTGTGGTCTGGATGCCATATTTTACAAAGAACATTGAAAATGCACCCACAGAAGAGTGATCAGAATAGCGAAGGGGCTAGAAACGAAACCTTAGGATGAATGGTTGCAAGAGCTGTTTAGCCTAGAAAAAATGATTAAAGAAAAAAGGATACATAATATTTCAGACAGATATTCAGAAAATGAAACAGAAGACAAGAACCAAAAGGTAGGAATGGTTGCTGAGGAAAAAGATTACAGCTAAGCATCAGGAAAACTCCCTATCTGCAAAAGCTAGTTGATAATAGAACAGTATCAAGAATTGGTGTATTTAAGTAGGAAAGGAGTAGAAACAGTATAGCTGCCCTCAGAGCATACACAGAACAGCAGGATGTTGGATTTGAAAGTTTTCAACTTTTAATCATTTGGGAATCTTTGGCTTTGTTTGTTTCACTATTATATCAAACTTTTTTTGTTTGTTTAGAGAAAAATATTTTTTTCACCACATTGGATATATAATTAAAAAACATTGAGCCAGAAAGTTTATTTAGTGAGACAGCTGATTCAACTCCTTTCTTACTATACCTTAAGGGAAAGAACTATCAACACCTGACATGTTGCAGAAAAGATATTCAGTCATGGTGTATCTGTGTATAAACATATATCTTTGGGGAAATGTCTTTAAATTCAATAATGTATTATATTTATTTAAGGATTGTATATGCTTTATCCAAGGGTATCCAAGGGATATAAACATTTAAAATGACTTACCATCAAAATAAAAGTCAATTTTAAAATTAGCCAAAGGAAACAGCTTGATAATGAAGTTGTGCCCTGACTTATTCTTTATACCGGTAGTCTTCAATTTACACCCACAATTGGGACTGTCTCTAAGTGATGCAGTTGTTAAATGAGTTGTGCCTGATTTTAGGATCTTTTTTGCAATGTCATTAAATAAATCATGCAGACGTTAAGACAATCTAGCTTGCCCCCATTGACTTTGCCTATTGGAAGCCTCTGAGAAGATCAAAAATGGTGATCACAGACACCAGATCATTGCAACCAATATAAATACATGCCAGTTGCCAAGTGCCCCAATTTTGATCATGTGACTGTTGGGAAAGCTGAAGTAGCCTAAGGAGCTAAAATTCATTTAGCTATTTAGTGTTAGTCCAATTGCATTTATGCATTAATAAACTGTTTGTTAGTTATGTATTAAGGTATGGATTGTTATTTGGCACATAGAAATAATGAAGAAATAGTTGGAAGGGGCTGGCATCAACTTGGAGTTGAACTGCTTTGTCAGGCAGAGATGATAACACTTTTGAGTTAAATCATCTGCCTTGCTGCTCAAAAGTGACTGTCCCCCTATGGCAGGGGTGGGCAATTGTGGCTCTTTTACAACCTGTGGACTTCAACTCCCAGAATTCCTGAGACAGCTTGGCTGTCTCAGGAATTCTGTGAGTTGAAGTCCACAAGTTGTAAAAGAGCCACAATTGCCCACCCCTGCCCTAGGGTAATGGGTGAGACCCTGGTACTAAGTTGCTTAGGAAGGTTTTTTTTTTTTCTTATAAGGAATGTGACTGATAAAATAGAGATCTCAACCTACCTTGTAATCTTTTGTTAAAATAAGTTACTTAGTTAACGCAGATTGAAGATGTATACATGAAGTTACTCTTAATAGTTAGTTTATAGAATAGAATAACAGAGTTGGAAGGGACCTTGGAGGTCTTCTAGTCCAACCCCCTGCTTAGGCAGGAAACCCTACATCACTTCAGACAAATGGTTATCCAATATCTTCTTAAAAACTTCCAGTGTTGGAGCATTCATAACTTCTGGAGGCAAGTTGTTCCACTGATTAATTGTTCTATCTGTCAGGAAATTTCTCCTTAGTTCTAAGTTGCTTCTCTCCTTGATTAGTTTCCACCCATTGCTTCTTGTCCTACCCTCAGGTGCTTTGGAGAATAACTTGACTCCTCTTCTTTGTGGCATCCCCTGAGATATTGGAACACTGTTATCATGTCTCCTTTAGTCTTTCTTTTCATTAAACTAGACATACCCAATTCCTGCAACCGTTCTTCATATATTTTAGCTTCTGTCCCCTAATCATCTTTGCTGCTCTTCTCTGCACTCTTTCTAGAGTCTCAACATCTTTTTTACATTGTGGCGACCAAAACTGGATGCAGTATTCCAAGTGCGGCCTTACCAAGGCATTATAAAGTGGAATTAACATTTCACGTGATCTTGATTCTATCCCTCTGTTTATGCAGCCTAGAACTATGTTGACTTTTTGGGCAGCTGCTGCACACTGCTGGCTCATATTTAAATGGTTGTCCACTACGACTCCAAGATCCCTCTCACAGATACTACTATTGAGCAAGGTACCACATATAATGTACCTCTGCATTTTGTTTTTCTTGCCTAAATATAGAACCTTACTTTTTTCACCATTGAATTTCATTTTGTTAGATACTGCCCAATGTTCAAGTCTGTCAAGATCCTTCTGTATCTTAAGCCTATCTTTTGGAGTATTGGCTATTGCTGCCAGCTTGGTGTCATCTGCAAATTTGATGTGTTCCCCATCTATCCCCTCATCCAAGTGATGAAGATGTTGAAGAGTAATGTATGGCTCATGGCAAAATTGTATAAAAGAGGATCCACTCCAAGTTGAGATGTGCCCATTTGGAACTTGCTTCCAGGTAACCTTTTCATTTCCAAATAATTTTCTTTTCCTTTCCACCTGTCTGGTGTGGTTCACTGGACTTCCACGAAGAAAGCTTTCTAGGAGACATGTCCATGATGATGCTGTGATGCTTGTAACTGCAATGACTGGTCATAAGTCACTTTTCTCAGCATCATTGTAACTTCAAAAGGTTGTTAAACCTTTTGGTCACAAGTCAAGGACAACCTCTATTTTATTTACTCAATGTTGATGTCCACCAACTCCAACTGAATGTGTCTGGCTAATTGTCCTAAATGGTTTAGCAGATCTTACATCAAGAAGAGAGTTGGACTAAAAGACTTCTGGTGGGCCTTTCTACTATTATGATTTCATTATTTAATGGGACAATTCAAGCATTAAAAACTGAAGAAATTGTAGCTTGCCAAAAAATATTGTAGCCTCAACATCTCCTGACTTGACCAGAGGGTTGGACAAAAGACCTCTGAGGCCTCTTCCAGTTTTATGATTCTATGTTTATTTACTGCCCTTTATATCCTGCCTTTCACTATTAAGAATATCAGAACAACAAATATGACCCTCACAACAGCTTGTGAAACAGATTAGAATAACAAACAGTGACTGGCTGCAACTGATTTGCACCTTGTACTATATCTGGTTTGGTCTAATTTCAACAATATGCACATTGCCTCTGTACATTAAAATTTGATAATAAATACCAGGCTTCCAGCTAATGGCAAAGATGTTAACAGACTTTAAGAAATGTGACAAATGAATTCATCTCCATATTCAACACACACAGTAGCTTCACTAATGAATCTGCCAAACTAATCACCTGGAAGGAATATTTATTCTCTGCAAATGAATCTGTGGTTAGAGAAGTCTTCCATAGATACAAGAGGGTCTCCTAATGGGTGAAATTATTTTCTTACCAACCCTCTGTCTATTAAATGAAAACAGTATCAGGCACTTACTCTGAATCACCTCAAAATGTCCTATTTTTCTTATAGTAAGAAAAAGGTTTAAATAAATTTAATTGATTTGTTAATAAAATGTGCTCTTAGTCCACAGTTTTGAACAAGAGACATTTCTGTGACCGATAGAAAATTGGGCTTTGCTATTCTGTCTCCTTTAATTGTCATTGCTTACATGGTGACATTTTTTCCACTTCCACTCTCTAGCAACATCTTCTTTTCTTTTTCCCCAAGATGTTGCCTTCATCTCATCAACCTTTGGCCTGTTGCCCATGGATGAACAAGTCTTATGGAGTCTGTATTGATGTTAAAGTGATCTTTTCCCCTTAAATCAACAGCATGGGTGAGTGCAAGTCAAGATGGCTGCCATTACATTGTGACTGAACTCCCTTCCCTTTTCAGATGTGTCATAAACCCAAGGCAGGTAAAATAGCAAGTTTCCTTTGAAAGAGCAGGCTGAAAAAGAAGTTGCTAGTACTTATACTGCCTTTCACTCCTCTTTGAGTTGAGCCTTTTCCCCAACTCAACATGGCAGGGTTGCTTATAAAAGCTTAACCTTTTATAAAACAGGTGGAGCAAGGAGAAAACATGTGTTTGGAAGCTCAGCTGCCACCACCAGATGAAAGGAGGTGTTTTCTTCACAGAAATGGAAGGGTCAGGAAATAAAAGAAGAATAAGACAAAGCCACATGTTGAGAAAATGCCAGTGCTTTAACTGCTACTTATTAATAAAGAAGAAAACAGCAATTGAAGAAAATCACAGAGAGAGAGAGAGAGAGAGAGATGATTTAAAGATAAAACAATCTGTAAGAGTTAAAATGCTATTATGCACTATTAATAGTATTATAGCATAATGTATCATAGGAGTATAAGTAATAGTATGGAATACAGTTTAACAATAAAATATATGTGTAGAATATTGTGTAATATAAATAGTAATATAAATAGGGTAAGGCAATACATATAGAATTCACGCATATTTGTTGGTATGTATGTTTTTGTATCTTAGATATTTTTTTAAAATAAACCATCTCCCCAATCCTTCTAAAGGTAAAGGTAAAGGTTCCCCTCACACATATGTGCTAGTCATTCCTGACTCTAGGGGGCGGTGCTCATCTCTGTTTCAAAGCTGAAGAGCCAGTGCTGTCCGAAGACGTCTCCGTAGTCATGTGGCCGACATGACTAAATGCCAATCATTCTAGAAAGATATAAAAATCCAATTGTCTGGGATCCAATTGTCTAGGACAGGGGTGTCAAACTTGCATCACCATGGCATCATGTGATGTATCAGGACCTTTTTCCCCTTCACTAAATCGGGCAGGGGTGGAACTAGCACATGACGCATCCGGCCCACCGGCTATGAGTTTGACACCTCTGGTCTAGGATCTTAATGGATCTTTAGAGCGTGAGTCAATCAAATTGGGTTTAATTTTAAAAGAACCTGAGACACTTCCATCCTGCAGTTGTGGCCATCATCTTGACTATTTTTATTCCTCTTAATGTGTCCTTTCCCATCCATGCCCCACGAACCCCATCTACCACTATTCTGCTATTGTTTCTCTAAAGAGCTGGGTAGAATGGTGCATAAAATGGAAATAAAAAAAATTCTTACTAAGCCTTAAATGGCCTTACATGGAAAAAATGACTGAAATAATATAATATTGAAACAATAGGATAAATCATCCCTTCCCGCTATTTTTTAAGCAAAACACAGTTGAGTCTGAAAATCAGCATGTGTTGCCTATTGGAAGAAAGGAAAACATGATATTTTTATTGATTTGATTTCTATATCTGCCCAAAGACACTTGTTGAAATAGCGGGCTATAGAAATCATACATAAATAAATAAATAGAAAATAAATAGAAAAATCCTAATTAAAAGTGCTACTTCTTACTTATTTTCTTTGTGATTTGGGTATATTTTTTAAAAACTGTACTCAGTGCAGAATATGACATAGAAAGAAGGACAAGTGAAAGATACTAATGGAATTCTGCAACCATTCTCACCTTATTCCTGTCTCAGACCTGCGACTAGTAGTATTTTCCCTTCTGATTGAAGATATGCAAAGCCAGAAGAATCAACCAATTACTTTGCCTAACAACACTTCCCCACCAATGCTTTCTAGCACTGGATATCAAATGTATGTTATACACATGGTTTAGTTCTGGCCTATAGTTTCATTTGAGGAAAGCTGGCTGTTCTATGTTGGTCAGTGATCTACAGTTCATTTAGATCCTTTCTTCTATTCTGTCACTTCTAAGATTAAAATCGGATTTTCTAAGATTAATGTTAGAATCAATCTAACTACCTCTACTACCGGACATTATTAAGATTATTGCTTCAGGCTGTTGGTCCTTCTTTAGTTAGACTCATTATTTTTTATATTGCTCATTTTCTAAAATTTACCTGAAATTGGAAAATGCTGTAGCAATCCATCTATGTCTGTCTTCGCTGAGGATCTTTCCCGACTGCTGAATTAAAAGACCCATGCTTGAGTTGGCTAAAACTAATCTAGTAAGAGGTATAATGCCCCCTGTCATGCCTTCTCTTGCCTCAAAGCCAAACCACATAATCCCAATGTTGGTATTTCAGTTGTGGCTGAACTGTTTGATGCTTTTAGACCATTCTTAACTATTGTGAGCAAAAGAAACATTTTTTAAAAAGGAAAACTGAGTGAAATTTTCATGGAATTTATGAAAATATTTTTTGTTAATTAGGTACTTGAAAAAAATGCTTTTTTTATTGCTCATAGTGGTGCCTGTGGAAGAATATCGAAAATCTGCAAAATGGTGGATATAGTGTCACAACTGAAGCTCTGCCTGGCCCCTTGCAGATTTGTATCCCTTTCTCCCCAAATGGAAGGTCCCAGGTATTCCACCATCCATCTCTCCAGTACTTTGCATCCTCTCTGGCTGCCTACATTTCAACTAAAACCCATGAACAGATTATCTCATGGACCTTTTTTTTTTCCAAATTAGAAAGTTTGTAAAGTACTCTCAGAATTGTGTAATTTCACAAGGGAAGATGTTCAGGAACTTAGTACACAGATTTTAGAACCATTATATGTGGTTTCTGTTGAGAATAGTGTTTTAAGATAATAATAGTATAATAGCATCTTAACAAGAACAGATAACAAATTATAGTATAACTAAGTATGTATATATACCTTTAGATGTGTGTACATATTCAGTTAAATGTCTACTTCCTTCAGAAACATATTCTAGGACATACTGAAGCATTTGGTCAAGGAAAATGAGTAGATATAAGGCTTTTTTTCTTATTTTTGTAGAATATTAAATGACAATGTAGAAATTAAGGCATAGTATTTTTTCTTCTCATGGTAATAGGCAATTCCCAGAGCTGCAGGATGTATCAGAGTATTGCTGAAAAGAATTATGACGGCCAGCGAAATCTTATGGATATTCTACAAAACTATTTCTCAGATTGACAATAAAGTAAATGCAGCCAAGTTGAACATGCAGTTTCCTTGCTATGTTAACTTCATTCCAAATGGGAATAAACTCTGATGGGTTATAATATATGTGTCAATGAGTAATAGTAAATCAGCAATAATAATGAACTCATGAAGTATCAATTAGAGAAATATAGCTATTGCTTCTAGGCCATCAATAAATACAAGAATGGAAAAACATTCAGATCAGTCCAAAGGTTGAGCCAAGAAGTTCATAAAAAGGGCATGAGTTCAACAACACTCGCCCAATTGCTGCTTTCTAGTACTGGATATCAAATGTATGCTACATATGATTCAGACAGTGGTCTATTAGCCACTTAGCCTCTCTTTCCTCCATGAATCTACTTTCCTCCATGAATCTACTACTAAAACTATCATACAGGGTGATCATTATCTATGAATTGTATTGATTATGTTTAACGAGCTATTCACTTAATCAGTTCTCAATATTCCTGAATTCTTTATGATGAGGAAACATATGCCATTCCTTATTTTCTATTCATTTATATTTCTTCTTCCACATCTTCTCTTTATGTCAAAAAAAGCCACAAAAGCTATAGGCCTGTTTGGATTGCCATTTTCATTCATTCCTTTTATAACTTCTCCATGTCTGCAATATCCTTTTTTTGGGTTCAGTGACCACAGCTGATCTTGGTATTCCATGTGTGGTTGCATAATGGATTTTGTAAAGGCATTAGTTATTGTCAGTTTCATTTTTAACTGCTTCCCTAATGATAGCTAGCATGAATTAACCTTTCTTACAGCAGCCATACACAAGATTGACATATTTTCCTGGGATATCTATTATGACTATAAATTTGCTATACTAATCAATCATCATCATTAAACGTTTGCAATTAATTAAATATTTATTTTGGCAGCCCTAATCATGTTCACCTGTTTTCATTTTGCACACTTCTCCAATATGACATTGTCCATTTATTCCTATTTTCTGCTTCCTGATGTTCATTCATTCAGGAAAAATTACTATGGATTTCATCAAACTCTGTAAGAATAAGAAGAGTGAAAACAACAGTATAATAATTTGTTCATTTTCCATGAACCAAGAGCCTTGGACTGCTTAAAGCACAAGTTTATTCAGAGTTTCTGATTTTTATATGTCTTTCTATTAACAATAAACTCAGACCTAAATTGTGCTTAAAACAGTCCAAGGCTCTTGGTTATAAGACTTTCAAAACCAATTCACATGGATCTGAATTGAAACTAATATGTGCCGACTTTCTCTCAAATCCAATAATATGCTGTTTCCCCTGGTTTCAAATAAGCCATTTCAATTATGAATTGAAATAATGGGGTAAGAGATTAATTTATAGACCATGCTGGCACTTTAATTAGGTAGAGTGAGGTAGTCATCCCTGGTTGATGGATTCTAAATTTATATGTCAAGTATGGTAGCTAATACTCTCACCATAAAATTGTTCAAGGAAGTTTAATTGTCAATAGAAAGGGCACGGCTATGGGAAGAGGGAATGGCCTTGAAGGACATTCAATATCTTTGACTGGTCCTTTATTCCAAAAGAATTTCCCCTCCATTTTTCCCTTAGCATCATTTTAGTAAAAAAAAAAAAATCTCTCTCTCTCTCTCTCCTCCTCCCCCTCCTCCTCCCTCCCTCCCTCCCTCTCTCTCTCTCTCATTAAATGGCACCAGTTCATCTCAGATTTCATGGTTCAGTTGGATTCTTTCCATTCTTTCAGAAGACATTCTCAATGTATTTTCAATACTTTTTGCATAAAAGGGATTCACACATCAAAAGATACAAACAATTAATACATTGGTATGAGTTACTATCACAGTTAAGAAAATGCCAGACAAAAGTATACCATCTGCTGTACTGTTGCCTCACTTTTAATTATGTGGAGAACAAATAATGCAAATTAAGGTTCACACTAACATAAATATCTGGCATAACATTCACCCTATTCTTACAGTGTGTCAGTTAACCACATTAGGATACAGCACAATTCAAATATAATTCTATCATTTTCTTTCTTCTTAGAACCATTCTTAAGTAGCTTCTGAAAGCAAGTTAAAGCACTATATTATCCAAGCCTTCAATTTTTGATATCTGTGCAGGAAGTGTTGGCAATTGTGTTTTTGACAGCAACAAGACATTCTGTAACTCAAAAGTCCTAGGCATTCTGTTCTGCTGTCACTGAATGTAATGAAAACATATTTCAACAGCAGGGAAGGAATCTATATCATATTTTTTTTGTTCCATTTAAATGGCAATGTTTGTACTTTATAAAAAATTCCTACAAGGTTTCTGGTTCTGACCATCCCTATTGGCCATTTAATTTAATTTGTACTTGGGGTATTGGATACAATTCTGACAAAGCATATTTGATGATTGTCAAAGTAGAAATTCTGGATTGGTATTATTTTTGCATCTAATGTATAAACTTCCTTAACAACCAATCAGTGAAAGATCAAGTTTATTTCCAGTGTTGGAACTGGGATTTATAATCCCAGTGCTGACCTGGAATTATAGCTGCTGGATTAAGGAAAAATGCTATAACTTAATGAAGACTGGGGTTTTTTTGTGCTAGATTTTGCTGTGCAGTGTAAATGCCTAATTTTTGTTTCCCTCTTGGCTCGTAGATAGTGAAGCGTAATTGTAATATAGCAAAATTATACTTCTTAGCAAAATAGACAAGTATTTATCCTGTGAAATGGGAGGCATTATGTGTTGAATTCAACAGGATAATCTCATTTAGCTACTGTATTTTTAAAGCAATCAAATGGTGATACATCTTGAATGTTCAGTTATAGTAGTATTCTGAAAATATTCTATAAAAATAATAAAGGTCACTTAGTACTTATGATTGCCAAGTTTTTCACAACTTGTCTTGAGTTGATGTAACCATAAGTGGTTCTTTCTGCTAAGAAAAAGTTTATCTTTTATCAAGAATTACAGTCGTATTCAACTGCGACCACAAAACCATGCATTTAGCGGTGTTGAAATGGTTCCCATTAAGTATTTCCAGTACATCTTTATCTCAGCTGGAATAACAATTCTGTTAACATAAAGTATTAGTTCCTATGATAGTGTAAGTCATCCTGTCTTCAAAGAATGGGTGGAATATGCTAGGCATGCTGCCTGCATTTAATGGCTAACCATTTTGTATAAGGTTCAACATTGCCTGCAGGTCTGGTGCAGAATACTAAAGAAATGAGTCATAAATACTTTGAAGCGTGCAGTATTTTTATTAGGTCTCTACCTCTTCTAAAAGTTAAACTGAATCTAAACCAGAGAATTTTAATTTGTGTTTGGGAAAGAATATACTACAGAAACTATGACTGGATGTTATTCATCTCATCAGAAGACTCTGGCATATCTCTGGAATTCATCCACTTTTTCTTCCCTTTGCAATTTATCAGAAAAAAACAGTGTCTTCTGATTCATACATATCAGGGGTGTCAAACTCAAGACCCGGGGGCCAGATCTGGCCTGCAGGGCTGCCCTGGAAACAGCAAGGGTCTGGCCTGCTGTACTTCTGCCAACAAAAATGGAGCTTGGGAGGATCGCGGCCAGCCCTCCCAAGCTCCATTTCACTGGCAGAGGGTTGCAGAGGCCATCACAGCTGAAAATAGAGCTCGGGAGCCTGTTTTCCCTGGCAGAGCGCTCAGACCTACAGGCACCCTCAGCACAAGTGACGTCAAGCTGGCCACATGCACCCTAACCATGCCCACCCTGGCCGCCAAGGTCAAACACACCCCTGATGCAGCCCTCAATGAAATTGAGTTTGACACCTCTAATATATATCAAGAAGCACTAGCAATAGCACTTAGACTTATATACCTCTTCACAGTGCTTTACAGCCCACTCTGAGTGGTTTACAGAGTCAGCATATTGCCCCCAACAATCTGGGTCCTCATTTTACCCACCTCGGAAGGATGGAAGCCTGAGTCAACCTTGAGCCTGGTGAGATTTGAGCTGCTGAACTACAGCCAGCAATCAGCAGAAGTAGCCTGCAGTACTGCACTCTAACCACTGCGCCACCATGGCTCAGAAGGATTCTAATAAAGATACTTAGGAGAATCAATCACATGGTACACTGAAGCAAGATACTCTTTTTTAATTTAGAGATTAATTTGGCCATTGGGCCATGTTCTTAGATCCATTAATGTTCTGCATAGGTTATTGGTCACAGTTATTTTTTATTTTTTTTATCTTTCATATATTCCATGCTACTACAGTAGTATCAGTAATTACCAGCTAATATCATAAAATAGACTAGGATTTTGGTTAAGAGTTGTTTGCTATTCATGAAAAGGTCATTTTGTTCATGTCCCCATGAACAACTAATGCCTGTTTTAAACAGTTCAAAGACTGGCAAGAATTCTTGTCAGCCATAGCATTGAGCCAAATTTTCAATACAGCTTTTAAAAATAGCTTTAAATTTGGGGAGGGGGGAGAATTTGTGTTCACTCCATAGTCATTCATTTGATGCCCAATATACAGTATATGAGCTATTTCAATATAGGAACATTTACTGTCCCTCAATTATGTATCAGAGGACTTTAGACAGTCTCTAGCCATGTTAATCTTCGGTAAGGCCATAAAGCAAGGTGCCATTCATCACTAGTAAATATTCTCTTGGGATTATAGAGAAGCAGATACTTATCTACAAGTGTTCACTAGTAAAATTCATGAAATGATGCAACTGGATCTGCAAAAATCTACTGGCAGATTTTTCATTCTGTGGTAGTAAGAATATGCAATCATCTACAAGATTTGAACGAATATAACTTTTAGTAATGAGGAAAAGATATCTGTCTTTTCACAACTTTAGTCAGCTATTTTCAAACTATATTCAAACTCCTGCACAAGATCATTAGGGGTCTGGAGGCTAAATTTTGATTAGTGTTGTCTAGAAAGAAAGCTTTCTCTGCCATTGCCCCTACAAGAAAAATAAGGTTTTACAATTAGGCAAAAAAAAAAACCAAATGCACGGGTGTAGGATAGATGGTACTTGGCTAAACATTAGTAACTATTAGTGGGATCTAGGAAGCCTAATAAACAAACACTAAGTATGAACCAGCAGTGTGCTGCAGCTGTGAAAAAAGCTAATGCAGTCCTAGACCATCAATATATCAAGATCAAATGAAGTATTAGTATGCTATATACTGCACTGGTGAGACCACACTTGGAATACTATGTACAGTTCTGGTCACCATGATATAAAAGAGTGCAGAGATGAAGAACAAAAAAGTTTAGGGGTCTGGATATTAAAACATATGAGGAACAGTTGCAGGAACTAGGTATGTCTATCTAACGAAGAGAAGGACTAGTGGTGACATGAAAGCAATCTTCTAATATTTGAGAGACTGTCACAGAGAAGAGGTGAACAATCTCTTCTCCAAAGCACCTTAGGTCAAGACAAGAAGTATGGATGGATGGAAACTTATCAAAGAGATCCAATTTAGAACTAAGGAGACATTTCCTGACACTGAAAATGATTCATCAGTGGAATGGGTTGCTCTTGGAAATTGTGGATGCTCCAGCACTGGAGGTTTTTATAAGAGATAGGATATCTATTTGTCTGGAATGGCGTAGGGTGCTCTGCTTGGCAGTGGGTCAGACTAGAAGACCTCCAAGGTCCCCTCCAACTCTATATTCTGAAAACACAGAATATAGTTCTGTGAACTTCATGTCAATTTTAGAGTAACTGCATGGACATAGACTTGCCAAGACATTTCCCATAATCTGGTCATATCATTTGGACATACAGCACATAGCCAAAAGAAATACCTATTGGTTTCATCATATTTTTCAATCACCTTAACATGTAAAATTACTCATGTTCTTATATTAATGGTATTCAACAATTTTAACTACCTTTTGCACACACACAAACTCAAGATCCTTCTGATTTCTTTTTATTGTGCCATCTAGAATGGATCTCACAAATTCTCCATTCTTCTATTTACTTTGGTGGCAAAACGACTATCATCCTTATCTACTACAGCAACAAAAGGCAAAAGTGATAAAATGTTGCTCTATTGCTGTCTCTATGCCTCTAAGAAAAATAAACACATATATCTGGATTTTTCATTCTGCATTCAGTTTTGGAACAATTCTAAATGGAGAATTTCTTCTTCCAATCAGATTGTCCAAAATGACTGCTAAAAATAAAATAAAAGTCTAGAATGGGAAAAAAATTTGCTGTGCTAAATAACAGGGTCATAGGAAAGGGTCCAAATCTATGAAATGATAGACATGGCATCACAATCCAAACCCCACCTATTTTGTATATGTGTAGCTCTGCATAAATGTACATAATAAATTGGGGTATTTTAAATTTCTGGGGTTTTAAATGGAGCTAAATTTATTTAATAATTTTAAATTTTAAATTGATGTTTGTCTTATGTTTTTAAATAGGCTGTACACCGCCCTGAGTCCTTCGGAAGAAGGGCGGTATAGAAATAAAATTATTATTATTATTATTATTATTATTATTATTATTATTATTATTATTATTATTATTATTATTATTATTATTATTATTTATTGGTTAATCTTTAGTGAGATTCACAGCCTTTGAGGCTGGTTAATAGCTCAGCAGCTCGAGTCCTAACCAAGGACCTAGGAACTGTTAAGGTATCGTCGGAGGATGTAAGCTGTTCCGAGTAAGGTGGTTTTTTGTAGAGTCAAAATGTTCAAGTCCGGCAAATTTAGGATTTCTAAATAGCGGGGTAGCCCTTTGGGTATTGCTCCGAGGGCTCCAATTACAATCGGGACAACACACGATTTCTTTTTCCACAGTCGCTCAACTTCAATTTGTAAGTCCCGGTACTTTGTGATTTTTTCTTGCTGCTTATCTTCAATTCGTGCATCACCAGGTATTGCAATGTCAATGAACCATACTTTTTTCTTTTCAACTATTGTTATGTCAGGTGTGTTGTGGACCAAGTGCCTGTCAGTCTGAATCCTAAAGTCCCAAAATATCTTGAGTTTCTCATTCTCTAAAACTTTCTCAACCTGATGTTCCCAGTGGTTTTTGCTGTACTCAAATCCAAACTTCTGGCACAATTTCCAGTGAATGATTTTAGCAACACGGTCATGGCGTTGTAGGTAGTCAGTTTGTGAAATTTTGCTGCACCTACTGATCAGGTGGTCGACTGTCTCATCTTTCTCATTGCAGAGGCGGCATTTGCTGTTGGTGGTAACATGTTGAATTTTTGCCTTCATACAGTTTGCGGCTAGGGCTTGTTCTTGAGCTGCCAAAATAAAGCTTTCAGTTTCTTTTTTCAGTACTCCTGATCTTAACCAGTTCCAAGTTAGTTTCTGGTCAGCTTTGCCTTCAATACTTTTCAAGTATTGGCCATGCAGAGCTTTGTGTTTCCAATTTTCAGCTCGCTGCTCAATTACTTCTTTCTTATATTCTGCTTTTGTTTTAGTTGTCTTTAAAAGGCCTCCTTTACTTACTTCCTTAATCATTGGTTCTTCACTTTTCTGGATGTAATCATTCAAGCTGCATTTTTCTTCTTCCACAGTCTGCTTTACTTGTAGGAGTCCTCGACCACCCTCTGCTCTTGGTAAATATAATCGGTCAACATCACTTTTAGGGTGCAAGGCATGATTCATTGTCATAAGCTTCCTAGTTTTTCTGTCCAAATTGTCTAACTCCATCTGGGTCCAGTCAATTATTCCTGCAGAGTATCTAATCACAGGTATAGCCCAGGTATTTATGGCTTTTATGATGTTTCCTCCACTCAATTTGGACATTAATATCTTATGAATTCGCCGAATGTACTTGGCTGAAGTTAATTCCTTGACTTTATTATGCATTAAGTCAGAGGCTTCTAAAATCCCCAAGTACTTGTAGCCTTCTTCTGATTTTACTGCCTTTATCATTTCTTCATTCTCTAGTTCTATTCCATCCTCTTTTATGATCTTGCCTGCTTTGGTTGCTATTGTTGCACATTTGTCAATTCCAAACTGCATACCAATGTCTTGGCTGAATTCTTTTGTGTTTTCAATTAATAAATTCAGTTCAGCTTTTGTTTTACCAAACAGCTTCAAATCATCCATGTACATCAAGTGCGAGATTTTCAGTCCTTTCTTTGCAAGTTCGTATCCACAGTTCATCTTCTTCAAAATGATTGTCAGTGGTAGCATTGAGAGTATAAAAGGTTATTATTATTATTATTATTATTATTATTATTATTATTATTATTATTATTATTATTATTATTACAACACAATGGGCAGTGCTTGGATTGCAATACCATACAAAATCTACAAAATGGTAGATGCAAAATCTACCATCTTGTAGATTTTGAGCCTACCTGTAGACACCTATCCTGCTATGTCTGTAAAGGATTTAGGTTTCTGATATAAATTGTAATTACTGTAGGCCCAATAATGTCCAAAGCTGAAATATGGTTCAGATTTCTGACACCAACACAAAACTTTATAAAACTTTAGTAAGACCATACGTGCAATACTGCATCCAGTTCTGGTCATCACATTACAAAAAAGATGTTGAAATTTTGTAAAAAGTGCAGAGAAGCAACCTGGTATTAAGGAGAAACTTTCTAACAGTGAGAACAATTAACCAGTGGAACAGCTTACCTTCAGAAGTAAGCTGTGCTTCATCACTGAAGGTTTTTTAAGAAGAGACTGGACAGCCACCTATCTGAAATGGTATAAGGTCTCCTGCTTAAACAAGGAGTTGAACTAGAAGACCTCCAAGATTCCTTCCAGCTTGATTCTGATTCTGAATTTACAGGTATTTAGCCTTAACTAAGTCTGTTTACAAGTTATGTTATATACCATGATGTTATATCCATTGCTTAAATTACCTATCTATTTTTCTATTACATTCCCCAGCTAATTTTGGCTCCTCTATTTTCTGTATTCTTCCTTAATATGTAAGGAACTGATTCCTTTTTCACATATTTACTTACTACAGACTAATGGGATAATAGTTGTCTATAGTGGAAAAGTAGCATACTGCCAAGCAAAAAAAAAAAAATGTTTATTTCCTTTCAAATAAAAAATACAGGCAGAGCAAACTGAATGAAAAACAGCTTAAAAATGGATGAGGGGAGTAATGAGGGAAAAATATAAAGTAAAAGCTACTTTTTAACAGTCATTTGCTTGGTATTTATGTATGTACACTTTCATGCTTAATATTTCCATTTTCTGTTGAAGGCAGTAACTGAGTGGAAATAATTTTTAAAGTAATTGCCTGTGATTCTCCTATAGTAGTAATTACAGTTAATAATTATTAGCTTCCCTGAATATTACTTTGAAGTGCTTACCAATGCCTCTGAGCACAGCTTTCTGTTGTAGTCCGCACTGTAAATGTCTACTTTGTACACTAAGAGCCCTATAGATGGTGCTATTTTCTCTATTTCCAGATAAACCAGGCATTCTCAACAGACACATTTTGGAACAATGCAGGAAATATATTTCTCCTATGTATAAGATAGAATGGATCATTTAATCAATTAGAGAAAATATCAGGAGGAAAAGCAATGGCATTATTACTTTCAAAGGCAAATTGTGGTAGTTCAGTTTACTCACTTTGACTCTGCCTAAAATAGTAAGTATAATATTTAGCATTTTTTTAAAAATCTAGATGTCCTCCTTTTTTTCTAAAATAGTTTTCAAACATTATAATGCCACAAGTTAAACAGTAAGCTAAACACAGTGAAAGGTTTATTCTACAATCAGTAGACAATAATATGGATTTGTTAACAACAGCAATTCATTTTTTTTTTCTTCAAACAGAAACTCAGAGAATATTTTTTGAAAAGTTTGCATCTGATCTCAAAATCACAGCATGCCAAATAAACTATAACAGTGCCTGCTTGAGCACAAAATATCGGAAGTAATGTATCACATATGAGGAGAGTTTCAGGTAGAGGTTGTCTGAAGGTGATTGAGTGCCACACAGGTAATTGTTTAGCTACTCTGTGGTATCTTGTAGTGAATAAATCTACTGGGGAGCCAATGCTACACTGGCTTTTTTATAACAAGATAAAAATAAGCATCTGTAGTTCACAAGCTAAAACATATTCTCCATTATCTCCTCTGAAGAAACTCTAAATGCTCTGCTGACACCCTGCTTGCAGTTATGCAGGGATAGTGTGAAACATATTCTCTTACAATTTTTTTAAGGTAAGGAAATTGTACATCAGAATAATTCAAAATCCTTGAGAGAGAAATGACTCAGGAAGATGTGTTTTGTACTATATGCTAGACAAGACTAAAATGGATTTTGGCAGTTTGTGATTCAGAGTGCTGTGGGAACATTGCCATTGCCTTAGCACTTCACTTGAACCAGCCTTATCACTTATTACATATAATACTCTATGGGGCACTGCATATTATGTGATCATAAAAATGATGCTTCATTAACCTCAGTTTAGGAGTCAGTATGTTGCTTGAATCAGTCCCATTTTCTTAAGTCTGGGAAAGGGAAAAAAATGGCAGTCTTGGTGAAACATATTTCCAGCAGCATCTCTGTTGAAATTCCCAGTGAAAGAGATGATGGGTTAAAACCATTTTATTATTTGCAGCCCAATGGAATGTTGGAAAGAAATTGATAAAGCGGATCAGGATTCTGGGCATACTTTATGCTCAGTAGCACACTAACTCTGAAAACAGTCTAGAATAGAGCCAAAGTCTAGTCACCTATGTGCAAATTGGTTATATACATTTGTTTCATTAATTGAATAAACAAGCAAATAAATGTTGTGGGGAAGAAGTTAGAAGAAAGATTATATTCAAGCTTTTCCACAGTAGGGAGCTCAGAAAAATAAAACTCAAACATTTCCCAATTTCATCCCTGTGGAAAAAATTATTGGGCAGACATTCAGAATGTTGGTGACACCTCCATTCTAAATTCTTTCCCTTCTCCCTCCCAGTCAAGTGACTTCAAGTGAAAAGCCTAATCCATGTATCCACCAGGAGAAGATATCCATGTGTGGATAGACAACTTTTTTTTTTTGCTATGGAATCTTTTCCTTTCACATACTAGCTTTTTATCTACATTGATTGTTTTCTTGCAGACATTCTATTATCCAAAGCAAGTAACACCGTCACCTAATACATCAGCTAAATATATCAGCTAAATCAAAATAACATTGTCCTAATCCTTCTGCCCATCAAATAGATGACTCACATAATCACAAACCATTTGAGAACAGATGAATGTGTGGCTAACAAGCATATCTGAATTATATTTGCCATTAGTATGAAACCAATTCCAACGCTTTCTCTTCTTATGTCCCAACTGTACAGACAAGAACAAGCAATAAAAGTAAGCTCTGAAATTAAGTTTGTATCCAAGGATTGATGCTTTTCCCATAAGTACTAGCACTGTGTTGAATGGCAGGTGATCTCCCCACACATTACATAAATCAGATGAAAACATGTTTGTTCTCAGACTGTGTCCTGAATGCCAAATAAGTGTGAGAACTGGTTACACAAACTGCATGTTCATTGCTTTACATACAAACAACTACAGTGTATAGAAGACCATGGAAGCTTATCCCATCTGCATCCTGCTCATAACACAAAATGGTTGTAAAATCAGCTGTCAAGCTGCTTTCTCAGAAGCCTCTACTCAGCTGTCCAGTGTGCTCAGAAAAGAAGCAATTTGCAATCAGTAAATAATAGACAGGATGCAGACAGTCAAGCAAGAAGAGAAATGATGGTGATGCTCTAACCCTGCCTTGGATAACTTGCTGTGTAAGGAGCAACTGCATTAGTGGTATATGATGCTTAACCAAAGCAGATGTTTCAGTTGGTTTGAAATGGAGTGTACTTCAGCATAAGATGTCAACAACATCTTTAAAACGCCTCTGTTCTACTGGATTCCAAATGCCTTTTCTTTGAGAGCTGCTTTAGGCTCTTTGCTGTTGTTGTTCTTGTTTATTTATGAACTAGACGTCTGTCCCGCCTTTATTTTGTACAATTCAAGGTAGCGCACATAATGCTGCCTCCTTGTATTTTTCCCCACAACAACCCTGAGAAGTGGATTGGGTTAATTAAAAGTGACTGGTCCAAAGTCATTAGCCAGCATTCATGCCTAAGGGAAGACTAGAACTCATTCTATAATAGGCAGCAGAAACCACAATGACATCAGTGTGCCAACACCTGTATGACCACATGTAAATACCACAATTACATATTTATGTCAGCAAATCTAATGCAAATGCATAATTCCCATTTTTTGCATGATTATGTAATTTTGCACGTTGCTTTCCATTCTCAAGGGTCCCATGAAGAGGCTCGTGATGACAAGGCATTCAAAAAGGTAATAATAGATAAAAATGTGTCCAGATTTAGGAAATAAGGGCACGGAAAACAGGTTATTCCCAGGGCCTCAGTGATGTCTTGGTTATAAGAAACTTTTCTGTCAATATATAGGGACCCAAGAAATCTAAATTTGCAGTTTTCCAAGAATTGGAATTCAGAGGCAATCTGATCATAGTAGTAGTGGATAATACACATCATGAATTTGATTGCTCCTCAGAAAGCCATCTAAGTTAGTCTACTTCACTACATCTTGTAGAAAACAAATTGCATAATTAAATTAGTTGCTGTATGAAGCATCCCCATTACCTGTAGTCTGAACCTCCTAGCACTAACTCTGTTCTGCTATCTCATCCATAGATCTAGCCTTTTCCCCACAATTCAGAGCAATAAATACTTCATGGTTATACATTAGAGAATTATTGAATAAAGTATTGACTGTTAATAAAATCATAAAGGGAGCCTGCCTTTCCTTATTTTAAACAAAAAAAAAGGCAGATTTTCATAGATCTATACTTATGTTTAATGTGCATCCTATGTTCTTCTCATTTGAATTTTAATCCCAAACACATCAACAACAGAGCAGCAAAATAAATATTAAGCATGTTAGAGTTCACTATAAAATTTTTACATTTCAGTTATTATTATCCATAGGTTTGATTTTTTAAGATAATATTTACGTCAGTCAGTTACCATGGAAATCAGAACATATATGAACTAGTCACAGCAAAGAAGAGAAAACAAACTGTTTGCATGGCCATAAGTTAATTGAATCAGTCATGTACAGTAGTCAGTTGTTTACACACATTCACAGCAGCTACAGAGAGTTTTAACTCAATTATGGGTATTATTCATTGTAAATATAATAGAAATACAAATGTATACCACTTCAATATATACGTGGCTTTATAGGCAATCAAAAGGTTTAATTTTAAATCTAAAGAACTATATTTACACCTTTGTATATAAATTAAAGAGGGCACAATGGCTCAGTTGGAGAGCTGGTTTGAGACCCAAGTTCCGCACATGGGGTGAGCTCCTGTTACTTGCCTTAGCTCAGGGGTCAGCAACCTGCTGACCCCTGGAGCCACATGTGGCTCTTTCACCCCTCTGCTGTGGCTCCCTGTCACTCAAAATATGCATCACAACCGCCAATGTGTGACATCTGCCGGTACGTGATTTACTGAGCTTTTCAACCACCAGTAGGCCAACCTAATTAAACAAAATGTTTAATTCAACTACATATGCTAGTTTTGTGGCCTCTCAAGAAATAGTCAGGCACGGGAAGGGTTTTGTGGCTCCCGGTGTTTTCTTTTCTATGGGAAATGGCTCTTTGAGTGTTTAAGGTTGCAGATCCCTGCCTTAGGTCCTTCCCACCTAGCAGTTTGAAAGCATGCAAATGCAAGAAGTTTTTTCCCCTGTAAAGACTGGGTGGGGGGAAACCTCAGCTCACAAAAGCATTTGTTTTATCAAATTATATTTAAAGGGTTAATGTAAATGAATGAGTCAATATGGCCTGCACTTAAGAAAAGTAGTCTAAAAAAATTGGAAGTCACTGTTGTCTTCAACAACCATGGATGGAGCTTTTTAGAAACTTTCAGCACTTGAGAAGGTAATTTGTTGGGAACACTATCAAATAGCACAAAAAATGATCTTCACTGCAGCTTTCAAGTGGCTGTCCTGGAATTCCATCCTATGGTCAATTTCATATTAACAGTAAACAAAACACCAGAATCCTCTAACTCTCTAATCCAATACAAAATAATCTTTAGCAGCAGCTGCTGCTACCTCAAGTTAGATCTAAACTTTGTCCTCTTCTTCTCAATGATACATCAATTTAACTATTATAGCTTAAGTAAAATAGTCTGGTAGAGGATCTGAGAATTTTCCCTTAAATATTTTTGGTGATCCTCTCCTCCATCAATACAGAGGGATAGGGAGGGAAAGAGAGACAGACAGAGAGACAGAGAGACAGAGAGACACAGACACAGAGACAGAGACAGAGACAGAGACAGAGACAGAGACAGAGACAGAGACAGAGACAGAGTCAGCAATCCATCTGGAATCATGTTCCTCCAAAACTGGTTATCCTTTGCATAGTGCTAGAATACTTTTGATATTTGCAGTAAGGCAGCCCGGGAGACTCCTGACTGCTTGAAATTACCATGTTTATTAGAAAGCCAGAAAGATATAAATGTTTTCCTCCAGCACGTACCAGTTTGTGATGGAATAGTGATTCTCCACATGAGAAGCAGAAAAGGCCAACAGGTAAAGAAAAAAGTTTATTCAGCAATGATTGTTGGATCTCTCCCACAGGAGAGTGGGAGAATGTTTATAAAAATGCACAGCATGTGTACATTTCTCGTTTGTTTAAGATACTTAGATGTTTAGATTCCAGGGCACTCTGATGGGATTAACACTGATGCTGGCAAATGGGGCATGCTGTGGACCCATCAGCTAAGGAATTTGAGCTGGTGTGGTCCAGATGTAGAGACTTTTCTGTTGTGGCTCCCACCCTCTGAAACATCTTGCCCACCAAGATCTGATCCGCTGCCACTCTTTTGGCCTTCTAAAAGAGTCTGAAGGCTTTGTATCCCAAATAGCTTCCAGCCCTAATAGGCATATAGCACGTTGGAGGTGACTAATGGAATAGAGAATACGCCATCTCCTCCCTGCACACACTTTGCCCCACCGTCTGCAGCTGCTTACCATATTTTTCGGAATATAAGTGCACCTTTTTCCCCCCAAAAAAGGGTGAAAATCTGGCTGCGTTTTATACTCCGAATGTAGCCCTGCCCAGTTTCTCAAACGGAGGTTTCAAAGGCTGAAAAAAGCATCAGAAACAAAGCTTCAGAAAAGAAACCCCCAAACAGAGCTTCAGGAAAAAAAGCCCCCAAACAGAGCTTCAGAAAAAAAGCCCCCAAACAGAGCTTCAGAGGCTTTTTTTCTGAAGCTCTGTTTCGGAGGCTTTCGGAGGCAGGAAAAAAAGCAAAAAAAAAAAAAAAAAAAGCAAGTCACAGAGCTCACAACCAAGGAACCTGTTGCTAAAATTCACCTCTGAGAACAGTTGATTGGGGGTATTCCAGGAGGCCGATCCACCTGCCAACTAAGGTGCGTTTTATACTCTGGTGCATCTTATACTCCGAAAAATATGGCAGTTATTTTTAATTGAATTTTTAAATTATAGATCTTTATTGCTTCAGTGTTTTATTCTGTATTGTTTTTAATGTCTAGAGTACATTAGTCTAGAGTACATCTTGCCTTTGGCAAGATGAGAAGTATACAAGTTTGATAAATAAATAAGCAAGCAAATAAATAAATAAATAAATAAACTTTTGCTTTATATGATTAAATATTACATTTTTTGCACATGTAAGACATTTTGTTCCCTACATGGTCTTTAAAAATCTTGACTTCCCCTTCCTAGAGTATGTGATCTGTCTGTTTACAAATAATGGAGAAAGGACTTTATTTGTCCATACAAGTGTTCTTACAATATTACTGGCTACTTCAGATAGCTACCTTTGCAATGGGATCTGTATCCAGGTAAATGGATTGCTTTTCAGCTGATCAGAATGGAAGAAGGGTTGGTCATCAGCTGAGGTTATATTGGATTAATTCAGTCTGAATTGTTGCTGCCATCCTTCATAAGTGTACAAGTACCCTTTAATTCTGTCTAGAAACAATAAACAGGTCGTAATCTCAGACAATGTAGCACACTGATAAAGAGACAGGGTGCTTAGTCAGCAAGCTGTTGAATTTCTCCACTGGCTTTTGCCTCTTTTAGGCCTAAAGAATTAATCCCTGCATGAATACATGATATTTTAATCTTATTTTGAAAAGGCTTTACTATGACATGCATGCTGCCCAACCCATAGCCATCTGTCCCACTTCAAAATGGGGAGAGAGAAAACAGTTTCCCCAAATAGATGATGACATATCACTTGTTACGTCTTCTTTTTAGTTTTATTTCATGGATTTTAATATTTCAATTACGTGATGCTAATTGCATTAATAAATATTTATTGATTGTTTTAGCTTCGTTGTAAGGCATCCAGAGTCATGTGTTTGTGAGATGGGTGACTATAGAAATTGGACAAATGAATGAATGAATAAATTGCTGTATTGTGCACTTGTTGATTCTCATGTATTTTTTATTAAAATAGAAGCAATATTATGATCATCGTCCTCATCGTCCTCATCATCACCACTCCGAACATAATTTACTATAGTCCAACAAATAAAGAAAACTGTGGGCAGCACACTCATAAAGTAATATGTGCTGCATCCACCCACATATCTAATTTTGGAATTAAATTTTAATTAAAAAGGAGCATAAAATGAGAAAGGAAACTGCAGTTAAACAGCCAAAAAACCTCTAGCCTTATTGAGGTAATTCTTCAGATTTCTGGAGTATGAAATTCTGGGATTCTTAGGGCTACTGTGTTAAACTATAATAACCATTATTCCTTAAGAGAAAGTAGTAAGAAAATAATGTGTTCTAAGTGGAACTCTTCATCCTTCATTCCTCTCAAGGATTTAGGGGGAAATATAACCTTTCCTTTTTCTCTGGGTATTTGAAAAAGCCAGAAGCAGAATCCTAAATTTATTTGTACTGTTGACCTCCAATGCTAGCTATGTCTCATTTCATCAATATATGTGTGTCCAGGCATGTGTGAATAATTTGCCATAATCTCCTTACAGATACATTTTGATCCAGTCCAGAGCTCCTTTTCATGGCTGCTGCTCCTGCATTTTTTCCTCTCATGTAATTCCTTTCCTGAAAAGATAAAGCAAAATATAAGGGGTGCTTCCTAACCATCACCTAAAATTATTTGTCGCTTGAGATGTATTCACTCTATTTTTTTCTAAGTAGAATATAAGGACATATCTGTGTATAAATTATGTCAGAGATTTCAGTACATTTCCTGAAGAGCCAACTCATATATTCTGTGATGTTGACCAGGAATGATTTTCTTTGCCACATTTCCCTGAGTGTAATCAGTTGGAACTACATAGCTAAAAATAGGAGAGACATTCTCAGAAAGTAAACATGGTGGCTGATTAGAAACCTTCATCATACTGCATATCTAACTAACCCAATGTTTAGGGTTGGTTTGTTTGTTTTTACCTTGATATGCCCAGAAGGTATGGCTAAGATATAGAGCTATCATTTTATCACTAGAGGAGGCAAAGCTCTGGATTTTTTTTTTTTTTTGGCAGAAAGATTTGTTATTTGTTTGTTTAATGGGAGGAGTGTTGGCACTGAGGAAGTTTTAAGGGCAAAACAAACCTGAGACATTTAATGCTCTATTCTGACACCTAATGTACAAAAGAAATACAAATTAAGCTATTCAAAATTGCCATTTTGCTATAATGACTGGATGGGAATTGGATGGAATTGGTACAAAAAGAGGCCTGAGGCCACCAATTGGCCACTTCAGATCTAAGGCAACTCATTCCTGAATAGAAAAACAGTAAAGTATATAATTTTCTGTGTTAAAGGACATCAGTTGTCTGTTGTTGCCCATTGGCAGTATTTAAAACTGTCAAATTTATACAAGTTTTCTGTAAAAATATCCTAGACTATAACTTATTTGAGTATTTTGAACACTGTGTTTATATAGAAAATGAATCATGTCACTAAAGTTGCAATAAGACTATCAATTTATTAAAATTTATGTTTTTCCCGATGCCCTAAAAAGGTTATATCCTAAGAAAAATATTCATTTGACTTTGAAACAAGGTTTAAAACTTCATTTACACCTATTAAATATGATGTATGTGTCATCATACCCTAAATATCTGTATGATTGTTGTTATGGAGACTTTTTTTAAGAGACAAGATATCAGCAGGAATGCTGATGTTAGCAATGGCCTGCATATATTTACAGTGTGTGGCTAGCCTATATGCACTGAAAATGGATGTTTCATTTTTGACTGTTTTGATTAATAGACATTGATAGAAATGTACCCTATTAATTTTATGATCCATTTTTTTAAAAATCTAGAGATGTATACTACATTCTGCACTGGCAATGAAATACACACACACACACACACATGAAAGAGAGAGAGGGAGGGAGGGAGGGAGGGAGGGAGAATATACACACACACACACATCTATATATCTATATCTATGTCATCTATATCTATCTATCTATCTATCTATCTATCTATCTATCTATCTATCTATCTGTATATGTATATATATATGTATGTATATATATATATGTATACACACACATACATATATATATACATACATACACATATATACCCTGTGTATGTGTGTGTGTGTGTTCTTAAAGAAAATATTATTACAGTGGATACTTGAAAGGTACATTTGTTAACAATTCAGTTTTCTTAAAATTGAAAATGTCAGGGAATCATTCTCTTTATTCTTAAGAGACCTGCCCAGGGAAATAAAGAAGGGCTGCAAGGCAGCTGAACTTCAGCTCAGGGAGGCCCCTTTGTGTCATTGATTTGATTTGCCTTTTAAGGTTCTTTGTGTCATTCTAAGGCTCCATCCAACTACTCATGTAGCTGAAGAGGCTTCCAGCATATATTATGCAGATGCAAATACTTTTTCCTCTACTTCCAGAAGCTGACGGGAAGAGTCAGAAGAGGCACAGGAAGAAGTCTAGGCAGCCAGACGTGAGCAGAGAATGGCAGACAGAGTAGCAACCTGGCCATTGCCTTATAGAACAGAGGTTGCATTGCCTGGAGGAAAAGTCATAGCATTTCTTTGAAGCTTTGCACTGGTAAAGGTTTCTTGAGAGAACAACCAGATATCAAGCCATTTTCGGAACAATTAACTTTTAAACATAAGTTATTCATTTATTCAATCATTTCCTGTCACAAACAGAAGATTATTGGCAAGCGGTACTTCCATCAAATTATGCTAAAATATCTATGGTCTAAAACATTTTTACTTAGATCGATAGAAGAAATAAAGAACAATTAAAAATCCATATTAGAGTTTATTTTTTGAAAAAAAAAACTAGAGAATAAAACTAACATATAGACATCAATATTTATAATTCAAAAAAATTGTCCTCAATATGCTCTCAATAATGTCTGTAAAGTAAAAGAGGGGGAGCTGATTGAATATTTGAGGAAGGATGTTTTGAAGAGCAGGTACTGTAACGGAGAAAATATACTCATAAGCCTCTGTATACCTTCTCCCAAAGTGAAGAACTATTAGCAAATTTTCCCAGGATCTATGTGCTGGCGCAATCCAATGTAAGAATGATCTTGGAAGATCGGGAGCAAAGATGCTGGCTAGGGAACAATCAGATAAAAAATGGAGGAGCCCACAACTGACTAGCAGGCAGAGAAAGAAACTAAGAAAGGGTTTGCCCTAAATTATCAGATGGTTAAAAAGAAATGGCAAGCCATTTGTATTTTCAGACTTGCAACATTGAGTTAATGTAGTCTTCAATAAAGTAGAATTAACTCATCTTGTTGTGTTTCCTCTCTGGTCTACTTGGGAGGCTGACAGTTGAATGGGTGGATACTGGATGGAGAGAGTAGCCTTGGAGCTATATCAGAATCAAACAGTGTACAGCCTTAACCTGAACTGTGGTCAGAAGCCAATATAGTTTCTAAGCTCTAGTCAGTATAGACTGGAGCACTGGAAGTAGAGGTGAAATCCAGCAGGTTCTGACAGATTCTGGAGAACCGGAAGCGGAAATTTTGAGCAGTTCAAAGAATCGGCAAATCTGGCTGGTCCCAGAGTGGGGTGGGAATGAAGATTTTGCAATATCCTTCCCTCAGGAGTGAGGTGGGAATGGAGATTTTGCAGTATCCTTCCCCTGTCATGCCCACCAAGCCATGCCCACAGAACCAGTAGTAAAAGAATTTGGATTTCACCACTGACTGGACCCACGTACCTACCAATCACTGGACCACTGCATTCTAGATTAATGTAAGTTGTAGGTATCTTCAAAATAGCCCAATGAGGCATTACAGTGATCCACAAAAGTGATAATGAAAGCATGAGTTCTTTTTTTGGAAGATTCTCACATTCCAGGAAAGGCTGCAATTGAGGCACCAGCTGCAAAAAACCACCACCACCCCTTCCTCCCCAGCCACAGCTTCTTTTTGCCTATCAAGTTATGAATCCAAGAGTACCCCCGGACTTCAGGGTGGGGAGAGCCACAAAGACAGATAAACTATGCAACAATAGTTGCAAAAACATGTTTTAAGTCCAGAAAGCTGAAAAAAGCAGGGGAAAGAAATTCAAACTGGCTCCACCTTAACTCCTTGGGGTAAAGAGAGGGAGGAAAGGGAAAACACAGACTTTTAAGATACTGTCACTGTAGCCTACAGTAGATGAACAAAATTCCAGTCATGCAGTGACCTGGCCTACCTCAAAAAGATGGCACAGGGAACATCAAGAGGTAATACAGGGTATGAAAGAAAACTGCAACAGAAAATAATTCCATCTGTAGCCTCCATATACTGGAATGAGATTTTGATAGACTCCCTTATTCAACCTGTGGTTATTATGTATAGCTGATAAAGGTAAAGGTAACAGTTCCCCTTGCACATATGTGCTAGTCGTTCCTGACTCTAGGGGGCGGTGCTCATGTCCATTTCAAAGCCGAAGAGCCAGCCCTGTCCAAAGATGTCTCTGTGGTTATGTGGCCAGCATGACTAAACGGCAAAGGCGCACGGAATACTGTTACTTTCCTACCAAAGGTAGTCCCTATTTTTCTACTTGCATTTTTTACGTGCTTTCGAACTGTTAGGTTGGCAGAAGCTGGGACAAGTAATGGGAGCTTACCCCATTATGCGGCACTAGGGATTTGAATCACTGAACTGCCGACCTTTTGATCGACAAGTTCAGCATCTTAGCCACTGAGCCACCACGTCCCTTCATATAGCTGATAGTCATTGGCATATTTATGATACTGCACCCTGAACTGATAGATAGCCTTATCCAACAAATGTACATAGATATTAAAAAGCAAAGGGAGATGAGCAAGCTCATTCTCCTCTCTCATTACAACTGGAACTACCCATGAAGGAATGAGCAGAACCAGCACGAAACAATACCTCCAAACCCAACTCCCCTGTTGGCATAGAAGGATATCATGGCTGATGTATCAAAGCCCTACTCCAATATCTTCCAGCAGAAGAAACATTGTATATTTTAATCTTGGTTCTTCCCATAAAAAGCCTGCAAGAGGAAAGAAAACATTGAAATCTGATAATCAGAGAAGGAATATTAAACATAGTCTTAGGTTTCTCATAACTTTGTTCTATTCTACCACTACTAATAATGTAGTAATAGACAGTAGAAAGAGAGCAGAACCAAGGAACTTCTTGACACCAACAGAGAGAAGATTCAATCCACAAACCTCAGTGGATGGAAACTAATCAAGGAGAGAATCAAGCTAGAAATGAGAAATTTGACAAGTATTAATTAGGGGAACAGCTTGCCTCCAGAAATTATGGGTGCTCCAACACTGGAGGTTTTTAAGAAGAGACTGCACAGACATTTGTCCAGAATGGTGTAGGGTCTCTGGCTTGAGCAAGGTGTTAGATTAGAAGACTCCCAAAGTCCCTTTCAACCCTATGATTCTATGTTCTATATACACTTGTGTTCCCCCACCCACCACCCACCAATTCTCATTGTGTGTCATCACACAGAATTTGCTTTAGAAATTATTTCAAAGGAGGGGAAAGTGGACAAATTCTCAAAAGTGGAGTGGGATGCTTTTGTACTTTAGTGTTTTACAGCTCTCAGCAAATGAACCTGAATTTAGAGATGTTGATCCAGATAAGAGTTTGAATAAAAAAGCACCAATACATAGCATTCCAGTGCTGAAGTTAGGCAGTGAATTTGAACAAAAAAAGTTCCAAAAGAAAGTAATAACCAGAAGAATGAAAACTTACTCTACAGTATATTATTGCCAAGAAAGATGCAGCTGAGGGCCCTTTTACTTAAGGGCCCTTTAAGGTAAGGAAACAAAGATGTTTTGCTTACACAGGAATGATTTTTATCAACATTTGGCCTGGAAACGAATTTTGGGTGTGTCTAAGAAAAAAACATTACACAGTTTCCTTCAGGCCATGATATGCTGAGATGCTGAAATATTAAGAATGCTATATAGCAGTGTTGGTGAACCTTTTCGGCACCAGCTGTCAAAACGGGAGTGCGCGCACACATGCCGCAAACCGGAAGAGCAGCCACCCCATGCACATGCATCTGCCAGGTGGCTGCTCTTCCAGTTTCCGGTGAGCACATGCCCTCTAGCCACCTGGTCTTCCAGTTTCTAGCATGCAAGCGCACATGAAGACCAGAGGTGGGTTCTAAATTTTTTTACTACCGGTTCTGTCGGCATGGCTTATTTTGTGGGCGTGGTTTGATGGTCATGTGACAATTCTTTAGGATTTAGCAGAGGTACTGGTCTACCAGGCTTTTAACTGCTTGCAGAGCTGTACCGGTCTACCCATTTGTTTTTGGAGCATTCCGGTCCACCTATTTTTTTTTTGGAGTGCACTGGTCTACCACCACACTGTCTTTTAACACTGATCAGCTGTAGGGCGGCCCTTTGAAGCCCCGTGGCAAGAGTTTAAACAGTTTTTTTTCCTTCTAGCCATCAGCTGGGGCTCAGGAGGAAGAGAATAGCTTGGGGGTGGGGCCAAATAAAAGGTAAGAATAACACCGGGGGGCGGGAGGGGAGGGCCTAGCTCCCAAACAAAGAGAATTGGTTCGGTGATGTCATATCGTCACCGCTACCGGCTCGGCCGAACCGGGCCGAACCAGGAGGAACCCACCACTGATGAAGACCAACTGGCTGGTGTGCATGCACATGACAGAAACCGGAAGAGCATGCATGTGCACTAGGCGGCTGTTCTTCCAGTTTCCGATGTTCCCATGCACATGAAGACCAGGCCGGTGAGCCAGAACCCAGAAGAGCAACGGGAAACAGCTTGTGTGCCAGGAGAGATAGCTCTGCGTGCCACTTCCGGCACTCGTTCTATAGGTTCACTATCATGGCTATATAGCTACATTATGCCATCAGTTGTGCCGCAGTCATTCTGACTGTTTTTAGGGAGAGATTTGATATGCACGAGTCATTAACCAAATATAAATTTGTGCTTTATTAACACTGTCCTCATTGTTTTGCTTTGTTTTCCTACTACTATAATTTCATCATTGTTAGTTCTCGCTCATGATTCTATAAAGGCTTTTTATAATATCACTTTTTTATTAGAGGAAGTTTAAGATGCACTGCTTATTTCTCAATCAAACCTGGTAGGGAGTTTAATTCATAGGAGAGCTTTTTCCTGCCTGAATGCTACAATTATATGCTGAAACCAAAAGCAACAAAAGGAAATACAGGTAGTTCTCAATTTACGTCCACAATTGAGCCCCACATTTTTGTTGCTAAGTGAATTTTGCCCCATTTTACAACTTTTCTCGCCACAGTGGTTAAGTGAATCACTGCAGTTGTTAAGTTAGTAACATGATTGTAAAGTGAATCTGGCTTCTCCATTGACTTTGCTTGTCAGGAGGTCACAAAAGATGCTCTCATAACCCCAGGACACTACAACCGTCATAAATATGAGTTCAGTTGCCAAGCATCTGAATTTTTATTTTTTTTTATTGAAAAAGTTTTTCAAATACAAATTTTCCCCCCCTTTTCTTCCTCCCTCCTCCCTAACCCCCCCTCACCTTCCCCTCCCCCTGTGGCTTCTC
Source organism: Pituophis catenifer annectens (assembly GCF_029215685.1). Lineage (NCBI taxonomy): Eukaryota > Metazoa > Chordata > Lepidosauria > Squamata > Colubridae > Pituophis > Pituophis catenifer. Next base: position 173,680,281 of record NW_027256883.1, on the reverse strand, counting down.
CAAAATAAAACCCAGATTAATAACAGATTATATAATACTTTACCATCCTTTTACACCACCCCCCATATGCTAACCATTTCTTTCTAACAATATTATTGTCTCCCCCCTATACTATGCATTTCAAAGCAACATTCAGCTGTAAGATTATATAATAAATCCTAATTTGGCAATTTCAACTCATAATCCACCCATATCCTCCTCCCCCATACATATATCTCTTAATTCAAGTCTTTTACGTATATTAATATAACATAACATCCCTAAAGTTTTCCTAAACTTCCAAGCATCTGAATTTTGATCATGTGACCATGGAGATGCTGCAATGGTCATAAATGTGAAAAATGGTCATAAGGTGCTTTTTTCAGTGACGTTGTAACTTCAAACAGTCATTAAATGAACTGTTGTATGTTGAGGACTACCCATAGTACAATATTTAGTGGTAGCCCTATTTTTGGAAATCTCTCCGAAGAATTTCCTTTGTTCTTTCTCCCAGGTTTTGTTAGTGTTAGATATGTTACAATGTAATGCTGCAATCTGTTACGAAGTGTGTCTCACAGAAGTCAATGAAATTTACTCAAGGATTACATCTTCAGATATACTTATTTAGGATCTAGTTCCACTGAATTTAGTTGAATTTTACTTTTAAATCAGAATGTATTGCTAAAATTTCCATCTTTGGCAGTGATGAATTTTTTTTACTACCAGTTCTGTGGGCGTGGCTTGGTGGGTGTGGTATGCTTGGTGGGCGTGGCTTGTGGACATGGCAGGGGAAGGATACTGCAAAATCCCCATTCCCTTCCCATTCCTGGGGAAGGATATTGCAAAATCTCCATTCCCACCCCACTCTAGGGCCAGCCAGAGGTGGTATTTGCCAGTTCTCTGAACTACTCAAAATTTCCACTACCGGTTCTCCAGAACCTGTCAGAACCTGCTGGATTTCACCCCTGCATCTTGGGCTTTCTTTCAGTTCTACTCTCTTTTGTCCTTTTAAAGGCATATTAAAATCTCGATATATGTTTAAATGAATTAAGTCTTGTTTGATTTTGTGCTGATTGAACATCTTTCAACTGAAGTTTCATTTTTTGCACCGACCATAGCTATAATCTATCGTTATTGATAAGTATTTATTTACTGAAACCTCCTTCAGTACACCTCCCAACTGTGTTATTTTGTGCTGAGAAATAGTTTCTTACTTTAGTTACAAAACATATGTAGGAAAGTCTCTACCTTCTGCACAGAAGTTGTATAATTCTGTTGGTAATGAGTGACAAAGTTGCTTCACTCCCACAGGCCGGCTCAACTTTGGGGAAAAACTTAAAACCAAAATTCCTTTAAGTTCTTTAGACCATTTTCTTGTTGCTCACTCCAGTGCCTTAAGCTGCCTTGGAAAATAAAAGCTAAAGGTAGAAAATCCTTTGTGTGGCCATATGAATAATTTGTGTATTTCAAAAGTATATATAACATACTGGTTTCAGTGATTTATTTGGTTTTAGCTTGGTATGTGGTGTAAACTCAAACACTATGGCTTATAAAAACATGGCTTATGACTTAGTGTGCAAAACCAGCCAATTATGGCTCATTCAATTAACCATGATTATACATACTATCACTTAGCTTGATGTGTGAACCCAGTCAGTATTTTGCCATGAGTCTTGCTATAGGAGACCCTGTGCTGAAGCTATTTCTTTAGCTATAATAAATAATAGGGTATTGAGATTTATACTGAATGTTTGCTAGTCCTTAAATCTCCTCCTAATTGAGCCCAAAGCTTCTGGCTGAGCATATAATTTACACTGATTCGGGGCCAGAATTTTCAAGGCAGCCTGGTGGGATAATAGCTAGACTGTTTGATTTGAACCCAGGAGACTTGGCTGTTGTAAGTATAAGGTGGGATAAGCTCACTGGACATTTCCTGGACTTCTTGGCCAGACATTATTCCAGCAACACAATAAATATTCAAACACTAATGTTGCCATTGTTATAGTAATGATCAGAAGATAAGAGCCTGCAAATGTGTATACATATACATATCGATCGGAATTCCAGCCTTAATTCCTTCTCCATTGGCACAGAGATCCAGCACCAGAAACAAAGGTTGGAAAGAATTAGTTGAACACAAGTTTCTGCGGGCAGCATAAAAGCCTGAATTTGCACAGCACCCTTACTTTTTCCTTGGGAAAACAGAAGGGGATGAAAGGGTTAGCCTCCATGTTGCAAAAACAGCAGGGCTATCTGACTCCACATACAATCAAGAGGTGGATGCAGCCCAGTTTTACTGGCTTTTCATTTGTTGACTTTCCCTCTTCCTTTGGCTGCTAAATTAAAAGAACCATCTGCAATCAGAAAATCCTTTTGACTGGTAGAGCAGATTGATTAATCACTTTTTAATGTTCTTTTTCTTCCCAGCTCCTTTACCAAAGGATCTCCTAAATCATGTTTGTTTGTCTAACGAAGAGGTTTATTCTTGCATGCATTTTAATGTTCACGTTTTCTAATCTGTTGTTTTTAGATTGCCACGAAGATCTCCCATGAGCGACACCTCTAGAGTTGTAAGGTAGACGCTGTGGTTTGTTGGTTTTTTCCCCTCCCCTTCACAGCGCTTTTCTAACTTATGGTACTGTTGACTTCTTTAATTTCTTGCCTTCCTCCCAGACACCTGCTCACCTTATTCGCTGCATTTTCAGAGAGATCAAGTCAAAATTGCTGTTTTCTGCTTTTGAGAGCGAAGAAGAGATTATATACATCGTCGCCGCCTCCCTTCCCCGGCTCAGAGGTCTGGCGCACTTCAATCTGAAAACAAATCTCATTACGGTACTTGTAGGCAGGTAGGAATGGAAGGATATGACAAATAGTCAAGGCTATGCCCAACAACCTCCTCTATTAGAAACTTCAACCCCTCCATTAAATAATTGCAACTCTCGCCGGAGACTTTAATTAGAACGCGCAACAAGCAGAAAGGAAGCGGGGAGGGGGGAGAAAAGAGGAAAGCAAAATCCAGGCAAGACTCCCGTGGGTATCCTTAGAAGGCGGGCGATCCCACGCTCGCTCGCTTACTCGGGTGAAAGATGCAGCGGAACCCGGAGGCGCTCGCTTCCGAGTTTTAAACCCTCCGGGGAAACAGAGGCCAGCGCTCGAATAAACCGCAAGGCTGCAGGGAAAGGCGGCGAGATTCCTTCCCTTTTCACTCCTATTTTGGCCGTAGAAGACCCATCCCTTCAAGAGCGGCTCAACTGTGCGTGTACCTGAGCAGGTTGGGCGACGGGAGGTTACTCGCCCCTTTTACCTTTCGGTCCTTTTTTTCCCTCCGATAGGTCGGCCTTTGGCTTGGAGTTGGGTCTCCTCCCCCCCCCTTTCTGGTCCTTCCCCACTCCCCTCCGCCAAGTAGCCGACCTCGATGGATGGGCGAAGGGGGCTCTTTCCTCTTAGCCCCCGGGGGATCCCAACTGCTGGCGCGGACCTATTTTTAAACGGTCCCCTGCGCCGGTTCCTTCGGATCCACACACACACACACACACACACGCATACACACGTTTGATTTCGCTTGGCTCTGACGTCGCCGGGAGTGGGAGAGGGAGGCAGAGGAGAGAAAGTGGGGGGGGGAGGCGAGACTGCAGCAAATTGGGAAAGGCCTGGCATGATCGAAGGGCTGGTTGGGGAAGGGTTAACCCGCTGTGACTGTATGTTAATGAGCAGCGCGGCGATCCAAGGAGGCCGGCTTTAGCCGTCAGGCTGCTGGCGCTCCCGCCGCCGCCGCCGCTGCTGCTCCCACCGGTGGGGGGCTGATGAGCGCCGTGCCAGGCTAGAGCCGAGGAAGGAGTGCAGAGCGGCTGTGGCGCTGGCAGCAAGCGAGCCAGCGAGCGGCAGGCTGAGGGAAAGGGTGGGAGGGGAGGGAGAGGGAGACGGGGAACCAGCCCAGCCACATCCCCGGAGGAAGCGGCGCTGGAAGGGAAGCCCGCGGGGACGGCAGCCAGCCAGCCAGCCAGCCAGGCAAGGCTTCCGGGAACTGCCGATGCCAGGCAGGAGTCCGAAAGGCACCGGGCTGGGCAAAGCCTTTCGCAAAGCCCCAGCTAGAACACCGGCAGCCGGCACCAGCAGCAGCAGCAGCAGCAGCCGAGCAAACGGAGGGAGCTTCTCGGGAGGCATGACGGACTGAAGGCAGGCGGGAGCAGCTGAACGACTTTAGGAATACCGATCGATGCCAGCGCTGGGGACTTGCGGTGGAGGATTTCAATGATTTGGGTGGATTAACGCTCCGTAATTCCGAGGCGGAGGAGGAAGAGGAGTGGGGAGGAGACGGGGTCCCTCCCCCCTCCCCCCCCCCCAAAAAAAAGGAGCGCAACAAGAGAGTCGTTCTCCGAGCAGAGGTAAGTCCCTGGAGCCCGAAGCCCGGCCAGCCTTGGCATGTCGGGGCAAGGTTCCTCCGAAACCTGCTTTCCCGCTTGTTCTGCCTGCCGCGGGAGGAATAGCGGTGGGCGAAGCTCGTCCCCCGATCTTTTCCCCCTCGACCTCTGGTTCTGGTTGTATTGTGTGATGAGCGTAGCGCCAGTCAAGAACTGGCTGTGTGAGTCTGCTCCGGATGATGGATGGATGGATGGATGGATGGATGGATGGATGGATGGATGGATGGATGGATGGATGGATGGATGGATTGAATGTAGTCCTCTCCGAGGGCAGTCGGGAGTCTACTACACCCCTGCCAAGTGTTACGACGGTTATTTCTGAGTACCGTTAGGACATGCGCCCCGCTTGGCTTTGGCGCTGTTCACCGGCAGCTTTCTAGCGCTGCAGGAGGAAGGGGTGGCTTTCCTTTTTTTTTTATTCCGCGCCCCGCAGCCAGCATCCTGACCCAGGTGAGGGCTCTTCGGGTTCGCTGCTTTGCTACCAGACCGCCGCTGCTCTCCATCCTAAATCCAAAGGGCTGCGCCTTGGCCAGAGCCCGCTTCCCATCTAAAGGTGGCAAGAACTGTAAAGAGGAAGCAAACAGGTACAAGAAAGTTCCCGGAGAGAAAGAGCGCGCGAGCGTCTGGCTAGTTTTCAAGAGCTTTTTCACATGCCAGCCTTTCTGTCCTTAGGAAATCGTCGTTTTCCTAATCCAGAAGCTCCGTGTGTGTGTGTGTGTGTGTGTGTGTGTGTGTGTGTGTGTGTGTGTGTAGTAAATGATCTGAACTGTCCAGGAGGTTGGCCCAAACATTGCTGAGGGTATTTTCTACAGAATCCAAAATTATTGGTTTCCTAGTCAGTCTGCCACAGAAACCTGCCTTATCTCAACATGGTGCATAATAGAGAGAACATTCAGTTCTGGCCTCTTTGCCCAGTTTGCCTCCTTTGCAGTGAAGGTTGATACAAAACTTCCTCTTTTTGGAAAGCATGGGTGGTTTACCTCAGAGAGTAAAAAGTAAAATAAAGTCCCCTTCCACCTGAGCTTGATTCCTGGAGACTTACGTGGATACATCCATGTACTTTTGTTGGCAAGATGGGGTGGGAATGGCCATTGCCTTTTCTTCCATTGCCTTACTTCCCAGTCTAGCCTACAGCCCTTGATAGTTCCTCCATCCAAATGGAAACCGGACTTGAGCTTGCTTAGCTTTCCAAATCACATGAAAACCTGCACATTCATAGGGACAGAAGGATGGAGGGTTGTTGATCCCTTTGGTGGCATGGATCAATACATGGATATACAGTAAAGCATTCTATGAAAGAAGACACACCAGATACTGCACATACTGTATGCATACCCAAAGTAATCTTGTATTTGCTTCCATTAACCCGGGATTTGTGTAACTTGTGACTTGATCAGTTCTGATTGTGGTTGATGTGCCATCATTGACTGAGCTGCTTAACTGATATTGTCTTCCAGTGATAAGTCAATGACCTTCCTTAATTCTAGGATCGGGCAGCTGAAGAATGTATATTGGAATACAGATGTCATTTAAACCAGAACATAATTATCTTAAACAGTTAAGTTTTTTTCTATGGGCAGCTGATTTTTTTTTTTTGTTGTTGTTGTTCTTTCTGTAAATATCTTGAGGGTCATTTGCTTAACTGAATTAAAATCTCCCAAGTGAACCAGAAAGTAACATCTAGTTGAAGATAAAAGTGCAGTCAAAAGCTTTAAGGGCTTAAAATCAGCATATGGGAAAAAAAAGTTCTCCATTCTGCCAATGCTCCCTGCCTATTTATTTGAGATGTCTTTCCATCCTACTTCAGCACATTTGTAAAGTTCAAACAAATGACAGATGCTTTTTAGAACCTTGAAATTATTTCTTATTTCTTCCCCCCCATCTCCACCAACTCTACTTGTCTTGAGTATACCTAATCACCTCCTCCATTAATCCTGTCCACCCAATTTTTGTAGAATATAATTCTACAATTATAAAGCATAAAGCAAGATATCCTACAGCTCCAAACACCCTTTGGCTGGTGAGCAAATGTCTCCACCTGTCTTTGGGGCTTTGCTTCTGTTCTAGTAAATCACCTTTTAATGCTGGACAAATTGGCTCTCAAAGCAGTTAAATGAAAATAATATGTGTATTTGTTGCAATGGAGACACTTGGACTGCTGAGCTTTCTGAACATGTAATCTGAAAGTTTTGGTGCTGAATGGAGTTTTCTTCTCCTTTCAGAGTTTCAAGATTGCTTGAATGCTCTAAGAGATGTTACTAAGTGTTCCCCATTGCAAAGTTTAGGAATTTGTGCAGATGCTGCTGAAAAGAAGTTACTGCTTTAAAGCCAATATATGACACTTGAAAGCAGTGATAAAAATTATATTAGGACTCATCAATCCTTCATTGCTATTACACCTGTATCTCAAGCATTGTGGGGAATGTGGGTGAATGGTTTTTCTGGAATTCTGCAGTGATTCCCTAGATATTCTATTTGTCTTTTTTCTTAAAAAATTTGCAATTGTTCAAAAAGTTGACTTTCTCAAAAGGATGGCAGAAAAGTATCAGATTCTAGAAGAAGCAATGGGTGTAATTTCCCCATCCTTACTTTCCTTGCTTACCTATTCAGGGAAAGATATGGATCAATGCGTCTGTCCTAAAAGTTCACTACCCCCACTTTTCTTCTTAAATCTTCCCTTTTCCTTCTTCTCTCCATCTCAGCCTAAGAAATTGCACCAGTTGTAATGCTCATGTGTCTCACCACCAAGCTTATTCCCTCTTTGGGAAATAAGCTTCTTCCCGCCTGTTGGTGTTGTAAGAACAAAGTGCACAGCAGTCTCCCCAAATTGAGACAGGCCCAGTTTCTCTTTTGAAACATTACCGATTGTTCAACTAATCTTTATTTCATGGGCACTTTAGAAGAAACAGACAGACGAGAGAAAGTTGAAGGCAGTGATACACTGGAAATACACAGAAAAAGGTTCTAGCAGGAATATAATTACCTTTATTCTGCTGACATGAAATATTTACAGCTAGTAGCTATTATAGCAATAGCAATAGCACTTAGACTTGTATGCCGCTTCACAATGCTTTGCAGCCCTCTCTAAATGGTTTACAGAGTCAGCATATTGCCCCCCCCCCAAACAATCTGGGTCCTCATTTTACCGACCTCGGAAAGATGGAAGTCTAAGTCAACCTTGACTCAGTTTATGAGGATCTCTCCTTTTTCCTTTTGCTTCTCTCACCATTGTCATTTATTTATTTACTTATTTAGTATAATTTTGCACTTCCTCAGTAAAATAATATTGAAACCATTTAAGAGGGGACTGTTCTCTCTGATACTTTCCCTCTCTGCCAGCTGTCTCTGCATGTAGCCACACACAGCTGTTTACGTTCATAGCCAGGGGGTACAATGTACTTCTGTCCATCACTACAAATGGGAAAACCAGGAACTGTTAACGAAACTACTATACACATCATAGAGGCCAATGCATTGTGTTACCATCTGCTAACCAGAAATTATTCACAGTCATCTATTTAGCTAGCCAGAAGAAAGGAAACTCACCATGTCTTCTTTTCAGGTACCCGTATTTTCTGCCCAAAGATTGTGTTTCCACTCAAAGATTCTGTTATTAACCCATTCAATTTGATTTTTCTTCTCTTTTTTGCTCCTTCTTGTATCCTGCCCCCATCTACTGTCTTTACTTTAAACTTGCTCCCCTCCTCCCCAATAACCCTACCATTCAAATAGTGGTAAATAAAACAGATATTTCATGGCTAATTAAAATAAACTTAGAAAATGCGGCTTTCTAAGTGTTAATCTCTTTACCACCATGGCACTTTCTTGTAAGAGGATATATCAGAAGTAGTAGATGGGCCATCTTTTTCAAAACTATCCAAGTTATATTTATTTAGCTTAATATATGCTTCAAAACATAATTGTATAATATAACTTGATTCAGTTGAACAGATTAGTCATAACCCCATTTTACTGACTTCACTGAATCTACTGTAACTGAACTAGGTAACTCAGTTCCCCAGACTCCACCCCGCAAGGGATTATGGGGCCATTAAAAGATGATGATGGCTGAATCTGCTCTAAGCACAGCTTTAGTTCAGATTCAATGCAATGTCCATAAAAAGTAAGCAAACTGAAGTTTTCCTGTTATAAGAAAAGTGACTGCTCAAAAGATTCAGCACAGAGAGTCAAGACAGCATATGGTCTTTGTCAGATATGGACTGCTGAGGTATGGAAAATTAATGCAAAGGAACTAAAAATCTGTTCTGAAGTAAAATATTGTTTTAAAAGCTTTCCACAACCTGGTGCTTTTTAATTCTCCTTTACCTCCATTTGCTGTCCCATGGTGAGTTCCTTTCATAACTTTTTTTTTTAAATCCGCCAATTCACTAATGCATGAATAGCGGCTAGCAGTGATATGTTTTTACTTTAAAAAAAAATCTATCAAAAACTTTGTTTTTAAGATCTTCAAGTTTTCCTCTCCAGAACTTGACATCTTTCATTCCCTTTGTAAAAGCTTTGAAATACGTCAGTGCCACTTTTCCCCACTAGAGGGGGACTCCTGCAGATTAAGGTTGTTACACAGTATTTTGCATGGAGCATGAGGGAAAGACCTGTCTGAAAAATCTGCTAAATTGGTCACTCTTCTGTGTATCTTACAACACAGTGAGGTTTTTGTATCTGTACACACACTCGTGGGTCAGAAATGTGTAAGGCATTTGACTTATTGTTTTGTGTAAGGAATTTGTGTAAGGAATTTGACTTATTGTTATTGTCTAGCTATGAATGAAAATTGCATTACTGCAGGAGAAAACAATGGGGTGCATGACAAGTGGATATAGTAAATTGATATTTTCTCCTCTGATCTCATTTTTAATTAGAATTTTTTTTATCCCACCTTTGTTCCTTTATAAGTAACACACCTAATGCTCCTTCCTCTTCCTGCTTTGTCCACAATAACAAACCTGTGTAGTGGGGTTAAATTTACAGAGAGTGACTGGTCCAAGGTCATCCAGCTGACTAAAATGGGACTAGAAGTCACAGTTTCCCAATTTCCATAACTACTTAGTGCCATATTATTAGTGCCATAACCACTAATCTTTCTAGTTTCTTTTCAATCTCAAGCTTTCCCTGCTCTCCCTCTTCTCACAAATGATAGTGAAATTGTATTTGGAAAACTCAGAAATGTAGCAAGGTAGTCTCCCAATCCCAGATGTAAATATCTCTCTAATCCAGGATGATCTATTGTATCTTGTACTATGCTGTCTGCTGCTTGGCTTGAATTCTGCCCCATGCTTGTATTCCATTGGTTGGAAGAAGATTTGGCTGCTGTTGCTGTGTGATCATGCAAGCCAGGGATGGCGTTGCTGAGAAAGAAGTGGTCTCCCATGGTCTGATCTGATCTGGCCCAGATCATGTTTCAGCTTAATCTCTGCTTCTTCTTTTTTGGTGGAAACTGAACCAGGGGAAGGGGACAGGCTGAGAATATGAAAAGAAAGATAAATGTATCATGTTAGGAAAGTTTAATCCTGCTTTGCTGTGGCTAAAATTACATCCAGAGCTGGAGATAAAAGGCATTGGAGTAATGTTATAAAAAAAAAGCCAGATCATCTTAAAAGGCAAAGTGATAGCGAGCCAAGTCAGACAAGCTATCAATCCATTGCTCTCACACAGAGGCATTTCCTGGGGAAAGAAGCAAATGAAGTATGCTGCCTGTTTTTCTCCTGCCTAATATTGCTGACATTCTGCAGGGGGGGGGGGGCGGAGGTGGGGGGAGAAGGAGCTTGGCACAGAAACCAGGACCTGGTTGATATTTGCTCCTCGTCAGGATATTGGCATAGTCTCTGTGTAGGATAGAACCTTGAATAGGAGGTGCTCAATGACAACAGTTCTACAATCCGGGGGTAAATTAGCCATACCGGGGGTCACAAAAGTTGCTAGGGACCAGAGTTAGCTCACACACAACTCTGCTCAAAAAGGTCAGGTGAAGTAAGTGCACCTGACCTTTCTGGGGGAAACACAATAAGAGTGAAACATTGGAATGTTGTCATTCCAATGGTTTGTGTGGCTTGGGAGGTTTATTCAAATAAAGTTATATGTGCACTTAGTCACATCCAATTCAATTGTTTTAAATTTTTATTATCCATATCTTTGGGGGGTGGAGGGAAGAGTTCTCCTCCAGTCTAGTGCCTGATATTTTTAGGATAAGCTTCCTTAACATGTCACTCTTTCAGAAGTGTTAGGCTAAGTTACTAGAATCCTTAGCCAACATGCCGATAGGAATTGGAGCCATAATCCTAAAGATGTTGAAGGTGTCTAGATGTGATTGTCTTGGACTTCTTTTATTACTATGTGCACGCAACCTGTGAAGCTTGCTTACTTCTTTGTACTTCCTCACCATTCTTAGGTGATGGAATTGATCTACTGTCAATTGAGAGTATGGAAGCAAAATGACACAGGATTGAAATTATCCATCCTGTTTTCTTTACTGAAATATGATATTAATCATTAAGTAATCCTTTCCAAACTGGTGCTTGCCAGGTGTATTTATTGTATAATCTGCTAAAATGTTCAACAGTTAAAAGCAAGTGAGTTGAAGGGCATCGGGTTGGGGAAGGCTGATTTAGACCTCAATAGATTTCTGTTTTTTTCTGGTATCTCAGTTGAAATTAAAATTATGTTCTAAGTGGTTATTAGACTGAATCGGTAGCTGATGTTGTCAGTTATGAGTACAAGATTTCATGACATCCCCTACAGACTAACCAATTCCTGCTAAGCACTAATGAATTAACTTAATCAAAGTTATCTGTGGGTCACTCACAATGGTGCGACTGAAATAAGGATGGGTTTGCTTGTTTTTCTTCCACTTTTTCTTTGTGTGTGTGTGTGCATTCAATTAGAAGTAACATTCTATATAAAGGGAGGAAAGATACTTATTTGCATAGTGCTAATACTGTTTTTTATGAAAAAAACCCTAAGATCAGAAATTCTTTTTTTTTTTTAAAGCAAACCCCAAAGATTCTTTTTTGTAATTACCACATTTTGCAATTTTGGCAAAAAAAAAAAAAGCAGGGTAAAAATTCTATTAAAGAAATAAGGACTTGTGCTGTCTTTTACCTGATGTTTAATTCTATAGGCTGATTTCAGCAATAGGATGTTAGCCAAACACCTTCCTAAACTGGTTTTGGCAGAACTCAGTGCACATGAAGGCATCCTTCTGGTGACTGATAGAGAGCAGCTTGGTGAGCTTCACCTTAGAGCCTTTGTGAAAAAGGCCTTTTGCTTCACTTGTAGTTTACATAGCACCACAACACCCTGGCAACCCAAAGCTTTGCCCTTGATCAGACGATATGGATCTTATCTCAGTCTTGTCCCAGCAATCTTACGTTGTTCCTTTAATATCCAGAAAAATGGTTTTGCCCTGTTTACTCCATTATGGAATTAAAGCGTATGAAGTTTATGCTGCTTTTTCTACGCTCTGGGCAATGTGTTCATATAACCAAGCCAGAATTCATCAGTCACTGGAAGATTTCTAGGAGATGGTTCTCCATCTTTCAGGGTATGTTAAATGCATGCCATTAGCTAGACAAATAGCTTCCTCAAAATATAATCTTTCCTCTGCTAGTGAGGACAACACATTTGTTAAGCAACCAGGTCAGCAATATGAGCCACAACCGACTAGTATTATCCTGACAATACAGTATACAAGAACAGTTTTTTCCCGAATGCCACCACTCTGCTAAACAAATAATTCCCTCAACAGTGTCAAACTATTTACTAAATCTGCACTATTAATCTTCTCATTGTTCCCATCACCCATCTTCTCCCACTTATGACTGTATGACTAACTTTGTTGCTTGTATCCTTACAATTTACAATATATTGATATTGACTGTTTCCTGATTGCTTATTTGTACTCTATGACTATCATTAAGTGTTGTACCTTATGATTCTTGATGAACGTATCTTTTCTTTTATGTACACTTGAGCGTATGCACCAAGACAAATTCCTTGTGTGTCCACTCACACTTGGCCAATAAATTATTCTATTCTATTCTATTCTATTCTATTCTATTCTATTCTATTCTATTCTGGTAGAAAAAAGATTGAATGATGATAAAGATGCCTTAGAAGGAAAGCTTCACACATCACTAAAATATTCACAGGTAGAGCCTTTGGTTAGGAGAACCGCAGTTAGATGAATAGCAGTATGATTTGTTGTAACTTATTTGCTATGATTGTGTTTTTATGAATGTAAGTCACATAGAATCTAAAGAGTAAGTGGAATAAAAATAATATAAATAAATCACCATCTGGAGGTAAAATCCGTTGAATTCAATTTGGCTTCTGTATAGATAGTTTCAGTTTTGCATTATAAATAAGAATTAATGTGTATGGCCACCAACAGCAATAGCAACAGCATTTAGACGTATATACTACTTCATAGTGCTTTACAGCCATCTCAAAGCAGTTTAAAGAGTCAGCATATTGCCCCCAACAATCTGGGTCCTGATTTTACTGACCTCGGAAAGATGGAAGGCTAAGTCAACCTTCAGCTGCTGAGGATCAAACTCCTCGTTGTGGGCAGAGTTAGCCTGCAATACTGCATTCTAACCATCATGCCACCACGGCTATAATGCACTTATAATTACTAACTAATGATAAAGCAATAATACAACCTCTATCTGAAGGTTGCAATTGAATTGGTTCAATAAAAAGGGAACGTGAGATGTTGGAGAACAAGAAAGCAAGCTAATGTAGTGTTTCCATCCTGCATGAAGCAAAAAAATGTATGTTCATGTGGTTAATAAAGGAGAAGGTTTTCAAATGGGAAAAGAAGGTAAATAGCACCAGGTCCTATCTGATCCTCTTGAAAGCTGTGCTGTAAACACCCCTTGTTTTGAGCCTGGTGTAATAGCTCCAGGAAATCAGTAAAGCAAACTGCACATCAAAAATGTTCATAATAACAACAAAGCTTCCATTGCACAGGGACTAGCATTTTTATATTTATAAGTAAATTTCATATCTTCCAAATTAGCAAAATGACATTTCAGTCTGATAGCTCCGTTTTGTTTGTCTCCTTTTTGGTGTGTGTGTGTGTGTGTGTGTGTGTGTGTGTGTGTGTGTGTGGAGCAGAAACACATTTATTAGATTTATAGATATGGTATGAGAAGTGCCACTCTCATGCCTTCTTTATTTGCTTTCTTTATTTTCAAAAATACCTTTGAGCCCCATAATAAAATGACAGGCAGCTGCAACCGAGTGCTTCATTTGGCAGAGTGATTTACCTGGTCTAAATAATTTTTTTTAAAAAAAAATGTCAAGAGAAGCAGGACTTAGAGGAAGTGTTCTGCAAGGGGGAGAAGACTTCCCCAGCACTCTTGCTTATGAATTGTCTTCCATGAACTTAGCAGCTGAATGTCCTTGTTCACCTGGGAGTTGTGTGTAATTCACATGTCAGAAAGCATGTAATGATAATGTAACTCTTCATTGCTTAACTCTGTGCCAATGTGACCAGTATAAAATAATGAATGGTAACAGATTAACAGAGTTGGAAGGGACCTTATAGGTCATCTAGTCCAGGGGTGAAATCCAGCAGGTTCTGACAGGTTCTGGAGAACCGGTAGCGGAAATTTTGAGCAGTTCGGAAAACTGGCAGCGAAAATTTTGAGTAGTTCGGAGAACTGGCAAATACCATCTCCGGCTGGTCCCAGAGTGGCAATATCCTTCCTATCCAGATTTTGCAATATCCTTCCCCCAGGAGTGGCGAGGGAATGGGGATTTTGCAGTATCCTTCCCCTGGAGTGGGGTGGGAATGGAGATTTTGCAGTATCCTTCCCTTGCCATGCCTACCAAGCCACGCCCACCAAGCCACACCATGCCCACCAAGCCACATCCACAGAATAGGTAGTAAAAAAAAAATGGATTTCTAATCCAACTCCTCGTTCAAGCAGGAGACCTTACATCATTTCTGACAGATGGCAGTCCAGTCTTTTCTTGAAAGTCTCAAGTGATGAAGCTCCCACAACTTCTGAAGGAAAGCTGTTTCATTGGTTGATTGTTCTCACTGTCAGAAAGTTCTTTCTCATTTCTAGGCTGAATCTCTCCTTGGTTAGTTTCCATCCATTATTCCTTGTCTGGCCTTCAGGTGCTTTTGAAAAGAGCTTGACCTCCTCCTCTCTGGGGCAGCCCCTAAAATATTGGAACATTGCTATCATGTCTGCCCTGGTCCTTCTCTTCACTTGACTAGCCATGCCCAGTTCCTGTAACTGTTCTTCATATGTTTTAGCCTCCAGTCCCCTAATCATCCTGGTTGTTCTCCTCTACACTTTTTCTAGAGTCTCAACACCTTCTTTATAGTGTGGTGACCAAAATTGGATGCAAAACTCTAGGTGTGGTCTTACTAAGTCTTTATAGAGTGGTATTAGTACCTTACCTTATCTTGACTGTATCCCTCTGTTAATGCAATTTAGGATTGCATTGGCTTTTTTGGATGCAATCCTTAATTGCATTGACAGAGGGTGGAACTACAAATTGATCCGGTAGAAGACAAGGAAACAGAAGTATGCTAAATGTAAGCAAATATTCTGAAGTCATGATGCAGGTTACCCAACTTGCTGTTTTTCACATGCATTAAAGTTAGTTAGTTAGTTAGTTTATTATATTTGTATATCGCCCTTCTCCCGAGGGACTCAGGGCGGTGAACAGACCTGGTAAAAACAATGTACAACAAAAATTAAAAGCTTATTAAAATAATTCAACCATTCAGCCAAATTTAAAACATCCAACTAAGATCATTTTAAAACCCCTATCAAAACCCAATTTAAAAAACCTTTATCCTGTCAGTCCAGCTTGCTGGAATAATAGGGTCTTCAGAGCGCGATGGAGCCATGGAGGTTAAAACTATAGCTTTTAAAACTATGTTTTAAAAAGTGAGCTCAGATACACCGAATGAAGGCCAATATATGTGTCTCAGGTTAATGTTGCAGGATCCAATCTGGGTAGGTCACCAGGAGCAGAGGTTTTTGTTTTCCCAGCTTTCGGACTCGTGCGGGAGCCCATCTAGCTAGAAAGAATTAAATTCATTCAATCATTCATTCATTCATTCATTCATTCATTCATTCATTCATTCATTTCATCAAGCATGTATTTTATGACAGATACAAGTGTAAATATAATTATAAATACATGAAAAGGATACAATTAAAAGAAAACATTAGGACAGGGACGGTAGGCACGCTGGTGCGCTTATGCACGCCTCTTAACGTCCCTGAAAATGGACTCGAGCATGAGTCTGAAAGCTATGCTCCCAGTGACTGACCCAGCTTGGATTCAGACATGCTGACTGAACTTGGGGAAGTTAAATACTGCTGTGCATATTTATACGTACCAATTTGAAACATAGTGCTAAATACTAAATACACAGGAGGAATAGGTAAGTGAGTTGATTTGGTGGAAAATTCATACTATGCTGAAGCAACTTGAGAAGAGAGATAAAATGAATGTCATGCAAGGAGTGTGCGTGTGTGAAGAGAGAGAGAGAGAGAGAGAGAGAGAGAGAGAGAGAGAGAGAGAGAGAGAGAGAGAGAGAGGGAGATTTATGGTGAGTCACATACTTAGAGAGATAGATCAGGAGAACAGATCAAGAGCTAAACTAGAAATGAAAGTAAATGATTAGCTCAATGAAAATTCAAAGACGCAGTTTTAAAAACCAGAGCTGTACAGGCAAAACTTCTGCATTATTTTCCCCATAGCTGCTTTTGTGTATGTCGTATCTAGTAGACCTGATAGCCTTTCAAAGTATGGTTCATTTTTCAGGACATATCACCTTAGGTGAACCCAGCAGTTATATTTTGTTATTTCTGGTTCAGACCAAGTGTGCATAGTTCATAGAAAGGAAAGGATGTCTTCAAAATAACTGGGGCCACAAAAGAATAGCTGGTGTGCTGATGAGCTGATGGGTGGCTAGTGTCACATGGTGGCATTGGAGGTGGCAGTGTTTGTAGGGCCTCAAGGCATTTGGGGGCAATGCCAATGTGTCCTTCAGTGCAGAAATCTAGATGGTGGCAGATCTTTCCTGGAGCAGCAAAATTTGGTGGCAGTGGTTTATTTTTCAAAAAATGCTGATAGGCTGCAGAAAGCTGCTTGTTGGGTCACATGTTGTACAGTATGAACTCAACCAATTGATAGACTGGGGAACAGAGCTTGTTTTGAGACCACCTGGGAAATTCATGGCTGAAGTATAATTTGAACCAGGGAGTTGTGCGCAGCTTAACTCTTTATCATTATATTATTATATTATATTAATTTTTAATAACTGCTGGGAATATATCTTTAATATCGTCTCCTCGTATCCACTGAAAACATAAGAGAGCTAAACTCTCTGCCTCTTTACCATTTTCAGGAAGCTGAGAAAAACAGGAAACCTCTAAAAAGCAGTGCATATTCACAGACTGTTCTGTGGGCCAGGGTTTCTCAAGGAAAGTATGTGCTAGTCATTTATTCAGAAATATCAGGCCTTGGTAGGAGACTCATTTTGGAACAGTTTATTCTGGGTGTTTCCAAGCATGATCTCTGAGAAATAAATGCCTCCAGGAAAAATCTTCTTGCTTGCTTGAGATAGCATATATTTTAGCATATATATTTAGCTTGAAGTCATTCCCCCCCTTTTTTTTATCATGGGGGAGGCTATGAAATTTAACAAGCACTTATTTTGCTTTTTCACTCGGTTAACATCAACACTGAAAAAATGGGAGGCTTTTTAAAAGACAACGGTTTTAAAATCCTTCAATTTAAAACACCCCAATTGACCAGAACGATGCATAATATGTTGCATCTTTTATCCATATCTGCCAATCAGAATGTCTCATGATCATGTGTCACTTATGATTGAATTATTTTTGTGTTATTTATTAATTAGTTTTATACTCCATTTTTTCTATCTATGCTCAGGAGAGCATAGATAGTATTTCCATTTTTCATACAATACCATGGGAGATAAGTTGAGTTGAGAAATTGTGGTTATTACAAAGTCAGATAGATTCAAATGTGTCTCAGTTTAGCATACATGACCATGAGACATGTGTGCCTTCAAGTCAGTTTTGACTCCTGGCAACTCCCTGGCAACTCCTGGCAACTCCCTGGCAACTCCCTGGTCCTTGTGGGTTTTTTGGGGAAACATTTTTCAGAAGTGGTTTGCCATTGCCTCCTTCTTAGGGCTGAGAGAAAGTGACTGGTCCAGAGTAACCCTTTGACTGTGTTCCCAAAGCAGAACTGAAACTCTTAATCTCTCAGTTTCTAGCCTTGTGCTATTAACCAGGAGCCCTGGTAGTGCAGCAGACTAAAGCACTGTTATTAACATCAGCTGCCTGCAATTACTGCAAGTTCAAATCTCACCAGGCTCAAGATTGACTCAGCCTTCCATCCTTTCTAAGGTAGGTAAAATGTGGACCCAGATTGTGGGGGCAATAAGCCCACTTTGTATAAATATACAAAAGTATGAAGGTTATTGCTTAACGCATTGTAAGCCGCCCTGAGTCTTCGGAGAAGGGCGGCATATAAATTAAAAAAAAAAAAAACACTACATCAAACTGGCCATCTTAACATCTATAACAGAAGATAACCTTGATCTGGAAGTCAGATCGGGTGATTGAATGTCACCAAGCAAAATCTGATTTTCATTGACAAACCTTGCAGGTAACAAAAAGCAATAGTGTCAAGGTAACACCCCCATCGCATGTATTTTTACTGTCTTTGCCACAAAGGTGACAATTTTGAAAGGCAGTGGTCACACTAACTGGGCAAGCAGAAACAAAAGCTGTGTTTCATTTTCTTACAACTAAAAAATCCATATTAAATTGCCTTCATCCAAAGTAATCTGTATCTTAAGTCCCAGACAAGTAGTTTCTGGGGAGAGTAAAAAACCAATTCTGCTATCCATAGTGGTCTTATTTACAGTTACCTTAGTTACAGCCCAGTAGCAGATTATCAGGTGGGAGTACGTTGTAAGAAAGTTTAACATGCTGTTATTTGTTAATTGCAGGCAGTAGACCATGGTGATTTTTAGATGTAACTTTCTTAGCCCTAAGGCTGTTTTGTCCTTTGTACCTTTGGATGGGCAAGTCTTTCCTAACTATTGTGCCCAGAGCTTTGGAAAGGAAACATATGCTTCAGTCTAGGGCCTTAATATTTGGTCTTTATTAAAATCATAATCCTGTGAATTTTTTATCAAACCTCAGTTAACGCTTCTTAGCATTAGCGGTATGTTTTGTGCTTTTTGGTATATTTTCCCCTGACCTTGTTTTAGCTCTTCCTTTCCATAGTCTAAACATTTCTGTTTTTATTTAATGGTTTTTGGGGTTATTCAGATAACCTAATACACTTTGAACCTAGAACTACACAGCAGTACAGATATGCAGGGTATGATTTAATGGTTTTGCTGAAAATGAACTGTGGCTGTGTCACTATGGGTATATAGAAGGGAAGAAACAGAAGCCACAGTATGCATCCTTTAACTTTCAGAAGGGATTAATTAAGATTCTTTCTGCTATGAGTTTTTATTACTAATGGCTCACTAAGCCATCTCAACTCTCTTCTAGAGCTCTCGAGCAAGATGCAAAATTATGAGGTTTTAAGGCCACACAGCATTGCAATGTGTAGCTAACTCATGAATGATGCAGATCTTCTAAAATGCAAAAGTATGCCCAGTGCATCTGCATTACACTATTTATTCATATAGATGGAACACATTTAGATAACATGTTTTCTTATAACCGGGGTGGACTGCTGGGGGATGGCAGGGGTTCGGGAGAACCTCTAGCTAAGATTCTGTGCAGTTTGGAGAACCCCCAAATCCCATTCCTACCTGGCCCCACCCCGCCACCCTGCCCCTTCCAGGAATCCCCACGCGGCCTGTTTTGGATGCAGATAAGTGCAGGGCACGCAGAGAGGCTCAGGGAGGGTGAAAAATGGGCCTACCAGAAGTTCTGCCCGTTTCCAGCCTTCAGAGGGCCTCTGGAGGGGAGGCTTTTCATTCTCACGGAGGCTCGAGGAAAGCGTCTGGAGCCCGGGGAGGGCAAACCCCCCCACAATGTGCTGCAGGAAGCCGAATAGGCCATGCCCACCATAGTCACGCCCACCCAGCAACCCCTTGCTAAAATTTTGAAGCCCACTCCTGCTTATAACCTAGCTGCACATATACCAGGAGGATCCACTCTCCCCTTCTATGGCACAGCTTCAAACTACCCATCCATAATTTGCTTTGAGCTGCCATGTTATCCAAATGATTTTTTTTTCTAACCACAAGTCAGATAAAGCAGAATTATCTAAAACCTGCTTGCTTGGAACATATATATTGTAGCACTATATGGCAACGTTCAACATGGATTAATAGAGCACCCTTTAAACCTAGAAGGAGTCATCCCAGGTACATCCACATTCCACAAGTAATCACAGATTTACTGTGCGGTCCAAATGTGACCATAGCAAAGCATTCATATCAGACTTTTTTGTGTTTTTAGTCAAACTAAACTTTCACTGGTGAAGATATTTAATATTCCATAATGGATTTAGGGAAGAGAACAGAAAGATCTTATGTCATGTCTATAACTTAATGAACAAGTTTTGAAAATGCAAAAATTGCACAGTTTCATAACCCTTCAATTAATTGAATAAATATAATTCTTTATTGTGGAATATGTGTGGTTTTATACATTTCCTAGTTAACACCACTTATTTTCTTTTAAAACTTATAGAAGATTTTCACTTATGTCATATCCATCCTTCTCCTGTGCCTAATGTTCTCAGTATAATGCCACCACCTGTCTAGGCAGAATTCATGCCCATGCCATCTTTAAACTGTGTAGCAATGGTGAAGAATCTGAAATTTCTTTGCAGTAAAAGAACAGTGTAGGAGTTCTTACTTGCTTGGCTGCTCTCCATGTAATAATGTTCTGATAGAAAGGTCTCTGCAACACAGCTTTTCAAAGCATAGAAATCACATGGCATGGACAATTCTAGTGCATCAGTTCCACCAAATAAATTTTCTGACTTGGAGATGGTCACAGATTGTGGCAGCCTCGGCTATAAAGCATCAAACCAATTCTCTGCAGTAAAGGCGGCTGCTGTTTAAAGGCTCAGAATTTGGGGTGGAATGAAGTAAAAGGCCAATACATATTTAAGCCCACCTACCATCCTGCCCCACAAACAAGTGGACTGGTTGATGGCAAGTGGACTCCTCTTCACATACCACTTAGAGATTCTCAAAAGAGGCAGTGATGAGTAGTTATGTTTTCTTCCAAGCTTCTTCTTAGCAAGAATCTCTGCTTTTTAAAACCTTCCACCCACCCTTTATTTTCAAATGTCTTATTGACATTCAGTACACATTCGTTTTGTTTTTGTTTTAAAAAGATGACTATTCTGGTTCCAAATGTAATGTTCTATTAGAGCTGGTACAGCAGTAAAAAAGCTAGAAGCAGTTAAATCTATAAACCTGTAAAAACAAAAGAAATTCTAGGGAACTATTAGAAAGTATTTGTGTTACTTCATTAATACTTAAAACAGGCTGGTCACTGCCTAGAATCAGGGACTATATAAGAGTTCCTACATGTGACTTAAGAGAAAGACTCAAGAGCCTTGGTGGTGCAGTGGACTAAAGTGCTGTTAAGTAGCACTTAGCTGCCAGCTGCCTGCAATTACTGTGAGTTCAAATCTCACCAGGCTCAAGGCTGACTCAGCCTTCCATCCTTCCGAGGTAGGTAAAATGAGGACCCAGATTGTGGGGGCAATAAGCTGACTTTGTATAAAAAAGAACACCGCTTGGGGGGAGGCGAAAGCCCTACTAAGCAGGTATATACAAAAGTATGAAGGTTATTGCTTAATGCATTGTAAGCTGCCCTGAGTCTCCGGAGACGGGCGGCATATAAATCAAACCAATAAATAAATAAATAAATAAATAAAATGATCTATTTCCTATATGGGGAGCAGTACAGTGGTCCCATTCAATTTCTGCAACTTTCATCAGTCTCATAACAGTTACAAATGTAACACAAACTGGTGAGGGTTATTGGACTGTATCTATGATATCAACATTAGTAAGCACACGAGGTTCATATCTGATCATGTTGTAAACTGAATTTTTTATTTATTTTTTCAATCAATCTTTGGCATTCTGAATCAAAGTTTGGTTGTAAGCGTATGAACAATGTTCATAAAAATACCAAGTACAGCAAGATTATATTCTTCTCCAGTATTTTATTCTATTTCTTGGCTTGATTGTTGTGCACTAAAAGTAGGACTCGGGTTTTACTGAAATAAGAAAGAGAATATTTTTGGATTTGATTTGAATCAAAGTATCAGGTAAGGCATGAGTATTAATTGTGGAATCAGAGCACAGACCGATTCAGTATATGACTCCTGTGCAAAGCTCACTCTGGAAAATGCATATAGATCCTTCCTTCCTTCCTTCCTTCCTTCCATCCATCCATCCATCCATCCATCCATCCATCCATCCATCCATCCATGAGTTTATTCCCACAGTGATGCTACCTTTCTCTCATCCTTTACGGGATCCTGTATTTGTAGGGGAGGTAAGCAGGTATGCACATCCTTACTCAATGCAACAATTTGAGTATGGCCCTGGCCCTGGAATATATTTTTTCAAATCAGGAGGCTGAATCTGGTGCAAGAAACTGCCCCCCTTTTGTTTGAGAAATTAAACTAAATCCCAAATCTCCGGAGACATCCTTGGTCTAATATTTGCTTTAGAAGTCACGAGTCCTGGGAAAATACAGTCCTGTGCTCCCTGAGAATGTGGTTATGAATCTGAAAAATGTTTCAACCTCTGTGGCTAAAATTGCAGGTTCCCAATTGATTTTCTCCCTAGTGCTATGCGGGTCAGAAAAAGCTTTTTCTAAGACAAAATAGGGAAGATTCTGTATGTCCTGTGTTCACATGTGTGTATCTCAAATGGTTCTTATTGCTAGGATAAAAAGAGAGGAGGTCCTGCTTTTTACCATGCCTTGTTATGCTCTCAGAGAAAAAGCAGACTATAAAGTGGCAGAAGGAGGTGCTGGCAGGCTGCAAAATGGCACCAACTTTAAGGCCAGCAGAATTTATTGCCAATGTGTTTTACTGGGAGAGGAAAATTAAAAGCCTAAAAACTTTTGGCAAAGAAATCAAGCCCACCATTCCCTCCTCATCCTAACTACTGTAGAGTGACATCTACCCAGAGTTGTCCCTGGGATACGTAGGATTGTTTTGCAAAGGGTAAACTGTGCAATCTTGCATGGTGATTCTCCATAGAAACTATGTACAAGTCTTGCAACAACAGATTGAGTATGCCATGTCATGCCAGAGTTTACCTGAGCATACGCAGAATGCAAATTTGTGATGCACAATAACCAATAACCAAAGGATTAGGGATTCTCAGTTCACAATGCATTGCTTCCAGGCAGGTTTTAATCCTAGCCATTTCTTTTCTGATCATTAACTGCAGTAGATCAGAACGTTTTTACATCATCATTAACTCAGCCAGTAAATGACTGTATGTTTGAAAACAAACATCCTCTAAAATGTTTGACACGAGTTCCTTCCTCTGTTTGTTTAAATTTGTTTTTAATGATGAAAAAAATGTAAGAAGAAACCTGCGGTATACTGACTCATAACATGGTCATAATTATTCCTTTTCATGTTTTTTTGCTAAGCAAAAAAGAAAAAAGAAAAATCAGTGAACTGATAAGTAAGATATTTTGTCTCTTTCCCTTAGCTTCAGATTATTTTCTGTTTGAAAGATATTTCTTTATTGTCCCCACAATATAAGACTTGAGATTTTATAACTTCTGATGCAGGGGTGGGTTCTACTTTACCTTTGCTACCGGTTCGCAATGGGAAACTTCTGCGTATGCACAGATCGCCGATAATGACATCTGGGGCAGTGGGTGGGGCCTCCCGCTGGTTTTCCTACCAGTTCTTGCGAACAGGTCCGAACCGGGGCCAACTCACCACTGTTCTGATGTATATGTGTGCATTTATATGAAAATACTGAATATCAGAACACATCTGCATTAAAAAAAAATTCTTGGGATTTCCAAATGTACTCAGTCACTTTTTGGGGAATGTAACCTAAGTTTGTTTTTGATTATTGAAAAAGGAAAGAGTATTCTTCTCCCCTCCCATCATACATGCATGTCCACATTCAGAAAATCCCAGCTCTGCTGGCTAAGCCTCCTTGTTCAATCACAAATGCTACTTTTGATTAGTAACAGGATGGGAAAAAAGCTCCAGGAATTTTGGGACTGGGCAGGTTTTCCTGTGTTCCCATGAAGAAAAGTCCCATCAACAAATCAGGAGGTTTTGAAAGATTTATTTGCATTCCAGCTGATGCTGGATTCAGTTTTGAGGGTTGTACAGAGGAAGGAAATGAATCACTTACTGTGCAGTCCAAAGTACCTTTGACATAGACTGTACAGAAGATTGACATGGAGCTAACTTTCTTAAACTGACTTTGTTGCGAATGCAGTGCAGAAAATGATAATTCTGCTCAGGGCAGGACTATCAAAATACTTTTTGGTCCCAGTGCACTAATGTCCCTGTACACAGTACAGGTAGTCCTCAACTTACGACTACAATTGAGCCCAAAATTTATGTTGTTAAGTGAGACATTTGTAAGTCAGTTTTGCCCCATTTTATGACTTTTCTTGCCACAGTTGTTAAGTGAACCACAGCAGTTGATAAGTTAGTAACCCGGTTGTTAAGTGAATCTGGCTTCCCCATTGATTTTACTTGTTAAAAAGTTGCAAAAGGTAATTTACATGACCTTGGACACAGGAACAGTGATAAGTATGAACCAATTGCCAAGCATATAAATTTTGATCACATGATTGTGGGGCTGCTACATAGGTTGTAAGTGTGAAAAATGGTCATAAGGCACTTTTTTCAGTGCCCTTGTAACTTTGAACGGTCATTAAATGAACTGTTGTAAGTCGA
This sequence comes from Pituophis catenifer annectens, assembly GCF_029215685.1. Lineage (NCBI taxonomy): Eukaryota > Metazoa > Chordata > Lepidosauria > Squamata > Colubridae > Pituophis > Pituophis catenifer. The sequence continues at coordinate 173,655,898 of NW_027256883.1, read as the reverse complement.
GGACTACCTGCATTTGCTTTATTCTCATCATAACAGAGCTGAACAATTCAATGAGTCCATCCCCCTTCTCTCAAACCAGCCCACCTAACGATTGTTGTGTGGACAAAATGATGGGCAATCCCCTCCTGTCAGCTACTCTGTTTCCCTGAAGAAAAACAGGACATAAATCTGATAAGTAAATTACAAATAACGTAGTGTTAATGGTTTTGGAGGAGGGCTGCAGATGGTACACCACTGATATAAATTCTCAGACAGCATCACATATCCCTTCATTTTGTTGGCAAAACAAGAAGATGGCTTAAAAAGGAGGACGAGAGGGAAGGAGATGAACCTTTCTTCTCACCCACATTTTTAGACATATTTTTTTTTTAATTTGATTTATATGCCGCCCTTCTCCGAAGACTCAGGGCAGCTTACAATGTGCTCAGCAATATTAATGTAAAATTACCAGATTATTACTCCAAATTAATTTTTCATCCAGGTGCACTAATTAGTTTAGGTAGCAATGTGTGTAAGGCTTGTCTAAACTTTAGCAATATTTAAATGAGATGCACATTTTGGCCATTCAGTTCAGGGGTGAAATCTAAAATTTTTCCCTACCGGTTCTGTGGGTGTGGCCTGGTGGGCGTGGCAGGGGAAGGATACTGCAAAATCTCCATTCCCACTCCACTCCAGGGGAAGGATACTGCAAAATCCCCATTCCCTCCCCACTCCTGGGGGAAGGATATTGCAAAATCTCCATTCTCACCCCACTCTGGGGCCAGCCAGAGGTGGTATTTGCCGGTTCTCCGAACTACTCCAAATTTCCACTACCGGTTCTCCGAACTACTCAAAATTTCCACTACTGGTTCTCCAGAACCTGTCAGAATCTGCTGGATTTCACCTCTGATTCAGTTATTTTGGTTCAAGAGAAACATCTTTTGAAACCTCAGTAACATCGGAGTGCACGTGTCCCTCTGACCTCTGATTTTGTTTTTTTAATGCCCTTTTCATCCTCTGTTCCTTTCTTCTCCATGAAACACGTTGGAGAGCTAGAATGTTGACAGACAGCAGAGTTCCATTTCTTTTGACTTTGTTGGGTGCACACTGCTCAGAAACTCCAAACATAAATCCTAGAATTATTTATCCAGTAACTTGAGAGAATCTTTCAGGGTTTGCTTCTTAATAACATCAGTGCTGGCAGCAGAAGGAACGATATAGCCGCACAGCCAGAATTCAGAATTTCAGAACCTAATTTAAACAAATGTACAATTTCCTGGTTTACTTAGGTAACAGCTCTGTGGCTTCTGTCTAGCCACCATAGGGAGCATTCAAGATAACTAACACCACTCTCTTTTAAAGAGTTGGCACAGCCAAAGGCTTGTGTTGTTTTAATGGGGAGCCTGGGGACTCATTTAATTTGGTGCTGGGAGGGATTGTTTGCTGCCGATATTTTTTTAGCATGCAGCTGGGAGAAAACAAATATTCTCTTGGACTACTTCTGTTATGTGCTTTGTGGCAGCCTAGCAGTTTGTAGGCTGAACTTTGACACCTGAGTCTTAAATTCAATTTATTTGAAGTCAATTTTTGATATAGATTCTCTTTATGACCTTGGACAAGGTTATGTTATTCAGTATCTGGTTTTTTTCCCCCCTTAAATGCTATCATGCTGCCATCACCTTTCAGAACTAGAGAACTGATAGAGAACTCTACATTTGAAGTCCTGGGGCAAATCTTGTGTTCTACTTATCATGTGGAATTATAGAAGCTTAGTTGTTGTTTCTGTTATGATATGTTCATAGTAAAGTGAGAAGGTGTGGTAAAAAACCCAAGTTCTTTTTTGTTTGACATAGAAACCCAACTGGATACTGAAGCAATTTAGGACACCATGTAGAACTACATAGTTTCAAGGATGTACAGTGGGAAATAAAGCAGCTCATTATGGCATTCTCCCAATTCAGATCTCCAAGAAGTGTCCAAAAACATAGGCACATGTATAATTCATACACACAGATAAATACCATATGTAATTTCTTTGGGAATAAAAATGACTGGACTTAGTGGTGGGTATTTTTACTGCATTAAGCATGTTGAGCTTTACATTTTTTTTTCTTTTTGCAAGCTAAAATGCAACCTTTAGCTTTTAATTAGAAATGCCAATAACTTATTATTGCAAAATAGAAACTCATCTGAGACAATGTATCCATCCTTTGATTAGATAGATAGATAGATGATAGACAGATAGATAGATAGATAGATAGATAGATAGATAGATAGATAGGCAGATAGATAGATAGATAGATAGATAGATAGATAGATAGATAGATAGACAGACAGACAGACAGACAGACAGAAAGACAGACAGACAGATGATATAAATTTATAGCCCGTCTTACTTCTAGGAGTTCAGGACAGTATCCATTCCTTTCTAGTTGCACTAAGCCATAATTATGGTTTACAATCTAAAAGGCTTGGTTTACCTATCATTGCTAAACCAAAACCAAAACTCTCATGTTGTGTCTTAGTGCAGTGTAAGAGTCCAGCTTTAATGCTATGTTGAGCAACCCGACTTAACACTGATTTCAGAGGCTTATACTAAGTACAGCTAATGCTGAATAAAATCCATCATTCATATGCACCTTTTTTCTTTTCTTCTCTTTGTTCCTCATTCTTTTCATAAAAGAGAATATAAAATGTAAACTTACTTAAAAATTCACTAAATAAGAAAATTTTGAAAAAATAATTTCTGATTCCATATCTAGAATTACTCTCATTTTCAAAAAGTTGTCATAAAAGACTGACTTCAAAGTTAGGAGATTTTTTTTCAGGTCATTCAGAATCAGATATATCAGATAAGTTAGTTGAAGGCAGATGATTCTGAAGTTTAGAGTCCTACTGAGAATCAATGATGTAATTTCAGTCTGGTTTCTCAAATGAATCTTAAATGATCTCAACAGGCATGATACGCTATTGGGCAAGTGTTCATTGAGCTGGTTGCAGCTTTCTTCAAATTATTGTTTACTTAAATTCCCCACTGTGCTAAATGTTATATATATCTACATCACAAGGCTGAAATTATAACCTTAAGTACCAAGGCACATAATGTGTTTGGATAGGAACCCATGGCTCAGCTAGACATAGTCATCATTCTGAGAAATGGAACTCTACTCTTTCTGCTTGTACATTCAGGCACTTTGGGAAATTCTGTGAGATGAAGCCCTCTCTGTTATTATCACAAAAGGTGCTAGTTTGTACATCCTCCCTGCATTAACAGTACAGAATACCCAAGTAGGTATGTGTACATTTTGTTGAAGACTAGTTTTCCCTAACATGTTACCCACAAAATGTAAATTTCCAGACAGGTTAGCCATGCTAGGTGGGAATTTTTCACTTGTGGCCACAACAACCCTGGAGGCATCAGATTGAGGAAGACTGCCCCAGACAATGCTTTCTACTTTTGACGTTAGCTAGTTGAGAAATATGCTTTGCATGAAGATGATGGCTGCCTCATTTTCTCAAATTTCCTGGCAGTTAGAACAATTAATCAGTGGAACAACTTGCCTCCAGAAGTTATGAATGCTCCAACACTGGAAGTTTTTAAGATGTTGGATAACCATTTGTCTGGTGTAGGGTTTCCTGCCTAAGCAAGGGATTGGACTAGAAGATCTCCAAAGTCCCTTCCAACTCTGTTATTCTATTCTATTCATTTTCTGGCATCTGTAGATGGAGTGAAAAAGGAGTCTTCTCTTGGAGAGTTCCTGCTAATCATAAATAATACTGAATAATTATTATTTATAATTGGTTGATAGTTATAATCAACAATTATCCTGCTAGTAATTGATAATACCTGAATTAGGTGGCCCATTATTTTAACTCAGTAGAGGACAACTTCCTAGTTGGGTTAGATTGAGGAAGAATTCTGATGGAGCTCATTTTTGGACATTCTGCAGCTTGTCTGAGCCTTAGGACATATTCCTGTTTTATGTCTTATGCTCCTATTGCAGTAAGATGTCTCGACCATAGCAAGAAAAGCTCAATTACCGGAAGTAACTCATTCAGAATCATTCAGTTAGTCACTGGGAAAACTAGAGCTAGATCTCTTTGATTGAAAAACACTCTTCTCCCAAACAATGTTGTTCCAGCTCAGTGCTGTCTTAACTTGCAATTTGCCCACAGTGATGCTTATGGACTGATTCTGCTTCTTCCTTTTCCCCCAAACAAATGTGTGCAAAGTAGAGATATGAGGTAGAGGATAGGAGACAAAAAAGTAAAGGCTCATCCGGTACACTTGTTGGAAAAACAATAACTGGGACAATAAGTAAGAATTAAGTCCATAATTCATGTGATTATGTTTGTTATCAGGGAAATGCCTTTTCACAGCTGGGTTTCATTCCTTCCCTCCAGCTCGCTCCTCTTTGAACCCCTCCTCCTCACCCTGTTTTTTTTTTTTCAAGCAATTATCACAAAACTATACTTAACCCTGCCAACTATTTCTCAAACTTGTGGAGACAATGTTGCAAAATATTATCTGGTATATAAGTCTATACTTGGAAGGAGAATTGGATCAGCAAGTCCAGAGCACTAAAAGCTACTATAACTATAAAATTTATTGTCTTTATTAGCAGTACAAATGCATATAGTCCATCTAATGCTGTAACTATTCATCAAAATCACTGGCAGTTTCAGTCCATTTGGACCAGTAGGTTTCTCTTGGGTTTGTGGCCAAGAATGCAGGAAGTTATGGTTGCTTTTTGCTCAGTGCCAGCTGCTGATGGAAAGTCTCCCCTTAACATCCCAAGGTAAAACAAATGAGACTATTCTTCCTTATTATTGGCATTGTTTGCATACTTGGAGATGACAGGTGAACAGTCATTAAGAATAACATGGGGAACTCTGGCTGCCCCATTGCTTGTAGACCTTGATTGGACCAACTAGTGATGCTGATTTGTGAGGCTAATTCTTAGACTTCCTTTTATTTTTTTTGGAGGGGGGGCTTGCTTTCAGAGCTAACCAAGGAAAGAAATGAATAAAGTCCATATATATAAGGGAATGATCATATAAACATGAACATGTGTAAAATCACTCAGCCCAAAATGGAACACTTTTCTACAGCAGTATTTCAGTGAGAAAGCATTGCTTGACTATTGTTAACTCTTTTCCACTAAAATCAGTGGTATCCATCTAGGCTGATCATGCCTATTTCCTCCTTATTAATTTGAAAATATATATATTAGCCCATCTTAGAACTGTGGCTGTATTTTTATCTTTCAAGCCTTATAAAACAAGGCAAACATATATAGAAAGCAATTGACTCCACTTAACTTTATGACTAGGAAAATGTTTCTGCTGTTTCGATTGCTACATTCCTCAGCTTTGTCTGAATCCTGTCATGGGAACAAGTGATCATTCTATTGTCACCATACTCTGCTAGGATCTACTGAGACTATTAGATCTGGGCTGCAAAACTACCTCTGTCCCAGAGATACAGGAAACCTTGCTGCCATCTAGTGCTTGTCTAGATTTTTGTAGCCACGACTGGGTAGCTTTAGTAAAAAGAAATAGAAAAGAACTGCTATAGATTCTCATATCTTAAAATTAGAATACTTTTCTTCTTATTCTACCCTAAGAGGGTGTATTGGGAAAGTAAATTTAATGGTAATTCAGTTTCTGAATTCACTTTTCACTTATTTGATGTTGCAAATTAGCTGTTCTTACCAGCTGCTACAGGGGTAGGTCTCCAGTGGGTGAGCTTCATTTGAAGATTGGGTTGGCTAAGATTATTTAGTTAGACTGAGCTCCAAAATCTTGTATCTTTGAATTAATGGGGTTCTTTCTTTAGGAATATTTGATAAATGTTGTTTTGGCTTAAGATTTAACTGAATTCCAAAACTGTAACACCTGCAGCTTCCTGTCTCTAAATGGTAAGTATAAATTCCATATCTGTTTTAAATATTCATCAGCTTGAATTCTTTGGCTAGAAGGATGATTATATTAATATAGGAAGAGATAAGCTGTGTCTGAACTCCCAGGCATGTTAACTGATGCAGTTACGCAAGATGAAAAATTTCCAGTTAAGACATTTAAGAAAGAATCCTGAACTGTATCGGTGATGCCACTGCACTGCTAGAGGATTCTTTCATCTAGCCCAGGGGTGAAATCCAGCAGGTTCTGACAGGTTCTGGAGAACCAGTAGCAGAAATTTTGAGTAGTTTGGAGAATCGGCAAATATTACCTCTGGCTGGCCCCAGAGTGGGGTGGGAATGGAGATTTTGCAATATCCTTCCCCCAGGAGTGGGAAGGGAATGGGAATTTTTCAGTATCCTTCCCCTGGAGTGGGGTGGGAATGGAGAATTCAGTATCCTTCCCCTGCCATGGCCACCAAACCATGCCCACAAAGCCATACCATGCCCACAAAGCCACGCCCACAGTACCTGTAGTAAAAAAAATTGGATTTCACCACTGATCTAGCCTCAGAGATGGACAATCTGATACCCTTCAGGTATTTTGGACTACATATCCCAGAATTATTAATCATTGCCTTTGCTGGCTAAGAGTTTTGAAAGCTGTTGTTTAAAGATCTGGAAGGCAACTTAATTTTTTACCAGCTCATTTAATTTGAATTACGTCCTACTCTAAGCTTCATGTTGCTTTATACTGAATCACACAATTGGGCCATATGCTCCAATCCTGCCCAATAGGTGGCTTTGGGTATCATTTTTCAGCACTTGTTGAAATAAAAACAAATGATGCTAAGAATGAACCTGGATTTCTTGATCTTCCTACTTACATACTCCCCATTCTCAATCCATCTAAGCCCTTTATATCCATTTAAGCCACTAAGAAGCTAGGGTAAACAGGAACAGATAACATAGCTTCATAAAAAGTGGGAAAGATTGAAACTGCTTCAGTAAGAATCCTCATACACATTTTTTAAAGAGTTGAAATCAGCGAAGCTTGCAAGTCCTGCCCTTTTGGTGATCCTTGTTACAATATATGGAATTCTAGGGATTTTCTGACAAGTTGGTGACATATAACTCTGGTCAGTAGCGTGAAACAGTGCATCCCTCTGTTCTTTGCTAGCCAGTAATTAATCATACTTTGACATAAAATGAGTGAAGCAAAAGTGTCTGTAAAAATAGAAGGTTTTTGCCAGGCATCAATTCCATCACAGTTGTCTTGTGATGGTCAGCTTTATTTATTTATTTTAAATTTATTTTCAGTTTCTTTCTAGAAATTTGCTTTTTTATTTTCTCTTTTTTCCTTTCCTTTTCCTTGCATTTTTTACTCCTTCCCTCTATTTACTGGTTGAAAATACTTTGCGTTTATATGTTGTTCAGTACTTATCACCAAAGCTTGACAATTAGTTATATCTGAGAATTTATCAGAAAAAAAAAATAAATGTACATTGCAATCCTTAGAATGCTTACTAAAACACAACCCTCGGTGTATCATATTGCAGACATATATAAATCTATGTAAGGTGTAAATATGTATTTCTTCTCAGTGATCTATGTTATTCTTAATTTAAAAACCCCGTTTCCTCCAAAGTTTATCATTTTGTCCATTCTAAACTACAATTATTTTCAGATTTACTTATTAAAATAATGTCATGTTATATGACTTTGCACATCAAGTAAATAAAAGAAGGTCCATGTTTTGGTGTTAGTTCTTCACTCAGACTCCCCTGAGGTAAAAAAAAAAAAAAAAAAAAAAAAAAGCTCAGAAAACATTCTTTAGCAAAGAAATGCGAACATTCAGAAAATCTGAAAGGAGACACAACTATAGGAGTTTCTGGAAAAAAGAAAAAAAACACTCAAATAATTGTGGACTAGAAAATAAATTTGAATTTCTTTTCAAAGTACATCTGATGTAATGAACTGTACATAACTACAGAATATCCAATACTGTATTTTATTTCCATTTTTGCAGGATATTCTCGGGTATCTAGTCCTAATAGTTTTCATATGATTCTAATGAGAGCCCATATGATCTGTGTGCTACTAAGAGTGAAAAGTTAGAGACTAATCATACCTCCTGCCATTGCATGATGATTAAATGACACTCTTTTCTTCTCCTGCCAAGCCTGATTCCTGTTTTTTTCTTCAGTAAGAATCACAGACATTGGAGAGAAAATACTATGGTCTCCATTAAGATAACAGTGGCAGAAAAAATCAGCTCTAACCCTGTGATTATGCTTTCAATCTAATAATTATTTAAATACCAGATAACATCTTTTGAACTAATTGAGACCTTTCAGCTGGTTGCCTGTGATAACATGGCTGCATTTACTTCATCTCCAGTTCCTTTTCTAAATGGGTCCAAATTGCTTTTAAAGTTGCATTTATCTGCTACATAAATTGCAGAGCACTCTCCTCTCCATACAAGCCAACCCCATGAAGTGACCGAACAATGTAAATGATTGATCCTGCTTGTGTATTTGCTTGTGTTATTCTGTTTGCAAAATAAGGCAAAGGAGGAGGATAGTGGGTAAATTGGATGCCATACACTCAAGAAATAGGTTCAAGTGGGAAGATAGGATCAAAAATATTAGCTTGAAAGATTTCAAGCTGTTACACTTAAATTTGGATGGTTTTCTTTTTTACATTTGTGACTACTATCTCTTGCTATTACTAACATTTTTTTTCAGGAAGTTGGGATAAGGATGATTTCTTAATTGTTTTATCAAGATAAGGAACAGTTTATACCAGTGGTGGGATTCATTTTTTTTTTTTTGGCTACAAGTTATGTGGGCGTGGCTTGGTGGATGTGGCATGGCTTGGTGGGTGTGGCTTGGTGGGCGTAGCAGGGGAAGGATACTGTAAAATCTCCATTCCCACTCCACTCCAGAAGAAGGTTACTGCAAAATCCCCATTTCCTCCCAATTAGCTGGGACTTGGGATTCAGAGAATAGATAGGGGCAGATGTGATATTTACCGGTTCTCTGAACTACTCAAAATTTTCACCACCAGTTCTCCAGAACTGGACAGAACCTACTGAATACCACCTCTGGTTTATATGAGATTCAGTCTCATATAATTGCCATCTAACCCTGGATTATGACTGATCGTAGCTCTTCATTCCTGGATTGAGATATGATTTTGTCCAGCTCTACTTATAGATATTTGGAACTGAATTAAGGATCTTATGTACACTAAGCAAGAAGAGTTGGATTTGTAGAAAGTTGGCTCTATATGCTTTATAAATTAAATAGTGTAGCTTTCTTTTTATATGGTAAGTGAAACATTTCTATAAGTCTTTAAAAAGTAAACCAGGGTGACTTCAGATGCGCGACAGTTTCCGCAATTCCTGGAAGAAACATTCTATCTGGATCTGTTCCAGTCGGGTTTCAGGCCTGGGCACAGCACGGAAACGGCATTGGTCGCATTGGTTGATGATCTCTGGAGGGCTCGGGACAGGGGTTGCTCCTCTGTTCTGGTCCTGTTAGACCTCTCAGCGGCTTTTGATACCATCGACCATGGTATCATGCTGCACCAGTTGGAAGAGTTGGGGATGGGGGGCACCGTGTTACGGTGGTTCTCCTCCTTTCTCTCCGACTGGTCGCAGTTCATGTTGGCAGGGGGGCAGAGGTCGACCGCGAGGCCTCTCATATGTGGAGTGCCTCAGGGGTCGGTCCTCTCGCCCCTCCTGTTCAACATTTATGTGAAGCCGCTGGGCGAGATCATCCATGGCTTTGGGGTGAGTTACCATCAGTACACTGATGACACTCAGCTGTACATCTCCACCCCAGGCCACCCCAACGATGCCCTTGAAGTGATGTCCCAGTGCCTGGAGGCTGTACGGATCTGGATGGGGAGGAACAGGCTCAAGCTCAACCCTTCCAAGACTGAGTGGCTGTGGTTCCCGGCATCCCGATAGTCAGTTGACTCCATCACTGACTATTGGGGGCGAGTCTTTGGCCCCCACAGAGAGGGTTTGCAATCTGGGAGTCCTCCTGGATACGCAGCTGTCCTTGGAGGAACATCTGATGGCTGTAACCAGGGGGACCTTTTGTCAGGTTCGCCTGATCTGCCAGTTGCGGCCCTTTCTTGATCGGGATTCCCTGTGCACAGTCACTCATGCCCTCATAACCTCTCGCCTTGATTACTGCAACGCTCTCTACATGGGGCTCCCCTTGAAGAGCACCCGGAGGCTCCAACTGGTCCAGAACGCAGCAGCGCGGGTAGTGACGGGAGCAGCGTGGCGCTCCCATGTAACATCGCTCCTGCGTGAACTGCACTGGCTCCCGGTGGTCTTCCGGGTGCGCTTCAAGGTGTTGGTTATCACCTTTAAAGCGCTCCATGGCATAGGGCCTAGCTATCTTTGAGACCGCCTGCTGCCACCGACGACCTCCCACCGACCCGTGCGCTCCCACAGAGAGGGCCTCCTCGGGGTGCCATCAGCCAAACAATGTAGGCTGGTGAGCCCCAGGGGGAGGGCCTTCTCTGTGGGGGCACCTACCCTCTGGAATCAGTTGCCCCCAGAGATAAGGAGAATCCATGACCTCAGTGCCTTCCGCTGTGCCCTTAAAACCTTCTTTTTCCAACAAGCTGGGCTGGCCTAATTCTTTTTAAGTGTTTTTTAATTGTTTTGTTTTTCGTTTTAATTAATGGGGCCAAATTTATATATATATATATATATATTTAACTGTATTTTAATATTTGTATTTGATGTTTTTATTTGGCTGTTCACCGCCCTGAGTCCTCAGGGAGAAGGGCGGTATACAAATTCAAAATAAAATAAAAAAATAAATAAAATAAAATGCATTGTCAATGGTATTGGAGTTTTTACTGCTGTCTGAATGTGTAATACATCTAGAACTAATGCAATGGAAGTAAAATACTGTATATATTTCTTATACATTTCTTAAGAATTTACATTTCAATTTCAACTTGAAATTGGATGAATGCATGGATGGGTAGGTGGGTGGGTGGATGGATGGAATTTGAAACTGATGAGTTCTAAGTGTACCCTGCATCTTTGTTTTAGGGACAGTAGTTGTATTGAAGAAGGCATTGTACAAGTGCACCTTTAAAAAGGTGAAAAAAACTGAAATGGAATTGCTGAAATAGTCATGGGATTTCTGTGTTCTATATCCCAATCCCACTTGTAATTTTTCAGTAAAAAAAAAAAATTCTGAACCAACATAAGAAAATGATAGTTAAGTTACTCATGTGAATCATGTTTGATTGGCTTGCTTGACACATACTTCTGTTCCAGTCCAGCAATTGAAAACGGAGTTATATGGTCTTATAATGACTTTCTATGTTTCTGTAATGTTCAAGCAATAGGTTCTGTATTAAAATCTCCTGCTACAGATCTTAGGTCTGTATATTAAATGTCAGTATTGACTTTCACTGAATTATATATTAATAGATACAGCCAAGCGAACAGGCTAGAGAGAGAGGGAATAAACCAGATGTTGATTTGTGTCATACATAAAGAATTATCATGCTATTACTTACAAAGGAAGCAGTATTATACAAAGTGCTGAATAAGGTTAGGGAGCAGTAACTACCCTTCCCACCCCACCCCACCCAAAATAAAGCATGAGATAAGAAAGAGAAAATTAAATCACCAAGTAGATCCATAGATCTTGACCTCACTTTCCATCGTGGCTTTGATCCATCATTGGTTTCATATAATGATATTTAATAAGAGAAAGTGTAAGTATAGATTAGATTACTAACCTTAACTGCATTTGAATCACTTGCATCATTCCTTGCTAATAATGAGGGAAGTATTGCTCAGTTTTCACACAATTTGATTGGTATGCTTAAAAATGCATCCAGTTTTATCTAAGCATGCCCATGCTATGCAAAACTAGGTTCTTTTATCTAGAAATTATATTAGAAGCCAACACACTGCTGGCTTGCATTCTGCAAACTGGATCCTACGTGTTGTGCTCTGACACACTCACATTGCAATTTTTTTGTGATTGAGAAAATTCTTTGTTGAAATAATCTTCCTAATAAATTTAAATCTATCTCCATCTGATTTTAGCATTAATATGAGATCTCCTGACTATGCATGTTAAATTCATTAGCCTGTAACTATTGAGAAAATAATAACCTTATAAAACAACAATTAAATATCCATGATGGACAACTACCAGTCATAGTACAACATATGTATGTGATTTGCTTTGCCTTTGTATAAAACAGCAGGATAATTTGTTTGGTAAACTAATAAATTACTGGCCAGGAGCAACACTGCAAGCAGCTGAAAGTTCACATGAACAATAGGTCACAAAAACATTTTTATATCTGTTGCACTTCAGAACTTGAGACAGAGGAGGAAGTAAGTTATAGAAATGATATTAGAAGTGACATATTGATAGTACAGTAGATAGTACAGTCACGACCATAATTTATTCCGTAACTCTGGTTGCAAACGGATTTGCTCGTGACCCAAACCTAATTTTGGAAATTTGGCACTTACCAAAAAAATGGCACCCAAGAGGAAATCAGCTGTAAAAAAAAACGTGATTTTTTGGGTCGGAACCCGATTTGGTCATGGTCAGAAGCATTCGTGACCAGAGGTTCTACTATACCTGATTTTGCCTTTTTTGTCTTTATTGAGTATGAGGCTACCGTCTCTCCCCTCTCTCTCTCTCTCACACACACACAAAATCCATTTTACATTTCTCCAAAGCAAAGATTATTTAAACTTGAAGTGCTTTAGATTTCCTCCATGTCATTCTTTGTTCAAATATATTCATAACTTCAGCAATTTGTTTGCCAAAATTTCCTGTTCTATCTTCATATACACTCCAATATAACCATTCCCTCCACTGTAGAATAGCAGGACAATGATGAATGTCTTAGACACACACACATGCACACACATCCTTTTTATGTGTGTCTATGCACACTCCTTGCCATCTTTCAGGCTCCGCTGTCATTTTATCAGAGAACAAAGCTGCTCGGAAGCAATGAATCTCCTGTTCAGGTCACTAGTGTTTATTACAGGTTATCAGGTGCCTTTTGTACATTTGAAAAGCAGTTAGCAGCCTCAAATGTCTTCCTTAGAGCAGAAGCACCTGAGCCACTTGATTTTGCCCTTTGGAAATACTCTTTTCTTCAGTAAAGAGGAAGGCGAATTTCATTTTGTGAAAGTTGGCTTGGAAAATTAATGAGAGGAAACATGTGAGTGAGGTTGACTAAAAGGTTAGCCGGTAACCTTGAATTCCAGTCCCATTCTGTTTCTACTCTCTGATTCTCACAGTAACTTTCCAATTCACTGCGGCAGTCTTTTTTTCACATAACAAGATCTACAGTTGTACTTTCATTAACACCAAGATAATATCCATTGCAGCAAAGAAGAAAAAAAAGAAGCCTCCAACAAGAGAAGTCATTACTTAGCTTGCTGAACTGTCTTCCTATGCTCGTTGTCCTCTACTTGCCAGATCCCCAAATGTGTCTTACACCCTTCTGAAAACAGCTGCCTCTTTGTAGTTTTCCTGTTGGGGAGAAATGGTCTCAAAGCTTAAAGATGAAAATCAGTCAATGGAGCTTATTTAGAAAGTCTAGGGCTGGATAGACTTCATTGAATCTACATTAGTCCTTGATTTATGGCCACAATTGAGTCCAAATTTTCTGTTGTTAAGACAGACATTTGTTAAGTGAGTTTTGCCTCATTCTACAACCTATCTTGCCACAGTTGTTAAGTGAATCACTGCAATTGCTAAGTGGGTAAGAAGCAGGGATGAAATCCAGCAGGTTCCGACAGGTTCTGGAGAAGCGGTAGTGGAAATTTTGAGTAGTTCAGAGAACCGGTAGCGGAAATTTTGAGTAGTTTGGAAAATTGGCAAACACCACCTCTAGCTGTCCCCAGAGTGGGGTGGGAATGGAGATTTTACAGTATGCCATGCCCACTGAGCCACGCCCACCAAGCCACAACATGCCCACCAAGCCACACCCACAGAACCAGTAGTAAAAAAAAATGGATTTCACCACTGGTAAGAAGGTTGTTAAATGAATCTGGCTTTTCCATTGACTTTGCTTGCCAGGACAGAAAAAATGATCACATGACCCTGGGACACTGCAGCTGTCATAAATATGAACCAGTTGCCAAGCATCTGTATTTTGATCATGTGATCATGGGGATGCTGTAATAGTCCTAAGCAGTGGTGGTATTCAACTGGTTCGGACCGGTTCCAGAGAACCGGTAGCGGAGATCGCAGGGGAGGGGGGCACGTCCACCAGCCCCGGCGTTATGCTGTCTTATTTAGTTATGTTTTCAAGGCTGGGCGCATGTGCAGACGGTGTGGTGAATTGGTGGTAAAAATAGGTGAAACCCACATCTGATCCTACATATGAAAAGTGGTCATAAGTACCTTTTTTCAGTGATGATGTAAGTTTGAACAGTCACTATTTTTATTTAGCCAATTCTACATGAATATAACAGTGCTGGAGGAACTGTAACTTTCAGGAACCTCAGTTTCTTAAACATAAGAGAAGGCTTAGATGTGCTACATGCCTGTATGCAAGACAAATGTGAAAACATGAGCAAGATTCTTGTGTTCTGCTCAGGGGTGGGTTCTACTTACCTTTACTACCGGTTCGCAATGGGATCGCTCATGCACGCGCCTTGTTTCTGTGCATGCGCAGATCGCCGATGACAACATCCGGGGTGGTGGGCAGGGACTCCTGCCAGTTTTACTACTGGTTCTTGCGAACTGGTCCAAACTAGGGGTAACCCACCACTGGTTCTGCTGCACATATTTCACCAAAGCTCACTTCAAGACCAATGTCACATTCCAATCTGTAAACAGTGGAGTTCAGATGAAGAAACCCTACATTCATTGTTTGCATTCTGCTGTGGTACCATCTGATACTTTTTGCCACCCGTTTTCTCATGCCATATAGTCCTGCAAAGAGATTCTCCAGTTAGAATAATCTAGTGCACCTTATTAAATACTGAGTGCTAATGAAGTTGTGTAAATGACTTGGTGGTGTTACTTTCTACAATATATGTAATATAAACAACAGAGTATATTGTGAAATCTTACTATTCAGGATTAAAGAGCAGCTAACTTGCTTGATTTTTTAAAAAAAAACAACAACTCACAAATAATGACAAAGGCACATGACTGGAGGGATAGCCCCCTGTGGATCAGAAGAAGATGTTTAATTCTTTCCTTCACCACCTTCATGCTTCATTTCCAGGGCTGTTTACTTGAAGAACCATTTGAGATCTTTTTCTTTAAAAATGATGAAATGGGAAGGAAAAGGTTAATATTTCAATTCTTGTATGATTTTTGCAATCCAAACCAATTTCTCTGCTTACTTTGGTGTAAAAAAGAGTAAGAAGCAGCTGCACATTTTATAATTGGCATAAAATTATAAATATATGGTTTGTACTGTTTTAAAAATGCCATCTTTTTAGTCATTCTCATTCATGCTGATGTAAGGGATATTGCTTCAATTTGTTTTTCCTCAATATTCAATGCTTTTCTTAATTACAGGGTGACCAATTTTGAATAATCTCTTTTTCACTCACTGGTCCTATCTCAAGTGTGTATGGCCTTGGGGCTTTAAACACTTCAGTTCAGTTCCAAAAAAAGAGATCTTGAGAGAACTTCTCCTATGGACGTTTTAACAAGGCTAAGGAAGAATAGAGAGGTATACAACAGAAAACTTAAATACCAGCACCCTCTACCTTTTAGTAGTAACTAAAACTGCATCAAATAAAATGTTAACTTTGCAGCGTGTTGGATGTTGCTTTTGGAGTTAGAGTGGCATGATTTGAGATGCAGTTGGCATTGACATTTATGGTATGCAAAGCTAATACAGACATTAAACATTTTGTGAAATGTGCCATATTAAGATTATAGAATAGATATAAACCTGGTTGTGCTCAAAAATACCTTTGTGGCTTTCAGCACAAGAAACATTTTATAAAAGAGTGCAGGAAAAGGGAGAAAAATGTACAATATCTCACTTTTGGGTTTGCTTTTTCCTTCTGTCTTTTCTTCTTTTTGCAAGGGAAGAAAGCTTTGGAAATAATTTTGTTGTTAGTTGCGAAGTCGTGTCCAACCCATCACGACCCCATGGACAATGTTTCTCCAGGCCTTCCTATCCTCTACCATCCTCTGGAGTCCATTTAAGCTCATGCCTACTGCTTCAGTGACTCATCCAGCCATCTCATTCTGTGTTGTCCCTTTCTTCTTTTGCCCTCAATCTTTCCCAGCATTAGGCTCTTCTCCAGTGAGTCCTTCCTTCTCATTAGGTGGCCAAAGTATTTGACTTTCATCTTCAGGATCTAACCTTCTAAAAAGCAGTCAGAGTTGATCTCCTCTAGGATTGAGGAGTGCAGTCCAAGGGACTTGCAGGAGTCTTCTCCAGCACCATAGTTCAAAGGCCTCAATTCTTTGGTGCTCAGCCTTTCTTATGGTCCAACTTTCAAAGCCATGAATTGCAACTGAGAAAACCATAGCCCTGACTATTCACACTTTTGTTGGCAGGATGATGTCTCTGCTTTTTAGTATGCTGTGTAGATTTGCCATAGCTTTCCTCTCCAGGATCAAGCATCTTTTAATTTCTTGGCTGCAGTCCCCATCTGCGGTGATCTTGGAGCCCAGGAAAATAAAATCTGTCATTTCTTCCCCATCAATTTGCCAGTAATTGAGAGGGCTGGATGCCATGATCTTAATTTTCTTAATGTTGAGTTTCAAATCAACTTTTGCACTCTCCTTCTTCACCCGCATCAAGAGGCTCTTTAGTTCCTCTTCGCTTTCTGCCATTAGAGTGGTATCATCTGCATATCTGAGGTTGTTGATATTTCTCCTGGCAATCTTAATTCCAACTTTTGATTCATCTAGCCCCGCCTTTCTCATGACATGCTCTGCATATAAGTTAAATAGGCAGGGTGACAGTATACAGCCTTGCCAGACTCCTTTCCCAATTTTGAACCAATCAGTGGATCCATGTCCAGTTCTCACTGTTGCTTCTTGACCTGCGTATAGGTTTCTCATATATTCATATAGGTTTCTCAAGAGACAAATTAGATAGTCTGGTACTCCCATCTTTTTAAGAACTTGCCACAATTTGTTGTGATCCACACAATCAAAGACTTTAGCATAGTCAATGAAGCAGAAGTAGATGTTTTTCTGGAACTCCCTAGCTTTCTCCATGATCCAGCGTATGTTGGCAATTTGATCTCTAGTTCCTCTGCCTCTTCAAAATCCTGCCTGTACTTCTGGTAGTTCTCGATCCACATACTACTGGAGCCTAGCTTGTAGGATTTTGAGCATAACTTTACTAGCATGTGAAATGAGTGCAATGGTGCAATAGTTTGAACATTTTTTGGCATTGCCTTTCTTTGGAATTGGAATGTAAACTGACCTTTTCCAATCCTGTGGCCACTGTTGAGTTTTCCAAATTTGCTGGCAAATTGAGTATAGCACTTTTACTGCATCATCTTTTAAGATTTTGAATAGCTCAGCTGGAACACTGTCTCCACTAGCTTTGTTGTTGCTCAGATTTCCTAAGGTCCATTTGACTTCACATTCTAGGATGTCTGGCTCGAGGTCAGTGACCACCCCATTGTGGTTATCAGGGATGTTAAGCTCATTCTTATAAAGTTCTTCTGTGTAATTTTGCAACCTTTTCTTAATCTCTTCTGCCCCTGTTAGGTGTCTGTCTTTTTGGTCCTTTATCATGCCCATCTTTGCATGAAACATTCCCTTCAAATCTCCAATTTTCTTGAAGAGATCTCTGGTCCTTCCTATTCTATTGTTTTCTTCTATTTCTTTGCATAGTTCATTTAAGAATGCATTCTTATCTCTTCTAGCTATTCTCTGGAATTCTGCATTCAACTGGACTGCATTCTCTTTCTCCCTTGCCTTTCGATTCCCTTCTTTCCTCAGCTATTTGGAAAGCTTTCCCAGACAACCATTTTGCTTTCTTGCCTTTCTTTTTCTTTGGGATGGTTTTAGTTGCTACGTCTTGTATAATGTTGCGAACCTCCGTCCATAGTTCTTCAGGCATTCTGTCTATCAGATCTAATTCCTTAAATCTATTTGTCACCTCTACTGTATATTCATCAGGGATATGATTTAGTTCATAACTGAGTGGCCTAGTGCTTTTCCCTACTTTCTTCAATTTAAGTCTAAATTTTGCAACAAGAAGTTCATGATCTGAGCCACAGTCGGCTCCTGGTCTGGTTTTTACTGACTGTATAGAATTTCTCCATCTTTGGCTGCACAGCACATAGTCAATCTTATTTCTGTGTTGACCATCTGGTGATATCCATGTGTAGAATCGTCTTTTGGTTTGCTGGAAAAGAGTGTTTCTATGACCATTGTATAATCTTGATAGAATTCTATTAGCCTGTGCCCTGCTTCATTTTGTACTCCAAGGCCAAACTTGTTTGTTATTCTGGTTATTTGGAAATATTAGAAGACCACTTTTGACATGTTAGAGCATTAGGTAGAGCTTTCAGATCAGATGGTAGAGCAGTATAAATTTTTTCAGAAATGTGACTAATTGAAATTCTTAAATTTTCAGTATCAGTTGACTCAGCCATACTTATTTGTGGATTGTAGCCTTAAGATTTTGAAAATATAATCTTTTAATATTTGACTGACAATGATTTAAAGGCCAGGAAAAGAAGATTAAACAATATAGTCAAGCAATCTGAGAGACATTTTCGTGATCCAATAAATTCTCTGCAAGCAAAGTACAAGATCAGTGTATTCCAAGTATTTCAAAGGCATTTTCTTTGTAATCTGTGTCTGTGTTCTTCAAAGTCAAATCATTATACTAAAAACAGGAGAAAGCCCAATATTGCCATCCACCAGTAATGTTGCTTGCTTTTACCAGTCCTCTCTTGCATTCTTGCATGCAATTGTATCATTCTTCATTTCCAGCTAAGCCTGGAAGTCTGGAAAAGTTATTTTAAAATTCCAACAGGATCCCCCAGTAGATTTTGTTGGAAATATAACATTAGTGGTTCCTAGCATCCCAACATTCTTAGGTAAGCATGCATCTTTTAGTGGCACAGACATTAAAATTCCAAAGATGCTTTTTCAAGAGGCAACTGGATTTTCAGCTGAAGAAGCTTCTTGGATGAGAAGTGAAACATCTTCAAAAAAAAAAAAAAAAAACCACCAGAAAGTCCAGTTGCCTTTTGAAAAACCACCTTTGGGACAACCATAACCTGGATGGCTGAGAATCTCCATAGCCACAAACATTAAAGTCTCTTGATGAGATTCCTCTAAAATCCAAACATCTATGGGGTAATTCTGTGGGAGGAGAGAATCACTCTAGATTCTTTCTGACATACAGATCTTAATTAGAGTGTGCACTTTGGAATGTTTCTCAGGTTCAAGCAGCTAACTCCTACATGATTCAGAAAAAGACAGATTTGTATAGGAAATTGCAGACTAGTGCCATGTATAAATCCCTGGGCCCTGCAAGATATCTTGCAAGATTATAACCAGTCTAAGACTCACTAGCTTCCTAGTGAAGTTGATTTGCTGGTCTGGCCTACTTAGCGAGACTGACAACAATTGTACAAGTTTTGTTGTGCTGTCATTCTTCCCTCTTTTTAGTGAATTAGGAAGGTTTCCCTTTTCTGTCTATTGTGGACTTGAGATAGATTTCACGCCCTCCTCACTTAGGTAGCAAAACTTGAATATCTGCATGAAGGTCAAATTTACTTTTTACAGGGACGGTCTTGGGATAAATTGTAGAGCAAACTAGAAGATTGAGACTGTGATGGGCAGAGGGCAATATGGCAGGATCCTGAGAAGTAGACTGTCTTCAGAGCTTTTGTTGGTTTAGAGCAATCCTAGCATCCAGTCTCAGGATTGCCCATCAGGACTAGGCTATAGGATACGTGGTGGCTTCTGGCTTCAATTGGTGAATGTCATGTTGATCTGTAATAAATATGTTCTTATCTGCAATTTAATAGTAATTGTGGCAGCTGACATGCTTTGCATTACTCAAACCTGGTTGGCTCAAAATTGGAAGGTTCCTCTCTTGAAAATATGGGTTTTGAGCCTGATGACTCTGGGTAGCAATTATAATTTTGCAAGGAGTTCATGATTTAACCTTTAGTCAGCACCAGAAGTGCTAACTAAATAACCTGTCCACCTTTCTTTGCAGAATACATAAACTGTTTGATTTCAGTGTTGCACATCTGGCATTGTTCATGTGTGGACTCACTTCACATTCTGAGATCAAATTTTCCCATTATCTCAGATACCTTTTTTAAAAAAGCATTCTATCAAATTTCAACTTTTAGTTCCTTTGGATCTGTGACTGGAGCATAGACCTAAATTAGCATAATATTGATTAACTTGCCTTGAACTTAAATTGAAATCATCTTATCATGGGGAGGGGGGGAGGGGGGAAAGGTTGTATCTGAGGTCAGATTTTTGACACCCTTTTGTTAATAAAGGTTGTTAATGAATTTCTTCTTCACCTCCTTTGTCTGCAACAGAAGATATAATGCTTCTCTGATGTGAAATGACCCATTTCAGTCAATTTCAGTTTGTTGATTCCCAGAATGTCAATGTTCAGTCTTGACATTTCTGCTGTGACAACATCAAATTTTCTTAGTTCATGGTTCTACTATTCCACATCCCTATGGTGTACACACACACACACACACACACACACACACACACAGCATAGAGCTTTTATTTTGCCTATGGACACATCAGCAGCTAGACATCTTTTCAACTTTAATCCAGCCACATCTTAAAGCAGCAGCACTACACAAAATTGCCCTCTCCTCTTTTTCAGTGGATATATTTCATAAGGCAGTCATGGGGAACTAATCTTGTAGTATCTTGGCAGAAATCTAGAATTAGTTGCCATTTCCTTCTGTAGTGAATTGTATTTAGACTAAATGCTAACGTTGTTATATCATCCTTCATTATCTTGTTCACAAAGTAATAGGGTGCATGTCTTCACAGCTATTTTTTTTGAAAGCCAAATTGACTTGACACTTCCAGAAAGTTGACTGTCTCTGCTACACACAGCTCCTTAACCTACTTTGCATCAGAATTGCTGAATTGCAAAAATGAGGTTATTGCAGAAGATGATCTTTACCTTGAAGCGCTAAATCTTGGACGGTGACTTGCTGTATTGTACTTTCAGCTCCTTTCTGCTTTTCTTCTAGCCTGGGGGACAGCTCTAAGCTACAGGCTTGAATTAGCTACTTGATGCTGCAGGAAGCATTCAGATCCCAATTGAGTCAATTCATCCTGTCTTGCTAAAAAGGATCAACAGACTAATGATTGCTCTTCTAATAGAACTCATCTTATTATTGTTCAGGAATTTTAGAAGGATAAGATTAGAGGGTTCATCCCCATGTATTATGGAATGCAACAGAAGGGAGAAGGGGGCTGGATTCTGTGTGTCCCATTTTTGTGTGGCACTCTCTCCTCAATGCTAGTGGCTGCCACTGCTCCCTTCTCCCTCTCCATCTCTGCTGCTGGGCAATCCCATGCATAGAAGTGGGCTAGCAGAGAGGACAGAGTGTGAGGTTGCTGCTTCTGGGATGAGGGGACGCAGGAAGCATCTGGGTCCAGCTTACCCAGCTTCTCTTCCTCTCACAGCCAGCTTTCCCAGTCTAGCTTGATGCAGTCTCTCTCTCTCTCACACACACACACGTTAGACCTTTCTTTCCTTCCACACACCCCCAACCTAGATTCCCTCCCCAACCCTGCCTGTCCCATACAGGTACCACTCAGACAAGTGACATAGAGTTGGCCATGCCCACTCAGTCACATGACACCTCCCCCAGCCACACATGCCAAACATGCCCAGCCAATCATTAGGGCAGAGAACCAGTTGTTACAAAAATTTGGAGCCCACCGAGGGGTGAAATGCTACTGGTTCAGACCGGTTCAGGCAAACCGGTAGTAATCATCCCTGGTGGCCCCGCCCCCACCCGCCTGGTCACCTGGTCGCCTGCTCACCGCTTCCGGCTTGCTGGGTGCTTCTGGCTCGCTTGGTGCTTCTGGCCCACCCCACACCTGCCCTATATAAGGAGGCTCAGCTGCGGCGGTGCTTCCCACCAGTGAAGAAGCAAAGCAAGAGGTGTAGAAGCTGCAGGTGGGCAGCAGGCAGCAGGCCCCCCACGTGAGGAGAGGCTCAGCCACACCACCATGGAGTCCGCAGCGCTTTCCCTTTGGCCTGGGCAGTGGTGCTTATCTGGGCAGGCCAGTGCAGCCTACATCCAGCCCATGACTGGGGATGTGCCGCTTCTGGGCTGAGCTGCCCGCCCTCCCAGAGCACTTTCTTCCTTCTCCCACAGCAGCCGCTGCTCAGACCAGGTGTGTGTGTGTGTGTGAAAGAGAGAGAGAGATAGTGTGTGTGTGTGTGTGTGTGTGTGTGTGAGAGAGAGAGAGAGAGAGAGAGAGAGAGAGAGAGAGAGAGAGAGAGAAAGAAAGAAAGAAAGAAAGAAAGAAAGAAAGAAAGAAAGAAAGAAAGAAGAAAGAAAGAGGAAGGGAGAGAGAGAGAGAGAGAGAAGAAAGAAAGAGTGATGTGAGTGATGTCATGTTGGCCACCTGGTCATTTGACCGCCAAGCCATGCCCGCCAAACCATGCCCCCAGAACCAGTGGTGAAAATTTTTAGACTTCACCACTGAGTCCACCACTGATTCTTTTCATGGTGTTTATGGTGTGATCTAATGGTATAAGTTTGGCCCTGTTGAAAACAGAAAATTGGATTAATCCTCGGATTATTTTCTCTCTGTTATAGTGAATAGTTAAGGAGGTGAGAGCTTTTCCCTCTAAGATGGGGTAAGCAGTGCCCCATTGGACATGTGAACCCTCAGCCCTATTTTCAAAGCATCTATATGACACTGCCAAAATTGGCTGCAAAGTTATGTTTTCACCTTGTGATTTCTCAGAATTTTTATATAAATGTAAGGAGGAGAGCAGCACTGCTATTGCATTAATATAAGAGCATCAACTTTCTCCATTTGTATGCTATGTGCCTATCAACTATTATCTTTAGAAAAGGTCACATTCACAGGGCAGGTATGAAAATGACTAGTCTTTTTAGAACCAGCAAACTAAAGTTAAAAGAAATATTGCAGTGCGGTGATCTCCTGCTCTGTTGACAGATTTTTTTCTTCCCTTGATTTTCTGTTTCCTTTTCTCCACAAAATACATCCAATATATCAAGACTTTTGGGAAATGTAGAAAAAAGGTTCATTATTTAAGTTTTTCTCCCTGCATGCTTATGGTACTTCTACAGCCTTGAGTTCTCCCAAGTCCCTTGTACAGCGATAATGCCCTTTTGGCTGCTTAATAATTCCCAGCAGAAATGTGCAAGTTAAAGAAAGAGTGAATTTTCTCAACAATTCAATGTAGTTCCCCCTTGTGAAATGCAGCATACAAAACACTGGAGACTGGTGACATAAATTTTCAATACATAAAATTGCAGTAATCGGAAATAGAACTGCTTTTGTTTTGATGGAATACCACCCATATCAAAGAACCTGCTGGCTATGTTAGTAAATTTATTTTATTTATTTATTAGTTCGATTTATATGCCGCCCTTTTCCGGAGACTCAGGGAGGCTTACAATGCGTTAAGCAATAGCCTTCATACTTTTGTATATACCTGCTTAGTAGGGCTTTCGGCCCCTCAAGCGGTGTTCTTTTTTATACAAAGTCAGCTTATTGCCCCCACAATCCGGGTCCTCATTTTACCTACCTCGGAAGGATGGAAGGCTGAGTCAACCTTGAGCCTGGTGAGATTTGAACTTGCAGTAATTGCAGGCAGCTGGCAACTAAGTGCTATTTTAACAGCACTTAGTCCACTGCGCCACCAAGGGTCTTATTATAAATTATCATAGAATAAAAGTTTATTATTTCTGTTCATTTGATGACCATACCATTTCATGAACTTAAACTTGAATTATCACAGTGTAAACAAACACACACTCCTCCCCTTCCATCACCCAGCCAGATGAGAATATATTGGAATCATCATTCAGATAAGCTTTTTTTTTTAAGCACTTTTCTTAAAGCGTATTCACACGATTAAGTTAAAAGAAGTTCAGATTTCTCTTGGATACTATTGTTCTGTAAATAGTATTCTATAACTGCATTCCAAAATGTTTCAGGTTAATGGCAACTTCTTGGATGAAAAAAGGGATTATAATCAGTGGTGGGTTTCAATTTTTTTTTTACTACCGGTTCTGTGGGTGTGGCTTGGTGGGCATGGCAGGGAAAGGATACTGTAAAATCTCCATTCCCACCTCACTCCAGGGGAAGGTTACTGCAAAATCCCCATTTCCTCCCAATCAGCTGGGACTTGGAAAACAGAGAATAGATGGGGGTGGGGCCAGTCAGAGGTGGTATTTACCGCTTCTCCGAACTACACAAAATTTCCGTTACTGGTTCTCCAGAACTGGTCAAAACCTGCTGAAACCCAACTCTGATTATGATGCATAAAGCATTTCATCTTATTTTCCTTGTCTTTGTTTTTTCCTTGTAGAGTTTGAGGAAGGGGGTGGGTATTTATGGAAAACACATACACACCACACACAACCAGATGCACACAAATATCTGGTTTTGAATAAATTCATATTCCAAAAGAGTGCTTAAAAGGTTTTCTGATATGAGCACTATACAACCAGTGTTTTTCTAGGGCAAAACTTCTATTTCCTAAGGAAATAGCCTTATGACTTGTCATTTTGTTTAACATGGCTATTTTCAAATAAGTAGAATAAAGGATCTGGAAGAGATTTAGCTGTAAGCCTTGTCACTCACCACATTTAGGTCTTTAATTTAGCATCTCGGGTATACTATTGTATGAACATTTAATAGCTGATTGATAATTATACATTGTATTCCCTTTAGCCTAGATCAATCTCTTGGGATTATATAGACAAATTGATTTGTTTTCTTCTTCATATGGACATAGTCATTACCTCTGTCTTGGATGGATGTCCTGGTAGTCTCCCAACTAAATATTAATCAAACCTAATTCTGCTTAGCTTTTTTGAGATCAGCTAAGAACAACTAGATTCTGCCATCTGCTACAAAAACAGCAACCCTGCTTTAAATACTGTAATTCCAGGAAATAAATATGCATTCATTTCTCAGTATCTGAGTGCACACATTTGGGCAATCTAATGCAAATATCCAAGGTACCAGATTTGAAAATAAATTTGTTTTACATATGGAATGCAAATTTGGTATAATTATTGCATACGCAATAATTATAACCTTTAACTGAGCCTTAAACTTTAAGTTACTAGAAATAGATGTAGTAAGTGCTATATAGATTAGCATCAGAGCATGAAAATTGATGTCCATAACCACTAAACTGAGAATCACAGCTCTTTCTGACTGTCTAAATAGCACTTGCTTTTGCTTGCATTCTCCAAATATTTTTGATATGAGGACTTCAATGCAGCTGTTAAATTCAACCCTTACAATTATTTTTTTTTCCAGACAGGTATGATACCCAAGTGAATGATAACCCAGAGATAAAAAAAGAGATGCAAATTAGCATTGAAAGTACCATACAGGACTTGCCACAGACTGCTGTGACAGCAAGAACAGAGTTTGCAGATAAGAGCAGAGCACCTTAGTAATATAAAACTTCCATCTTTCAGTTTGATTTTTCAGACAGATGCCTGATTTATTTTCCTTTAACTCAAATTCTGAAACGGGGAGGGACAATACTTTAAGATCTCAAAATAATAACCACTAGGATCAATTCATCTTGTTATTAGATTGAAAGGATTCTTGTGCAATCCTGGAAATACTCTAGTATTTTTCTCAAGTTTTTCTGGTACTGTCGAACATTAATTTGGATAAACCTGCTCTAGAGGAAGATGAATGCAATCCTGGCAGATGGTGACAGAAGTTAGATTACAATCACCCTAAGCACAAAAGTGATGCAGGAAGAGAAATAAGAAGGAAAGCTACTCTATATAAATACAGAGCAAACCCAATTGCCTTCCAGCACTGAAAATGTTACTTAGCCAGGTAATGAAACATTTGCACGAAAACAACAAAGCTCAGAAAGCATCAAGGACTCCACAAAGAACAATATGTAATAAGTGATATTGGGTTTCATCACTGTGTGCGAAATCTTTAGTGCTTCCTTTTGCAGGGAAGAAATGTAGGAGAGGCAAAAGCTATCTAATTCAATCTCAGCTGAAAGAGCCCAGTAATAGGAATAGAGAGAGATCCTTGGCACTTATTACTGGTACAGCTAAAGTTAAATGTCTTTAGGGAGAATAATTATGTAACTTGAACTCATCTAACTAGCTTGTCTGAAGTTGGCCAATGTATCTTTTCTAACCACCCAGAGATGGTTAGAAGTGCAAATTGAAAACCTCTCTTCTGACACCAATTAATGCCAAATAACAAAAACATTACCAAGTGTTCTTGATCAACAATATTCTCCCCCTCCCACTTTTATTGGAATAATAAACAACAATATTTGAAATTCTTCCACAACCCAAAGTTCTGCTTGTACTTTTTACTGCTGTCATGTAAGAAGACTTATTAAAGGCTATAATGTAGATATGCAGCAGCAGCATTTTTTTATCTCAGTCAGTGACCCTTTTCTAGACAGGTGCTTATTAATGAAAGCTGTACAATTTGCTTAACAGACTTTTAAATTTTATACAAAGGTTTTGTGTGTGAAATTCGGGACTTTAGAAGTTCTGATTCCCATGCCTCCTTGACTGCATATATTTGTGAGTGACTGGTGCATATTTGACCTGTCTATTAATATAGACTATGCCAGCACCCTTTGGACTGGCCAATCACAGATAATGCAGATGCAGCCTGAGGCATCAAGTTTCCTGTGCATGCGAATGCAGTATATAAAACCAGAAGTACTGCAGATAGTTGGGCTTGCTCTACTTTTGATATCTTTCTCTTTAATTAAATTGTAATCCATCTGGGGAAAAATTCTTCTTGTAACTAGAGGAAAGCATATATCCGCCCCATTTGAGATTTTAGATCTGCTGTTTGAGTAGGTGAATGTGTAAAACATTTTTGTTTTTAAAATCATGGCTCAGAGCATATCATGAGCAGTTAAATTGTGTAATAATTAATACTCAGAGGCAGAACAGAGAGTTAACGCTTGTACTACTTACTCAAATGAGAAGGTCACTTATGGATTTAGAATTGTCTTTGTTTTATTTCAAAGAGTCTTTAATGGAAATGTCTGTTTCAATTGTAATTCTAAGATGAGATCCATCTAATCTTTTGTTCTGGCATTTTGTTCTTTTTCTTCCTTTCTGTAGAAACATGTAAAGAAACCTGCTGTGGCTAGAGTTGCACACAGGGAGTTTTGAGATATATGCTCCCTTTCTCCCTTGCTCTTCTCCACAGGATGGAACAGAGAAAGCTCTGGCCTCGGACATGGGACTCCGATGGCTGGTCAGTGGCCCTGGTGTTTCTTTTCTTAGTCTTTTCACAGAACATTAACAGCACTACTATCTATAATACGTTTCATCCTGAGAACCGTGATTGGACTTTCAATCACTTGACAGTCCATCAGACGACTGGGGCTGTCTATGTGGGAGCCATCAATCGGGTTTACAAGCTGTCTGGAAACTTGACTGTCTTGGTAGATCACAAGACAGGTCCTGAGGAAGACAACAAGTCCTGCTACCCACCACTTATTGTGCAACCTTGTACTGAGATCCTGACTCTGACGAACAATGTTAACAAGCTCCTGATCATTGATTACTCAGAAAATAGGCTGCTGGCCTGTGGGAGTCTCTATCAAGGCGTCTGTAAATTGCTGCGCCTGGATGACCTCTTCATCTTAGTAGAGCCATCTCACAAGAAAGAACACTATCTTTCCAGTGTCAACAAGACTGGCACTATGTATGGAGTTATAGTTCGTTCTGAGGGAGAAGACGGGAAGCTGTTCATTGGCACAGCAGTGGATGGTAAACAGGATTACTTTCCCACCCTCTCTAGCCGAAAGCTGCCTCGTGACCCAGAATCCTCAGCTATGTTGGATTATGAGCTCCACAGTGATTTTGTTTCATCACTAATCAAAATCCCTTCAGATACATTGGCCTTAGTCTCTCACTTTGATATCTTCTATATCTATGGATTTGCCAGTGGAAATTTCGTTTATTTTCTGACTGTCCAGCCAGAAACGCCTGAAGGTGTGTCTATCAATTCAGCTAGTGACCTTTTCTACACATCTCGGATTGTGCGTCTCTGCAAGGATGACCCTAAATTCCACTCCTATGTTTCTCTACCCTTTGGTTGTGTCAAAGGTGATGTGGAATACCGTCTACTACAGGCAGCTTCCCTTTCTAAGCCAGGGGAGGTACTTGCCAGATCCCTGAACATCACTGCCGAGGATGATGTCCTTTTTGCCATTTTTTCCAAGGGACAAAAACAGTATCACCATCCCCCTGATGACTCTGCTCTTTGCATCTTTCCCATCCGTGCAATCAATGCCCAAATTAAGGACCGGCTACAATCTTGCTACCAGGGGGAAGGCAACTTGGAACTCAACTGGCTACTTGGGAAAGATGTCCAATGTACCAAGGCGGTAAGAATGATTACTGTATTTTAAATAGGGTTACTTAAGGAAGGTATGGAGCATATTAGCAGTAGCACTGTTAAAAATTGTGGGATTTAAGTATTTGCTTCCTGGCAAGAAGTTTGAGGAGGTTCTGAAAGAGAAACCAGATTTAAGTGTTAGCTCAGTTTTTAATTCATCTCAGGATAATGTTTTTTCGACATATTTTCTGGCAGGAATTAAAAAGACTGCTGCTGAAGTTTCAACTTGATTTACCCATTGTGTAGAATAGGTATGAGTGGAAATGATCAAACATTTTCCCACTTGTAGGAGTCGTGATTACACATGATTTTTTTCTGCATGAAATTGTAATTCATTCATGTATTATAATAATAGAAAAGCGAAGTTTGTATTGGCTAAAAGTCATTTTGTTACTAAAACAATGGGACAAAAGGAAGAAATAATTGGTTTGGAGGTCTTACATTATTTTAATATGTATAAATAATTATAACATTTATTCAATAATACTTATTGAATATTTTATTCTATATATTTATTCTTTATATATTTAATTATAATATATTTAACTCTCTATACACAGAAACTCAAGGTTTCTGTGAACAAACATCACTGACAATTTTAATGACATTTTATATTCTTTGTCTTGATTAATACAGCTGGCCCAGGATAATAAATGCAAGAGTTATATGTCCCCCCACCATCTTTATCAAAATAAAAACAAATTGATTTCTATATCAGAGCATATAAAGAAAATGAAGTGGCTTTTAAAGACATTGCTTTTAATGTTTTACATGCATGTAGCCTAACTACACAAGTACCATAATCAATACTGTTAACACGAAGCTCCTTTGCTTATATTCTGCTTTTGTACTCCTCAAGTATTTGGTTAATGGGGAATAGGATGTCTAACCATACAGATTCTGATTAGATAAGGAGACATTTTCTACTGGTTGTTTAGGATACCTTCTCCAATCTATTGCCCTACAAAATATTAAACTGCATTTCCTATTATTGGCAGTAAGTATAATATATTTCTGTGTACTTCAAATGTAGTAGGATAAAGTTAGTTTACAACATTTTGCTGGAGTAAAATGATGCAGACCATCCTGCCTCAAATTGTCATGTCCTTAACTAGTTCCTTCCTAGAGAAGGTGTCAGAAAGAATGGAATGTTAATGCTTCCCATTAAAGCAGATATGTATGGGATAAAATTGGCTGTTTCTAGGAAAAGACAAAATTCTGACAAGAAGAAAATCATAGTTTGTTTTCTTCAAGGTTCAGGAATCTGGCCTACTTTCAACATAGCAATAGCACTTAGACTTACTGTATATACCGCTTCACAGTGCTTTTACAGCCCTCTCTAAGTGGTTTACAGAATCAACGTTATTGCCCCCAACAATCTGGGTCCTCATCTTACCCACCTTGGAAGGATGGAAGGCTGAGTCAACCTTGTTAGTAACATGTTACTAACCATCAATTTATATTTTGAGGAGAATGATTGAGAAGAAATAGGAAATATATTAATTATATTGCTTTATTGCTTATACTGGTTTGCACTGTATAATTATATTTATTTACCAGCACTGCACTTAATTATAATTATACTCAAGATAAAAACTAGTGAGATTCAGAGAGTGCTTATGCTGAACTGAGAATTAATTTCTTCACAACATTACGGAAAGGCCAAAGAGATATTTTACCAAATGACTTGCACAGGCTTATTTCTTATGCAATTTTCAGAATGCCAGCATTCATTCCTAATGCAGATTTTGTGAAAACTTTCAGCCAGTTCCAATAGATGACAACTTTTGTGGATTGGACATTAATCAGCCACTGGGAGGCTCCATGCCAGTAGAGGGAGTGACCCTCTATACATCCAGTCGTGATCGGATGACTTCTGTTACATCATATGTCTACAATGGCTACAGTGTGGTGTTTGTGGGTACCAAGAGTGGCAAGTTAAAGAAGGTAAGACAACTATTTACTTTAGACATTTCATTTCTCTATGGGTATTGATGGTTAAAGGTTTTACAAAATTTTATTTTGCATATTTTCAACCGATATTCAGTTCATCTATTTATGTATTAGATTTTTATCCTGTCTTTATTTTTTCTTAACTCAAGATGGCAATGGCATGCATACCAAGTGCTCTTGTTTCTTATATCTCACACAATGACTATACTGTAAGGTGGATGGGCTAAGAGAGACTTACTGGCTCAAAGTCACTCAGGTGGCTTCCCCGCCTAAGGAAATATATATTGCTTTAGAGCAGCCTTTTTCAGCTTTTTATTCTGGAAGAACCCTTAAAATGATTTTTGGGCTCAGAAATCCCAAAATAAATTGCAAAAACTTCACAAAATATTTTACTTATAACCTGTTCAACCCATATTTGCAATATTTATGTTTACAACAAGTGGCAAGCCAGCAACTGAGTTGCAGCATAAAAATTCCCACTACTATGAATGTAAGCATTGTAAGGCACATCAATTCAATTTTTTTTCAGTCACAATCTCTCATGAAACTCCTACTAAATTCCAGTTAAGAAAGGCTGCTCTAGGAAAAAGAGAACTGAGAATTTTGTTTGATATTGTTTATTGGTTTGAAAAATGAGAACTGAGAACATGTTTTGAGCATTTGGTCATGCAATGGGTTTCTATCCTTACTTTAATTTTGAATTATCTGGGGAATGTTTGATTCTCAAATATCTTTTTTCTTATACAATCATATCTCTAGTCAACCCTAATTTCTCTGCCTACTTTTGCTTCCCCAAATCATAAAGATCCATGGATTATTTTATGATTAGGAAGCAAGTACAGCCAAGGAGTATGAAGAGTGTTGGAGACGTATGTAAATTTAAAGTAGCAAAAACAGACATCAGAAGCCTATGCTATAGTATATAAGAATTAAATATTCAAATTCTTGTGGTTTTGGTTTTTTAAAAAATCAAAATACTCCTGGGTTAATCTGAGTTAATATTTCTGTTTCATTTGCTAAATAATCACTTTATTGTTATATTTTTAAAAGACATATTTATTTTAATATACTTTTCAAACACGATCTAAGTTTGATTCTCTTTCTGCTATGGGGCACACAATTTTTCAGGGCTATCCCAATTATTTGCACTTGTTCTTTTGAAAACATGCTGTTAAAACATCACCATTACTACTACTACAATCATGTCAAGAGTGCCTAATGATTTCTGGGTTGAATGGGGGTTTTACACTAAAGAATCTATGAAACTGGAGAAACATGCAGATTTTCAGTATTAAAATCACATTTGATTTTTCAGATTTTCGGTATTAAAATCACATTTGAATACTTTTATTATCTAGAAGATATGCTATTTTTAAGGCTCGTTTCTTTATGCTTGATCACATATTTTTGTACAGTATGGATAGAATAATTAATTTCTTCTGACTTATCATCTGTAAATGTCTCTTAAAATTTGGAAACATGCATACTTGATTTCACTTTTCTTTTTAGCAGTGGAAATCCTGATGTTGACAGTAATCTCCTTACAATATTTAAGAGGAATATATGAGTTAATATTGGTAATGGTAGCATTTTTAAAATGCGTAGTCTAATTCAGGCATTGCTATTTTACACTCTAATCTTGCTGTTCACCAATCTGCACTTTCTATGGACTTTATCCTATGACTAACTGACCCATTAGATAAAATTCCTTATAGCCTTTGTTGTAAAAGCAAACTACTTGCCCAAGGGGCATTTTTCATTCCTTTGCTTTTAAACAAAGGCTTCTTTTTTTCCTGAAACTTAGGAAGTGAAGAGGTAATTCATTGTGGCTTTTTCTTCACACTATTCATGGTAAAGCAGTAAAGCTCTGTGGTAAATTAGATGTTCACATAAATTTAAACTTTCCATTCCAACAGCTTTAGAAATTGGTAATTTCAATCAGTTATGGACATAACCTCATTGCTGAGTGATATCATTTCCCATTTGGCTGTTGAGAATGAATCCTGATACGCCATCATAAGTCGTAATAATATTCTCTTAGGAGTAGAGGAAGGAATAGGACAGTGATTTTTAGATTTGTTTGCCTCCCAATGCAGGTTCCATGCATCTAAAAATCTGCTCCGGAGTGTTGGATAAGGTTTTAAAAATCTAGATAATCATTGTGCAGCAGCAAAGAAACACAGAAAACTCTAAACTCTTTGCTTCTATCTAGAGGTCATATGGATTTTTCCAGCCCAAATATAGTACTTCAGCAGAGGTGGGTTTCAGCAGGTTCTGACCAGTTCTGGAGAACCGGTAGTGGAAATTTTGAGTATTTCGGAAAACCGGTAGTAAAAATTCTGACTGGCCCCATCCCCATCTATTCTCTGCCTCCCAAGTCCCAGCTGATCAGGAGGAAATGGGGATTTTGCAGTATCCTTCCCCTGGAGTGGGGTGGAAATGGATATTTTACAATATCTTTCCCCTGCCATGCCCACCAAGCCACACCCACAGAACCGGTAGTAAAAAAATTTGAAACCCACCACTGAGCTGCAGAACATATAAAGTGAAAGGAGAAGCTATAGAAGGAAGTATGATCAAATGTAATGAATTAACTAATGAATGTAATGTAATTTGTTACATTAACTAACATAATGAATCTTAGTTAAGGAATTAGGCATGTTATGGCTGAATTCACAGGGCATCCTAGGTCATCATTTGTTTGGCTGTGATTTGTTTCGCCATGGTTTTTTAAATAAGCAATAATTGGCTGAGCTGAAACATTATGTTAAAGCAAAAGCCCTGATTTCCAAACCGCAAATTTACATTTATATGACATGTTGGAGCAAAATTGAGAAAACCTCATTATGGTTGTGTGGTATTAATTCTGCCAACAGGTTTGCTTTCCAGTTATAACTGTAATTCACATGATGACACAAGCATGTTTTAGGAAAGCAGGTCTGCTCATTTTTCACCACCATAAAGTCAAGTGATATTAGACTAAAAGTTCATGAGTTGGTGCATGAGATGGATACCACAGGGCAGTACAACCCCTTGTAATTATTCACAAGCAAGACCCATGTGTTCCTTAGAACATAATCCCACACAATTGTTAATATATACTTGCACAGAATTTTTCTTAATGTGTTCAATTAGTCTATATTTTGGTAGACCCATTTCCTGAAAATAGTTGCACTGAATATAAAGGCAATTGAGCTCTTGACCTTCAGCTTAATTTCAAGACTACAGATGGTTTGTGACTCCATAATTGTTAGATTACCAGTAACGTCCTTAATATTGACCACAACTACTAGTAGTACTGTGTACGGTTCTTTACCTCTTCATCTCTGTACTCTGTTTGAAACAACATTTCTCAAAGGTATACCAACTGAATAGTGTGTGGCATCAGTGTATATGTGGGTGTGCTTAGGCTACTGCAGTTTTAGCTGGAAAGTCTTTACTTTAAAATGCACTTAAAGAGAGTAGCTTGTATGTGAATTTTGGTAATTTAATGTTCCAAGGGAAATTGTGTTCTATTAATTATGTAGGATTACTAAAGGACTGTTCATTTTGGGATGGTTTAATCCCTAATGGCATTTTTATAGAGGAAACTTTTTAAACAAATACATTTTTGATGCCAAGTCTATTTATAGGAATTAGGCTGCTGTGCTGTTATTACAGAGTCACATAGGGTCATCACATTTGGGTTAAAAAACTTCAACTCTCCAAATTCCTCTTGCCAGTTAAAGTCCACCCATCTTAAAGTTGCTGACACTGAGAAACACTGTTCTAGAGTAATATATAAAAAGATGAAATGTGTATCAATGTTAATGCCTGTTACATTCAAGAAGTCAGGAAATATTTGTTCGAAATTAGAACAAATTCTAAGATTCTAAAAAAATCTAAACAAAATTCTAAATTCTAAAAACCCTAAACAAAAAATAATATATTAGCATGGGTGTTAATCAGAATTATTAGGAGTGGAGTGGGATGCTTTTTGCAGCAATCTTGCTTAAAATCATGTTTTTCAAAGCAGGAATTAAGCAACTTATTGTCAGGAACCAGGGCAGGGGGATTTGGCTGTCACTAACCCAGTGACCCTGATTGAAATTGCTGATTTTCTCATCACTACATTTTAGTTGTGGAAAGAAACTCTGAGTTTTGAGGGAAATTGCCAGATATAGTACAAACGTGCCATTCAAGTAAGGGTGAATTTATTTAAAAATGAAGATATTGAGTTGTACCAATGATTTCTCCTTGTAAAAGAATTGCAGTACTTTAGAGTTTTAAGAACTTGCCAGTCTTAAAACGTTATGGCGTAAAAAGTGATGTGTAAAATATATACACAGTTTTAAAAATTATTACTTGATGATCAGTCTGAGCCAATAAGAGTTCAGAACTGGCAATCTTGATTGCCAGAATAATCCATTAGTTGTGGTCTTCTGCTGAATGGGGTTTTTTTTTTCTTTTTTTGCCCTAAGGGGATTTTCTTGCTGGAAAGGATTTGGGAAGCTGATTCTGACCATATCATTTTCTAAACATATCTCTGTGCCTTCAGAGGATTCATCGCTGAGAACATTGCATTCCTATGGCAATATGCTACTTCCTCTTAATCGATTAGTCAGTTTCTGTGAAATCCTCATTACTAATCTATTTATTTTTCTCTATTAGCTTCTATGTTGTAAAACATCTAACTGTGGTTGAAGAAACAGCAGAGCTTCCCTTGTGTAGGCTATATCATATCCTGATAAATGGTGTATTTAATTTGCCTAAATTTAACCTCAAAACATTCCATCTTAAAGCTAAACAGAACATTATGATATTCTGCTTTAGTTGTAGTAAAGCAATATATAAATGTCCTGGTAACAATACCCTCAATATTGGAAGAAAATCAACATTGATAACAATTCATTATCGATACCAACAGCTCTTTAGGTACCCTTGGGATTTGCTGGGTCTTGGCTGATTGCACATGAGGAAAGTAGGAATGAAGATGAAAGTTTAATTCTGAAACCTACAAATTAATACATTTACCAGTGCCGGAAATGCCTTTATCCTACTTACATTGTTTCATTCTCAAAAAAAAGTAGACCTTGTTCTTGTTGGTGTTTCCATTGAAACTTTTGTGGAGTTGCCACAGCTCATAGAGATTTACAGAGGGATTGGAAAAGGGTCCTCCTCCATTTCTTATCATCCCACATTTTCCTATAATGTCTCCTTTGTTTTATTCTCCACCCCCCCCCAGTGGTGGGTTGCCCCCGGTTTGGACCAGTTCACAAGAACCAGTAGTAAAAATGGCAGGAGGCTCCGCCCACCGCCCCGGATGTCGTCATAGGTGATCTGTGCATGCGCAGCTTAATAAAGCAGCTTAGAATTCTGGATCTCTGGTGAATATAATGGATCACTTTTGTGGATAATTCCTTTTTTGTGCCCCCCCTCCAATATTTTATGGAAAGGGTTAGGGTTAGGGTTTTCCCTGTAAAAATCATCTAGGATGGTTTCATTTGGGATAAAATCAGACTAACAATATTTAACTTCCTGGCTTTGGTGAGCACAGTTTTCCAGTAGGAAAGCACAGTTTAAGATGAAAGAACAAACAAAGGAGACTGAAAACTCAATGCTTGTTTAAGAAACTAGCATTTGATCATTGTGATTCAAGCCTGATTCTTTGGGAGATGTGGAAAAACTTTAGTTCTGCCACCAACTGCAAGGAGGCGTGCAATTGCATGCATATGAGAGAGTTGTGGGGTGATATTCAGTGCTGTGTTCTCTGTGGCTATGAAACCCCTCCCCATCTTTTCTCCACCAACGTGCCAGTCACAGCTATAACTGACTTCTGGAAAAAGGGGATTCTGTCTGCTCTTAAAAAGCCAGAGCTTAATGCTGCTTCCCCCATAATGAGATTGGCGAGTTTCCCAGATGCCTGCTAGTGAGCTTGCTGTTTGTTTTGTTATTTTATGAGCCCCAGTGGGTCGAGTGAGATGGGCTTTTGGAACCTGGGCAAGGCCAGTGTTGGCAGTTTATTTACAGTTTACAACCCACCTATTGGAGACCTTTATTTTTGTGACAAGTTTAGGGACTGTTGGATCCTCCAGGGATTAGGCCAAACTTTATCCATGTCAAATCACAGAATACTTGGCTCTCCTAAAGCAAGGAATAAGCTGGGCTGGATAGATCTAAATTCTGGCAAGAGACTAGAAGTTTTGTTCAACTGTTTGAAAGTGGGTATTATGATGCTATCTGGGTAATTCAGCATAATATTTTCTCATAATCCTTTCCCATTATTTCTGTAGTCTCTCTACTACCAGTAATTGTAGTTGTCTTGGCATGCTTCCATATGCACATTTTTACAGAAGGCAATTTCAATCATGTTTTACACATGGCTTAAATATGCAAAGGTAGCCAACTCATAATTTCAGAAATGATGATAGGCACTTATTTAAGTCCCAGAGGAATTTCAGTGAGATTAAACCACTTTAACTTCCTTAGAAAATGAGTTTTAAAAAAATAAAAGCCCTTAGCAAGCTAAGAGATTTAAACAGGTGGAATATTAGTAGATATCTGAAAAAAACTCTGCCATGGAATTTTTTTCATACTCTTTGGGAGAGAAAATCTTGCTGATGTCAAATTAGAGAAAACACTCTAAAGAAGAAATGCTAAGCAATTGTTAGCAATTGTAAGGGCAAAATATTCTAGATGCCATGATAAATTATATGGCTTTTGATGGCTGATGGTTCTTATTTTTTATGTATTTTCCTACATTTTACACTGACATCTATTCTATTAATTTCAGAAAGCGATCCTATGATTTTAACATTGGAAGTTGTCTTTAGATACTTTCTAGAGATCCACTGTGAATGCACAGAATTTCCCTATATTTCTTCCACTTGTTTGTTCCATCAAACCTATCAATGTTTTTATCTGTTCTGAAGCCCTAGTAGCAGATTCTTTTTAGAATAGAAGTCAATGTACCAATTAATGCACAGAGTAGATGCTATGGTTGCTGGGCCTTTTCTATGGAGCTTTCTAGAATAGTTAGAAAAATGGTAGATCAAGAGAAGAGGCTTTATTTTCCCTCTCTGCCAATCAGTTTCACATACAGAGGGAAGGGAGAAGACTGTGTATGTTCCTATTTGCTTGCATATGGCCCCTGGCTAGGGTTACCAGAAGTCCAGCAAAAGGAGAAGATAACCTACTTTTTATCTGTATCTCCTCTCTGGGGTTAACCAAAACTGAAACATCATATAATGTCTGATTTTTAGTGTGTTTTTGTGCTTTCTTGGACAGTTTTCACAACACTAGTCTATCAAACATTTGTATATTCTGACCTTGTAAATTGTCTTTCTCTCATCTGTCACTAGACTCATTAACCTAGATTTATGTTATTTAATTAATTTCCTGATTCCAACAATTGGCTTCAATCCAGTCTTTTCAAATCTATGGTCACTGCACTCTGTGGAACACATCCCAACTTTCTATGGTGAAATTTTTGAGAGCATGTATGTTATCACTAGTATATGTCCAGGAAATTAAAGATTTGTTAGAAAAATATTGTGATTGAAAAATCAATCTTTCTGATGCTGGGAAAAAATAATTTCATATACACATAGTCCTAAGTACATTTCTTTGCATATTTTGCTGTAATTTTTGTTGTGGATGGCAAGAAAATTAAAGTCAGTGTGTCCTTTTCCTCAATTTTTCCTCATATCTAATTGAGCATGTCCTTCTTTGTCTGCTTAGTACTTGTTTCCCACCCTGACCCATCACTCAGCAATGCCTTCAAGTCTCAAAGACAATATAGCTTCCATTTACTTATCTTGTAAATGAACAATCATTGTTCATTGTTCACATTGTTCATGTGTAGGGAACGAAAAATCCTCTTCATTCCATTGCTGTCTACACAACTGATTTGAAAATCAGTTTTGAAAAATTGTTAAATTTTTCATTCTTATGAAATTCTGTCATCCACAAGAACCATTTTTGGATGGAATTCTTGTGAATATAATAATTTTGCTGCTATGGATGCCTGTATTACACAAAAGACTGAACCAACTCCAGGTTATTTCATAGAGGCACTTATGTATCTTTGAAAAATATACAGTTATTAGTTTGCCATTACTTCCTTCTAGAATTTTCTTTAGATTTTCCAATCTAGCCTATAGCTCTGATATTTCCCTGTATACTCTGAGTCAAATACTAATCACTACTCCAACCCTCCTCTCAGTCATGCACAAAGATACACAAAATGCTACTGCTTAAAGTCCTGAGAATTCTGTGAAACAAATAAAATACTACATACAAACCTATGCACACAGCTTTCCTTGCAAGCTTAAAAAGCCCCTTCACCTTATAGTAAAGATTTATTGTCAGTTTCACCTGTTAGTGACAGTATTTGCCAATCCGCAGCAAAATTAGGAGGTTTGTTTCCACATAACCCCCAGAGCCATAAAGCATTCTGCAAGGAAACAGAAAGAAAAGGCTTTTCAGGAGAGCAGGGGGATAACCATTAATATTCAGAGATTATTTCAGCAATATGGTATTATTTAAGGCAGATTTCTTGGGAAGAAATGCAGTCCTTCTCAAAAGATGCTAACAAATTGTAAACAGTAATATGACAGGGGAGGGAAATTGTTAAATATGTTGGAAGAAAGCCTAAATAAAATTGTATTCAATTTTTGTCTTGGCCTTTTCAAGAATAAAGAACAAACAAACTCATGTCAAATC
This sequence comes from Pituophis catenifer annectens, assembly GCF_029215685.1. Lineage (NCBI taxonomy): Eukaryota > Metazoa > Chordata > Lepidosauria > Squamata > Colubridae > Pituophis > Pituophis catenifer. The sequence goes on along the minus strand of NW_027256883.1, from coordinate 173,616,735 downwards.
TGAACTCCAGTGAATTCAGAGAATACCCATGGCAAGTTGCTTATCTAGCCATCTCTCCCTCCCTCTTTCTCTCTTTCTCTCTCCCTCTCTCCTTCCCTCTCTCTCTGTAACTCTCCATGGGTAACCAAAGGAATATAGTAAATAAATCAAATTTGCTGGGTATATTTTAGAGATAAAATGTGTCTCTGTATGGAAAACACTGTCTTGATTTTGCTTTGGTGAAAGTACCAAATGTCTGAGCTGAGTGTATCACTCTACTAAAGGTCAACTATAAAAGCTGGGGGAGTTGCATTTTTTATTTTCCCAAGTGTGAGTCATGGGAACAAATATTTAAAGCACTGGTCTCATTCTGAGCCTAACTAATTTAAGCCTGCTGTCTCTGGTTTTAAAATATGTTCTTAGCTTTACTGCTTTCTAATGATATCCTCTTGTTAGATATACCATTGCCCAAAGTGCATTGTGATTGCTTTATTAGAATAAAGAATTGTATGATTAGAATACAACATGTAGATCGTTCTAGTCATGGTTAAAATTAATGAAAGGAAACCTGAATTTAAAACCGATACACTAGTTGATACTCATTTGAGAAAAACAATAACCACAGTTGCACAAGTAGAAAAGGGGTAATACCAATCTTCTCTTTGCCAATACTTTAGAAAAAATTACATGAAAAAAGTATTATGAGTAATATTGACTAGTGCTAGTTTTGTCTGATTGTATTTAACTTTCTATCAGGTTAAATGTAGATTTCACACTTTTTCCTTCTAGTCATCACCTCACCAAGTCTCACATGCTTTGCATTCCTTATGTTGGGGTCATGTCCCCTGTTGTGTTAAAGCAGGAGAAATGGAATGACTAGGGTAGATTGGGTAGCTCATGGGTGAATAATCAATCTTGTCTTTCATACCAAGATGTAGTATGTCTTCTTAAAGCTAATAAATCAGTGAAGTACCCTTCATCCAGCTCCTCAGTGGAGGACAGTGTTTGTGCGATTGAGAATAAATGAAGGCCAGAGTGCTATCAGGCATAGAGAAGTGTATATATAAATTTGCCATCCTCCTGTTTATACCTGCTGTCAGAAGAAGAATGAGATTGCTTGGATAACTTCAGCCACATAGATCATAAACAGTTGGGTGGAGGGGAGTCAGAGAAACATCAAGAAAACAAAGGGTAGGGTTGCCAGTATCTTCTGCAGGGCACAAGGCCAGTCACACATTCCCAATTGCTTTCCTTAGACTGATATTCAGAGTCCCACTGCCTCTGCTATTGCAGACAAGATATAGCCAGCAATTGATTCAAGTCAGTATTCTTTATTTAGAACCAAATATTATGGGAGTTCAGAGATAACCTCATGTACATTAAATAGCAGAAAGGACACCAGAATGTGGATAATTTTTGCAAGACTATTTCTATCCAGGAAAAGCAACAATTAAGTAATAGGTATTTCAAATTAGAATGATAAATCCTTTGGATCCAAAATTTCATGCAGACTTTGAGCTTTATTCTTTGTAAGAACTGCAACCTTATTCAGAGTCTTATTTCTGACAATCGTCCCCTGGTGTCCATGGAGGACAATCCAATCAAGAAGTTGAAATCCATATCTGGGAATGGATTACCTCTCTGTTGTCAGCCAACTATAGCTCCAGAACAAAAACAAATAATAACAATCATTGAACTTATTTTTTATATTTAATGACTCATTTATATGTCCTTTCCATGTAGATTATTTAACTACTTTTTATTGCTGCATATTGTTATCCTTTGTATTTGCCAATACCACAATCCATATATAGTGCAGTCTTCAACATCAATGATTTTCTGCTTCTTCCAAAGTACCCGTAACTCTAGTTACAGCTACATTTCTCCCTTCCCTCTCCTCAAATTTCATTAAATTAAGCACCTGCAGTTAAGAGTAATTTATGCAAAACTGAGTAATCTGCTGACTTCGTTTTTAATAAATGAGGATTTAGTTCCTGGACACAAAGTGTAGAATCCAATGAAATCCTTTTCAATCATATTTCTCTGAAATCCATTCAACCAGTCTATTTTCTGGACTTCAATAAACATTTTGTTTAACTGAGAAATTACCACATTGCTTGGACATTTGCACCATGAAATATGCATTTGTATGCCATTAAATAAACAATGGTAGAATACTTGAAAGTTGGCCAGTTTGCCAAGAGAGTTTTATAGAACAATGTTTTATGTCAGAGTCAGACTGAAAAATGAATCTCTACTATGAGAAACCCAAACAATTTGGAAGAGATATATTATCCTTGGGTTTTTTTTCTTTTTTCTGTAAATGCCCTGGTCTGTTGCTCTACTTGTAGTTTATAACTTTTATATTGTATTGGAATCTCACACCATACAGTACTATTACTCAGTAAGCATTACTCCCACATAAGTATGTTGGTTGTTTTTATTCATAATGGAAGATTATAAGTACTGAATACTTTTCCTTAACAGTCTCTGCAAAGCCTGATAGCTTATTAGTCTAGAGACACAGGGTAGAATGGAAAAATGAGATTGTGGTCTCTTTCATATAAAGACTCTGCACCAATTTGAAAATGGACCCAGATTTCTGTGTTCCTGTCATGTCAACTGTTTGAAAGCTAAGCCAATTTATTTTTGACTCAACTGTAATGTATTTGAAAATACAGTCAGACTACTGAAGGCTTATAGCCTTCTGGACCTTATGGACAGTCTATTTCCTAATTTATAGAAATCTTTATTTCATCCTACCTTGAATTTTTTGATCACACAGCTGTACTTTTAAGGAGAAAAAGGCTTTAACAGCTACAATATTCTACTCCCTGCTGTCTTCCTGCATTCTTGGAAGAAAATGGTAGTGATATCTATTTATTGAGTGGAAATGCATACTACATGAATTAAGAACCAGAAGAGGGATCAGATAAGCAATATTTTTATGTACCTTTTGTGTGGGATGGAAAAGAAAAGGTACTTTGCTACTTAGGACCTTAGAGAAGAATAGTCACCAAATAAATTTTTTTGCCCATTTTCCAACATTTTGAAGTTGCACAAAGGGAAAGCAATTCTTCATAGCAGTCAACTCTTTTAAAGAGATTGGGGAGTGGAAACTGAAACTGTAGCAGGGTGGAAATGTCCAGCAATGATATACATTTGAAAAAAAAGATATTAGGCATAAGAATCATTGTTTAGAAAGTCAAGCTTTCTTCTTGTGGGGTAAAGAAGCTTTTTATGGAACAGAACAGAATGGAACAGAACAGAACAGAGTAGAATTCTTTATTGGCCAAGTGTGATTGGACACACAAGGAATTTGTCTCTGGTGCATAAGCTCTCAGTATACATACAAACAACAAAGTGATAAGTCATAGATCATAAATCATAAGATATAATCATAAATCACAAGGTGCAACAGCAATTTATAAATCATAACATACCAATAGGAGAAGGTAGTAAGAAAGATGAGAAGTGAGAAAGATGAGAAGACGAGAAGAATGAGAAGATGACAAGGATAATAGCAATATACCTTTAGGCAGAAGGCAGTAGTGTAGGAGTTAGGTATTTAGCAGAGTGATGGCATGGGGGAATAAACTATCTTTGTGTCTAGTTATTTTGGCATCCAATGCCCTATAGTGGTGTCTTGAGGAGAGAAATTGAAACAGTTTATGCCCAGGATGTAAGGGGTCTGTAGATATTTTCTCAGCCCTCTTTCTGATCTGTGCAGTATACAGACCTCAATGGAAGTCAGGCTGGTTGCAGTTATTTTTTATTTATTTTTTTTTGCAGTCCTAACTATCCATTGAAGTCTGTACCTGGCCTGTTGGTTGCTGTGCTAAACCAGACAGCTACAGAGGTACAAATGACAGAGGCAATAATTCCTCTGTAGAACTGTATCAGCAGATTCTTGGGCAATCTGAGCTTTCTGAGTTGATGCAGGAAGAACATCTTTGTCATGCCTTTTTAATGATGATTCTAATGTTAGGTGTCCATTTCAAATCCTGGGAGATTATAGAACCCAGAAACCTGAAGGTCTCTACTGTTCTAAGGGATCGTAGAATAGCAGAACTTCTCCTAAAACCTTATGATTTTTTTTCTTTGTCTTTCATTATTAGTTTTTGAATTGATTTTTCCATACATGCAGCTATTAAAATGTGATTGCATTGAGACATATTTATTTTAGAACTCTAAGTTTGTAGGCAGTTAGCTTTATGTAACTATTGTATAATAAAAGTTTAAAACACGAAAGTCTGAAATGCTCAGAAATTGTATTCTTGATGATCAGAATGGTAGGCAGGAAATCCGAAATGTCAGTTGTGTTATACTTGGAGCAGTCTGTAAGGGCACTTTACAGCCATTGGGTCAAAAGCATAAAATTACTTTGTAAGTATTATTTACAATTATATCTGTAATTATTCAGCGTGAGGTCTCCGTGAGAATTAGACTCATACAGTATTTGCAGTTACTGTGTTAAATGTTGATCTTCCATATACTTTGCAGCATTTTATACAGGAGTTGATTTGCAACAAAAAGGGGAAAAGCTCAAAAACCACAAGACTCTGTTGATTCCTGTCTGTCTTTGGTTGAGTTAGCAAACTTCCCCTCTTGAAGGAGCAGGGGGATTTGGGAGGGTTTCCAGATTCATGGCTTTTGAATCAGCAGATGAAGTCAATGACTAGGCAAGCTGGCAACTGCTACTGCAGAGCTGGCAACTGCAGCTCTGCAGTAGCAACACAAAGGCTTTGTGCCCTCATCATCTTGACACTGGCGTATTACAATGCATTAAATATGTAGTTATTGTTAGAGGCTACCTGGAATCACAATCGATACAGAATTCTTTTTTTTTCCAGCTTATATCAGACTTTTATTGGGTTTTCTAGAACAGTAATACAAGGTGACTGGCTGCAGGGAGCTCACAGACCATTTTGTGGGATTAGATAGACCATTCAGAAAGGAGCTCTTTTACAACGGGTATCTGCGAGACTTAGTTACGTAGGGCCACCAAAGCGGGGGCAGGTGTCCCTCTTTACGAGCAGGAGGCAAGTCTTCAGTAGTGGGACCACCAGGTGGGGTTTCTTCCTCAAGCTGCTGGACCTCCTTGTCCCAACTTTCAAGGTGCAGCTTCTTCCATTGTTCTCTCCTAGCAAAGTAATCTGGGTACATTGCTTTCTCTGATGGATGCCACATGTCTAGCATCCATTCAGGTGCCGATAGATACACCAGGACTCGAGGTGCCGCATGGCTCGCTTGTAGAGCCGCAGCACTTTCTGCCAATGTGACAGGTAGCCCGCCATCTTGGCTGCGCCCCGGTCGACTTTCAGGCCTAGAACTGGGGGTTGATACAGAATTCAATTGCCTGTGTGTTCGTGGTAATCTCTGTCACAGCCCCATGGCACAGGTTCTGTGTGTTTGTGTGTGTTTGTGGATCACTTACTAATAGGTTTCTGAGCACAATTCAAAGTATTAAGGTAAAGGTAAAAGTTCCCCTCACACATATGTGCTAGTCATTCCTGAGTCTAGAGGGCAGTACTCATCTCTGTTTCAAAGCCAAAGAGCCAGTGCTGCATGAAGACGTCTCCGTGGTCATGTGGCCGGCATGACTAAACACCAAAGGCACACGAAATGCTGTTACCTTCCCACCAAAGGTGGCCCCTATTTTTCTGCTTGCATTTTTTATGTGCTTTCTAACTGCTAGTTTGACAGAAGCTGGGACAAGTAATGGGAACTCACCCCATTATGTGGCACTAGGGATTCGAACCACTGAATTGCCGACCTTTCGATTGACAAGCTCAGAGTCTTAGCCACTGAGCCACCGTGTCCCTTATCAAAGTATTAGTTTACCTCTAAACCCTACATGATTGGTTCCCAGGTAACTGTCGTTTTCTGATGGAATCCCTTGCCCTTTGTACGCAACCCAAGAAGACATATTTGGGACCTCCTCATAGGATTTGGGGAGAAACAAGTTTCTCAATGGCTACTCATTAATTTTGGAACATGCTTCCCTCAGAATTCAGGATGGCTTTTTTTCTGCCAACCAGGAAGATTGTTAAAATCTAGGGCCTTTGGATTTAATGGTCCATGAAGAAGGTTTCTTCATCTGTGAGGCTATTTTATTTGGTTTCATGTAATTATTTGATTTAACTTTCATTGTCATCTGTTGGTTTATGATGCTATCATTTTGTTTCTATTTTATGGCTCTAAACTGTCACTGTCCAGAGGTGGAATGGAATTGGACTGCCTAAAGAAAAAGATGAAGAAATAAAATATTGAAAGCCATTTTCAAGTTGGCAGTATATAAATAACGTAGCAAATAAATAAATATTGCTCACTGCAGATTCCTGGTGAGCGACATTAAGAGATGATAAAGTACTTGTGTTTTTAAGATTCTCCATTTCCTAACAATGCAATAAACTTAATCAGCATGTAGTCAGACCTAGTTATGTAGAAAGAAATACATTTCAATCCTAACAAGCTTTTTTGCTGCTTGGGAGCTGTCCAATGTCCTGAGTATCTGAGAAGTGAGTTCTCCTGAAATTCTGAATCGTAGTTACTGCCTGTTATTTCTTGGGGTGGTTTTCTCTAGACTACTAAAGAGTTGTTATCCTGAAACACTTGGTTGGGATTAACATCATGCAAGCTACAGAGAAAAGCATATTGCAATAATAAATGTGTCTGAAGATGTGCCATACTTTTTGCTATATAGAAACAATTGTACACCATCTGAGGCTCAGAAATATAATTTAAGTCCTTTATTCCCATTGATTTCCACTGCAGAAATTAAAGGCTGTGAACCCTCCCACTGAAAATAATTGGTGTGAAAAGTGCTTAACTTTTGCTAGAAAACGCTTTAAATCATTAAAAACCTGACACTACTATTTAGATTCTGAACCCTCCCGTAGTCATTGCAAATCCAATAATAGTTACCATCATAAGTGAGCAATAAATAATTACATAAATGTCAATATACTTCATAGTATTTAATTGGAAAATATACATTGACTATGATTTGGAACTTTCTGCTTATGCCTATTAGCTGCAGCAATTCCATTCTGCCAATAGTGAAGTTTAGTGATCTGATTCAGAGCCATAAAACAATTTAAAAATGAATACAAGTCCATCTTGAAAATTGGTTTTCTAAATTTCAAGCTTCTTGAATTTACGTAGGGGATAGATCACAAGTTGCTCAACACTATGTAACAGAAGACACTAGTTTCGTTATTTTTAACACCATGATTTTCACAATCTATGAGTTTAATTCATATTCTGGTTAGTGTAACAGCAATCTAGCATAGGATTGTGTTGCAGTCATTATAATTAGAAATGAAACATCTTCTGGGAGTAAGTTTTGGTGAATTATTATCACTAAAAAACTGTTAGTATAGGTTGTAAGGAGGATACTATTTGTTTACTTCTCTTGCACCATCATGTCAAAGGAGATCTTATTTGGACTTTGGACTAAGTCAGATCCAATAATCTGAAAAGTTTGAAAAAAAACCCCTAGAAAACTGCAAATATCTTCTGTATTAGATATTTTATTATATACCCGAGGTGGCACAGTGGTTAGAGTGTAGTACTGCAGCTACTTCAGCTGACTGGTAGTTCAGCAGATCAGCGGATCAAATCTCAACGGCTCAAGGTTGACTCAGCCTTCCATCCTTCCGAGGTGGGTAAAATGAGGACCCAGATTGTTGGGGGCAATATGCTATTTAGTATACTGTCTTTGGTGTAAGCCGGCTAGAGTCCTCGTAGAGTGGGCAGCATAGAAATATGAATAATAAAATAAAAATAAAAATATTATTGTCATGAAAGCAGCATGTATTGTCTCCATATAGATACTGCAAAATTAACTTGACTCAGTGGAAATTTTAGCTTAACTTGCACTAGCATAATTGGAAACTATAAATTTTTCTAAAACTGAAATGAACCTAATGTGTTGTCTTATTGGCATTCCTATAGACTTGCCTCTTATTGCATCATGTCTCCCACGCAATCTTTTAAAATTATATGCTTTAGAAAATAGTGAAAAAGAACTTCTTCCTTTCTTTCTTTCTTTTTTTTTTAGTGAACAGCATTTTTTACCAATGTTCAAGCTTCCTATCATGCTGAGAAAGGATTAATTAATGGAGTAATTTAAAAAATGGTTGCCAAGGTGTTCTTCATAATGCTTAAATTCTCTTCCTTCCTCCATTGTGCACCTGTGCATGTTCATCCTTCTTACAATCAGAACATCTTTTTCTTCTTTTTCCTTGTGTTTCTGTTGGAACAATCTCTCATTGCTGCTATTTGAGGCAGCCCTTGAAGGTTCAAAATGCACATCAGATATTTTCATAATTTGGAGCAGAGCATGTTGACTACTAGGTGTGTGCTCTAGTCCTTAAAAGAGCAATTGCTAAAGTATGTGAGCTCTATCATCATCTAAAAGGTGAAAATGCCCTTTGGTCAAGCTTGATGTCCTGATCACTGCATTCATATCATTTTCTTGACCGTGTCATGGCAGTGATTTGCCACTGCTCTCTTCAAGGACTTTCCTGTTGTATTCCCCTCTTTAAAACAGTCCTAGAATTCCCAGCCAATCCTCCATCCAAACTCCATCCAAGTATTAAACTACTCTTGCTTAGCTTTCCTTGGTGCTGGTATATATATATATATATATATATATATATATATATATATATATATATGTAGGTCTTTGGTTATTCGGGTCTTCTCCCACGTAAAATTGGAAGTGTCTTGGCGACGTTTCGACGAAGTCTCATTCGTCATCTTCAGGCTGGTGTTCTCGGCTTCGTGCTTCCAGGAGCAATGTGAGATCTCACATTGCTCCTGGAAGCACGAAGCCGAGAACACCAGCCTGAAGATGACGAATGAGACTTCGTCGAAACGTCGCCAAGACACTTCCAATTTTACGTGGGAGAAGACCCGAATAACCAAAGACCTACATACAAACACCCGCGAAAACCTGAGAAAACATATATATATATATATATATATATATATATATATATATATATATATATATATATATATATATATATATATATATATATATGTTTTCTGAGGTTTTCGCGGGTGTTTGTATGTAGGTCTTTGGTTATTCGGGTTTTCTCCCGCGTAAAATTGGAAGTTTCTTGGCGACGTTTCGACGAAGTCTCATTCGTCATCTTCAGGCTGGTGTTCTCGGCTTCGTGCTTCCAGGGAAGCACGAAGCCGAGAACACCAGCCTGAAGATGACGAATGAGACTTCGTCGAAACGTCGCCAAGAAACCTCCAATTTTACGCGGGAGAAAACCCGAATAACCAAAGACCTATATATATATATATATATATATATATATATATATATATGTATATGTATATATATATATATGTGTGTGTGTGTGTGTGTATACATACATACATACATACATACATACATACATATATATATATATATATATATATATATATATATATATATATTGCTATGCAGGTTTATGTCCACATCTAAAGTATATATTTGTCTACTCAGTTATGCTAGATGCATGAAACTGCCTGTTTTAAAACTTCAAAAACAGTGATCAGGAAACAGAGAACTTAAAGCCATTAAAAGAGAAATAAAAGCCTAGTTTTATTTAGTTTGTAATCATGTCTCTGTTGATGGCTAATATTGAACATTTTTCAGGTTAACTTAATCTTCAAACTTTTGTACTGAAATAGATATAAGATACAATTACGTCCTGTAATAGTGGTTATAAATTATGGGTTTTTTCCTTCCAGTTCCCTAAGTAGGCTTAGCTCTTAAACAATCTCAGTAGACTGTCTTGTTTCTGTGTATAGAAGCAAGTGCAATTATTTCTACTGCCCTCTAACCGAATACATTTTTGCTATGGATGAACTTTGTGACTCCACAAACAACTTCTTTTTCCTTCCCTTAATGGAAGCAGAGAAATTGTGCACTCTTCCATTAAATCAAAGATTCCCACATTTTCTAAACCAGAAAAATTATGGATAATGTTTTTTTTTTCCCAAAGAAGCAAGGACATGTAAGCCCGTTACTGCTTGTTCTGGAATAATAAATAATACTTTGCTGGTTCAAGGTTTATAGATATCCATCATGCCATTTAGTTCTGGGGTGAGGTACATTATATTTATTGAAAGGGAGTAAAAATAGCCATAGTAATAGAAGGTGCGAGATAACAAAAGGAAATATACCTAAAGACACTTTAAAGCAACTCATTATACCTCTCCACACCTTTCTATCCATGCAAATAATCTAATCAACATTTAATCTTTCCATTCACTTTTACTACCATTTTCCTTTTGTATACAAGAACAATAATAGCATTTTAATTATAAGGCACAAATGCATTCTATATACACACTTAACCAAACTATTTCATTACTTTTATTTTTAATTCCGTTCACTCTGCTGTAGGCACTTGTTTATTACTTTTTTCCACATCCAAGACAATTCTTTAATTTCCATCAAAATTGCTCTGAATGTTCTCTGCTTCTTTTAATTTTAACTGTTCCTTGCTGTTTTACTACATACTTTGCAACATTTGTTCTTATATATGTGTATGTTACTCTGCACAATACTTTTCTTTCAATCTCATTTTCTTTGCCCAACCATTTCTTACTTACATTTTCCTTATCCACTGCCTGTTCTACTTCAGCGTCATTTTATCTGTTTTAGCATAACTTCTTTGCCACTCTGTAAAATATTTTTTTCACTCTAGTCAGAGAAGTTTCAACATCCTCCATATTTTACATTTATTTTCCATTAATTATGTTGTGATTAATAACTTTTATCACTTTCTATTCCTTTGGACTAGTCTGTTTTACATCTTTGCTTTCCTTTTGGTTCCAGTTTCCTGCTACCCCCAAAAAATGGCTGATTTTACAATCGGAACGTCACCATTCTTTATTAATTTCCCCAATATTTCATTGCAAAAATCGATATTGCATGTGGTTTAATATGCATTTCTTGGACATGTGTATATATAAACAGAGATTCTTAAAACAAATGTTCATGATATGGACATTCACTAATATGGACAATTCTTTGTCCTTCATGTTAGTATCTTAGTTATCACCACACAAAACAATCTATTTGTCTTTCAGTCATTTTATGTATTGATTCATTTTGCATTTATTCTTCTTACATTCCAAGCCACAATCCATCATATTCAGGTTGACTATAGAGATTAATCTTTGTGCCATGATGGCTTTCATCAATTAAAGTTTTCACACACACACACACACACACACACACACAAACAAAATAGAAAAATCAAAGGCAACATAAAAGAAGTTGGTAAAAGACTAGTGGCTATGATCCCAAGCATGAAGTCAAAGAAGTGGTTAAGAGAGAAAAGGTGTAGACTGCAGTTACTAACCTTAGTACTAACCTTTTCTATTGGTAACTGTACCAATAGAAAAAACAATATTTATGTCTATTGCTCACTCAGATTGTTGTAGTCCATATGTGGTAGCCCCATTCTTTCTTTTTTATTATTGCCCCTTTGAAAGGCAGACACCACATTTTTTGGATAGTGATATCTTCAGGTATAAAGGGAGGGTAGAATTATGAAAATAACATTGTGATACCACAATGCAAGTGCTGTCCCTTTTGTATATGTGTGATGGTGTCACACACACAGGCATGAAAGGGCAGAGCTTGTCACTATCATGATGTTGGTGTTCTTGTAGACAGTTGAGTTTGTGTATTAGTTTTATAGTTTTATACTAAAAAAGCATAATAAAACATGTTTTGTGATACAAAATCTCTTTTCTGAAAAAAGATGAAGTCATAGAATTAGTGTATTATCAAATATACTGTATGTGCACACATAAAAACACAAAAAAACATTGAAATTAAAGTAGAACCAAAGGAATAACATACATCTAGGATCTATTAGGAAAAATAAAAGATATGCAAAAGAATATAAAATATACTCACCTCTTTTTAATTTCTAAGCTTAAGTTTGATATCCTCTAATCAAATGCAAGATCACTTTGATATGATTTAACTACACTAAGTGCTTTGCATAGCAAAATCATCCTGAGATAAAAAGGTGAGGGACTTTGTCTTGAAAAAAAATGCTTTGTAATGCTTCACAGACTCTTCTTAACTTCCTCCAGCACTTTGAAAGCCTAGAAAAGGCTTCTGCACATCTGCAGCACATGAAGGGTATATTATGATCTCAGTGGAAATATATATTCATTATGTCCAAAATTGTTATTGTTTCAATTTTACAACAGCAATTTCTTTAAAAAAAGGAAATCTATTAGAATTTTGGTAACTTAAATGTATAGGAAATAAGTTTTGGATCTGAAGTTTTTTTAAAAAATAAATAAAACTATAATCCCTTAATGTAGTTTACATCCCTTCCCCTAAGTTAGATAGGACTACCTGATATCATAGCCATATTATGTCTGCATCTAGACAAACTGCAGTTATTCTGAACAATACTTTAAGGAATAAGCAAATATCAAATTATCCTGATGTCCCCTCTTTGACCACAATTCTTTGCTAAAAAAAAATGTATTAACAAATGTAAAACAGAAGTTTAAAATTTCTGATCCTTTCTTCCTGGTTGTAGATATTAAAAATCTGGCTTCTAGTTAACTAGCAAATAGCTGCAGAAAGAACCAGGTGCCCACAAAGATCTAAATAAAGCAAGTCAGGAGTTACCTTTAGGCCACAAAGACCTAAATAAAGCAAGTCAGGATCATTCAAAATTCTACAACTCATATCTAATAGCCATTATTGTTCAGTCAGAGATGACACTTTATGACCAACTTGGGCATTTTGGTCGAGACTACTTGTCACTAACTGCTTCTTTCAGTTCATGCTTGCCACTAGTCTTTTGCTAACTTTTATGTTGCTTTTGATTTTTCCAAGGACCAAAGTGTTCCCCAATAACTTTAGTTGTTATCCCTATCCAAATTAATTGACCTCCACAAAAAGGATTTTAATCATCATACCATACCTTGAGGAAGAGCTGGAATTTAAAGAGTAAAGCAAAATCATTACTGTGCTTATGATCTTCTTCAGCTTTGCTTCACAGACCAGGAAAGCTCATAAATGTGAGGATTAGTTATAAACTTACTTTTTTTATCACCTTGTAACTGCAAACAATCACTAAATGAGGCAGTCACTAAATAAGGACTACCTATAATCTTTTGAGAAACTTCCCCCTTAACAGTTCACTTATTCCTTCCCCAATCTCAAAGCCAGTCTATATTTCTTTATAGTAGATACTGCTGAAAATCCTGGTAGGCAGCTCTTCATTATCTGATGGAAACATTCTTGGACCTAAAAATTGAGAGTTTTCTCTCTGCTTCTAGAAAAGTCATTAAGATGCTGTTCAGAATGTAGGAATTTAAATGGTAAAGGGAAGCAGTTCAATGAGTGATCAACTAAAGAGCTGCTGACTATGAAGCCAGGGGACAAAACCCTTCCTATTAATGGGCTATTCATGAGTGAAAAGCCCAAAGGAAACTTACAACTGGGTGGAGACGGGGAGATTTAAATGTTTTCTGTTTCAGGGCAGCAGTTTTTGAAATAAAGTTTGTTTTCCAGTTTGGTGATGTGCTGGCTCTTTTGTTCCTTGGATTTCTTTCTTCTCTTTAACTTCTAGAAGTGAGCATGACTGAGTAATGTCTCTTCTGCCTGTTCCAATGTATTTGTCAGCTTCTGCACTGGGGCTTATTAAAAATGTGAAAGTTTTATATCTGGCTGAAGCTTTTAACTTCCCTAACAAAATTAAGCAATTGATATTCTCTTAGGTTTATCTTTTTCCCATCCTGGTTTTTTTCCCCCATCCTGACAATCTCTAGATTTTTTTTGGACTGCATGACCCATGAATCCTAGCCATGTTCTCTTATGATCATGGGTGTTACAATCCCTTACATCTGGTAGCTTTGAGAAAGGCTGTTTTGTATAATAATCTGTTCAATTCAGAATCTTCTTTAAATATTGTTCCACTTACAAGTAGGCTATGACCCTGTTTAAACTTTGTAAATAAGTGACATTCTAATAATAAATTAAATCAGATGTAATGTGTTCACACTAGTAAAGGAATGAGCTCTTTTTACAGACCTCAGCAGGTCTTAGGCCTGAAAGTTCACTTAGCATTCAGTTATTAATCCTTGTAGGGTATCTCAGTGAACAAAAGGTGATGGAAGACAACTAGTTCCATTCTACAGGAACAGTTTAAAAAAAATCTATAACAGATAGAATGGATAACATGGCCAAAGAAGGATTTAACATTTTTCCAACATTTACATCAGCAATCAGGAAAATGCTAAGAAGGTGTAGCTTAGAATAATACATACAAGATAATTCATGAATGAGTTGGCTCTACTATATTATCACAGTATTTGCCTTTTATCTTTTTAACTGATAGAAGTCTAAAATCAGTGGTGGGTTTCAACCAGTGTTACCACCAGTTCGCTTCATGCACATGGCTAAGATGCTGAGCTTGTCGATCAAAAGGTCAGCAGTTTAGCGGTTTGAATCCCTAGTGCCATGAAATGGTATGAGCTCCTGTTACTTGTCCCAGCTTCTGCCAACCTAGCAGTTTGAAAGCATGTAAAATATGCAAGTAGAAAAATAAGGACCACTTTGGTGGGAAGGTAACAGTGTTCTGTGTGCCTTTGGCATTTAGTCATGCCGGCCACATGACCATGGAGATGTCTTCGGACAGTGCTGGCTCTTTGGCTTTGAAACGGAGATGAGCACCAAAAGATTAGCACATATGTGTGAGGGAAACCTTTACCTTAACCTATATACACAAATAATCACATACCAGCTCTATGATTTAAACCCAAGCTTCAGATGGCAATTAATGACCTTGCTTAGTAAAACTACTGCTATAAAAATAAGATAGTTGGTCTTTTATTGGTCCAATCTATGAACAGCATCCCTAGCAGAAGCTTGATTTTGATTGTACAGCAACAGTAGTATCAGGTAACAGGGCATACAAATCCAAGTAGAAAGTCTTTCTCAGAGGTAACAGTTCTGAGACTTGAGTAGATGTAAAGAGGAAGAAGTGGGTTTTCTTCTGCATTCAGTCTCAGAGAAAGGCTGCCTCTCAGGCTATATCATCCTAGTATAGCCTTCCACTTCTGCCTGCCTTGTTGACAGCTTTACAGCACCTGCTGACATAGCTATGGGAAACAAAGAAGCATTACAGCAGGGCTGATCTCTTGATTAGCAAGCATTACTTTTGCTTAACAGTCTGGTGGTGCTAGACTAGTACTAGCCCCTGGAGAAAGCAATTCTCCCTCATTTCATTGCTGCCATTCTAATTATGCTCATACAAAATAAAGTGATTGCAAGGAGGTTTGTGCTCCTGGAACTCTTTCTGTTATGTTTGAATAGGAAGGGACAGATGGAGCCTATTTCAATAGATGAAAAGATTTGAAGAGAGAAGCTGGGATAATGAACTCATTTTTTATGTCTACAGTTGATAGCAGAATTTGCCCAGTTTATGAAAGACTATAGACTTTTTTGCACCTATTAAATCCCAGAAAGCTGATGCCCTGATGTCCAAATTGGACATCTCTTGGGAGGCACTGTATGTGCTGCAAAGGAAATGAATGCTTGTGTAATTGAAATAAATGTTTATACAACCAGCTCATGTGAAATATAATAGATTGGAATGACTCAAGTGCAATGGTAATGCAATGCCTATTGTGAGGCATGGCTTACCAGATCTTATAAACTCTTAACACATAAACTATAAGTGCAATGAAGAGGTGCAAAGATAGAATGCTTGGGATCAATATGCCATATTCATTTATTAATACATTTATAATTTATATTTATAAGCCATACAACTCATCCAGGAAGAGCCCTAAATCCTGCATCAAATTCAAAACCAAGGTGGGAGACTCTCCAGTACCAAGAGTATCATATACCATAGCCACTTGATCCTGTTTGAATTAGCCTGTTCCTCCTCATCCAGACCCAAACACCCCCTAAACATTGGGACAAGATCTCAACAGCATCACTTGGTCAAACAGAGGTAGAGATATACAGCCAAATATCAGTATAATGTCAATAATACCTCATCCATGTCAATGGATGGCTTATCTAGTGATGTCTTTATATGTTAAAGAAGTGTTGAATCTTGAGACATCCATATAAACCATGGACTTCAGGTTAGACTGTCCCTTCTTGTCCATACCAACTGGAATCAGCCACAGAGAAAAGAAGAGAGCTATTTCTTCAGATCCTATAGCCAGCCCAGAAGGAACAGGTGGTAATAAGAAGCTATTGAAACATCAAAAAGACAGTCATACAAGCCCCATTCCATATTTTCCAACAGCAATTAACAAGAATAATCAATGCTATCTCTTTAGGTCTGATTCTGACCTAAAATCTGATTATAATAGGTCTGCCTTTTCAGGGCCCTTCTGAAAATTATCATTTTACCATCATCTCTACATTCTTACTTAAAAAAAGAAGGTTGGAAACTATCAGCCCCACTAGGTAGACCAGATCAGGAAATCAACTACACAAAAAGCTAAAACTAGATTTATTAATTTGACTGTAGTGGAAGAATATTGCAAGTCAGATCTCCTCCTTCTTAGGGAGTCATCTGCTTGAGCTGCTTCCCATCTTTTGCCAAAGCAAAGATTTCTGCTTTTTGATTTAAATTTATTGAATGGCCAATTCCAGTGACCTTTGGGTGATGAATAAAATTAAGGAAATCATAAAACCAGTTAAAAGAATTAAATGATACAGACAGCCCAAGCTAAAATAACTAATAGACAGCTAAAACAACAAAACAAAACAGAGGCCATTGAACAAATAATAAATATCAACCACAAGCCTAGGATGGAGGTCAGGTTTTCAAAGTTTATGAAACCTTAAAAGAGAAGGTTTATCTCTAGGGCAGATGTCCTCAAACTTGGCAGCTTTAAGACTTGTGGACTTCAACTCCCAGAATTCTCCAGCCAGCTATGCCAAGTTTGAAGACCTCTGCTCTAGGGAGATGCTATCCAGAGGGTGGGGGTGCACAATAGAGAAGGCACAGTTCCAAGATCTCACAAGATCGCAGTGTGTAATGAAACCAGTGGAGCATACCTATTCTGTTGGATCATCCTGGGTGTCTAGAACACTTAGAGATAAGTGTGTCTCAGATATCTAGGCCCTATGCCATACCATATTCGCACCAAGGTCATCTTCCTGACATTCTAAAGAACTAGGTAAAAACTTTCCAGAACCAGTAAGCCCATTCTTGAGCAGTCTCTCTCCCTCTCTCTCTCTCTCTCTCTCTCTCTCTCTCTCTCTCTCTCTCTCTCTCTCTCTGTGTGTGTGTGTGTGTGTGTGTGTGTGTGTGTGTGAACACTGTTGCCTCCTTCAAGGCAAACAAAAATACTAACTTTCTCAATAAAAAGATAAGTACAGTATATAGGAAATGGGAATATAATTGGAAAAAAGTAAAAGCTTGCATACCCCTATTCCATTTTTCCTTTCCTAATATTTTTTAAAATATTATTATTCAGTACTCAGCTACTTATGATACTAATTTCATCACATGTTATCACATTGTCGGATTTACTTTTTTAATTACAGCACAGAGAGTCCTGGGTGTTTTTTGTTTTTTTTATCAAGAGCTAACCACATGGAAAGACAGATTTAATTCTTTCTTTCCCTCCATTGCAACAACAAAAAAAAGATATCCTTTTATGCCAATTAATTACAGAAAAATGTAAATGTTCCTAATAGTGTCAATGGCAGCTTTTACTGTGACCTAATCCCAACGGCAATATGGATATCTGTGATATTTAAGATGTGATTGTAACCAGAAATGGAAGGATTGTGTGTTTTTCTTATTATAAAATTCTGATGAATTGGGGGACTTTCATGCCATAATAATAATAATGATAATAATGATAATTGTAAAATATGTGGGCAAACACTGACAGAGGCTTGGTTGCACTAACTCAACTTTATTTAAAATCAACTACAACAATAGAACTCGCAAGTCAGGGTCTGACAGCCGCTTAAATACTGAGCTGTCAAAACTGTTGAACCAATCAGGAGGGAGAGATTTCCCTCCTTTTCAGCTGCTCGCGCCAGAACCAATCACAAAGCCTGGCAACAGACCGGAGGCTGTTAGAACTGTAAATATGCCGACATAACACCCCTTCACACCCGGAATGCGCACTCATAGTCCTCCAAGTACGCGGGACGTTGACGCTGCCTCCCAGACCATCTTATACTTGGTGAACTTGTTGGTACGGCTGGTGATGCCTCGCCTGCCCGCTTCTGCTCAACAGGAAGTAGATCCTGTCCAGGACTTGAACTCACCGCCAGAGCGAGGCTGTCAGGTAAGACCGCCGGCGCGAACGATCTGGACAGTTGAGGCCGGCCGGCCTCCGGTCTGGGAGGAGGACTATCTTGATGGTGCGAGGCTGTGGATGTTGACGGGTCGGGCGAAGGTCGAGTGTCTAATTCTGCAGCCCGTCTCCGTAGTTGGTTGACATGCCGTCTCCAAATTCTTCCGTCGGTGAGAAGGACCCTATAAGAATAGGGTCCAGTTATTTGAAGAATCTGTCCCGGCAGCCAACGGGGGTCTCTGTCAAAATTAAGTGCATAAACCCTTTCCCCCAACCCAAAAACCCTAGGGGGAAACCGTGTCCCTGCAGGTGGGCCATGGGTGTAACTTGGGTGTAAGCGATCCAGGGTCGTTCTTAGCCTCCTACCCATTAGCAACTCTGCGGGGCTTTGTTTGGTGGTGGCACAAGGGGTGGTGTGCTGTGCTAACAGGTATTGGTGAATCTTGTGATGCCAATCGGTGGACCCTAACCTACGCAAAGCCTCCTTGGCTGAACGGATGGCCCGTTCAGCTTGTCCATTAGCAGCCGGATGTTGCGGGGCAGTCTGGGCATGGCGGATCCCCAAATAGGCTAGGAACATCTGAAAGGGTGCCGAAGTAAACTGCGGCCCATTATCCGTAACAATAACATCAGGTAGCCCATGGGTCGCAAACCAACCTTCTACCACCCTAATGATGGCCGAAGACATTGTGGAGTGCATTAAGGACAACTCAACCCACTTGGAATGGGCATCCACCGCTATCAGGAAGGTCTGGCCCTGGAAGGGACCAGCAAGGTCCAAGTGTATCCTAGCCCAAGGTGCCCGTGGTGGCTCCCATTCTTGCATGGGTGCAGCAGGGGGAGCTGGGCGAGTAGCTTGGCAAGTGCGGCAGCGAGCTACACAATCTTCGACCTGTTGGTCAAAGTTAGGCCACCACACGTAGCTCCTGCCGAGAGCCTTCATCCGCACCACCCCCGGGTGGGCTGCGTGAAGACCAGCCAAGACTTGGTTTCTGAGGGCAGTGGGCACGATTACTCTATTTCCCCATAAGAGGCAGCCCTGGAGGACTGACAGCTCATGGCGTCTGCGGAAGAAGGGCATGAATTCAGTAGACCCATGATTGTCAGGCCAGCCCCTGCGCACCCAATCCAGGACCCGAGAAAGAACCGGGTCAACTGAGGATCGGGCCCGCACATCATCCGTGGTGAGCAGGGAAGGCAGGTCATCAACGAGAAGAACTGGTGCTGTGGGGGCGGGGTCACTGACAGGCAAGGGAAGCCGACAGCGGCTGAGGGCGTCAGCGTGGGCAATAGCCTTACCCGGTTTGTATGATAATTGGTACGAGTAAGCGGAAAGGAATTCCACCCAACGCGACATGCACGGCGACAATATTTGGGGAGTCTGCCTGTCACCAGCCAACAACCCTAAAAGAGGCTTATGGTCAGTGACCAGGTAAAAAAACCTACCATAGATGTAATCATGGAATCGTTTGATTCCAGCTACAGCCGCCAAAGCCTCATGGTCGAGCTGGCTGTAGTTCCTCTCAGCATGCGACAAAGTCCTGGAATAGTAAGCGATGGGAGCCTCCGCTCCAGATGGCAAAATATGACTCAGGACAGCCCCTACCCCGTAGGGAGAGGCGTCGCACATCAAGGACAGAGGCAGCGAGCCATCATACTGTACCAGGACAGAGTCGGATGAAAGAAGTTCTTTGACCGCCTGGAACGAAGCGGCAGCATGTTTGTCCCAGCACCAAGGGGTTTTGGAATCCAGGAGCCGATGGAGGGGCTCCGCAACAGAGGCCTTGTGCGGTAGAAAAATGGCGTAAAAATTAAGAAGGCCAAGGAACGCTTGCAGTTGTGCCTTGGATGTGGGTGCAGGGGCGTGCTTAATAGCCGCTACCTTGGCAGGGGCCGGGTGAATGCCAGAAGCATCAATAAGGAATCCTAAAAATTCCACCTGGGAAACCCCCAAGCGACACTTCTCTTTTTTTAATTTTAGCCCCGCCTTCCTGATCCTGGAGAGTACAGCCCTGAGCTTAAGGATGAGGTCGTTCTGATCAGCAGCCGCTATCAGAACGTCATCAAAGTAGGGAACTACACCCCCTAACCCATGGAGCAGTCGCTCCATGAGGCTCTGGAAGATTCCCGGGGCCACGCTAACACCAAATTGCAACCGGGTGCACTTAAAAGCGCCCCGGTGTGTGATGATTGTTTGAGCCATAGCCGTGGAACTATCAACAGGAAGTTGCTGATAGGCCTGGGCTAGGTCCAGCTTGGCGAAAACCTTCCCTCGGCCCAAGGAGTGAAGCAAGTGCTGAACCACTGGCACTGGGTAGTGGTTAGTTTGTAGGGCCCTATTTAAAGTCGCCTTGTAATCAGCACATATCCTAATTGAACCGTCCTGTTTCAGGGGGATTACAATAGGGGTCTCCCAGTTGGCATGCTCTACTGGTTGTAGGGCCCCCTGAGCGATGAGCTTATCCAACTCCTTGTCAACTCTGGGCCGCAGCGCCAAGGGCACCCTCCGCGGCTTGAGCCTAATAGGTGCTACCTGGGGGTCTAAATTAAAGGAAATAGGGAGGCCCTTGTATTTTCCCAGGCGGCTATCAAATACATCTGCAAATTCCTGAAGAATTATATCTGATATATCAGACCTCATGGAGTGGACCCCAGAAATACCCAAATGGAGGGCAGCAAACCAATCAAGACCCAATAATGAAGGGAGGCTGTTCTTAACAATGACAAGGGTCAGATGGCCCGAAAATGACCCATAGGAAACATGGAAGGACCCACAACCCAAAGTTGGAATGGCATTCCCCTGATAGTCCCTTAACACAATGTGACAAGGCTGCAGACGCCGTTTCTGAATAGTGGGCAACAGAGCCTTGAGTGTGGGACAAGCAATCAGCGACCTGGAGGATCCCGTGTCCACTTCCATTTTACAGGGAACACCCTCCAGCTGGACAGTCATGTGAATCTTACTGTCAGAGAACGGGGAGGATGCGTGGCTGATGGCAACCGCAGCCACCTCAGCATCTTGGGAAATAGCGAAAGAGTTGCCCTCTCTCCCTCTCTCCTTCTCACGGCGGCCCGAATGCCCGCTCTTCTGTTGCTTGTAACTCAGCTCCCCAGCAGTAGATGCGGCAGGAAACACGGCGCGGCAGACCCTCAACAAGTGCCTACGCTTCTGGCAACGCCGGCAGACGGCAGTTTTAAACTTGCATTCCGAGCGATTGTGTGAACCGCCACAGCCCAAGCAACAGCCTTGGAGATTCTTGGGTGCAGGAGACCACGTCTTGCGCTGGATGGACTTGAGGTGGCTGACATCATTGCCACGATTCCCATTGTCGTCAAAATCTGCCGCCCCGAAATTAACGGAAGAATGGCCTGCCGACCCCGACTGGAAACGCTGAATTTCGGCTGCAGACTTGGCGGACATCTCGGTGGCCCGCGCCTCGTCCAGCGCGATGGAAAGAGTTAAATCGGGACGGGCCAGCAGCCTCTCCTGCAGCTTCAGATTTCTCACCCCACACACTAACTGATCGAGGAGCATCTCATCCAGCTCCCGAAACTCACAATGCCGAGCAGCCGTTCTTAGCGCTGACACGTATTCGTTTATAGACTCTCCCTCTCTTTGTGCCCTCTGATGGAATGCGTGTCGCCGCGCGATCTTTGATGGGGCAGGAGAGTAATGATGCTTGAGTTTTTTCACAAGCATCTCCCACGGCATCGTGTAAACTGGCTGAGGTGCGGCCAAAGACCTGGCTGTCCCGAAAACTTCTCAGCCACAAGCGCTAAGGAAATAGCCCCGCTTCCTGGCTCTGGACACCTCAGAGATATCATTGGCCTGTAGGAAGCACTCAAATCTCTCGAGGTAATCTTCCCAGGTTTCTGACGCGCTGTCAAATGGGGTAAACGCGGGGAGCCCCGATGTCATTGTGGGGAATTCCTTACCAGCGGCTCCCTGGTAATCAGCAACCGTCACCTCACGACAATCCCATCCTTGTCGCCAGTGTAAAATATGTGGGCAAACACTGACAGAGGCTTGGTTGCACTAACTCAACTTTATTTAAAATCAACTACAACAATAGAACTCGCAAGTCAGGGTCTGACAGCCGCTTAAATACTGAGCTGTCAAAACTGTTGAACCAATCAGGAGGGAGAGATTTCCCTCCTTTTCAGCTGCTCGCGCCAGAACCAATCACAAAGCCTGGCAACAGACCGGAGCCTGTTAGAACTGTAAATATGCCGACATAACAATAATAATGATAACGATAACAACAACAACAAAGTTTTTCCCTTATACTGTTTCATGTCATGAGTAGTTATGTTATATATTAGGGAGCTAAATAAATGCAGAAAAATATTTCAGATATATCTGAATCAACTTGTGCTAAATCAGGAAAACTCAAGACTATATCCTGGAGCCCCTTATGGTGAGCTAATCAAAGCTGCATATTAAAAAGAAGAGAAAAAAAAGCAGCATTATCCTATCAAGAGTAAATAAGTGTCCTGACTTCAACAGCTATTGATTTCCCATAATCTGGAACTTTGGACTTTTGCCAAGGTAGTCTTGTTTGGATCTCCTGCCGTCTTTATCCCTCCACCTACCTCTCGCCTTCTGTTCCCTTGGGGCAATTATCTTAGTTCTGTGACCTCGGCCAAATCAAATTCTTCTCTTTTGAATGGCTGATGATCTCATTTTCTGGCTGATGCCTGCTAGAACTGTGTGGCTTCTACATATATTCAAAAGCCATTTGCTCTCATCATTTATTCTGGCTGCAGTTCTTATTTGCAGTGAACTAACACATCACTGACTATTGATATTCCATGTTTATGTTGAAGGTCAGCTCTGCGGAGTCCAAGTTGGTCATATAGGGCTGCTATCTGCATGGTGAAATGTTGCTTCCTTTTGACTGTATCAGAAATAATGTCCAAGCCAGGATTAATGAGTGGCCACGCATATGTACTGATCAAAGTGGTGTCCTTACAGACAGTTTACCTTTGGGTGCCTTGTACATTTGTTCTTTGAATAATTTTAGTTTCCTCCTGTCTAGACTAGGGGGAAGTTTCCAAGAACTGAACAGAGAGTGGCTAACCACTGCAAATTATACATTATTGAAACCACACCAAAGTATCTACTCCCCCAGTTTTCTAATGGAAAGTAATTATACACATCTTTTTTTCCACAAACTGAAAAATGGACAGTGTGCTGACTATCATGGATGTTTTCTATACTTCTTCCCTTCTTTTCACTTGAGATTGCAATTGAAAAAAAGGCTTGTATTAATCCAAAGAGAGCACCTTTGATTTGAGAAGTTGATATGGGCACAGAGGGGAGCCGGAGACAAAAAGGGACAGAATAAAATTCAAAGGGGTTAAAGCCCCTTCTTTGGATTAGGGCTTTCTTAGCTTTGTAAAGAAACCTGGGTTTGCAATGAGTGATGGGAATAACATTAGCATGAAAATGGATAAAGCCCTTTTTCTTTTCCAGGATATTGTCAGTATAATAGCATAAGGAATTAACAGTTTTTCTGCCACAAAATTATTTCATCTCTATCATTTCTATTTCCCCCTCCCTAGCTTTCAGCTTAATCTTGGTCATTCTTTAAAATGAGAAGTTTAGCTCATGTTTAGGAATATTCAGAACAGAAGAATTAATCTGATGATTTCTGATCCTTGAAAAAGAAGTATGATAATAAAAATAGAATTATCTATCCTCTTTCAGGACAGGTAAAAGTTATCTTTCAGGGAATGATATACATCTTAATCTTTTAAATAACCAAACATTTTAAGTTCTAAAAAAACCTCACCACTTTTAGGCTCCAATCTTCCCAAATTCACCATTAAGTCTTTAGAACATAGTTTTGTCTCCACTTTTGGTACATATTGAGAAGTTATTTTTTTCTGAGAATTTTTTTAAATTAACTAAATAATAAAAACAAAGAATAAGTATACCCAGAATTATACAGGAAGAAAAAACTGAAAAGAAGAACAAAAACATAACTAAAAAACAAAACAATTACACACATACATATATCAATAAATTAAAGATTTGTTAATCTTTCAATTTCATTAACTAGAAAAACAACTGAAGTGTGCAGTTTGTTGTGAGTTGCTTGTTCAATATCAAACATAGATGAGCGCAGACAGAACACGTTGTTTCTTGGGGGAAATTCAGATATATATGCATACATAATGTACTCTTAGCTACCAAAAAATAGAAAAATACTCTTTTATCCAGAAACAGTCCATTATTTCATGCAAACAAAAGACACACATGTGTAGAAGAATAAAACTGAATGTGATCTTTTGGGCTAGCTTCTAAAACATTGCATCCACCAACCATTTTCTGTCCTGGCATGATTTATTGTCTGGAACAAATTCTTATATGATAGGTGTCTCCTGTTCTTGGAGGACATTCAGTTTGGGCATTTCTTTTCTGCATGTTTTCTGTCTGCAAGATGTGCAAAATGTAGATGTGGATTTCAGCCTATCTCGTTGCTTGTAGTAGAAACTGTGAGGAAAGAGAGAAAGCAATCTACCAATTGGTTATAAGGATAAACAAGGTATATCCTACATGTTCTTGCATTTTCAGGACTAAAAGACGATCTGGCCTAAATCAGGAACTTTTTCTAAAGCTAATTTGTGGGTAGGATCATATCAGAACCCTACACCATCACACTTATATGTCATTTGATTTTCAGGTCTCCTGAAGCTGACCTCTTTCTGAGACCTTGAACCTAAAAGAACTTTTTGTAAGACACAGTGCATTTGATGATAAAGCAGTAGTATTAAACCACCAGAAGCTTACTATGGTTGCTCCCCAATACCTTGTTCTATTAGAGACTTTTAAAAATAAATGAAACAATGAACATGAAGATATGGCTCAAAATAACCAATAGCATAATCTTTGTGGATCAGAAATACTGTGGGCCACATAGATGCTTTGGGTGACTGATAGCATAGAGTTTTCTTCAAAAAGAAAAGTAAACTAAAATGATAGAAATCATCCTGGGTGACTAGAGAGTGGTGAGGCTATCTTGCATTTTGGTAATGGGTATTTAATTTGTATTATGAAGTATTCTGGATTCAGTTAGGAAAATATGTTTTGGAATATACATCAACATGTGTAATTCATCAGAGTATCTATTTTTAGGATTGCATGGCTTCATGAAAAGGCTCCAGTGTCTGTTTGGAATATTTTGAAATTTATATATGTGTTTTATGCACAACATTCACACTGGCATTTCCCAATTGATCATCAGCTATAGATTGGAAATTGGATATCTGGGCTAAATTCTTGAGTGAAACTTACGTAGAAAGACTTTCTATCTCTGATTAAGTATAACCCTCATTTCAATTTGCACTTAAAAAAAAAAAACCTTGAAGATTGCTATTATTGTTATAGTTGGTTGCACAGTTTAGTTTGGATTTGGCATTTTTGTCTGCCTATCAAGTTCTTCCCATGGATCTGGGATAGGAAGATGTTGTTGTTTAATAATACTAAAAGCCTTGCAAGATGTAAGCTATTCCAAGTTAAGCTGCCTTTTACAGTTGACCGATGGTGATTTGTCAGTCAATGGTATTTAAGTGGCACTCCAGTTGTTTTGGGATTGCACCCGAGGCATTTATTACTATTGGTATCCTCTTTGCTTTTTTTCCCACCAGTCGTTCTTCTATTTTCAGGTCTACATTTTGTTAAGGGATGTGAAGACTCAATTTTATTTATTTATTTATTTTTATTTATTTATTAGATTTTTATACCGCCCCCTCTCCCGAAGGACTCGGGGCGGTGCACAGCCAAAGTTAAAAAACATACAATATAAACAATTAAAATACGTTTAAAACAGAATTAAATCTAAAATGGCTCCCCAATTTAAAATGCCTTACCCATACCCCTATAAAAAAGACGAATTTAAAATTTAAAAATTTAAAATTTCCACATTTAAAAAGGGGGAAGATTTAGGCCAGGCCAGCTTGATAAAATAGAAAAGTCTTAAGCGCGCGGCGGAAGGTGCGCAGATCCGGGATCCTACGTATCTCCGGGGGGAGCTCGTTCCAAATCGTAGGTGCCCCCACAGAGAAGGCTCTCCCCCTAGGGGCCGACAGCCGACATTGTTTGGCCGACGGCACCCGGAGGAGCCCCTCTCTATGGGAGCGTACTGGCCGGTGGGAGGCTATTGGTGGTAGCAGGCGGTCCCGTAAATAACCAGGTCCTAAGCCATGGAGCGCTTTAAAGGTGATAACCAGAACCTTGAAGCGCACTCGGAAGACCACCGGGAGCCAGTGCAGCTCGCGCAGGAGAGGTGTCACATGGGAACTCCATGTCGCTCCCATCACCACCCGCGCGGCCGCACTCTGCGCCAGTTGGAGCCTCCGAGTGCACCTCAAGGGGAGCCCCATGTAGAGAGCGTTGCAGTAATCCAGACGAGAAGTAACGAGGGCATGGGTGACTGTGTGTAAGGAGTCCCGATCTAGATAGGGACGCAACTGGCGGATCAGGCGAACCTGATGAAAAATCCTCCCGGACACGGCCGTCACATGCTCTTCTAACGACAGCCGTGAATCCAGGAGGACACCCAAGTTGCGAGCCCTATCCGTGGGGGCCAATGATTCGCCCCCAATAGTCAGCGATGGCATTAGCTGACTATATCGGGACGTCGGAAACCACAGCCACTCGGTCTTGGATGGGTTGAGCCTGAGCCTGTTCCTCCCCATCCAGATCCGTACGGCCTCCAGGCACTGGGACATCACTTCAAGGGCATCGTTGGGGTGATCCGGGGTGGAGATGTACAGCTGGGTGTCGTCAGCGTACTGATGGTACTCCACCCCAAAACCACGGATGATCTCGCCCAGCGGCTTTACATAAATGTTGAACAAAAGGGGCGAGAGGACCGATCCCTGCGGCACCCCACATATGAGGGGCCTCGGGGTCGACCTCTGCCCCCCTGTCAACACAGACTGCGACCGGTCGGAGAGAAAGGAGGAGAACCACCTTAGTACAGTGCCTCCCACCCCCAACTCTTCCAACCGGTGCAGCATGATACCATGGTCGATGGTATCAAAAGCCGCTGAGAGATCTAACAGGACCAGGACAGAGGAGCAGCCCCTGTCCCGAGCCCTCCAGAGATCATCAACCAACGCGACCAATGCCGTTTCCGTGCTGTACCCAGGCCTGAAACCCGACTGGAATGGATCCAGATACGACGCTTCATCCAGGTACTGGGGAAGCTGTCCCGCAACCACACTCTCAACAACCTTCACCACAAAACGAAGGTTGGAGACTGGACGATAATTAGCCAATATTGCCGGGTCCAGGGAAGGCTTCTTGAGGAGGGGCCTCACCACCGCCTCCTTAAGGGCGGCGGGGAAGACACCCTCACCCAATGAAGCATTTATAATCCCCTGGAGCCAGCCTCGCGTCACCTCCCGGGAAGCCAGCACTAACCAGGAGGGACACGGGTCCAACAAACATGTGGTCGCGTTCAATCTACCCAGAATCCTGTCCACGTCATCTGGGGTCACAGGATCAAACTCATCCCAGATAACAGTCTCAAGACCTGCCTCCGTCACTCTCGGTGGATCTACCCAGTCAGAGTCCAGACCTTCCCGAATCTGAGTGATTTTGTCATACAGATACTGAACAAAGTCCTCGGCTCTTCCCTCCAAGGGGTCCTCCCGCGCTTCCTGGTGGAGCAGGGAGCGGGTCACCCTAAACAGGGCGGCCGGGCAATTATCTGATGACGCAATAAGAGCAGCAAAATGCGTACATTTTGCTGCTTTTATCGCCACTAGGTAAGTCCTAATATGGGATCTAACCAGTGTCCGGTCCGATTCAGAAAGACTAGCTCTCCAACTACTCTCTAGGCGTCTTTTCCGGCGCTTCATCTCCCTCAGCTCCTCGGTAAACCAAGGAGCAAGGCGAGATCCGCGCCGGGTCAGAGGCCGCAAAGGCACGACTCGATCCAGGGCCCCAGCGGCCGCCCTATCCCAGGCGGCCACTAGGTCTCCAGTCGAGGCGTGAGCCAGAACCTCAGGAATTGGCCCAAGCTCCGTCTGGAACCTATCGGGTTCCATCAGGCGCCTGGGGCGGTACCATCTTATCGGTTCCGCCTCCCTGCAGCGGGGTGCCGCGGTACGAAGGTCAAGGCGAAGGAGAGAGTGATCCGACCATGACAAGGGCTCGATGACTACATCCCCTATCTCAAGATCACTCAACCACTGTCCAGAGACAAAAAGCAAGTCCAGTGTGTTTCCCCCAGTGTGCGTAGGGCCATGAATTAGTTGGGTCAGATCCATGGCCGTCATGGAAGCCATGAACTCCCGAGCCACCTCAGACGTCTCGCCCACGGACGGCAGGTTGAAATCCCCCATGACCATAAGTCTGGGGGTATCAACCGCCACCGCAGCAATAACGTTGAGTAGCTCAGGCAGGGTTGCTGCCACGCGGCAGGGAGCCAGGTACGTGATCAGCAAGCCCATCTGAACCCCATGGCCCCACTTCACAAGGAGGGACTCACAACCAGCTGTCTGAGGTACAGTGGTCTCCCTGGGCCTAAGGCCTTCTCTAATAATAACCGCTACTCCCCCGCCCCTCCCTTGTGACCTTGGCTGATGGAATGCGCGGAAGCCTGGTGGGCACATTTCTACCAGAGGGACCCCTCCCTCCGGGCCCAACCAGGTCTCCGTAATACCCGCCAGGTCCGCTCCCCCCTCCTGAACAAGATCACAGATGAGGGGGGCTTTATTTACTACGGACCTGGCGTTGCACAACATCAGACGAAGGCCCGGGCCGTGAGGATCTGTGCAACCTGGCAAACGGGTGGAGCCTCAATGATTAAAGATGCTGAGCTTATCAGCTGGAAAGCTTTTTACTAGTTCTTTTTCTTCTATTTTTATGTCTCCAGGTATTACATTGTCCACTATCCAGAATTTTTTTGTCTTTCTTATCAACGACTGGTATGTCTGGGGTGTTGTATGGCAGATGAGTTAAATTCTAAACTCCCAGAACATTTTAGTTTCTTCATTTTCTATTATTCTGTTTATTTTGTGGTCCTACTATTCTTGCTTGCAGGCAAATGGTATTTCTGGCAGATATTCTAACACACTATTGTTGTTATTTTATGTTGCCGTTGTTTGTAATGAGTGTGTGTGATCTTCTTGCAGCCACTAACAAAGTGATCCAATGTTTCTTCAGGTTCTTTACAGAAATGGCATTTGCTGCCTGCTGCTCTCTTCTCAGCTCTGGTTTTCTATGTAGAAGACATCTTAAGACTTGGTCTTGTGCAGCCAGAATTAGCCCCTTTGTCTCTTTCTTCAACTTTCCTGCTCTTAGACATTGCCAGATCTTGTTTCCTTTCTGCTCAGATGAGCATGTTTTCAACTAGACACTATGAGACTGCATAATTTACAACACCAGTTAACAATTGAAAGTTGTTGGTAAACAGGTAATTTGCCTGTAGTTGCCTGGTGCTGCCCAGTTTTTGGATCTTTCATTATCAGGTATCAGGTTGCCAGATGTTAATCTACTTCAATTTTACCTCCTTGTAGTATATTGTTAAACGTCTTGGCAATGACTAGGTGCAGACTAGTCAGGCATTTCAACTAAAAACCATGGCTTTCATCTTCAGAGTCCACAACCCCCATAATGTAGTGATCCAGTAGTGATGTTGATGATGATGATGATGGCTATTGGATACTTTTTTACTTGACAGGCTTCCCAACAGTAAATTTGGCCTATGACTGGGTACGAAATCTATATCACAGATCATAAAACCATGGCATATTGCTATGGCAGTTAACTTATTATTGGCAGTGCATTTGGCAGCATTTGGTGGTGTAGTGATAGCAGAATTCATTTTCAATTTCACAGCACTGAACTCAGTTGCATACATGGGTACAGTAGTTACCTCAGGAGAGAAAGAAGCTGTTACAACCAACTTATTTGTGGATCTATGCATTAAGAATGAGCTTCAGGGAAATTTAAGTAAAGGTCAACAGGTTTTCCGCTAAAAATGATGTGTTGCTTTCCTCTTTCTGTGTTCTATTGTCAGGAGAAAAAGATGATGCTTTCCAGTTAGCCAGCAGAGAAAAGACCTGCCAAGATTTCTTGTTAAGGGAGGAGTAAAAAATAGTATTCAGGTATAGCCTTCAATCACTGTTTTAACTTTTAGACACATAGGCTGTTGCTGATATATAGTATATGCTGATTTGGCATTCTAAGCTCTTTCTGGGACATGAGGAGTTCAGAAGGTCCCAAACACTTTTTCAACTTAAAATCAATTTACTGTCTCGAAGGCACTGCTTGCTTTCAGTCCTATTATAACAGAAGTGTGTGTCCATTTTGTTTGTGTGTTTGTGTGTGAGTGTGTGTTTGTGTATGTATGTGCATTGTCCATCTGTATTGCAATCCACTTACTCAGTGAATTCAGTGGGATTTACTCAGGGGTGGGTTCTACTTACTTTTACTACTGGTTCACAACGGGAGCATGCAAATCATCCATTCTGATGTCCGAGCGGATGGGCAGAGCCTCCCACTGCTTTTACTACCGCTTTGCAAGAACCAGACAGAACCGGGAGCAACCCACCACTGGATTTACTCCAGGCTAAGTGAATACACAATCAGAAACTATGAATCAAAGAAATATACCAAGATAGAAAGTTTTGCCAAGACTGCATGATTGAAAGTCATCTTTGATAAACAATAACTGAATTTTTATATATATAATAGTGTCTACAAGAAAAATCCAAAGTATATGCAGGGATTTTTTATTTTTATTTTAAAGGAAAGTATTCACAGAAAAGGTACACTTCACTGGGTGCTTATAAATTGTTTTCTTCAGTACATAAATTATAAGAGACTAGAGCAATAGAAATGGTTCTGTCAGGAGTCATTCTCTAGGATCATATATCTAGCTGATCTATAATGATTTTTGTTTTGTATAATTAAGTGATGTTTGAATGCACCGATTATATCTAGATACATTTTAGCTTGTCTAGTTGGTATTGTGGACTACTACTAAAAAATAAAATAGACTGTCTTGCTATTTTGGGTGCACCTGGCAAGCATCCCACTATAAAAACAAGGTAGGAGGCAATACTTCTCTAATCTGAGGTGCATTTTTATTACCATGTTCATTTCCAGACATTTCTTGTGATGTTCCAAGTTGGAGAGGATTCAAGCAAGCAGTAAAAATGTTGAAGGAGCCAGAATTAGCTCCTGAAGATGAAATATGGCTTGCTTAGCCAAGTGATGAGTAAGCAGGAGTTGACAAGCATCTGCTGTGAATGTATTTGAAATGTGCTACATCCAGACTTTCTGAGCTTACTGGAAGAATTACATGGAAAAGTTTCCAGTGGAATAGTTGTGGTAAATCTGTACTACTGCAAAGGAGGGGTTGGGGGAGCTTTTGCAATATCTTAAAGCAGTTCTTCCTATTTGGTGCTATCTAGAAATGTTTGGTTTTGAATTTCCAGAAATCTTTACAAGCACAATTCAAGATGTGGAAGGATGCTGAGAGACAAGCAACATAGCATTATGACACAACCAGTGTAGAGCAATTATATTAATCTGCATTGGTAAGGTGGCAAGTTTTCAGTCTTCGCCTTCCAACCATTTTAAAATCATGGGAAAATGGCAATCTTTATCAGAATCGCTGGGACAATGATGAAGCCAGGACCACAGTTCCATTGCTGCAAATAGAAATAGAAGAGAAGTCATGTTTGAAAGTTTTCCTGAGACAGGAATATTTACTTTCCTTCTCCCTTCAAGTCCCAGCATCCCATTGAAGTTTGAGAATGGGGCAGCAGGAAGGATGAGGACGTGTAGTTAACATCATATGCTGGTCACCAGCGTAAAAAAGACAAGGCAACTGACAATAATTCTCAATGCTATGGAATTGGAATTGATGTTATTTTAGTCAACTATACTAAGAGAAAACCAGTTTGGAGGAAACTTAGCCAATTTAGCTAAGAATCTTAAAGGTTGGGCTTGGAAAGGAAAAACTGGGTAAAAGTCTGATGCTAAGCAGGGCCATTCTCTTTAGTTTCTATTACACCAAGCTAGAATAAATATTGGAAAAATATTATGTAGGCAAATGGATTGTTTGCTTTACATGACAGGAAGAAAGGAAAGGAAATCAAAAGCATCATAGACTATATTTTGAAATACTTTTTGTTTAATACACTGACCTGATTTTCCCCCCTAAGAACCTGTAGGTAAGTGTGAACAGGTAGTCCTGTTCAGTAACCATTCAAAATTATAATAGCACTGAACAAGGGACTTATGACTCCTGCCAAAGTTACAGCTGCTGTAGTATCTTTTCAGCCATACGAATAAAACTCAGAGGCATAGTAATCTGCCCGCCTGTATGAATGACTACAGGGATGCAGAGGTCCCCCACCTACCTTCCCTCCATCCCACTCAACTGGGTTCTTACATGCCTTGGGCCTGTTCCTGTCCTGTGATTCCCTCCTCCCCATCCCCATCATCGCTCATCTTTTCCATAGGTATCCTTCAAGAAGTAACTGATCTGCAGTGCTGGCTTCCTATATGGAAACCACATGCAAGTAGGCATTATTTTGGAAGAGCCACACCTTCTTTTGTGGTGATATTTTTTTTTTCTTTTTGTTGAAGTATAAGTGATCATCTTATAAATAAAAATCTCATCTTTCTATTATTAATCAGGTGCTTAACTCAAAGGATGTCTAGCAAGGTGGCAATATATAGTTGATCTTTTCTGACCACAAATAGCTATGCAGATTTAGATCTGATTAAAAGTTGAAGTAGATGGGAGTCCCCAGGAAATCTCAAGGCTATAGACTAAATTAAGAAATAAACACAAATATATTGATCTGGATTTGAAAGGGGGAAATGATTTGGAACACACAGAAGCATCTATACTGAATCACCTTGTACATCTTTTTGACAGCAACCAACATTTGACTAGATATAGATATAAGGGTCCAAACTATAGAGTCCATCAGAGAAAAGTGGAAATCTGAGTTCCATAGATTTCCTTACCATGGAGAAGTTTTTCCTAAATGCAAATAATGGACCGATTGCATGCCTATCCCTGCTAAAACCATAATATATAGGATTATGGCTACCTAGGATCCTTCTAGAACAGGGGATCAAACTCAAGGCCACAGGGTGCTTAGATCTGGCCCATGGGGCTGCCTTGGAAAGGCCCATGTTTTCGCTGGCTGAGCACTTGGGCCACCACAAATGCCCCCAACATGAGTGACATTGAGCTGGCCATGCCTACCATGGCCACGCCCCCTGCCCCCTACCCCAAAGTCAAACACAACCCTGATGTGGCCCTCAATGAAATCAAGTTTGACACCCCTGTTCTAGAAAAACTTCAAACCTATCCATTTGGCTTATGGAATACATAGCATTCACTAATATGATATTTCCAAGGAAGAAGCAACCTTCAGAGTGTTCTGACTAGTTTATTTAAACCACAATTCTTAACAAAATACTTTGGCTGAAATTGAACTGGAAACTTTTAATGGATAGTAGTCAAAGGTATCACTCGGAGAGACAAGGAGACAAGTGATGAAACCTGTCCTGTAATATCATGGCACAAACTCTGCCTATTATGTACTTGTGTGCAACATGAACATTTAAATATGAAATCACAAATGTTGCATGATAACATTACTCTGCCTGCTTTATTATTTTAGTATTTAGTGTAATTAGGTGCAGATATACATGCATCCAGTCATTTTGTGATGGGGCAGCCCAGATACTTAATCTTATTTAACAAAATATTTTTTGTTATGAGTATATTTTTCAAATTCCGTATCTCATGGAGAATCTAGTTTAGTTTTTTTAAATAATAATGTGAATGCCTATGTTGCATCGGGGATATTACTTGGCTACTCTTTATAAACAGTTGTATTTTTTAAAAAAGCATGGCTGAGAAAAATTAAAAATAATATATACAGCTTGTAGATTTAACAACTTATTCAGATTACAAGTTATAATCACACTTATACCTTCTGTGTGATGATTTTGAAAGACCTAGACAAATATGAATATGACATTGAGTTTGACATAATCAGGAGGGGAGCATATATTCTTGTTCTGAATGTTGTTATATTTGGCTGTCCATATGTTCCAGCCAGTGCAAACAGCCTGGCCAGTAGTGAAGGATGCCTATAATTGTACCTCAGCAATGTCCAAAGGGTAGTCAGCTAGAGCTATTTTGAGTATAGTCAAGAGGGTTGTTTATTGTTATCTGAAATACGTGGATGAGAACACCCTAGGATCATCTTCACTGTGAATGTGTCCACCCACTGATGCACACAGGAAAGGCTCTTGTAAGTTGAAAATACAGTTGGCAGGAAAGGGAGAAATGCCTTTTTTTTTTCTTTAGT
Organism: Pituophis catenifer annectens; assembly: GCF_029215685.1. Lineage (NCBI taxonomy): Eukaryota > Metazoa > Chordata > Lepidosauria > Squamata > Colubridae > Pituophis > Pituophis catenifer. Next base: position 173,582,046 of record NW_027256883.1, on the reverse strand, counting down.
CCAGTATTGTTCAACCTGGCAACATCACTGGTTGGGGAATTCTGGGAATTGAAATCCACACTTCTTAAAATTGTCAAGCTTGAGAAACACCTTTCCTTATTTGTCTTCTATCATTTTCTGTTATTTGGTTCTGCATTATGATTTTATTTGGGGGGCTTTGGCCCTTTAAAAAAAAACTAGTTGAGGTATAATTTCTGTGGATATGGACATGCTGAAACAAATTGCCCAGAGTATACTCTCAAATATGCCAGAGTGGAATATGAAATGAGGAATTACTCACTGTGCTGGGCAGAGTTTTGAAAAATAAAAACACCATTTTTTTTCCAAAAGCAAGTAATGACTACTTAGAGCTACAAGCTCAACTGTAATTGTAGTTTCCACCATTCTGAGTGTTTCCAAACAGCTTCTGATAGTCTCAGTTTAATGAGAGGTAGTTTATTCAATTATTTTTATCATTATTGATGCCTAAAGTAGTGATATTTGAAATAATTTTCCCAATTATTATGGTGTTTCTCAACCTTGGCATCTTTAAGAGGCATGGACTTCAAGTATTCCCCAGCCAGCATACCTGGGGAATTCTGGAAACTGAAGTCCATGTTGTCATTGTTCCGAGTAATGAACTCCGGGAGTCAGGACTCTGACACTTTGTTCAGGTTCAAGAGATCCTTTATTGAGTACATGATATCGGCACTTAGAAAGATGAAGATAGCTCTAAATTATTCCAGCATTTAGGGATAGTTAAAAGAATGAGATCTCCCTACACGCCACACGCCCCCATGTCTCTCAGGTCACATTTGCCAATCAGTCTAAAAGTAAGCTTCCACTCAACTTCGACAGGTGTCCATTGGCATGACCTTGATTTTCACACCGGCTGGTAGATGTTATGGCTAGCCAGCTGAGGCATCACATTCCTGAGTCTGTTCCCCCCGCCCAGTGGTGAAATGCAGCTGGTTCTATCTGGCTCCGGCAAACCGGTAGCACTGGCGGTGGGAGGTTCTGCCCACCTGCCCAAATGTCATCACATCCCATTTTTGACGGTCTGCACATGTACAGAGGTGTCACGCATGAGCGAAATGAGCGCACACATGCCTGCGCTTCCATTTGCAAATTGGTAGCAAAGGTAAGTGGATTTCACCCCTGGTAATCCCCCCATGCTCTCACCCCTCCCCTTGAAAGGCAACCAAGAAATAAAGCATAATTAAGCATGATTTCAGCTGAAGTCATTTTGCAGGTTGACACACATATCTTATAGTTGCCAAACTTACGAAAAACTGCTTTAATAAATGTTCAGGTCTACCCTATCCACACACAAAAATACCCTGTTTCTAAACAAACAATGCTGCCTCCTTTAGCCTTTGTTTCTTCAGTTCCCACATATAACCTAAGTAATTGTGTAGAATGTCTCTCCCTTTTTCTCTTGCCAGATGAGATTTGGAACAAGGGTGAAATTCTTCACCTATGACAGTGTGACATTTCTGGGGATTTCAGAGATGACCTTTCAATGGCGGGACTAATACAGTGGGGGCAGGGTCAACCTGAAGAGTTCTTTGAAAACACCAGCCATTTGAAACAAAGGATGATAGTCCTGAGAGTGGCTTGAATATTGTAAGCAAAACTCGTGTGTGTTGCACAGTCAGTGGGCACAGCTGGGAAGCCTCTGTCAGACAACATTGATTTTTATTTTAAAATATTCTGGTATGTGTCATTTCCTGAAATATAAAACATACAGTTGAACTCTCATTTCAGATCAGAACTGCCCAGAATTCTTATCTTTCTGCCTTGGTTTTCTCATATGATCCTTGCTTTCTTTGGCAATGTGCTGAAATTGGCTTTGGGGATGGAGATGTGACAAGACGATAAAATCTTCTAGTCAGCAATATGCTGCGGATAGCAAAAACAGATGGGATTCCATGAGATGAGAAGCTGTCATTCCTGTACTTTGATTTTTTCATTCCTGTACTTTGATTTTCTCAACAATCCTACTTGATTCTCAAGAACAGACTGGGTAGAATCTGTTCAATTACAAGGGCATTGCCTTGTGAAGCCACTTTGGATTCGTTTGAGCCTGTGAACTATGAGAAAGTATAGATTCTCTGTGAGTTAAGCTCTGCCATATGTAGGCTGAATCCTTGCTCCTTCTTGCTCCTTCTTCTCCTCCAGGTTGCCAGAAAAGGACTGATCTTTATAGAGCTGGAAATGCTGCTTTGGGGGAGAGAGTGATGCTGCTAGGTCTGACAAATGACAGTGCTTTTCAAGATGCCATTCTTCAAAACAGTTGTTTTGGGCAGCTATTGCCAGTTCTCCAACCACCACATTATCTGGTTAAGCATGGGCTGGGAATGGATGACAACTAGTGGGATCTAAACTGAAAGGATCTCTCTGATGTTCAATACCTGCTATGGCATCCTTTTAAATTACATTTGATAATTGGGAGTTGAAGGGACTGTGCTGCAGTTATTATGTGCCTTCTTAAATCAACATTTCAAATTGGTTGGGATTGAGAAGGATGCATGCAAATGTGTATAATATGTTAAAGAAAAGTGTACCGAAAACAGATATTTATTCCTGAGTCCTGTTCCTAAAACATCCATAGATCTTGAGTATTTTGTGAAACAATTCCCCAAGTTAGTATTACACTTCACACCCTAACATTAATGGAAAGAAAATTTCACAGATGCCAGAGTTCTTTGTTTATCTAGGTGTTTCACCAGAATCTTAGGTCAGAGAGGGACTACAAATCTATCACTTACTCTTCTTAAGTTCGGGTGAATTCTCCTGCTGATGGCTTACAGGCAGTGTGACTTCCCTCCACCCCTTCAGCTGCACTCTACACAGCCTGAATGGATTTACCATGTGTGCCAGAACTTCTGACAATGCCAGAACCTTCTCCTACCAGGAGAGAAATAACCTGCCTTGTGTGCTTTCACCTGGATGGGGACAGTGGAATAGGTTTGGTGCTGCTAAATGTTAAAATATCGCTTCAGCTGTAAATTTATCAGCAACTAATGTACATGAGATATATAATGGAACAGGCATTGTGTGATGTGGCTGATAGGATCTATGTCTCAGATCTATCATATGGCTATTTTTTAATGGGGTTCAAATCCTGCCCCACAGTGAAGCTGCCTGCATAATGGATGTAGTTCCTTTCCTGAAATATCAATATGGGAGGCCCTGGCAGTAGCAACTCTCTCAAATCTTCCTTTTCTGCAACCCTCTTCTCCCACCCCCTCTGCCCATGTGAGGTCACATTCAGCCCCTGGTTATTTCTGCATTCCAGCTCACCCTATTGCTGTGGTTAATGATGTGCTGCCAGGGACTCTACACTTCCTTCTGTTATCGCTTCATTTATTCCATCTTGACGCTTTCTTCTCTGCAGGCTGTGCTCGCTCATAACAGCATAAGAAGCCAATGGCTCATTCCTTTAAGTGTCTTATTCTTGTGGGTGATAGTGTTTCCCTTTTGAATACCAATAGAAATTACCATTCTGTTTCTGGGGGGGTGGGGGGGAACCCACCAAGTTCTTTTAAAATTGTACTTTCATCTGCATTGCCATTAAAAAAAAAAATCTTGATTCCTTTGAAAGAGGTTATTCCTATGTGGCATACTGCAAAGACCTAGAGTTATTTTAATCAGAAACCACCAACCTACTCCTCCTTTTTAAAAATCCTTTGAGGGCTATAGATGGCTTTACAAAGGTATCACTGGAAGGGAGGAAGATTTTGAGCTCCTTTTGAAGGATTTGGCCCCTTTTACACATAAATATACTTATGTTTAAATATATATATTAACTATATTTATATAGATAAAATGAGTATAATACATCTATTACAGATTCAATGTTCCCATTTTTTTTTTGTTAGTTAGTTATGTTAAATAAGGAATACCAGAAAAATATTGCTGCTGAATTTTGATGACTTTGAGATCTTTGTAGGCTGCAAAATAATTTTGGGGACTGCACATTGTCTGTGCAATGCTTATGTTTTATTAGCCTTTCTTCCTGTTAACAGACACCCTGAAACTAACACATCTCTTTGGAACTGAAGTAAAAACAATGCATTTAGAAGCTTACCTGATAGGATATGTTTAGCTACAGTTAACTATTTTTCAAATAGGCCAGTGACTAATGCAAAGGTAGCACTTACGTAAAAGAGTGAATATATAATGCAACTGGTTATCTTTATGTTGAATCAAATATGTTTACATGTGGAATAAAAGGAGCTGTCTAACAGGAACACATATTATGATAAAAGGAAATGTTGCCCTCTTCTCCTTTCTAATTTTATTCCATTAATATACACATACCATATAACTTCCTTCCGTCTCATAGAGGGAGAGGGAGCAAGAAAAATATAGACATATATATGCACATAAAAGAGTTGTCTAAGTTCCTGGATCTGTTCTGTTTGGTTCTTTTAACACCTTACTAAGGTTGGGCATATGTGACCTTATCCACACTTGGCAGATGGAGACCGGAATGTTTTTAAAATAGGCCTCCATAGTAAAACTTTTTTTCCCCAGTTATTTTTATGTTCTTCTGATTTATGGCATATTTGCCTGCCTTCCTATTCTTGCTGTCCCTTGCACATGTTCTCCTCTACTTCCCTTTTGGCACTGTGTTCTAAACTTAGTTGAGTTGTCACTGGGGTGGGCAGTAGATAAATGAAAGTCTATACTCCCTGGGGCAGTTTGCAATAGATCATCAAGGATTCTGGAATCTTATTTAATACTGGTGTGAAGGCCCAGATTGCTGCAATATATCAGCAGTGAACTGGAAGATGTCATTAGGTGACGTTTCAAGAAAGGAAAGCTCACCCTTGATTGTATTCCTATATTTGAGACCATCACCCATCAGAAATAAACTCTGTTTCTGGGAATTGATGGAAAGGGATTCTGAGGAGGAAAAAGCAGAACAGAGAGAAGAAAAAAGAGAGAGAGCTGAATTTGAGGAAAGAGACAGAAGAGAAGGAGCCATGTAAGGAACCTCTGCAGATCAGTTCAAGGCAATGAAAATAGATCTGATTTAACAATGACAACAACAATGGATTTGGTCTTCTCCAAATTTAGCTATTAATGTCTTTGATATATAGTCACTCAAAAATACCTGGTTTTGTAGGTCATTCTTATACAGCAGGCAATCAGCTCCACACTTTGAGCTATCTTTTTGCAATTTTGTTGTGCATACACAAATAGGCACATGCAGTACATATGCTCTCCTATGATCTTGATAATAAAAAGGACAAAGTAGATTTTTTGACCTTGAATACAGTCCATGCAGGTGAAATGGGGCTGCTTCCCTATTTGACCTTTTTTGCAATTATGGAAACGATTACATCAGGGGTGAAATGCTACCGGTTCGGGCTGGTTCACCCAAACTGGTAGTAAAAAATGTAAAAGGAAAAGTTCTGATGATCAGCTGAGTGACATGCGATCATTGGAACCTTTTTTAAACCTTTTAAAAGCATTTTTAACTACCGATTCCAGAGAACTGGTAGTAAAAAAATGCTTAAAAAGAAAAAAAAAGTTTTGATGATCGCACGGCACATCTGGGATCGTCGGAGCCTTTTTTTTTTTTTTTACTTTTTAAAAGCATTGTTTTACTACCGGCTCGGACAAAAAATACTTTAAAAAAGTAAAAAAAAGTTTCTGACGATCACAGCTATGCTGCGCGATTGTCGGAATCTTTTTTTTTCTTTTTTAAAGCATTTTTTTACTACCTATTCGCCCGAGCCAGTAGTAAAAAAATGTTTTTTAAAAGTTTTTAAAAAGGTTCTCACATGCGCCACAGCTGATCACCCCCCCCGCACTGTTCTGCTTACCTTCCCAAGCCTCCATTTGGCATGCACTTCATGCGTGCATGTGCATGCACATGCACATGCACAGTGCACGTTTGGTGCATGGTGTGAACTGGTAGTAAACCAGTTCAGATTTCATACTTGTAATCTCCAACATCTGATATCATTTCAACACTCTATTGTCTTTTCTTGTTCTGGTATCATAATCAGATAGGTGTAAAAACTGCAAAAAAAAAAAAAAGCCATCAGACAAGCAATTGTCTGCAAATTTGTTTTATGCAAAAACTGTATCACCTTTTGTACCTCAGAAAGTGGAAACATTCCTTAGGGTGATGTAGCGCTTTATAAGCCCATGAGATCATCAAGCCTTGTCTATGTATGTCTCAAAGATTCAATCTCTTGGTTTAGTGTAGGATTTTGATTGGGACCTGTTTCGCACCTCTGCAATGTATATAACATAAAATGTACTATGTACTATATACTAAAATGTCTTCCCATAGCTTACTGTACTGGATTGAAGTACGTGAATAGCATTGATGAACAGGCATTAAATAAATATGACAAATAGCATTAGTACAGCCATGCTCCTGGGAAGTTACCTCAAATGGCACAACATTTGCAGAAAATACAGTCACACATTTTCACTACCAATTATATCCTCTTTCCCATGGGCAATTCCATCTGAAAAGAGAGATCAGGTTTGCTTTGAGCAAGCAGGAGGCTACTGTCTGCAAACACCCATCCCACAATCGCCTTAGGTGCAATCAACTCATCTCTGTTCTGGGAACATTGCCCAGGGAGAGAACAGTAAGACCCCAAACATGGTAAGCTTCTGCAGCTCTGGTTGCTACTAACCTTTCTGTATACATCTTTCTTGCTATAGAAACAAGAGACTCTTTTCTATCTCATTTCCACAAAAGGGTATCGTTCTGTCAGGCATTATCCTGATCAAGGGTCTTTTACTGGAACACACACGCACACACTCATGGGGAGCACTCAGTTTCCTCCCTGACAGGTAGGTTCTTCCTTTAACAGAATCTTGGTGGAATTCATTACTCTGCAATACAAAGCTTTTCCTCCCCCCACCCTTCGCCTAGCGTACATAAAAGCCCTATGTGAATAAGGTTGCAGTAAATGTCTCCCTTTTCTAGATTTATTCCTTCATTAGTAATTTAAATAAATTCCACTGTATAGGAGAGACTTCCATAAAACTGCTGCATTTTCTTCACCATGCGAAATAAATACTGGGGCTGTATCTCTGATAATACATAAACTGCTCTTTGCAGTCTCACTCTCTCTGTTTTCCTGTTACAAAATTGCCAAGAGAAAAAGATTTGTTCCTAGAATCTATGTAGGATTGCTTTATTCAATACCGTTCTGTTTTTTGGCATGGCCAGATAAAAGAAATAATTTCCTTTGCTACTCTAGTTAAGAGAGAAGCAATACATGATGATAGTATCTGATTTGGATAACTCGAACAAAGGATTAGGCACATTCAAGCAGTAACCAATAGATTCATCACGAGAGCTTTGTGTAATTTCAGTACACAAAGCAATATGCCACTTAATGTCTGATGCTTTGTGTGTGCTGATATGGAGGGAGGGGTATTGAGGGACTTTAGACTATCATGTACTGGATTTTCTAGAAATTGCTGGATGGTCTCTACTTCAAATGGTTTGAACTTTTGGTCTAATCCAGCAGGCATCTTATTCTTATTCCAGTCTGGAATCTACTCTGAAAAAATTATTAAGCATTCTTAAAAGCAAACATATTCTCTACAGGAATTAAAAGGTTATCAAGGTGTGTCTATTTTTATAATTTTTATTAAGATGAAGCAGACAGTAGCATTTCTAAAACTGTTCACCCCCTTCTTTTATGTCAGGTGCATTTTGCTTAGAAAGTCTTCCAATTATTCTGTTACATCTGCGGGAAACCTGAACTAAAACCAATTCCCCATATTCCATTCCCTTCCAACATTTCTTCTTGAGGTTACTTTCTGTTATAACAGAACTTTCCCCAGAAGACCAGTGCAAGCCGTCACTGAACCAGACAAAACAGGAGCCAAAAAGGAAACTAAAATTAGTCAGCAGAGTTGCCTCAGGCAGTAGATCACTTGGGGATTTCTCATTTTTTCTTTCAACTTCCATCATCTCTATTTATAATTTATAGATGATTGATTTTTCCTTCTCTGCATGTGACAATGAAGAACATTATTAGCATTTGATTGGGCCTTCTGAGTCAAGAGAGGCCAAACAAGTTTGCAACCAGGGCCTCTCCTCAATGGGCACAGTTTATTCATTCTCACTGCTTCTGCTTTTGCACAAGTTATTTGGGAGAATGGAATACACTGTATATCTGAAGCTCAAGGTGAGTTCTCTATAAGTATTAAGAATCTTGACATGGAGAAACTGATTGTGGAGCTGATGTGCAGACTATACTTTATAGATTTCTTACATAAATACATAATCTATGATTTAAGGTTAGAAAGAAACATTCCTTTTTTGGAACTAAAGATTTCTATCTCTATGATGGAAGACAGAAATGTGGAATCTTTCATGTCCATCTGTTCTACTACAATCCATTTAGGTCAACACAGAAAGAGATGAACTGCAATTCTTTCTCTCCCAAGTTAACAGTCCAGCAGATCTGGAAGGCATCAGGTTAGGAAACATAGCTTAGTATAACATGATTTGGAAAAGAATTTTCAGTGTAACTACAAAAGAAATTAACTGAGATTTTAAAATTCAACAGGGAAACATACCATATTTTTTGGAGTATAAGACACACCTTTCCCTCCCTAAAAGTGGGTGAAAATTTAGGTGCGTCTTATAGACCGAATATTGACATTTTTGACCTCCTTGAACCCTCTGCGTGTTGTGTTTTTGTCCTCCATGACCCCCAGAAGCACTGTGCAGTGCTCCATATGGCCCATTTTCATCAAAATGGGCCTGTTTTCACCAAAAAGGAGCTCATTTTTGGGCTCCCAAGCCCTCCACGTGTCGTGTTTTCACCTTCCCCTGCACCCAGAAGCACTCTGCAAGCCAAAAATGGGCACGTTTTTGGTGAAAATGACCCATGTGGAGCTCTGGACAGTCTTTCACCCTGTGAGGGTGAAAACCCGATGCATGGAGGTCAAAAACTATTTTTTTCTTGTTTTTCTTCTGTAAATTTAGGTGTGTCTTACAGTCCGGTGCATTTTATAGTCTGAAAAATACAGGTAAATGATAAACCAAGAGAATGATAATTTATATATATTTACTTTTGGATTTATAAAAGAGATTTGTTAAAATCTTAAAGAATCCTGCATGATGAGATAAAGGAAAAAAGAAGAGCAATCAAATCCCATGAAAATGGTTAGGAATATTTGGATTAAATATTAAATTAGAAGTAAAAGGAAGGAATATGTGGCTGGCTCATTTCATCAAGATTAAAACAAAATATGTATTACTTCTGGCAACCTTACTGAACTTTTTGTAGACACCAGCAATGAAAAGATAATGTTTTATAAATTTGGTTGGATATAAAATGGGATATAGGATGAAGAAATAATTGTTTGTAACTTTAAGGAATGGAAAGAGTCCCTAAATTTAGTTATATTTGTTGTGATGAAGATTGAAGTAAGTTCTTCATATATTTCCTTTCTCTTTCTTTATTATATGTTTAGCTTTTTCTTTTTCCACCTCTTTTCCCAACTTTAGAAACAGGTCTAAAGTTAGCTAAACTAACAAGTAATCATTCCTTGAGCAGGAGGTGCACTACAGACTCCTTCAGAGGAGATGGAAATACCTCCTCACCCAAAGCAGCACTGACTTCTCAAATCCAAACTCCTTTTACTCACAAAGGGCCTTAACTAGCACGAGAGGTGGGTATCCAGCTCAGTCATCTGCATTGACATTAAATAGCAAGAGTGGCACTCAGCTTGGATCCATTTTCTGTTTCATTTTCCAAATGTTACAGGAGAATTTCATGTGTTCCTAGTAATAGACTTTCCCTAGAAAAGAATAGGTTGGGGCAGATCAATCTAATAGTCAGCCCCCACTGTGCGTGATGGGTAAGTGGATAGGTGACACTGCAAAATTTTATAATAATCTGAGAGTGATCCTTTCATGACAAGTTGCAAAGCTTGGATGTCCCCCAGTTTCTGATCACATTGTATGTGTCCCAAAACAAATACCACTGGAAAAAGCTTCTCGAGGCCTCTAGAAGTAAAGATAGCCAAACCTACTAGAGTACTATTTCTGGGGCTATGGGAAACCGGTGGTAGATTTACTTGGTTGTAGTTTAAATGACAGATTGGAATCTCTGGTTATGTGTAATGGATTAATTTGTAATTATTTTGTTCATTTATGTTGTTATTTTTGATAATAAGAGATGGGTAGTATTTCTGGTGATGTTTACTGGCTTTTTTGATTGGGACTAGTTGATCATTGCTATTTTTAGTAATGTTTCATTATTATTTTTTAATTGGGATTGAACTTTGATTATTTGAAGAGAGGGATTAGAAAAAATTGCTTAAATAGATATAGAAATACAAATATTCAATTATTACAATTCCCTAGTTAAAAAGAGCTTTTTTTTCTTTTGTGTTTTAAAATCTTGAACTCTCCTCTTTTTCCCTAAATTTCCCATTGTTTGCACCTACCTTTTTTGGTGAGGAAAAAGAAAAGAAATTTGCCTGCTTAATTTTCCAACGTTGCAGCAACAGCAAAGCCAACAGCCTGCTTTACTTTCAGTTTCGTTTTTCAGCATAGCTAGGGGAAAAAAATCTGCTCCAGCAAGCAGCAGAGCCCTGAGGAAAACAGCTGAGAGCAAATCAGCTGTTTTCCCAATCAGAGTTGGGAGCCGATCTAATCAAGGGCTAATTAGCCTATGCTGAAGCTCCGCGGGCCAATAAAATTACAAAAAAACACCGAACTATTTGTTAAATTGCTGGCTCGCCCGCTCCTCGCCCACCACTATTTATTGGCAATAAATAGTGGTGCGGAGGGGCGGGGCAAGCCAGCAATTTAACAAACGGTTCGGCCGAATCCCCTAGAACCGGCAGAATCCTACCACTGGCTATAGGGCGGCCCTTTGAAGCCCTGCGGCAAGAATTTAAACAGTTTTTTTTTTCTCTAGCCATCAGCTGGGACTCAGGAGGCAGCAATAGATTGGGAGTGGGCGGGGTAAGAGAATGGCCAGCAATCCAACAGAGCAGAGAGTGAGGGTGAGTGAGTGAAGGCGTGGAGGGGTTAGAGAGGGCTTTGGCGACCCCTGTGAAATGGTCGTTCAACCCCCAAAGGGGTCGCGACCCCCAGGTTGAGAACTGCTGCCCTAATGGATTTTGTTGGTTAGTAGGAGACCTGAAGATTTAGAGATAGTCTTACAAAAAATGGGGTGAGGTATGGAATAAAGAAGAATTTGATTTTATTTGAAGAGACAAATCTAAGTTGCTAATGTTGACTTTTCTTTTAGTTTTTCTCTGCACTTTAATATATGCATATACATACACACATTGTACATATATATATATGTCTCTCTCTCTGTGTATTTAACTTTGTGTGTTATAATAATATAAAACTGTTTATGTCTATGCATTGTAATAATAAAAATGTCAGCATAATTATAAAATTATCAGAAAAAAGAAAGAAAAGTCATGGCAGATGATTGCTGGCTATTTAATTCCTAATAATGAAAGAAGAATTCGAGAAAAGATTTTTTTCTGCTATTGTTACTTAATCTATAACATTGCTACCTTTGATGGAGATATACATATATTCTCCATAGGTATTCAAGAGCAAATTATAATTCTGGATACTTAATTCATAATTAAGGCAAAGCATCCCAATTAGATGGACCAGGTAGACTCCTGAATGATTCATACTGCAATCCATAGAAAAATGCAAAGAAGCAGGATACTTATTCTTTCAATCACCCCATTGTCAGTCAGTGAATTTTACAAAAGTTAAATAATCAGATCTATACCTATATTAAAATTATATATGAGTCTACTGGTTCCCAGGTAGAATTAATGATATTGGAAGGTTCTCTGGATGGAAGGATAGTAATAAGCAAAATCTCCCTTTTCTTGGTCTGAATCAAACTAGGTGCAAGGGGACAGGTAAGGTAATTTAGCTATTCCCATATTCAAAGTCAACTTCATGCCAGCCTATTTTAGGTCTCCTTTATTGCCAAACACGTATGCACACAGTACATTTCATAACCATTTATATTCATTTCTTTTTGAAGTTGGGTTTTGTGAAAGAATAGAATACTCCATAGATGAATAAAATTCCCCATCATTCTTCTTCTTGCTCCAGTCAGCACAAAAGTAATTTCAGCATTTGGCTTTTATCATATTTCCTTCTTGGTACAATTTGATTAATCACTACACTTGGGCAAACGGCATTTAAAGGGTTGCTTTTATTAGGTTTCCCTTAGTAACAAAATCCTACTGTCAGCAAATCACTGTCCAGAAGTGCAGAATTATGTTTGTAACATGTCTCCTTAATAGACATTTCTTACTCTTATCCATGTTTGGGGATGTTGAATTAACAGAGTGGCTTTGCCTACTGATACAATATTTATTTATTGGATTTCTTTTTTTGTCTTCTTCAAGTTTTTTATTTTATATTACATATACATATCAATTCGTGAACAGTGTGATACATGGGTGCCATACATTTCAGTACAGATAAAATAATATTATTAATCATACTTATCACATTCATCCAGCTTATATATTTCTAGTAGTAACACACATTTCTATCAAATTATAATCTTTCATTATTTCATATTGTCTAAACATACATACTACCGCTGTTCTAAACCTCCCTCTTATCATTGCACTTATTTTATAAAAATGTGTATGCTAAGATTGCCCCTTTCTCTTACTTCTGTCTTTATTCTAACTTTTATTCACGTTACCATTATATTAAAAGAGTTCCCTTTGTATTACAATACTATTCTTCATTGTTTCATTGTTCAATATTTAAATATACAATTCTAATACCAATCACAATATTATTTAAACATTCAAATTAATTCTATTCATATTCTTTACATTCATCCAATCTATATGATTCCACTATTAATATACCTGTTTATATTAAAATATGTTCTTTCACCATTTTATTACTCATTATTTAACTTTATTATTCCACTACAAATCATAATATTATTTAAACATACTCAATAATACCATTATTCAATCTCTAATTTTCTCCTTTTTAATACTTAGTTCTTATTCATATTTCCCATATTTCACTCTTTGAATCTATTTATATTAAAATACTATCCTTCATTGTTTCATTATTCAATGTTTCAATATACTATTCTAATGCCAATCACAACATTATTTAAACATACAAAATAACTCTATTCATATTCTTTGCTTTCATCCAATCTATATAGTTAACATTAATACACATGTTTATATTAAAATATGTTCTTTTTGTTATTTAAATGCTCAGCGTTTACCAATCACAATGTTATTTAAGCTTACTTAATAATAATATCATTCAATCTCTAATTTTCCCATTTTATTATTACTTTTGTTTCATGGTGTAAAGGTATATGTACAAGTAATCCCTTAATTATTGAACACATTCCTATCTCTGTTCTAATTTCCTCTACTGCCACCATTATAAAAAAAGGAAATAAAAAGAAAAAAAATATTTTTCTTTCTTCTTTTTCCTATCAGTCTTCTATCCATCATCTCTAGTTCGCATCAATACTTTAATTCTTATTCTTTTTTTAATTTGCCTCCCATATTCTTCTATTAAATCTTTATCTCTGTCTGTATCTGTGTCTACTTCCTGCCTAGTCAATCTTAGTGTTTCTCCCATCCCTACCCTCTTCCACTGTCTACCTTTGAAATTATCAGCCTGGATCCCTGTCTCCCTTCCCAAAGTATCTTCCTGCTCCTCCTATTCCCTTTTCAGATCTCTTAGAATGTTTTCCACCTCGTTTGATTCATCAAACATTATTAATTTTATTGATGACTCCTCATTATCTTCTTTTCGTTGATTCCTCAATTCTGTTTTTCTCTCTATTCCTTCTGCTAGCTCCTCCCTTTCATGGGCATCTTGGTCATAACTCATTGTCCTTTGTATAATATTTTCCAATTTTTAATCTATGCAATCCATTAATTCCTTAATCGCCTTAAGTTCTTTCTGTATAATATCCTTTATGCTTTGAAACATCAAATCCATCCTGTTCAAAGTTCCTCTCATTTTCTCCTTATTGTTTTTTTTTTGTTTTATGTTGTTTAATTAGATTTATATACCGCCCTACTCCCGAAGGACTCAGGGCGGTGAACAGGCACAAAATAAAATACATAGATACAAAAGTTAAAAAACATAATTAAAACCAGATTAAATAATTTAGCCCGAAACAATTAAAAAATCCCAATAATTTAAAACAGATTAAAATTTCAATTTAAAAGAATTTTAAAACAGGGGAGAAAATTAGGCCAGGCCGGCTTGCTGGAATAGGAGAGTCTTAAGAGCATGGCGGAAAGTGCGCAGATCCGGGATCTTCCGTATCTCTGGGGGGAGCTCGTTCCAGAGAGTGGGTGCCCCCACAGAGAAGGCCCTCCCCCTGGGGGCTGCCAGTCAACATTGTTTAGCTGACAGCACCCAGAGGAGCCCATCTCTATGAGAATGTACCGGCCGGTGGGAGGCTGCTTGTGGTAGTAGGTGGTCCTGTAAATAACCAGGTCCTAAGCCATGGAGCGCTCTAAAGGTGGTGACCAAAACCTTGAAGCGCACCCGGAAGACCACCGGGAGCCAGTGCAGCTCGTGCAGGAGAGGTTATGTTGCATCTTATCTTGTTTTAATAAATACCACTTTTGGCCAATGTCCCAAGAACCATTTATTCAAACCTGAGGTTACTCTTCAAAGTATACACTAATCACAGTTCTTTATGTTTCATAAGTAGTCAGCCAGTTCCATTTACATAGTCCAGGGAGTTATCCAAGCCTTTTTAAGTCACCTTTATAGATTCAGTCATATAACTTAACATTCAGGGGTCACTTTAATTAAATGCCTTCCTTGTTCTCACATTTAAATCTTCAGTGGTCGTAGGTGTATATAGTCCAGCAAATATTTTCACAGTTCTTTAAATGGGTATTCCCAGGCTTGTATATTTTCCTTTCATCAGCAGGTGGCAATCTCAGGTTAATTTTCAATATTGTTACTAGAAATCTGGTTTTAATTATTTTAAATTGTAATTCAATTATAGAAGCATTGTTAATTTTTAAAATCTGTAATTCTAGCATTTTAAATTGCCTTCCCAATGTCACGTCTTCCCATTTTAAGAGTCCAATTTCCTCTGTTTTTAAAGAATTTTTTTTCCTCTCTTTAATCCTTTCCTTCTGGTCTGGTAGTTTTCTCAAAGTGTTTGATCACCGCTTTAACAAATAGTTCTGAGTAAATCCTAGATTTCTCTTTTGGGGTTAACTTTTGGGTAAAACAAAATCCTCTTACCTAGTTCCACACTGTTCACGAAAGTCCACTCCAGCTCAAAGCTTAGATGGTCATTAGTTGTCCCAGTTTAGTGGCAGCCATCTTAGGCTGTCTCGTCTCCTCGTCATGGCTGAGAGGGAAAGTAAGCCGTGGATCAGGCAGGAGAGCTACGACTCTCTGAGACCTCACAGGGTGTCCCTGTTTGCTTCACTGCCCCTCCAAGGTGGCTTTGGATCCTCTCGGATTCCACCAATGGGATCCCACCAACTTGGCACGGGAGCACAGAAACCCGCTCTCCATGTCTGATCTCACCATAACATCAACCAGAGGTCTCTATTTATTTGATTTCTATGTTTCACATCTTAGTAATACAATGACTCTGGGCTGTTTAGAATATAATAAAAGTTAAAAAGTGCAAAAAAAAATAATAAAAAGAGAATAAAAAGTTACAACATAAAATTAAAAACAAAGATAATAGGCAGCCTGGGGAAGAGAAATTTTTCTATTGCATCAGCCATTCCCAATGTAGCAGGCCCCTATCAGGGTTCAGGCCAAAAGTTCTTGAGGTCTAAATTTTTTTAGTACATCCAGTTTTTCTAGGGAGTGGAGAGTAAAAAGTAGGTGCGGAGATGCACAAGGCAGTGGGGTTGCAGATGCAGCATTTACAATATTCTTTTTCTATACAATATGTTGGTTATCTTGAAGAGCACAGAAGAGACATTAAAGGGAGAAGCTCCCAATCTTGCAGAAATCATTGCTACATTTTTTTCTGGTGCAAAATCCTCTAATGTTCTTCTTCTTCATTAGGCAGTATCAAGGGCTTAGAGGGTTGTATGAATGAATCCAAGTTTTGGAAACTCCTGAATATTATGACATACTGATAAAAAGAAAGAAAGAAAGAAGAGAAAGAACATCATTTAGTTTAAAGATCTCCCACACTCATTTTTCAGAGTGACACTTTGTGGCACTTTGCTTGAGGAAGAAGTACATATAATTGCTCGGTTTAAATTATAGTTTATTACAATTATAATTATTTCGATAACCTTGAAGTAAAACACCAATGAGGAGCAAAAACCGATTAAGATGGAGCAAATGCGTTCTGGAGTCTGATTCTGTTAAATGGCTGTTTGGCTTCAGTTAATTAGAAAAATGAACTTGCTTGTGCCAATTTGTAATCGCCAAACAAAATTAGGCTCTTGTTCCATTTTTGCCTGCCAAAAGGTTTTCATGCACCAATCAATTATAACTGCTTATTTTAGCCATCTTGTGCTTTTTTTATTATTTTTTTCATTTTTTTCATTGAAAATGCTTTTCATCAAAAGCATTTTCAACCCATATTTTTTTTCATGGGTTAGGATTAGGGTTAGGGTTATCAATTGATGGTTGACAGCTACCTCTGCAAATTTATGTGCCCACACTGTAATCAGACACAGATATTGCACAAATCAATTACAAATGCAGTGGTCAGAAACATTTCAGACATGAGATTTTGACACTAGTGGTATGCAAAAAGGAAACAAAAACTCCAAATTATTTACCTCTGTTATAGGGCAAAAGGTGCTGTGTAATTAGCAGAAGACATGTCATGTTATATAATGAGTCTGTTAGAAGAATGTTCTTGCCCTGATACCAATCCAGGTCACAATAAATGCACTGGGCAGCTGCTGGAAGCAGTGGATAGTTTATTCAACAACATAACATGGAATATAGCTATCAAAGGTAGAATATAAAGTTTAGAAAGCTAAGAGTAAAAATACTTATAGTAATAATGGGCTTTGATCATGAAGTAATGGATTTTGAAGTAAGGCATGTTTAGATGTGTGAATCAAAAACGTTCACTAAGAACTCTGGAAAGAAAGATCGTTCATTGCCCTGGGGGAGGGGGGTGTTGATCTTAGATATGTAGATCCTTTCCTAGACGTGGATTTTTTTCTAAAGGGTTCTGATGTTGGGGTGCAGAATTGTGATAAAAAAACTTATCTTGAGGGGATTCCATTTTATGTTTGTTTACCATGTCGGAGAGGCACTCTTAATCAATTTTAGCCTAAACATCAAATATGAGTGGAGAAAGTTTAAGCGGCTTCTATCTCTGTTTTAAGGCTTGCCTGGAAGATCAGAGGTGGCTGGAGCCGCTGCTCAACTTGGATAAAAGGGGGAAATGTATCACTGGGGCTTTTATCTTCAGACAAGTCCTTCACATCTCCATTTTTATAATTTAAAGAGATTTTTCCTGAGATAATAAGGTGGCCAAGTATATTTCAGATTTCCTATCCCCCAACCTTTTGTAAATTAGACTTGGGACCCTATCCAGGTTTTGTAGCTGATTGATTGTATTTCTGTTTGTTCTTCCTGGAATTGTACTCACTTTCTCTGACATTTTTCAATTTTTTTCAATTTAATTTGTCCTTTAGATCATATTATATATTTAATATCTTAGCTTATTGGTAATAATTTCTTTGTAAATTTTCCAATTACTTCTGGACTTTTTTTTAATTAGACAGCTACTTCATTATTCAAATCCTCTACTGTGGATTGATTGACTTCAGTTGGTAAATTCTTCCAACTTTTGTGTTTTGTATGTGGTGATGGACTCAGCAGTTGGTGGCCACTTCAGTCATCCTTCTTAACAATACTGCACAGTCTGCTAAAAAAAAAGGTCTTTGAATGTATGAATTTACACTGAAGCAAGTTCATTAATCTTCACCTTTTACTTCTGTAATATTTTAGAGTACAGCCTCATGAGGCTCATCAGAATACTCAAACTCAATATCAGATTCTGAAGGTTTGTCCACTTATCCACTTGTTCCTTAGTCATCACTCTAGTTTGTTGCTGCTCACTAAAGTAGTAACTTCTTTTTCATTTGATTTATTGGCCAAATTATTCACTGCTTCATCATATGCTGGGAAATACAAAGTAAAGTGGTTGTGTTTACTAATTAGCATGAATTGATTCTAAGGTAATCTCATCCACTGGGACCTAAGAAGTACCACAAGATGAGAAGTGTGTAACCTTTTGCTAGTTTATATTATGACTGTTGTTTTTGCATAAAACATTCTTCAGTACCTTTAAGGGCTGGTCCAAACCAGGGGTGAAATCCAGCAGGTTCTGACAGGTTCTGAAGAACCAGTAGTGGAAATTTTGAGTAGTTTGGAGAACTGGCAAATGCCACCTCTGACTGGCCCCAGATTGGATTGGGAATGGAGATTTTGCAATATCCTTCACCCAGGAGTGGGGAGGGAATGGGAATTTTGCAGTATCATTCCCCTGGAGTGGGGTGGGAATGGAGATTTTGCAGTATCCTTCCCCTGCCACACCCACCAAGCCACACCACGCGCACCAAGCCATGCCCACAGAACTGGTAGTAAAAAAAATTGGATTTCACCACTGGTCCAAACCAAATCACCTACAACCTTTCTTGTAAAAAAAGAAAACAAAATATTATAATGAATATCCTGGCAGAGACATGAGAAAAAAACAGTGCAAAGAGACAAAGCAGAAGTAATAGTAATGATAGTTAGCCTGTTAATGAATAAAGACATTTCTTTCAAAAAGAATAAAAGTTTTAAAGAGGCTATCCTTTAGAAAAATTAGAATTAAAAGAAAATCTATGCTTGCAAATTGTTGCCTCTTCTTCTCTCCTAATAAATTAGCTGGGTGAATTGCATAACCCTATCAGCTTTAGAGGTTTCTCTGAGATGAGCTTTCAACAACTTCTCCAGGGCTTAGTAAAGTGGCCTTATGCTCTGACCTCTACTCACTTCATTAACATGGCTGTGAGAAAAAAAAGTGAGATAGCAGCAGTGAGATTATATTTGCTGTTCCTCACTGCCATTTTACCAGAAGTCTCCTATACTGGTAAGCAGTACATGCAGTTCTATCCTGGGCTACTTCTGTTCGATATTGGTGCTGAACTAATGCAATAATTTTGCATCAGAAGCACAATGAGAGGAAGATTTTCCCAACTGTATGCAACCTTTGCAGTGTCCCTTTAACATTACTCATTTGCAAAATGTGACTGAAGACTCTGTTTTTGGAGGAATTCCTAACTGAACAGAGTCCATGTCTTTAAAATTTATGTGCATACAATCATAAAATTGAGAGTAAAGATATCTATCAATGTGATCTATGTTCACTTGCACAGATCCATTTTTCATCCAGGTTAAATTTGGGATAGATCTGCAAATCTTTCTCTGATTTAAATACAAATTATGTTCTTTTGTCTTCTGTGTGCCATATTTAGTTCACATGGAATTGTTAATTCTTCAGTAAGAGTGAATTCATTCCCCACACCATTGCCTTAAAATACAGACTAAAACACTCAAACAACTCTGAAGACTTGGCTTGTTTTCTGAATCTCCTATTATTTTATAATTCACACTCAAAGTGTGATAGTCAGGAGTCTTTTTATGTCAGACATATGTCTAAAATGTTAAGAGCAATGTATACAAGTACAGTCATTATTTTTTGTAGTTCTAATTGTCTAATTAGATAAAGGACAGTTGGAGTTCACAGTTAGTTTGGAAATTGCCTTGATTAGATTTTGGGTTCGTATTATTAACAAGGAACCATCAAATCTATAATGGCAAGGATGCTCTGTGGTCATTTATGATGCAATAAATTGTTCCTCAGGATGCTAAATTTCAAACCCAATTGTCAGGCTATGGGAAATTTCTATTATAATTATTTTTTTAAAAAAAAATGCACAGCCTGCCTCATCATGTATCTGAATAAGCGGATAGAGACAAAGTAAGGCAGATGCAGACAAGTCATTCTAAGTTTATCCCAGTTGTTCATGACAAACTTTATTTCTGGCAGCTTCACATCAGAATGGCTTTATATTAATAAACCCACCATTTCATCTCTTTTGAATTGATCCAGGATTCTAAAAACAGTCCAAGTAACTATCATTAGGTAATATGGAGTGGGGAAGAAACAAGAGATGTCATCTTGCAATACTATACCCTAAAAATTATGTTTTCATGTCTATAGCAACTAGACTGTATGCAAAAACATTCCATTTTTAATTCCGTTAATAGGCTTCCCAAATTTGCAGTCTGAATCTAAAATTCAAGGCATTTTCATTCATGAGAGGGGAAAGAAACCTAGTAAGATAAACTAGGATGATAGCTCAGAGTAAAGTTAAAGAGCAAAAATGTCAACTATAATTTGTAATTGTAGATTACATTTCGCTCTGTGAAATAACATTATCTTGTTGGACCCAGGAGACATACCTTCTCAGCCAGGGTGCTCATACTTCGGAACAGTTTTTCCCTTGAGATCCAGTTGGCTTCAACCTTATTAGTCTCCTGAAAGGTTATGAAGATCTGGATCTTTCCTTAGGCATTAGGGTCGGGACATATTCTATATACCTGATATTAGTGTGAGTTATTTTGGTTGTAGTTTTTTTTGACCGTATTTGTTTTATTTATTTTTTTATTAGTATGGTTGTTTCTTAGCCAGCCATCATTACTTGTTTAAAATTGGTGGCCATGTATATTTTTCCAGACTAAAAATATTATAAATAAATCAATAAAATAAGCCTAATCACAATAAAACTGGGGATGTTGTATAAAACAAGGCAACCAATTTCTAAAGCTGTTTTAATACTTGAGATAGAAGCATATAAAATAGTGAAGCTTTTAAAAAGAGAATACTGTAGACAGCCAAGAAAACAAAGTGGTGGATTGTCAAACAAATCAACCCAGAATTCTCACTTGAAACCCAAATGACTAGATTGAATTCAGGCTACTTAAGGTGCATTATGAGAAGACCCAAATCTCTGAGGAAAGTGGAAGGAAAGAGAAGACAGGGATGACCAGGCTGGACTCAGTTATAGCAGCAATGAGAGCACACACATATAGAGATATGGCTGTGCTTTGCCCCGTCTCTTACTTTCAGGGGTATAAAAGAGGTCCTTATCATATAAATGCTATCTTTGATGGCACGATCAGTCTACATCATAATGAGAAAAGTTCCTGGTTCATCCAAGAACTTTTTAATACCACAAAGGGCAGAATAAAAGAGAAGGAAATAGATCTGATGCCAAATGTAGAAAGAATATGTATTTCAGTCAGTTTACAATTCCTTAAGCTTTGTTCAGCAGGGATGACAATGTATTAAGGGACCTGTGTATTGTAGAAGAAGAAATGTTATAAATGGTTAGTATGTCAGATTGGGTGACTTTGCATTATTTGTATTTCAGCAGATTATAAGAAAAAGGAAAGTCAAAGTGTGAGACTTGGAGAAAGCATAGGAAGTAAATGTGGTAAAAACTAAGAGATCCAAAAATTGACTATCTTTACAAAAAGCATGCATTTTCTTAACAGTTTCCTAAAGAACACAATCTTTTCGGGGTAACTGAAAACCAAGCCTTTATGCATATTCTGTTCTAAGGCTATTTGAAAAGGCTTCTTTTTCAGTGACCTTTACACAAGGTCATTACAATTTCTGTCTTATTGGCCTTAAACATTTCTTAGAATTCCATTTAGCCTGTTCAAAATGGTGGTCCAATTTGGGATCCATGATAAACCATGTCATGACACTGAAATCTTCAATGTTTTATGGATACGAAGAACATGATGGTTTCTGTGCTTTTAATGAAAAAGTTTGAAAGGCATATTTGCTTCTCCTTCAGATAGTATGGGTGTCAGAAGAATGAAAAAAATAATTGCAGAAAGCATAGAAAGGCTCTCAAATAAAAACCTCTGGGGAAAAATGTTTCCATGTTGAGCCTGGAGAAAGGACATAAATAAGAGTGTTTCCACATGAAACTCATTTATGACATTTTTCTGGGATCCAGAAGAATAATGTTTTTCTGATCTTCCTTTCCTCCTCACTAGAAAAGAAATAAATTTTGATTGGTGGTGCTTGTATATGTCAATTGGAAACATCTGCTGAGGAATTTCCTGGGTGTAAAAATGTGCAAGAATCAAATATAAATAGGTGAATGTAGTGTCATTGCACTCTACATCATGACAAAGTTTCTTTTCCCCACCACAGGAAACAGACATCTTTCATGATAAAGAAAAATAACAAAATATATACTTGTTTCTCCATTTAGCATGCATCTTTGTATGTTAGAGATTGTGTTGATGACATTTCCAAACAAATAGCTGTTCTTTTAATTGATCTGCAGAGTTGTTTTGCATGTTACTTTGCAAGGATGATGGCAGTTGTATAGCATACACACACCCTTTTATTTTGTTTGTGACATAGCTAGAAACTACTGCTAACACTTATAATTACTTCTGGTTATGGTGAAAATTGCCTATGTACATAGTAAATAATATTTTATTGTCACAAAGATTGGGGATTGGATGTCATTGTTTATGCCAGAAGTAATTCAATAGCTCATTCTCTTTTCATAGCAACATTCAATGAGAAAATTAGCACCTAATACTGATATCCATATACTTCTGCATGAAAATTGACATTAATAGAGGGATAAAAGCATTTTAAGACTGTGGTTCTTCAAACTGTTATATCAGTGTTAAAGCAGCTAATATTTGAAAGCCAACTGAATTTACCATGCTAAGCTTGTTCAAATTCAGTGTGTCCAATTAAGCCTGGGAGCCATAATAATAAAAAAAACCTGATGAGTGCTCCCACTTATGGACATTAGTTAGGGAACTGCAAGTGTCTACCATTTTAAATTGTCCAGAATGCAATTGAATTCAATAGATTCTTATAGAAGATAAAGTCAAAGTAGAGGAAAATCAGTACATAGGTGAGTGATGAAATAGTAGAATTGGCATATGTAGACCTTAGGAATTGTCCAAGAAGGTTTGATGAAACTGTTAGCCTCATATTTCTTATGAACTGTAAAACACTATTAATCCATTCATAGACCTTTGAAAACATTTTTGAAAAGCTAAATTATCATAGTGCAATGGATTCACTGGTGACTCGCGAAGCATAAGTGGAGAAAATGGTTATTAAAAATCACTAGCTAAGGAAGAGTAAATTCTGACTAATTACATGAAAATTCTAATTACTGTACAGGTGAAAATGGGATGTGGGTGACATCTATGATTGGCTGCAAGACATTTAAATGAGATCCTTTTTTTAACAAGCTTCATGTCTAGTTTGAGGATTTCTGTATTCTGCAGTACACTTACTTAGAGACATAAAGCAAACAGCATCCTAGGAGCTATAAGATCTAGATGTATTGTGGAAACTTTCTCTTAGCAATTCAAGAGGTTAAAAGTTTAAAAGCCTAATGTTTCATTCATAATTTAGGTATCAATGAGGCTTTGATCCTTTTCAGGTTAAAAGGAGTGCATGCTGATAAGGTTACTACTGCGATACAGTTCAGAACTTGTATAGGTTTTCTTTGTCAGGTTTTCTTTTCAGAAATAAAAGCAAATTGTGTGTGGCTCTTCAGGGCTGGTGAAAGGCTAGAGAAACTCCTCTGTTTTGGGTCACTGATTTGACCTTTACCCAGGTCAGTAGTTGTCAAAAGTCATTATTGTCAGATTGCTGTTCACAAGACTGTGAAAATAGACCCATAGGTCTTAGTTTAGTGTTGCTATCATGGGCAGATGTCCATTTGGATGGTTCCAATTTTAGCTAACCAGGCAACTACTGAGTTATTGCTCTCCAAAATCTGACAATGAGATCTGTAGAAAAGGGTATGGTCTGTAAGAGATTCATGCTTACTTGTAAATAAATAACGGAATATAGCAACTGGAGAGTAATTTAACAACAGAAAGTCTTGCCTAACTGGTCTGCCTATTTATTGTAATAATTACTAACTCACAAATAAGGAGCTGAAAGGGTACACTTTCTTAATAAATAAAATAAAAAGACATATAGATACGTCTATACATGCAAGATGTTAAAATACTGGATTAGAATTTAGAAAACCATGAGTTCTAGTCTTGCTTTAATTACAAAAGCCAGCAAAGTGATTTATGATCTGTTACTCTCTTTCATCTCATAGGTACTGGCATGGAGCTTCTAAAGTGTTGCCAAGAAAACTATGAGGTCCTGTTCCTGTAGTTTCTGGAAGTTGGGGTTGATTTGATGGACCATAATAATAATAACAGCTTCAAAGTGGTATAGAATCCCAGGGAGCTTAACTGAGCAATTTTTAAGATGAAGTCCACTTTTGGCATTTCAAAAATCTATGTTACACTATATGACCAGCTGATTGTTGGGTGCGCATGCGCGCTAGAACTGGAAGTTTGGCTTTTCTGGAGCGCAGTCCCAACGAGCGCGCGTGCCATCACTGGCCTAGACAAAACCTACCAGATTTAAATAAAATTAAAATCAATGCCCATATATTCAGTAGTACGTATATCCCTTACTACTGAATTGAAAACTGTGATTTGGCCACAACTATTAGCAAGACCGTAGTGGGCTATATCCTAACATATCTGGTAAGCATAGAAATATCCTTTGTTTCAAAGCTTAAATTTGATACAACTTTTCTTATTGATTGTACATAGAAGAGAAAGCTATAAGCACATATAGGTAGCCCTCAAGTTATGGCTACAATTGACTCTCAAATTTCCATTGCTAAGCAAGACAGTTGTTAAATGAGTTTTGCCCCATTTCATGATCTTTCTTGGCACAGTTGTTAAGTGAATCACTGCAGTTAGTTAAACTACACTGCAGATAGTTAAATGAATCAGGATCCCCATTGACTTTGCCTGTCAGAAGATCTCAAAGTGTGATCACATGACCTGGAGACACTGCAACCATCACAAATATGAGTCAGTTGCCAAGCATGCATTTTTTTTGATCATGTGACCAAATGATGGCTGCTGCTGCAGTGGTCTCAAAAGTATGAAAAATGATCATAAATTACTTTTTTCCAGTGCCTTTGTAACTTTGTAGTGAACTTTGTAATGAAAGATTCACTGACAAATTGTAGTAAGTCAAAGACTATATATATATTTTTCTCAGTTAAAAAATGATTCTCCATTTCCAAGAAGTAAATTTTCTTTTATTTTCACACTTGTTTTGTACTTTCTCAAAGCACATAGTTTTAATATATAGACATACTGTTTTTTATGAAGGGTATTGTTCTGCAACCTCCAGCCTCCAGTCCTAGTTGATATGGTAGAGATTACAAGAGAACCAGTGTGGACTAGCAGATGCTGCACTCAATTGATCCCCTTGGCATTTTTTCATGACAATGAGGCCTCCTACCCACTCTATCATTTTTAAGAGGTCAAACTGATATTGAAAGGATTAATCTAATCCCACCCTTCTTACCGTAAGCTTATCATGCAGCTGGTCTAGGCTTTTCAGCTGTTAGTGTTTTATGGTCTTCTTTGTTATAAAGTGTTCTGAAGCTTGTACTAGAAACTTCTAGTCTGTAAATGATCATTCTTCCTAAATGCAGTCTGGGGAGTGTAGTTGGAATTCTTACAGATCCAGATTGCATGATAGATTAGTAAGCGCTTTTGGCTAGATGAATGGGAAGCTTGGAAAGAGATTTCCAAGAAAATTTGGCAATCTACTCTTTCTGTAGAACTGGAACATGAACAAATCATGAAAAGGACAATTTGAAAAGATTTGTTGTTGAATGACACACAAGACTTAATTCTTAGCTGTTTCCCAAAACTGTATAGTATACCTGGCTGATTCTTTTACTGTTTTACTTTTCAACCAGATGTTTATTTTTTATTTTTAATCCTTGGAAAGAAAATGGATATTGTGGGTGGTCAACTAGAATAATAGAAGGGAAATTTTAAGAAGATTCATTATTATGTAAATAGTGCATAAATACTATTCATATCAGTACTATAAAACTGAACACTGATATGCATCTAACATGGATTATTGGCGTTTCAACATACAAGTGGTAGATAGTGTTTTTAAGGCATATAAAGTACTACAGTATTTTATAAAATCTGTATTAGAGATGGATAAATACATGACTTTATTCATGTTTCTTTCATTATGGTCATACAAATAGAGCTATTTTTTAATTATTTGATTATGTCACTAGAAGCTTTACTCCCATATATTTTAGCTGCAGCATCTTTGTACAACTTTTCCTTTATTCAGTAAAGTTGTGTGCCATTGATTATTTACACTTAACCTACTCTTTTGGATATGCTGCCTCTCAAATTGCCAATTGAACCTTTCAATTATGTTTTCCTAACACACCATAATGAGAATCAAAACAACCTTACCCTACTCCAATCACCAATCTTTCTAGAACAAATCTATAGTTTTGAAAATTTTATCACTTCTTAACAAATTCAGTATATTTTGGTTTAAGAAATGAATTCCCCAGTTTCAAAGAATATTTTGAATACTTTGAAACTTTGGGCTACAATTAGAATACACACTTGAAACATAATCATATTTAATGGTAGGAATGATTTCATTATCAATTTTTGTGCAAAGACTGAACCCATAAAAAATCACACGTTACTTTAATTTTGCTTTTATGATATTATTTATTAAGTTGGTTTCCCACTCACTTTTCAAGCTAATAAGAAAACACTGATTTCTATACAAAGATTGTGAAAGACTCAATATTTTCCTTAACAGTGCGATGCAAAATCTTATGGCTATATATATTCAGAAGTCTGTTATACTCTGCAAGGAATGGATTTGATTAGAATATTAGTTAACTGAAAACTTAATATGAATCTACACCATGAATAAGCAATATAAGTGCATTTTACATACATCAATGGAAGCATTTCTAAATCAATGGAACTAATATTTTCATTTTATTCTGCATTGGTTTGATATCTGTTTAGTTTTGAATTCTGTATGTGAAAAAGGAGTGAATGAAATTCTGGAATAGTTCAGAGAAGGGCAAGGAGGATGCTTAGGGTTTGAAAACATTAGAGAGTGAAGGAACTAGAAATGGTTAATTTTTAGACCAGAAATGCAAGGAAATACATGATAACATTTGACTACCTAAAAGAGTGTCTAACAGAAGATTTATGTTTTGTCCAGAGATAGAACATGGAATAATGGATTCAAATTATAGAAAAGTACTATAGTTTGACAATGAAATCAATTATCTAGAAAAGTTATGGATACCGCTTCACTAGGTGGTTTGGTTTGCTCTCCTGTTATCCATATACCTGCTTAATTCAATTGAGAGGCAGAATGGGCTCTCAAGTTTTTCCTATCTTTTTTTTTTATTGGTTTTTTATTATGAAACATAGTAATACAATTCAACATTTTCCGGTCCATGGTGTTAATATATAAATACATGTTATTTACATATTATTTACATAGTATTGCATCTTTGCATTAGATATAATTTGAAAGATATTACAAATAGTGATGCTCAATTCTTTATGATCATATATACATGTTGTTTACTTGTTGTTTACATAAATTTACATCCTTACTTAGTTGCAATTTAATAATGCGAATAATAATACTCAACTCTTTATGATCATTATTGGTTAACCTTTATACTTCTCAAACGTCACTTTTGTTTACACTTTTCTCTATCCACTCATACCACAACTCCCACACATTATAGTATTCCGTGTTCTCTCTTTTGTTAAGTTCTAGTGTTAGCTTATTCATTTCGGTGCACTCTGGTATTTTCCTGATTACTTGTTCTTCGGGTGGTAATTTTTTCTCTTTCCAATACTGAGCATACGTTATTCTTGCCTCTATCGTTATATGTATAATTAGGTACTTTTTTTTTTTCGTATTCTGTTTCAGGATTCCCAGGAGAAAGATTTTTGGTTCAAAATCGATATTGTCTTCTATTATTTCCGTGATCCATTTCCAAATCATTTTCCAAAATTTTTTCGCTTTTTCCTATCTTTATCTCCCGTTCCCTCTCCCCACCTTCTCTCTCCTTCTCATTTAGAACAGTATTATTTTAGGCAAGTTCCAGGATGTCCTACAGTCTTCAATCTTTTACTTAATTTCTCACCCTAGCTCTTTTGAAATTCCTTTGAACACAATTTCAAAAAAAAAAAAAATCAACAGCACATTTCCCCATAAATTCAAGGTAGAAAACGTAAAAAAATTGTGGTGCAAATTAATAGTGTGCTTACGTATATTTTAAGAAAAAAAAATATAACTCCCTCTCTAGGTATTAGGAATGGTACAAAAGAGCCTGGCCCCACCATGTTCATGACATGGCATAGCTACTTTGCATTATGCTATAGTTTTTGGTCGCCCAAAAACTTTAAATGTGGGCTCCAGATTCAAGTGTTGTTCTTTTTTATTTAGTCTGCTTGGTAATTTTGGTCTGTGTATATTTAACTACATAAATCTGAAAGGAATCTATCCATTCTGATCATTAGAAATCACTCACTGAACCCCAAAGAGAGCAGAGGTGATGCAGTGGTTAGAGTCAGCAGTGAAATCCACTTACCTTTGCTACCAGTTTGGGAATTGAAGCACACACGCCTCTTCTGCGCATGCGCAGAGGTTAAAAAATGGGACATAATTAAGTCCCAGTGGGTGGGTGGAGCCTTCCGCCTCTGGTGCTACCAGTTTGTGAGAGCCAGATAGATCCGGTTGGATTTCACCGCTAGTTAGAGTATAGTACTGGAGGCTACTTCAGATGACTGTTAGCTGCAGTTTGGCAGTTCAAATCTCACAGGCTCAAGGTTGACTCAGCCTTCCATCCTTCTGATGTGGGTAAAATGAGGACCTAGATTGTTGGGGGCAATGTGCTAACTCTGTAAAACCGCTTAGAGCACTCTAAGTGTTTTTAAGTCTAAGTGCTATTGCTATTGCTATTGCTATTGCTATTGCTATTGCTATTGCTATTGCTAAATGTCACAGTGATATTACAGGCTGCCCAAGATTCAATGCATGTTGTCTCCTAGTTTATTTGGAACAAAAATAAATCAGCAGCTGACAATAAAAGGCCTTTGTGAATAGCTTTCCATCATTCAAATCTGAGATGTCTGTCTGTGTCACCTTGATTTGGGGTTAGCAGCTTGTATGCAAATCATATGTTGGAATGAACCAAAATGTTATCTGTTCCTGCATTATGCCAAGAAATAGGAGCTTTTAATTTATTGGTCCACCACACATCATGCTAGGCAAGACAGATCACAGCATGCCACAAACTCAGACTACCACAGAAATTTAGTGTGAAATGTTGAAAGCAAGGGGAACCACACACCGCGTGGGAAAACAGCCAATGTGACCTCAAGGAAAATTCTTCCCCTTTATAAAATATAAAGATTAGTCATGCCTGTATAAATAACGGCTAAATGATATTTCCAAAGATTTCATAGGCAGCATACCGTGTCTGAGACATCAGCACAGAATCAGAATGGTGGTGATTTACCATGATGTATAAGGGTGATGAGGAAGTTTATCTGAATTCAGATGCCACAAAGTAATGTTCTGAATCTGCATTGGATCAAGCAAGTCCTTTACTCCTTCCCCAATCTCTGAACATTATACCCTTGTCTTTGTATTCCTGCTGCTCTTACCATTCCAGCTAGAAAAGTGATTTTGTAAGCAAAAGAATAGTGAGGAATGGACCAGGAAAAATTGTTGAAGAATCAGACAGTTATTGACAGTAACAGGAAAATTGGGGGTTTATGGAAGGATATATTTGGATTTGATTTGGAAATAAGGTAAGATCTCTTATTTCTCTCTCTTTTGAGGTAGGGAAGAAAATTACATTCTTGGTTTTGAAATAATCTGAAGCAAGCCAAGAAGAGATTGGTCACCACAAATGACTTTTTTTCCTCTTTAATTAAAGGTAATGACCCAGCTTCTTACAATCATATTCCCAATTTCTCAACAATAATTATATTTGTGCATATTGTCCACAAGGTCCACATTTCATCACAAAGCAGTCCTGCATGACTTGAAACTCTTCTAGCTGCATACAGTGAATTGATGACTGATTGACAGCCCCTTGTTTTCATAGTCCCAGGCAAGCAATAAAAAAATTAAAAGAGGTTTATTGAGGCTCAGGGCTGCCATACATGGCAGATAATCTAAGTTTGGCCTGGCAGGTCACAAGTTGTTCACACTTGCTCCAGAGACCTTGACAGATGCTGCAAACTGCCTACTAAAATAAACACTTCTTTCTTTTAAAAATGGTACGAAAATAAGGGGAAAAAAATCACAACCTTTTAGGCTGCTTCAAGCCTCCCATGTTTTAGCTAATATAACTAATAGTGCTTTTTCTTTAGCATAGTACTTTTGCTTCTCTTATTATCTTAAATATTTAGCAAGTCTTGTTGTAGTAGTTTTGTTTTTATTCTTTAGTATTCTTAATTGTTTTATTCCTTGACAGGAACCTGAAAAGTTTTCAAATCTGGGTGCACTTTTTAAATAGGAATGTGATACAGACATATAAAGAAGTAAATCCTGGCCTTGGAACTTGTCCTTCTTAGAATGAACAGCCTCTTATTCATTGAATATGTGTTGTGGTAGCTGAAGCTCTTATCATGTATACAAATTTCTTTCTCATTTAAATAGACACTGCTCCACATCAGCAGCTCTATATCAAGCTTCAAAAATAATCTGCCCAGTCCATTGTTGCATCTCCCCAGTTGAGAATAATTGCTTTAAGTCACTTCAACTCTTATTAAAGTTCCTTTTCTCAGTGTTGGACTGACAATTGCAATATTGTTATAAAACCACAGGAGCAAAGGTGGTAATGGTAGGAAGAATAGCTGGGGCGGAGAGGGAAATAGAGCAAATCTGGAGATAGAGATGAGACACCTCCATGCTATTAGGAAGAAAAATATATCATTTGACTATCTGCCTCTAGCAATCTGTTGATGTTGTCTGTGAACAGTTTTCTTTGTCAGCACCCATCAGAATAAGTAAAGTTAGAAGAAGAATGCCTAGTACAATAATGGAGAATGAAAGAGTAATAGTATAAAGAAAAAAGCTGTACAATATTCGCTTGTGGCTTGGATACATCTGGGCAGGGAAATTCTAGTGGATGCTTAGAAATCTGTGTATGACTCAAAGGGCTATAGTGTTCCATGCCTCATACAAATAGTCCCAGTTTCAATCTCTGATAACTTCAAGTATGAAAAGCTCATATCTGCTAGAACCAATTTTTACATTTTTTGTGTGTTTGTTTCAAAGTATGTACAAGATATACATGGAAGCTGCTTAACCTTTACACTAGGTGTAGAGTATTATTTTAATTGTTGGGTTTTAATCTTTCTATTCTGGCAAGAGTTACTGTTATGAGATGGGAACAAGGGACGGAGGGAGAGAGGAATGAACTTGAACTGATGTCCCCCTGGATAATTCCTATAGGAACTAGTACCTACTCTACCTAACTTTAAAAAAAAAAGATTAAGTAAAGATTGAACTAATATACTATAAAGCTGGCTCATTGAAAATAAAATGTGTTGTTTGTGTAGGTATTTATGTGCAGGAATGCTTTGTGAACCCACAGTAGTCTTTATGAGAGAGACTGTCAAACTTTATAATACCGTGAGCCTAAGAAATGAAAAATAAAAATCATATGTGTAACACTCTCATTGAATCATTTCATAGGGATGAGATTTGGCAATATACAGTTTAATTTGAATAGGTAATTTTTAAAGATATTCTGTACATAACAATAAAAGTACTTCATTAAAAAATCACAATGAAATATAAAATCTTTTAAAATGAGAATGAACTTGCTTACTTTTGCATAATTCCTAAATTGGATTTTCATTCTGAAGACAGCAATTTTCG
Source organism: Pituophis catenifer annectens (assembly GCF_029215685.1). Taxonomy (NCBI): domain Eukaryota; kingdom Metazoa; phylum Chordata; class Lepidosauria; order Squamata; family Colubridae; genus Pituophis; species Pituophis catenifer. The sequence continues at coordinate 173,550,175 of NW_027256883.1, read as the reverse complement.
ATCATCAAAGAATAAAAAACAAAAAAAAAAGATGCCTTTTTGCATTTAATCAGTTTGTCTTAAATTGTCCCATAAATGCTGTAGCTTGCAAAGCACTGGCAGGCTATGAGTTACTTTTGGCGCTTTCTTTTCCAGTACATCTGCAACACTGAAAAAGCAATCACAAGCCTCATTTCTCTTCCCTTCCTATCTGTAATTCCCTCTGCAAGATGCTTAGTGCTTTCCATTAACACCTTGGGTCCTCCAGGCATGATTACTGGTTTTTGAAAGACAAATGCAGAGTGTCAAAAAAAAAAAAAGTCAGAAGAACATATAGGCTTTATACGGGGCTCTAGAATCATATGCATTGCTTCAATTAGCATGCTTTTGCATTGAAATGTGAAGATCGCACTCTCTGGTGAATTTCCATCTACTGGATCACATATTACAAAATGATTCTTTGTGGGATGACAGAGATCATCTTACAAACTACTTCATCTTCAGATGAGTGTTTTGAGAATAGCCATTTCTACTGGGGTAACCAATCAGCAGATCTTTTGGGCATTTTTTCAATTCCAATATATTCAATGTAACCCTCACCCGTAACCGTAGCCTACAACTACTGAACTACGTGGATCAGTGATCTGATCTAAAATAAACAGGTTTCCATGTTCCTGTAGCATTTTATATTACTACAGAAAAAGATGATGAGTACAGGAACATTCAAGCTATCCCTACAATGTATTAGATCCATGAAAATATCACTGGCAGTTAATATTTCAACTTACTTAAAAGAACAAATTGCTTAAATCCACTTGTGAGCTGAGATTGAGGTGTGTTTCAAAGTAATGTCCAAATTATTGGATTCTTTTGTGTGCTCTCAAATTTATCTAGTCCTTCTCCTTTTTTCTGCTTCCCCTTCTCAGGCTGTAATCTAGCCACCTCTTCCTTTTGCAGCTGCTGCCGTATAACAAATCTAATAATCAGTCTAGATTTCCTCTCCAGCATTTCTGTGGCTGGATAGAATCTGCCATTTATTTTAAAAGTTAATGCACCCAAAATAGCATGTTGAAGCTCTTTAAAATGAACATATAAAACCTCCACAACAAGAATATTTCAGCCATGAAACTTTCATAAATCAGTGGTATTCCAACTTCTGAGTCATGAAATTTTGCATGTTGACATCCTCATTCACAGGTAAGATATTATGAGCATCTCTTAAGTGATGCATCTTCTTTCATCTCCCTCCCACTCATTATTCATTATAAATAATATATGTCGTGTGAAAATTAATAACAGCCCTTTTGGGCATATCTACCTAAGAGTAAACAATACTGGGAATGCAAGTGAAATGACTTATTATTCCTTTAGATCTGGAGAGGATTTTCTGCATCTTATCCGATCAAGTAGCAAAGAGGAGAGTAGCAATAAAAATCCAATGAAACAGTGATTGATTAAACGGTGGTGCTAAATTATCTCAGTATTATTCAGATCCAGGAAAGCTCAACTAAGTATTCAAAGAAAAACTAATGCTGGTCTTTCTGTACTATTATGATCAATGATGCATTATGAGAAAAACTTAAATCATAACATCACAATGGTTTTTCTGAACATTTTCTCATATCTTGTGAATTGTTTGTTGATATGTCCTGAATTAATACCTAAGTTAGGGGCTGCAGTTTAAAATTAGAAAGCTGGGTAGAATTTATCTTCCCTAGTAAATAGTCATTAACTATATTTTGCTTAACTTTGTTACTGCCTTTGCATCAATACAAAAAAAAAAAGTTCTTAATACCGTATCGCAGCCATTAAAATACATTGAGCTCAGATGTCATCATGACATTGAAGTCCAATTCCTTATGGCTGTGTGCATATAATTAATGTGACACAACAATCCTAGGGTAACATCCACTTGAATGATTTGTGATAAACAACTGCAAACTCTAACATATTTATGCCAAGGAAATCAGTTGATATCAATCAAATGGACCACAAAAATCTTCATTGCTGTGTTTAGGATCTTTCCTAACTACCCTGTCCTACTTGTACATTATTTATTTATGTGTATATGTGATAGATTTAAACCCTTTCTCTTCTTCAAGAGCTCAAGGAAGCATACAAGGCTTTCTCCATTTCTCCCCATCTTGTAAGGTACCACTTGAGAGACTTTTATCTACATTCTAATCACAAATCTGATAATTAAACAGCTGCCATTGAAAGATAATGCTGTGGCTTGATTCCATTGCATTGGGTATGCTTGCATGCTTGTTTGACAACATTTATAAATCATCATTATAATGAGCCGAGGTGGCGCAGTGGTTAGAGTGCAGTACTGCAGCTACTTCAGCTGACTGCTAGTTCAGCAGATCAGTGGATCAAATCTCACTGGCTCAAGGTTGACTCAGCCTTCCATCCTTCCGAGATGGGTAAAATGAGGACCCAGATTGTTGGGGACAATATGCTATTTAGCATACTATCTTTGGTGTAAGCCGCCCAGAGTCCTCGGAGAATGGGCCGCATAGAAATATGACTAATAAATAAAATAAGACTGATAGCATTGTGATTAACACCAGCTGTCTGCAATTACTGTAAGTTCGAATCTCACCAGGCTCAAGGTTGACTCAGCCTTCCATCCTTTCTAAAGTAGGTAAATTGAGGACCCAGTTTGTGGGGGCAATAAACTGACTTTGTATAAATATACAGAAGTATGAAGGCTATTGCTTAACGCATTGTAAGCCGCCCTGAGTCTCCGGAGAAGGGCGGCATATAAATCAAATTATAAATAAATAAATAAATAAATAAATAAATAAATAAATAAATAAATAAATAAATAAATAAATCACATCTGAAAAACCCTGGGTGGTATATATTAGCAATCCAAACAATGAATATAATAAAAGTTAATAAGAGAAAAAATAACAAATAGTAATGAAGGGTCCTTGATGCTCTCTGAGCTTGCTTGTTTGTTTTTTTTTGTTTGTTTTGTTTTTAAATTTGATTTATATGCCGCCCTTCTCCGGAGACTCAGGGCGGCTTACAATGCGTTAAGCAATAGCCTTCATACTTTTGTATATTTTATACAAAGTCAGCTTATTGCCCCCACAAACTGGGTCCTCATTTCACCTACCTTAGAAAGGATGGAAGGCTGAGTCAACCTTGAGCCTTGGAGAGATTCGAACCAGCAGAAATTGCAGGCAGCTGTGTTAATAACAGGGTGCGTATACCACTGTACTATCAAGGCTCTTGCAGATGTTTTCTTGCAGATGTTTTCTTACCTCAATTAGTTAACATCATCAGTGCTAGTAACAAATAGTAGCTAGTAACAAACAGTAAAAACAATTGTTGCCAGTAAAACTCTAGGAAACAATGCCTTATAGCAGGGGTCCCCAATCCCTGGTTCCTGGTCCACAGACTCGTAACCATCTGTGGTCTGTTAGGAACCAGGCTGTGAAGTGAGCAAAGCTTCATCTGGTATAGGTAGTGTGCAAAATCATCCCTGCTCCTGGTCTGTGGAAAAATTGTCTTCCACAAAACCAGTCCCTAGTGCCAAAAAAGGTTGGGGACCTCTGTTTTATAGAAGCCATGAAAAGCAATTATCCTGTTTAGTTAACGGTACTTTCTGCAACCTTTCCAATTCCATTTTCAACTAAAGACTTTTGTGGTAACAAATAATACTTACACTTTTGTGTAAGTAAATAAATCTTAGATTGGTGTTACCTCACTGTATCATTTAGAGAGTTTAGAGTAAAAGTTGCAAGTCATGCCAGAAGACACAAGAAGAATGTAGGCTTATTTATTATATCCTTTCTACTGTCTGCCTCCTTCTTCAAGACTTTGCTGTGTGGAATGAAGGAGTTCTACTGGGATTTAGTCTTCTCAGGGGCAGCTCCTGATAAAAATGATTGGTGGTGGGGCAGGGATGATGTAGGGGTAGAGCCAATATGTCTATGATTGCATTGTTTGATGCAGCTTAGAACAATGGTGCACAGAGGGGAAAACGTTGTGTTATAGGACACTCAAAATTCTTTATAAATGAAAACAGTAATAGCATTAAAGTTAGTTGAAATCTTCTATGAGATATTATCTTCTATATCATTGATATGACCCACTGTGATTGGGAATAAGTAGAGCCATGCTGGATGAGTTCTAGTTCACTCCTGTTTTTCCACAGTAGCCATTCAAGATGCTTATATGAATTCCAGTTGATTACTACAGTCTTCTCCTTGTTTTCTTCAGAAGCTTGTAACCAGAATAACTATTAATTAGTGACATCCTCTTTTATTAATTATATCTAATTTAACTTTGAATTAAAAGCTGCATCACTATATTTTGGAGAGCAAATGTTATAATTTAACATTTAATTAAATGTAATTTAATTATGCACTTCATTTTATCAATTTCCATTGGGCCCAAATTGTTAGCTACATTAGCAAAAACAGCACCTATTGCTAACCATACTGAAGCCAAAATGATGATACTGTATTTGTGATAATACGCTGTAATTTTCAGCCTTTCGTATGTGCAATATGACAGTTAAGGATATTGTTGTGTTACCAACCAGCAGAGTAAGTGCACAGAGAAATGGTACTGAGAGCAATGAATATAATACATACAAACTGGTTTAACAAACCTTTTACTTTGTAGTGAAAAACAATTGTATAGTCTTTTTATCAATCCAAGTCTTTAGCTATTCAAATCAGTCCGAAGTTACAGATATCTTCTTACCAGACAAACAGCAGTTGGTAATAAACAGCAATTCACGCTGGTAACAAATCACAATGGTAGCATATCCATCCACGTCTCTACACACGATGGTAACAGTTCCAACCAACAAGTCAAGCAGCAAGTCAAGCAATGATAAGAGCAGGTCCAACAATGACTATAGCTCGGCTTCCTCCTTATATATAGTTTACACTAGTAATTATCCACTTAAGATAAGTGAAGTCAGCAGTGCAATGACTCAACAGTACAATTAGGATAATTGCAATCAGCATACACTCAGCAGTCATTAGTCATTACAATGACTCAGCAGTACAATTACTCAGCATTACATTTAAAGTTGCAGAATACATTTAAAATGATAGAACACATATATTGCCTGGACAACTTGTTAGGCTTACACCACATCCTAACAGACAATAATTTGGGCCAGGTTAAGTTAGCTAAATTGTTGATGTGCTTTTTGGAACATGTCACTATCACAATGGGATATTATTTTAATTATTGTGGTTTAATTCTTGTACATTATCAGTTTCAGTGTGTGTGTGTGTGTGTGTGTGTGTGTGTGTGTAGTATGCAAATACATAAGGTGTGCAGTCTGTAATATTATTATTACAGACATATATATGACTATATATGTTTCATCACTTGCCTTTCTCCCATGGATGCCATTAAAAGTAGCAAAGCATTCTGGATCACTATATGTAACATTTACTTACTTACAAGACTTTTATGGTTGCCTATCTCATACAATGACTCTAGGCAGCCTACAACAAACCATAAAACATTTTAAGAACAAAGGTATCCTTCTCTTTGGGCAAATGTGCTAAACCAGGTTCCTACATCATGCTAAGTCTAAAAGTGATTATTTGTGGCTTGACATATAATATGAACCCAGCATTGTGGTTTAGAAACAGTGATTTGTGGCTCAGCATTTTTTCTTATTGTTAATTTAGTCAATTGTGCCTTGTTAAACAAATCATAGCTTAGTGTGTTGTGTGAACATAGACTTTGTCCTTAAAGATGCCACAATACACATTGTTATTTTTTCTTTCATCAGCAGATGAAGTACATCAGCATATCTTGCTGAGATGTTTTTGTTTCAGCTACATCTGTGGCAGTAAATTACAGAGTTAAGTTTCCAGCCCACAACCACAGAACATTGCTTCATGTCTTTCCATTTTTATATGATTGGAGATATGTGGCTAGAAAGGCTTGACTGTTGTTTTGTCTTCCCAGCTGTTTCCCAGCTGTGTTGCAGTCCAAGGCAGATGAATATTCAACTGGAACACACACTTTCCAGGCAATGAGGTCTCCCTCTCCTCACTTTTGTTAAGGAGAAGTGTAACAAATTACAGTCTACAAACAATGAAGCAAATTTAAAACTGCAAAAATTATTATTTTTTAAATAGCAATACGCTATTTTAACAAATTAATTTAACCAGGACAGTTGACTTTATCTTCCCAGCTTGTACCTTTTGCATTGTGCATTATTATTTTTCCTTAAAAGTGATGGTCCTGCACTGATTTCCCATCATCCACATTTGTACAACTATTACTTCCTTTTAAGCACACAAACCAGCTTGCCAGCACAGCTGGACTTCTGCTGACTTTCTGTTTATATACAAAATCACATAATCACATGGATGACATGTGCCATAATGGTTGGCTCTTTTTAGTTGATAGAGAAACTATTGCAACAACAATAATAATGGACATTCTTTTATTGCTCATACTGTGAACACTGAAGTGGGAAAATGAGTCACAAAGGTCCAGTTCTAATCCAATGAATTATTAGCTGATCATTTTACCAATGAAGTCAGAGATCTAAAATAGCAATATAAAAACATATGAACCCTAGCTAATTAGTTGAGAATCCTTGCCAACAGTAGCCAGCTTGACCGATTGACTGACTTCATTTAGATATCATTATATTTCAATCAAAACTCCAGGTGGAATTAAAATAAATCCACAGTAAATTGCATAAAAATAAAATAATAAAATCACTACTAATAAATCAGTAGTAATAAGAATAAATTAACCAGTAACATATCCTCAGTTGGTTTGCACTGATGATGATGATGAAGTTGATAATGATGATTTTTATTCCCACCTTTTCAATATATAACTCAAGGTGATAAACAATTAGACTCAATGGTGTCGTCTCAGTCTAAATCTTCTGGAGGCTTTTAAGAAGAGTCTGGACAACCACTTGTCTAGAATGGTATAGTATATCTTGCTTGAGCAGGGGATCGGTCCCTTTCAACTCTGCTATTCTATGCTCTATGAAAGAAATTGATTTTAACAATTTGCTGAGTGATATCAGAAAATGATAGGTCAAAATTCAATTAAGAGGGTATTCCAAAAATGAACACTTTCTAGCTTCCATCACTTACTTCCCAGAGGAAGAACACTAATTGCTGCTTTTTCCAAGATGGCTGGGATAATTATAGAGTGTTTGATTCTGGAGGTGCCAGGATGCCAAGTATTGTAGATTGAAAAACCCAGTTTAAATTGCAACTGGAAATCAATAGGGTGCCAGAAGAGAGCTCATAGCACAGAAATTACGTGTTCCTGGCAATGTATTCCAATTAATACATGAACCATTGCATTCTAGACCAACTCCAGCTTCCCAATCATCTTTAATGAATCCCCATGTGGAACACATTTCAGTAATCCTACTAGATAATAAATGTATTAGTTACAGTGACAAAATCCTTCCATCTCAGGTAGAGCCAGAACTAATATACTACCCAAAGCTGAGCAAAGACCTTCTTGGCCATAGTCTCTGCCTGCTGCTCTAATATGAATCCAGGAGGGCTGCAAATCATGGACATGTAGATCCTTTCAACCTATAGGCACTGGAGCAAGCATCCCTGGAACCTCCTTAATGAGCCTGGATGGTAATATATCAACATATCAATGATACTACACCCTGAATGTTCAAGCTGCTCTCTCTCTCTAAGCAGGGTACAGTATTATCAATAGCCTTATGTAGATGCAAATAAGCAAAGAACCAATTCCCATGGCACCCACAATGAATATCCAATCTTTTTCCCCATATAATCACCAACTGGAACTTCTGACTAAAGAAAGAACATAACAATTTCAAAACAGTTTTTCCAGTGCACAAAGTTAGTCTAAAAGCTGATGGTGTCAAAGACTGCTTAGATTATGAGAAAGATCATGAAAAGTACTGTTTTCTAACCAGCTGATGGTCATGTATTAAAGCAAGTAGTCAGGAGAATCCATCTCTGAAAAACCTTGCCCAGAAAACTGCAGGGACTTGTCCAGGCAGTCTCTGAAAATTGGACCTGACTGAAAGAAAAACAAATAGCTTATTACCTCCCTTCCATTTCAACAACCTTCCTTAGAAAGAATGTTGAAGACTGAGCAATAGTTGTTGAAATTAACTGGATCCAGAAAAGAATCTCTTTAAATGGCAGCACACTACAGACCTTATAAAGGATGCCTGACAAAATTCTGTAGATGATGAGCATTGATAGCCTCTAGATCAGATGATCATGATCCTGCAACTCTCAGAGGAAAGGCAAGGATTGAGCCCACAGATGGCAAAGAATATCCACATTATTAGAATTCAGAGGAGAAAAGGAGATAACATGACCACATATTGCCCCAGTTATGATACCAGACTTTGAATCAAAACTTCAATGAATCTTACTGACATTATTAGCAAACCACTGCTGAAATTGGTTACATTGGAAACGTTATGACTGATGTAAACTCTTTCCTAATAGGGAACTATTAGATGGCAGTCTCCAATACAGTAAGAGGCCAAAAGCAGAACATGAATGCAATTGCATTTTCCAATTATTGGCTCCTTATCAGTTGAAATGGAAAAGTAAACTGTTTCAGAAATTCAATCCAATTATGCTGAATCTTCTTTTAAGATTGGCGAGTTGGTGGTCATCGCTACACCTTTTGGTAGCAAATTCCATAGTTTTGCTAAGAATTTAATGAAGAAATTCCTCGTCTCTATTCTTAATCTTCCACCATTTGGTTTCACTGGATGATCCATGTCCTGATATTACATTAGGTGAGCCATCTCCTTATCCTTTCTCTCCTGATGAAGCATATTTTTATCACCAATATATATACTTCCACATCTGACATCTTTTCTAAGCAAAGAAAGTATAAACAAACAAACTTATAGTAGAATATACCTTGAGCAACCACTGCTGCTTTCTCCTCCAACTGCTTGTTAATTACACTTTCCCAGAAGCTTCTAGGTGTGATGGTTCTAGGTGTGATGATTCCTCCAGTTTATACCTCCCCACTGATAGCTCTTGTTTCTGTATTCTACAATGGTAAAAACTAAAAATGTACTTCATGCAGTTCTGCTGCCCAGCCACGGTGTGAAGGCCCGTGTAAAAAAACTTCTTTGGATAAAAGAAGCTGCTGCTATTAAATGAAGCTGCTGCTCCAGCCTATTCTTCACTGTATAAATGCTTCATAGAAAATTCAATAGAGATGAGCTCCCAGAATACAGTGAATATTCTGTAATAGTTACTTTTCAGAAAGGATAAAAATAAAATATGTGTTCAATGAACCTACAAGCCATTTCTGTGTTTTACAATATATGGCATTGCTCATTTATATAGTACTGAAGTGATATCTCTTAAATCAAGTTTGTACTCCAGAAATTTCCCTCCCAACAACAAAAAATCTGAACCGGAATCATGAATCATTAAAAAAAAAATCTTCCTGATACATATTTATGAACCAAATAGAGGATCTGCTAATATTAAGGAATGGTTTAGTATTGAGATGTGCAAATACTTCTAAAGAGGTGCTTCAGACTGTTCAGTGTATATGAACCACTGTTTCTGAACTGGTAAAGCAGCCATCTCTTCTTCCAGTGCCATGCGGCTGCTTTGTAAACTGTTCCTGGTTTCTCCCTATGTGAATGCATGCATAGCAATTTTGCTTTGCTGGGAAAAGGTAAACCGCAGGTGTGCATGCACACATATGGGGAAACAGCTCAGAGCTACTGACAAAGCAGCTGTACAAACATAGAAAAAAGAAACAGCTGTTTTAACTCTTTAAAAAATAATGGTTTGTACGTTCTGCTAAATTTGTTATAGTGGCTGTAGTACTGATATAGAAAGCCACTCTTAGAAACTCAATGTGGATGACTTGGTTCTTCCTCCAATTTTAGGCATGTTTTCTGTCTTGAGTTGAATATATACATATATACATATCAAATTTATATTTCGCTTATAAAGAAATAAAGGGAGACTGTTATAGATCTATTTCAAGCTATTTAGCTCTCATCAACTAGCCATACCCTTACTTGGATTCAAACTGTGTATGTATACATATGTATATACATATGCATACACATGCACACTCATTATCTATCTATCTATCTATCTATCTATCTATCTATCTATCTATCTATCTATCATCTATCTATCATCTATCATCTATCTATCTATCTATCTATCTATCTATCCATATGCATATACATATACATATACATATACATATACATATACATATACATATACATATGTATATATGTATACATGCACAGTAATTCTATGTATTTACATACATACACACGCTCATATATACAATAAAATAACAAAAACAGAATAACTGTCATTACATCTTTTAACTTCCCCATTACCTTTTTCATTATATATCTTAACTTGTAAGAGTGTTGCTATTAGCAAGTTGATCTTATAAATGACTATCAGAATCAAGTTTAATTACAAAAAATGCCTTGGCGTCCCATATTTATGACTTCATTTGCCTAGGAATAATGTTATAGTAGTTGGGTTTTTAACAAACCATTAGTCTCTGCTATCTATCTCCTGTGTTCTTTGCTTAAATCAGTCCTGTTCCAGTACAATAGTGACTATCAACTGTCTAGATTAAAGGAAGTTTATATTACTCTATTGTTGCTAACATGCAAGTTTTAACAAAAAGCCTGGACTGGCTGAAAGTTGGAATCCAGCCGCATCTGGAGGAGAGATCTTCAGTTTCCTTTATACGGTTAAAGACATATTTATTACATTAATGGACTCCTAAAATGACTAAGTACTTCATAAAATCCCACTCCCTGCAACAAAACTCTTCATCAGTGCAGAACGATTTTGTGCATTGCACAAAGCCACAAAGATTTTGTTTTGTTTTGTTTTGTTTGCTTCTGACTTAAGAGATTGTATAAGCCTCCTTTGTAAACTATTATTTATGGCTTACTCTGTTGTGCCAACATAGCCATCCCCAATATATGAATCCAGACATTGTATCAATGAAATGAATCCTAGGACATTTGAAATAATACGTTTTGATTAGAAATCCTTTAATTTGACCATTGTTACTTGAAATCTACAAACATGACCTTCAAATTTTGTTTTCTGTTTTTTCAGTCAGGCTGAGAATACAATTTACTAGTTTTGAGCGCAACAGACTTCACTTTGATTTCTTCACCAGTCTCCAAGGATTCTGTGTAGGACTCTCCAAAATAAACAAATTAAGATGAAGAAGGTAGTCAGGGGACTCCATAGTGCACAGTGTAACTTAGTACTGATTGCATTGAGCAGGAAACTCTCCCTTGGTGATATAACAGTTCATTCACTGGTTTATCTATCTCCAATATGAACAGCACAATTCAAATAGTGATGAATTTATCATCTTCAGAATATAATGGATGATTTCAAACAGGACAGAAATGCCAAGTATTACATAGATAATTATCTAAAAATAAAGCTGTTCTAGCAGACAAATTCTAGCTAGAGAATCCAGAGTGTTGCATATAACCGGTTCCAGAAATTCCAATCAAAATACAGTTTGGGCAAGACATATAAATTAGTCTATATTTGGTATATTGTTATACATACTAGACAGTAGACACAATCTTTTCCAAACTCACATTTTGATTCTTTCTCTATTTCTGTTATTCAGATATGTTTGTTTATGTGTATATGTGTGAGAGAGACAGAGATTCTTTTGCAAGCATATTACACCAGCGAAAAAGGATGGAACAAAAATTTTGAGCTGGATGAAATCATAAGATGTCGCATTTCTTTTGGCAACCAGATAGTCTACCACAGACTTTGCTGTATCTGAATGTGGAAGACTTTAATGTGATTTCAATCCCACATACTGTGAAAGTGAATGTGGGAGAATGTTGAGTTTGGGGAGATGACTGTGCCCAGTAGTTTAAAATTAACCATGTCCCTTGAAAAAGAAAGAAAAGGCCTTTATATTGACTCAGATAATCAAATCTGTATTTATGTTGACTGGCAGTTGTTTGCCTGGGTTAAAAACAGAGGCTTTTCTTTAATCATCCTTAAAAATGCAGAGATATCTGAACACTACACATGGGTTCTGGGGTGGGGCTTTGCAACAGAGATATGTTGCGATGAATAGCAAAATGCCTTCTAATCTACCAAATTTGTTAAACTGAACAGTAGTCATGAGTTGTTGAGATGGTGGAAAGAAGTAAATATGGATAAAACGCCTTATTTTTATCCCCTCAAACATATATCCTGAGTATATGTGTATCAGTTCTTGGGAACCAGTGAGAATCCTTGTAGAATATACAATCATGACATGTAAGAGATGGTTGTTTATAAGAGATAAAATATTGTTTCTTTTCCCAAAGGTGCTTTTTCAAGAGGCAACTGGACTTTGGTTGTCCTTTGGGACAATCATGACCTGGATAAAAGAGATGAGAATCTCCATAGACATTTATTGTTTCTTTTCTTTAAAGAGTTGATGAAAGTTTTGCAGTAGGACCTGAGCTTTTTCTTTGCAAACCTAGCTTAAAAATATATTTTGAATGCTGTTGGAAGATTTGTAGGTTCATATCTTAAATAATACAATCAAAATGCAGCAATAGTACCAAACAAAGGATACATCCATTAGTATTTAAATATATAAGAAAATCCAAGTCCATGAAGCTTGGGAACAAAAGTTGCAAGCAATAAGTGGATTAGAGTTAATTTTTATAATGAGTCACAGATGTATTATTAGATGTTTCAGGGAAATCTAGAAATATAAATGAACCATGGAATTCTGTTATTAAGATTAGATAGCTGCCTGCTTCCTCTGATTTTGAGTCTGTGTCTAAGGAGAAATTGTCACTAGCTTTAGAAAGAAGTAGGTATATGTTTCTTTAAAGGGAAAATTAATTGATTTGACAAATTCAGTGGCACTTTCTGCCATTAAGAGCATATTGAGCTTTGTGGTTAAAAGGTACAAAGTCGTGCAAGGCCTTGTATGAATATTTAAATTGTGCAGCTGTTAATGTCACTGTTGCTAATAGGCCTCCTTCACCACTTAAAATGAGACAAACTTGAAGGAACTAAACAAACAATGCTATGAATGTCTGCTTTTTGTTAAAAACATTTAAAAAACATTGTACTTATTTAAGACATCAAGAGAAAAAAACTGTTTTACAGTTACAGTGGTTTGCTTACAGTTGTGGTCTAGGAATGTGATTGTGTAATTCCAGTGCTCTGGTAGTAATGTTTTTGTCATTCTGTCAAAAAAATTTTTTCCAAAGGGTCTCTGGATCCTAAAGAATAATTATGACATTTCTAGAATTTATATAAAATGTCAATGTTTAGATTTATAAATGACATAGCTTTAAGTGGTTATGCTGATATGTCTGTAACTATTTTATAAAAAGAACTTTTCTTATCCCAGCTTACATTATGAGTTGCTATGAACATAGCTTTATTGCTAGCTGGTAGGCTCAACACTCTCTAATGCAAGCAAGACGGTCAGCCTGAATTCATACTTCCTCATATAAGAATGGCTCTTGGTCATGTACATAGACAGATTTTCCAATACTTGCCTCTATTGGAGACATAGGGAATCACTTTAAAGCTAATAAAGAATTAAGAAAAGAAGTCCAGAGACTTCTTTTACCTAGTCTGGAAAAAGTGACTAGGTAAGAAACAGGCCATCTTTCTCCCCCAAAGCCTCTGATGAAAGTTTGTAACCACCTATATCAATCCAGGTGTATGACATTTTGCTCTAGGACAGTGATGGCTAACCTTTTCTGGACTGAGTGCCCAAACTCCCAAAATGCAATGCATGTGCAGCCTCTGCACATGCATCCCGCCCCCGTGCTTGCGTACATGCCCCCCACCCCTCTGCATGCACGGCAGAGACCCAAAGACCAGCTGGCCGGCAGGAGGTGCACAGGCATGCGCGGCAGAGCTGAACTGGAGCAACGGCTCACGTGCCCACAGAGAGGATGCTGTGTGCCACCTCTGGCATGCATGCCATAGGTTCACCTTCACGGCTCTAGAAGGTTCATATAATGTCTAATATTCATTTACAATATCTAGCGAGTCTCTTGCAATGGAGTTTTTGTGGCAAAGAAGGAGCTATTTGTAGCAGAACAGTGTAACAGTGTCATCACAGAGACTGCTTGGCATCTCTGGAATTTTTATTTTCTCTTATAATTTTGCTTTATCACCTGCTGCATTACTGTTATTTGAAAAGCTTTATAAACATTTACTGCCATATTTATATTTTAATGCTTACAGTTAATAAGCTCTTTAAATTTTTTCTTGTCTTTAAAGCTTGATTTAAAACAAAAAAACAATAACTGGTGAGATTGGTCCATGTCCCAAGGAAGAAAGGACTGAACTATGTAATCCCATGCCTCTATGGTACGCTGCCAGGATATTGTACTACTGAAATATTTTAGTTTTTGCATATTTATCTTTTTATTACCACTAAGCAGCAAAGCCTGTGAGGATGCTATCTCTCTCTTACACTGAAGTTACAGTGTAGAGGAGCAAATAAGGTGTCCTCTTGAAAGACAGAACATCTTGAACTACCAAGCCCCTACGCCAGGAGTCTCCAACCTTGGCAACTTTAAAACTTGTGGACTTCAACTCCCAGAGTTCTGGGGGTTGAAGTCCACAAGTCTTAAAGGTGCCAAGGTTGGAGACCCCTGTCCTATGCTAAGCTGTTGAATGAGAGAATGGAGGCACAGAAGGCATCCGTGAAAGGGAGGTTTGAGGCCTCCAGCTTCCCATCCTATGGACTTTACCCTCCACTATATGGTTGCATAATTCACTAAAAGAGGATATGAATTAAATTTTATTATAATCTGAGATATTTGAAGTTATTCATGAAGATAACTGCAAATTGCATAAAATCTAAATACTTGAATGTGTCATTCATTCCACATAGTTTGATTTGTTGGTATTAAGTTGAAAATCTTGTCTATAATAAGATCTCTCCTTATAGATCTCTCTATAAGGATCTCTATAAGGATCTTTCCTTATAGAACTGTCTGTGTGGTAAGATCTTCAGAGGGTTTTAAGTTATATAGATATAAGACAGAAAGGCAAAATGAGAGAAAACTTGTGGAATGCTACCATTAAAGTCAATATTGACATTTCCTTAGTATAATTCCCCAGGCATTTTAATTAACTTATGTTTATTTGTTCTTATTTTAGCCATTTTGCAATTACCTTTAGTGAAAATATAGTTGATGATGTGGGTATTTTTAAAAAACCATATATACCCTATTTGGTATCCTTTATTCTTATTTTGTATAGTATGTTGTTCTCTTTATATATAGTATTATATTGGAATCCACATCTACAAAAAAGATTAAGTTAGAAATAAATCACAATTTGAATTCAGGAACAGTCAGCTACTTTTTGCTGATGCTTATCTGTTTATCTACTTCAGTTTTAAATTACTTCATCTAATATATCAAAATGTTTTCCCCAAAATTAGATAAAGAGAGACAGACATAGAGATGTGTGTATGTATTATTTAATGAGTTTTGTGTGCATGTGTGCATCCTTTATATTTATTATCTATTTATTAACTTTATAATTTATTTTATTTATTTATTTATTTTGTCAATCATATATAAGATAACAGGTAAAAGTATAAACATGATTATGAATACATGAAATGGATACAAATAAAAGAGAACATTAGGACAGGGACGGTGGGCACGCTGATGCACTTATGCACGCCCCTTATAGACCTCTTAGGAAGGGGGTGAGGTCAACAGTAGACAGTTTAAGGTTAAAGTTTTTGGGGGTTGGGGGGTTGCATTCCAGGCATTGACCACTCTGTTACTGAAGTCATATTTTCTGCAATCGAGTTTGGAGCGGTTTACCTTGAGTTTGTATCTATTATTTGTATCATGTATTATTGTGGTTTAAGTTGAAGTAGTCATTGACAGGTAGGACATTGTGGCAGATAATTTTATGTACTACACTTAGGTCAGACTGAAGTTGGCATAGTTCTAAATTGTCTAAGCCCAAAATTTGAAGTCTGGTGGCATAAGGTATTTTATTGTGGGTAGAGGAATGGAGGACTCTTCTCATTAAAATATCTTTGGACTATCTCAATTGTATTTATGTCTGATATGCAGTGCGGGTTCCAGATTGATGAGCTATATTCAAGAATTGGTCTAGCAAATGTTTTGTATGCTCTAGTTAGTAGTACAATATTACCAGAGAAGAAGCTACGCAAGATTAGGTTAACAACTCTTAATGCCTTTTTGGCAATGTTGTTACAATGGGCTCTGGCACATATATCTTTAGAAATAAGTACTCCAAGATCTTTGACAGAGTGAGGGTCATCTACAAGGTCATGTCCATCTAATTTGTATTTTATGTTTTGATTTTTTTTGCCAATGTGCAAGACAGAGCATTTGTCGGTTGAGATTTGAAGTTGCCACTTGTTAGACCAATCTGACACATAGTCAAGGTCTTTTTGAAGGGTAATTGCATTGTCAGTGGTGTTGAATAGTTTAACGTTGTCAGGGAAGAGAACACAGTTGCTTTTAAAATGATCACAAAGGTCATTTATGTAAAGTATGAAGAATGTTGGACCTAAAACACTGCCTTGGGGAACACTACTATTAACATGTACAGAATTTGATAGAGCGCTTCCTATTTTGACCACTTGTTGTCTGTTTGATAGGAAGGCAGCTATCCATTTATGTAGGAGTCCAGAAATGCCATAGGATTTTAGTTTTAGAAGTAATTTGTCATGTACCACTGAATCAAAAGCTTTACAGAAGTCTATGTAAACTGCGTCTATTGTTTTGCCCTGATCAAGATGTGTAGTCCATATGTTTTTGCAATGTAGTAGTTGTAAATTACAGGATAATTTTTTTCTGAAACCAAATTGTTTGTTAGAACAATTGTTAGTCTCTAGGTGGAGGGTTATAGATTGGTTAATGATTGATTCCATGACTTTGCAGGTGACGCAACATAAAGAGATTGGTCTGTAATTTTCAACTAGGCTAGGGTCTCCCTTTTTGAAGATAGGGATGACCTTGGCTTGTGACCACTGGTAGGGCAAGGTTGCTAGTACTGAAAGATTTTTCAAAACTTATGCTTAGATGTTCTACAATTGCAATGGAAAGCTTTTTTAAGAAGTATGCACATAGTCCATCAGGTCCAATAGATGAAGATGGTTTTAGATTGTGTACTGCCTTTTCAACATTGTCTTCTGTAAAATCAATATGCATAAGATCACTGTAATCACTGTAATTGTCTGTAGTATGACCGGGAAATATTGGGTATGTGTTGTTGTTTTTTACAAAGAGTGAGCTGAAGAACATGTTAAAGAGTTTGGCTTTAATGGTTTCATCAATACAGTCTTCATTGTTTGGTCCTTTTAGGGGTGGGGTGGATCTCGAGTCTTTAAGTTTATTGTTTTGCAAAATTATAGAAAGCATGGGTGGATTTTGTGCGTAGAAGGTTTTCTTCTTGCTTGATGTGATAATTGGTACATTCAGTCTTTATTTGTTGGCATAAGTTTTTGTAGCAGTTTTTGAAGTTAGCTATGTAGTTAGTTTTGTTTTTTTGCCAAAGAGATTTTTTTCTGGATTGTAATTTCCTTATTGTTATTGGTAGTTTATTTTTTCTGGTTTTGTGGGATGTAGTGGTACGTAAAGTTTAATGATGCTTTGGACTTCGCACAAGAAAATAATGTAATGGTTGTCAGCTGTATTACAGCCAGAGAATAGAATTTGCCAATCAAGATATGAGAGTTCATTGTCTATGAGATCATAGTTGGCTTTTTTAAGTTATAACTGGGAATCCCATCATTATGATGATTTTTGAGAGGGTGTAAGTTGAAAGTCAATCATGCTGTGGTCACTGTTGGAGAATGGTTCTTTTATTTGTAGTCCATAAATTGAATTTAAACTGTTGCAGAAGATGGGATCAAGGCAGTTGTTGAGTCTAGTGTTGTTAGTTACTAGTTGATCAAGTCACAGATTAGTTACAATATTGTACAGGGTTGCATGTATAGGTTCAGTTGTACATTCATTTAGTGTCCAATTAATAAGTGGTAAATTAAGGTATCCAAGAAAGATTATTGGGTGTGGGCAGGAGGCTTCCTAGGTTAGTAGTGAAGTTAACTTGTTCGCATGTTCGATGTCGTAATCTGGGGCTCTGTAACAAAGTAAGAATTGAAATGTGGTATTTAAGGACAGGTTGCAGACGATGGTCTCAGGAAGAGCAAGTTTGCAAGTAACTTGAATATTTTTTAGATATAGGGTCTTTTTGTAGAAGATAGCAACACCACCTCCTCTATAGATTTCATGATCTGACTGGTAAACATGATAGTCTCTTGCTGTAGTAATGGAGTCAGGGTGGGATGTATTCAGCCAAGTTTCACAGACAAATATAATGTCAAATATAGCTATATTTAGTAAGAGGAGGAATTCAGGTATTTTATTTACAAGGCTTCTTGCATTAAGTAGCTTGCATTTAAGATCGGTAGTAGTTGTTATAGAGGAAGTTAGGGGAGTGCATGCCTAGTTTTGGATGATGGGGGATGGAGGAGGATTGGGTGTTAGGATGTGGGTTGGGGGACTTTCTTTTGATACAGTCTATATATATAATCTATATATAATCTAGGAACTGATGAAAAATTTAGCTCCAAAGGATTTGATTAAAATTTCTTTTAAATTTGGCAAGCTTTGTGTAAATAACCACTATACCAAACTGTCTTGTTTGAATGTAGCAAATTAGTAAAAACAAAATAGCTTAATGATTGTTTATATTTTATTAAAGCTATTTTAATCATAGAAATTTTAGTGGTATTCACCATTCTATTATCTCATCCCATCCCGTTATAGTGAAGGATTAAGCAAGCAATATGCCATGTGGAAAATAAAAACAACAACTACCCAAAATAACACAGTAATAAACTACATCTTTATCACTGCCAAGTAGGTTATGGATGACTTGAAGGCAAGTTTATTCTTTTTATATTTACAGGAGCTATTTTAGCTTCCCACAGTGAATTTAAATAGTCACTTTGTTTATCTTTATTTCTATTTAGTTTTGTTTTTGTAGTAAATATTGCAGGTAACTTTACACACTTTAAATTATGTTCTACTTGTTTTTTATTCTGAATTCTGTGGGATTCCACTTAAGGATTTCTTTACACAGCAATTCTATGTGAATTCAAGAATCTGAAGAAAAAAGATTCCTTCAGCAGGACTGCAGAGAGGGATGAATATATGGCAAGAAAAAAATATCACAGAAGAAGACCATGATCAACCATTTCTGCAGAGCTATCCAATAATGTAAAAAAAAAAAAAAAAAACCATAGTTGTGTCCACGTAATCACCAAAACTCAACATTACTTTTTTTTTCTTTTAGCCTGACCTAAAACAATAGTGGAGAACAAAATAATTGAATAATAGGGACAGTTAGATATTGAGCTGAAACATTCCTTAGAACTGGGAAACAAAAAAGTATTCAAAAGAAGTTCAGGTAGGCTCCTCCTTGATTCATTGGAATAAAGGGGAGGGGGGTGTAAAACTTCAACAAGTTTGAATGATACTATTAATAAAGCCTATTTCAATCTAGTGTAGTTCTAGTCTTCCTATGGAATCTTCTACCTAATCTAAACATTTGGAGTTAAAGTGGTTCTACAAAGAACCATTTTCTATCATCTCAAGCCTATCATTACCAAAGCCCAGAGGTTTTCGTTTTAGTTCTAGAATGGAAATAGGCCACAGAATTGCTCTAACTTAGTTTGTATCCAAAACTTTGCCAGCCTCAGCAAGGGCATTTTGCCTCATCCACTGACATAAAAAAATAAAATTCTATCTTGTTATAGTTGAATGAAGATTAAATGTAGGGACTTGGCTTAGATCAATTGCAATGGCTTTGATCTGACCATGTGTAAAACATCTAAGGCAAATATAGAATGACAGGTTTGGAGTCACTGATCTGAGGCATCAAGAAGCAGAAGAGATAATAAGTGGTAATAAGCAGGCTCTGTTCCAGGTGACTGCAGTGCAGCACCAGCCATAAAGCCAGAAGGCAGAAGTTCCATGATAGAGCTCAGTGGAGGCAACTTGCAGAGCCGTGTTTAAATTATCTCTAATTGGATTGGAGAAACAAGTTACATCAGCCTCCTAATTTAACTCATTTCTCATTAAATCATGGCACATACGAATCCAGGACTGTTCAGTAATGCCTCAATGCATTATTTTATGCTTTCTAGATTAAATGTATTTCTGTGTATATATACATTTAACAAATACCTTTATTATTTGAAAATATTTCAGGACAAAAGGAGAACATTTAATGTCTTAGAATTAGTGATTGAGTAACTACTACAATGTAAGGCAATGGAAAATCAGGCAAGATCTTGCAACAGATTTCTTTAACCTCAAGCATTGTGTCTTATTATGAACTAAACATGTCTTATTATGAGCAAAAAATGGTGTGGATTTGTTTTGGAGCATTTCATAACAATCTGACTTAATTAGGGCCCTTTTCATATCAGTGTGACATCACCGCTGCCTTTGTGTGTCCCTGTGATGCTGTGGGGTTCACTCAATAAGTTAATTAGTTTGCTTCTAGTCTAGAGAAGACACTGTACATTTTCTGCCTTTGCTTTTAATCATAGTCTCTTGAGAATCACCCCTCCCCCAGAAGCCAATATGCAGTGGTACTTTGACTTTATCTTGCTCTTCCCAGCAGTGGCCTATTTCTTCCCCCTTCTGCTCTCACCACAGAAGTCTAGTGTGTGAGGGGAAAAAGTGAGAATGACCATGAATGCCAGCAGCACTGGCTACCTAGAAGCAACACCTTTCCCCTTTCTTAGTGGGCTGAGTGAATCAGACTGGGGACAGCTGACCTTTGGGTCTTCAGAACTGTGAGGAACAGCTGTTTTATTACCATGAATGTAAAGATCACCAACATGGTAGTTCTGAAGTTTGAAAGCATAAATGATATCCCCCCACCCCTATAATGTGTGTGGTATTTGAAGAAGTACAACATCTGCCTAATGATTTCGCAAATTTCGCAAAATAAAGTTAATTGATAAGATTGCTTGACTTTTTGTCACTTTGAGCTGAATGTTCATTCATTTGGAGTTATGCTTCTGTAGCTCTGTGGAATGGCACTTTGATGTTATTTATCTCAGAGGTTCCTTGCCTAGGAAACAGGAATACAGTATTGATTAAGTGATTTTAGTCTTTTTAAAGCTATATTTTTTATAATGGAAAGTACTATGTTAATATACATTACTCTTCTATTAGCAATAAACGATGTAGAATATTTTGTATGTAAGACTCATAAAATTAAGAAATGCAACAAGAAACATGAACAACTAGATATGACTGTGAAATAGCTTTCTACTAATTTGCCTCTCTAAGAAATATATTGATGCTAGTTGCTATTTAGTTAAAATCATGTTCACTACTGGCAGATATCATCATGTGAAAGATTTCTTGCAGGGCATGTTTTGACAGAAAGTGTGATAAGGTATAATACAGTGGATATTTTCCCCATTTGCTATTTGAGACATTTTGCTAGCTAGGGGGATTAATTCTAAAGCATGTTGCAGTACAATATAGATTTCTCTGTTTTTCACTGCTATTCCTTTGCATGTGTAATAAGTTAACCTTCTTAAATGTTCCACATTATATGGCAGATTTTGCAGATCATTTCTTCTGCAGTATGTAAGACACCGTCCCACTTAAACTAGCTGGAATTTCAGAATGAGAAAGACAGGAAAAATTGTTTGTTTCATTCTATGTGTTCTTTTATATTGCACAACTGCATGAGTCTTTTGGTTCATAATGCAAAAATGATAGAAAATGTGCAACAGCTTATTAGCTTTTCCTGTATCAAAACAGGATTATTATTATTTTTTGCAAGGCTTGTGGTAATTCTACTGTCATTTCTAGACATATGGATAGTTAACATAGTGTGGATGCCCAGAAATTACCATCTGAGTCTCGTTAAATCTATAATGCTTTTTACCTTTCTTGAAACATGAGATATTTTTCTCATGTTATTTTGAGAGATATATTGAGAGATGTTCTCTCAAAAGGCAGAGCTAGAAAAGCAAAGATCATGCAGTATGGAAAGCCATATGTTAAAAGACCATTGTCCCCCTTTCCATGCATTGAGATGTTTAGAAGATGCTCATCTTGGTGGGTATAATTGCTTATGTACATATGTCAGACTATGTCTTTTCTATGTTGGACTGCCCCAGCACTAGCTCTAACTGGTTTTGTTTTGTTTTGTACTAAATTACGAGATTTTAACACTTTACGAGATTTCTTTTAATTTGATGGTGGTGTTAGTTTTTGAATACTGCACAGGAATTGCTTTTGCTAAAGAAAGCAATATATACTTTTAATAAATAAATAATATACAAATATATTTTGGGAAATAGATAATTTCATGATTGTGCCATATTTTTCTTTAAATTAATAAGCACACATAACATTTTTGATCTTTTAGATATATGCTGACAAATAAGGCCACACTTGTTTTCATGCAAGACACGTGAATGGTTTAAAATTTAAATTTAAAATGGGCTTAGTTGATGAATTAGACTGATTGATATTCCTAAATAGCAATGAATTTCACATATTGCTGTAAATTTGTTGATTTTAAAGAAACTTACAACCAGCAATGTTGCACTCAGGAATGTTACCCTTTTTTCCCTCTCTTGTCAAGTCTATCCTGACTAATATCTTATGTCATTTCATATAATCTGCAAAACAGGTGAAGCATAACATGCCTCCCTTCAAGGTAACAACTTGCTTTTAAAGATTAATGCTTTAACAGAACCTCACTGTTCAGAAACCATGGTTTGAATCAGCATGCAAGCATATTCTTTCTGCAAGCCTTACCATATATACAATAAATCTGGCCTAGCCATATTGGTACAACTGTCTTCCTTATGTATATGTTGGCAGCTTGTGTATTTGCTGGGGCCAAAACCATTCTTCAAACAGCCTTTCTTGGAGTTTCCAAGATTTTTCAGGATATAAATCATGCAACACAGCAATCCATTGTTATGGACAAATTTCTCTGGTTCCATTTTGCAGTTTCTCCATAGCCTGCCTCAAAACTCTATTCTGCTTCAACTATATTCCAATTTACATGGAGAAATTCACATCTGCTGCATACAGAACTTGATCTTGCCCATTTTTTTATTCCAGCATAATAGCAATAGCACTTAGACTTACATACCGCTTTACAGTGCTTTACAATCCTTTCTAAGTGGTTTACAGAGTCAGCATATTGCTCCCAACAATTTGGGTCTTCATTTTACCCACCTGGGAAAGATGGAAAGCTGAGTCAACCTTGAACCCGGTGGGATTTGAACTGCCAAACTGTAGCAGCCAGCAGTCAGCACAAATAGCCTGCAGTACTGCACTCTAACCACTGCAGTATTGCACTCTAACCACTGCGCCACCGAGGCTAATATTTAGGGACACCCTTTCACAACAGAAAAGACTCTTTCTGTCCAAGAATTGGGATTTGAAGAAAAATACAAAGAATTTAATAGATGTGGTATCACACAAAGGTAATGAATAAAAGTTCTAAACATTCATAAAACCAAGAGAGAAAGATAGAATCATTACTAAATTCACTATACTATAGTCTTTTAGAAAGTGTTTTAATTATTTTACTAGATTTATAATTGAAGAGGTATCCTGTAGTGTTGGACAAAACAGTAGTTTTTCCAATTGCGTGAGTTTCTGAGGCATGCTTACGGTTAAAGGTGCACATAACATACAGTACATATTCATTTTTCCAGCTTAGAAAGTCTGTCTTACATAGGATATAATTGTCACTCACCAGGGATTCTTTTTAAGTCCTCATTCTGACAGTTATGATGTGGTTTATCAAAGTCTTCTTTCTGCAATTCAAATGCTTCTGTTCAAATGTGTGAAAATAATTAAGCATTAAGAAAAAGAAATTCAATAACTGTAGGAGGACGTGTAAGGAGATACTACATTTCTAACCTCAGCTTTTTAGAATTGTTTACTGGTGTTTCATGGAATATTTGAACACATTTTTTTATATACTGTGTCATTTTACATTTGGGGAATCTGCTGCCACATTTATTTCACATTATACCAATATGCAGATATTTTTTTTAATTCAGAGCTTGTTTCCATAAGCTATCCTAGTTGAAAAGAATTTTAAATAGCAGGATGTGAATTTTTTTTCACAAAAATATCAAAAGAAGTATTCTGTAATGGCAGATAAATCAGATACATGCTATCTAATATAACTTCCTTTGCATTTTGGGAAGTACTAGAAAGTTCTAGGCATAGGAATAGGCAATCTTAGGGCCCCTAGATGTTTTCACTTTACCAGTCCAAACTAGCGTAGTCAGTGGACTGGGAAAGTTCAATCAGGTTGCCTTCCTAAGATCTTATTTCCAGTGGTCTTCAGTATGCCATATCTTCAAATTCACTTCTATATCAGTAAAATGGAAAAGCATTGAATAACCATGACCTTGGAATGTAAATTTGAAGTAAGGAAATAAGGACAAACTTATAAAGCAAAACAAAAGAGTTCTATTTTTAACTGCATATTTTAAGAAAAAAGTTTTAATGCTCATTTTGTTCATGGCTGAATTCTATACTGTAACAGCATCCTAACGAGTGATGAAATCTGGCCAGATCTATCCAGCTCATGCGAACTGGTAGCGCTGGTGGCGGGAGACTCTGCCCACCCACTGGGATGTAATTATGTCCCATTTTGACCCTCTGCACATGTGCAGGAGGCTCTGTGCATGCACAGAAGAAGCACATGCACACATAGCACGCTTGTGCAGAAGAGGCACATGTGCGCAAAGTGTGCACGTGCTCCCTTGCACTCCCGAACCGGTAGCGAAGGTAAGTGGATTTCACCGCTGGTCCTAACAACTGTTGTACTCTGTGTGTGTGTGTGTGTGTGTGTGTGTGTGTGTGTGTGTGTGTGTATGTGCTTACAAGTTAGTGTTGACTCCTGGCTACTACCTGAATTAGTCCCTACAAGTTCTATCACATGCTATAAACTTATACAAATTGAGATCATATAGTTTAAGCCCAGATAAGCAAAATTTTTTCATATTTGACTGAATTTCCCTAAATATTTGTGTGTGTGTGTGTGTGTGTGTGTGTGTGTGTGTGTGTGTGTGTTCAGTTTCAAATCAGTGTTGCCTCTAAGCAACTATCTGAACTTGTCCTGCAGTTTTCTTGGCAAGATTTTTATGAAGTGGTTTTGTTAGGGTGTGTGTAAAAAGTATTTGTTGCTTGTGCAACGAGCAGAGCAGAAACACACAGGGAAGGAGATAAACGTCCGGCTCGTGTGAGAAAAATACTTTATAGATAACAAGCAGTCTCGGTGTAAATAAAACAGTCCAAGGTCATAAACAGTAATATCAGTCCAGTAAGTATCTTCCCTTACCAAAGCAAACAGACTTTAGTAACTCTTGGTATACAGTACCATACGCAGTAAGCAACAGGATACAATCAGGTATCAATCCGGAAGAAGCAGGAAGAACCAGGAAGAACGAACGCTTCTCTGTGCTGCTTATTTATGCACTGTAGCCTAATTACAGGGTTCAGCAAACCCTGATTACATGGCTCAGTTGTTCCTTAAAGAAACAGATATTGCCTGACCAACAGGTTAGGAGTAAGCTGCAAGCTGAACCTAACATTCTCCCCATTGGGCAGGACAATATACACAATAGATACAGAAACAAAAATACACATCCAAATCATACATTGTACAGTGGTATCAGTTACATTTCAGATTCTTAATCCAAATCTTTCACAACAATTGGTGTGTTTAATGGCACCTTGCGCTTTAGTAAAATTATCGGCAATATTGTCCTCTGATGCGCAATATTCCAATGTAACCATGTTATCCTTAATACATTGCCGAACATTCAGATAACGTATATCAGTGTATTTAGTCCTTGTCTTTACAGCAAGATTCGTTGCCATTTTAATGGCTGCCTGGTTATCCTCATAAACCGTAATAGGATAATCCATTTTGAATCCAATATCTTCCATCAACTGTTTATAATAAATCAGTTCAGTACATGTAAGTGATAGACAAGAAAACTCCGCTTCCATGGTAGACAAACTGATGTGTTTCTGGCGAATTGATTTCCATCCAATCAGGCAGTTATCCAACATGATTGCTATTCCAGACGTAGATTTTCTGGCAAAATTGGCATCAGCATATGCCTTTAATATCATATTGGCATTTGGTTCTAAATACATAGCAAAATGCAATGTTCTTTTAAGATACCTAAGAACACGTTTAGCAGCCTGCCATTGCCTATCAGTAGGCTCTGAACTATATTGTGCTAGTTGATTAACACTAAAAGCTATATCAGGCCGTGTCCAGTTGCTCAAATACGACAAACTGCCTATTAATGATTGATACAGTTCTTTACTGAACTGTGGACTCTGCAAACTATCCTGTTGGAATTCCTGTGTCATAGGAGTCTTGGCAGGTTTACATAATTCCATCCCATATTTTTTCAACAATTTGCAGATCTTATTAGATTGTGAAATTTTAAATCCTCTAGATGTTTTCAGGATATCCAGCCCTAGATAATGCCGTATATGTCCTAGATTTCTAAGTTTAAATTTTGTTTGCAACTGACCGATAATCTCTCTGGCCTCAGCGTCAGTTCTGGTAATTATGGCAATGTCGTCTGTAAAGAGTAACAAGAATGAAACACATCCATCCTGTTCTTTTTTAAACAGACATTTATCTGCTACGCCCTCATAGAACCCAATGTTATGCAATTCCTGCACTATACATTGGTTCCACTCGTAACCTGATTGCCTTAAACCATATAGGCTTTTTTGTAGCCTCCAACACTCAGTGCTATCCTGTGTATCATAACCAGGAGGTTTCTTCATATATATTGTATGCCTTAACGGAGCGTTCAAGTAAGCTGTCTCGACATCTAAATGAGTAATAGAGCATTTATTTCTAGCTGCCCAAACAAGCATCGTTCTCAAAGTGCTCGCTCGTAGACTTGGAGCAAAAACCTCATCATAGTCTCTATCTGTCTGTGAGAACCCTTGTGCAACAAGCCGAGCTTTATGGGTTACTACCCCATCTACACTTTTCTTTACCTTGTAGACCCACCTACAGCCTATAAGTTTCTCATATGGTGGTATTCTTACAACTTCATAGACACCAAGCCTCTTCAATGAATCAATTTCTCTATCCATTGCCTCTTGCCAGGCTTTTTGCTCCTTTTCTGGATATAATTTTATATCATGATAACTGGATGGTTCGATATCTACTTGGCAAACCACTGTGGCTTTATAGCGATCTGGTGGATGCCGGTCCCTGGAAGATCGTCTAGGCATAACAGGACTAACATCAGGTATATTGGGTTCATCCTCCCCTAACCCTGATTCCTGTTCCTGTTCTTCCACCTTAATAGATGGTTTATCATCCATCTCAGATGAACTATCATCAGGAATATGGTCCATCTTAACATCTACATCTGTAAAACCATAGTCTGCTTTTTCTAACCTGTCCCAGCCTTCATGTTCTAGGAATTTAGCATTTGCGCTACACAAAACTTTTGTTGTTCCTGTTTCCCAGAACCTATAGGACCTATGGTTAGCTTCATAGCCAACAAAAATCATTTTCTTTGCTCTCTGTTGGTCCTTCCTTCTCTGACTAACCGGTATATGCACCCAGGCTGGTGCACCAAAAGTATGTATATAACTTAAATCAGGCTTCCTCCCGTGCCATAAAGTAAAAGGAATTTTTCCTGTAGAGGAGTGCACCACATTATTTAAAATATGATTGGCACATAATATTGCTTCTCCCCACAATTTATCAGGTAAACAAGCATCAGCCAGCATAGTCCTAGTCATAGCTTGTAGGGTCTGGCCTCTTCGTTCAATATATGCATTATGTTCCAGCCGAAAAGGGGCAGAACGTTTATGCTGTATCCCAGCATCCTTCAAAAACTTAGCCAACTGATGGTTAGTAAACTCAGTTCCATTGTCAGTAACAATGCATTTCACCTTAAACCTCTGCTTCCTTTCAACAAAACGAAGCCAGTTTGTGATACATTGGAACGTATCACTTTTGGACTTCATAAGGTAGCAAAAACCATATCTGATAAAGTGATCAACTATACTTAAAATATAGCATGCTCCCCCTAAACTGGGTTTCTTTGGCCCTATTAAGTCTAAAAAGACTACCTCCAAAGGTTTAGTTGTTTTAAACCCATTGCAGCGGTTTGCAGGTGTAACTTTGCTTTTATGCTGGTTACAAGTATTACAGTTCAGGTATTTGCTGCAAGCCCTTAATTTTATGCCTTTAGACTGCTTAACAGTCAAATTCAACAACCTGAAATTCAGATGACCAAGCCTTCTATGTAGTAAATGTAAGCATTCATCATGCGGCTTTACATTTCCAAATTTAGCTTTTGACTGAACTAACAGTAATGACTTATCCCTAATAACAAATAAGTCGTTTTCTAATTCTGCAGTAACCACAGTGCCTTCACATTCCAGCAAACATCTGTTGTTTTTAAAAGTTACTGTAAACCCAGAATGTAGTAATGACTTTACAGATAAAAGGTTATATTTCAAACTAGGGATATAAAGCATGGGTAAAGGGTGCTTACTAATAGAACATTGTACAAGTCCCTCCCCAGCTACAGTCACATTCCAGCCATTAGCTAATTTGACCTTTTTAGTACTTTTCTTCATATTTAGAAACAGTTTTCTGTTTTTTGTTATTGATTGAGAGGCACCACTATCAATCACCCACCAATCATCTTTTATATTATTAGATGAACTGGTTGCTAAATTACACCCTTTCCTGGGTTTAGCAGAGTTTCTAGCAGACACTTTCTTATTTTTACAATATTTTGCAATGTGCCCCTTAGCCCCACAAGCATAACAGCTTTTAACAATATTGACATTCTCATATACAGCTTCCACTTTTGGTTGCTGTTGCATCCTTAACTGGTCTCGTTCCTGCCTACGTTTGGCCTCATCCAGTAACCTACCAGTTATACTGGCCAATGTTAGTTCATCTCTAGACAATACTTCTAATGATGAAACAAAAGAGTCATAACTGTCATCCAACGATGAAAGAATAATATAAACTTGCTGCAGTTCAGTAAACACAAGGTCTTTCTCATGTAGCTCCTGGAAAAGCCCTGTCATGGAGTCCAGGTGAGCCATCATGTTGACTACTACACCCACTGCCTGCACTTCTCACTTCCACAAAAACAAATTAAAGAGCCCTGGAACGTTCTGGGCCCATAACCAATGTTAGGGTGTGTGTAAAAAGTATTTGTTGCTTGTGCAACGAGCAGAGCAGAAACACACAGGGAAGGAGATAAACGTCCGGCTCGTGTGAGAAAAATACTTTATAGATAACAAGCAGTCTCGGTGTAAATAAAACAGTCCAAGGTCATAAACAGTAATATCAGTCCAGTAAGTATCTTCCCTTACCAAAGCAAACAGACTTTAGTAACTCTTGGTATACAGTACCATACGCAGTAAGCAACAGGATACAATCAGGTATCAATCCGGAAGAAGCAGGAAGAACCAGGAAGAACGAACGCTTCTCTGTGCTGCTTATTTATGCACTGTAGCCTAATTACAGGGTTCAGCAAACCCTGATTACATGGCTCAGTTGTTCCTTAAAGAAACAGATATTGCCTGACCAACAGGTTAGGAGTAAGCTGCAAGCTGAACCTAACAGGTTTGTTAGTGCTTCCTCCTTAGGGTAGAGAGAGAGTGATAGAGCCAATGTCATCCAACTGGATTTTTAGAACTAGAACTACATGAAACTGGGTCTTTATATATACTAAGTTACTTCCCTCCAAATATCTAAATGGAAATATATGCCTACTGTTGGGAAGTTTGCCATCAACTGGGAAAAGGTAAAATGTTTTAATCAGATGCAGTACAGATCCTTCTGCATCATAGACAAATTCCCTTTCTGACTGGCTGCAGTATGATGCATAACGATGAATTTTGTTGTCCCCAGTTTTTTGTCCATTTTTCTTCTTTACAGGCTTCCCGTGTTTCATACATCCTACTTTCATTTCCAGCAGAATCACTGAAACTGGGTAAACCCTGGATGGAAAGCAACTAGAATTTGCTTACTTGGTGTTTTGTTCTAGAAAGATAAGGGGGAAAACAAATGAAAGCTCAGCAGACAGGTTATACATGAATCCATGCTGTAAAATTAAAATCAAGAAATATGCTTGAGGCTATTGACATTTCTGTGGGATTTATTTTGGAAATTGAGTATTTTACCTCAGGCAGTAGATCTGTCTTCTTCACCTCAGTCGCTTCCAATCCAATACTGTGAAAGCCAATGGATACATTTTCTGTAAGTTCCTTGAAACAAGTTTAGCTTGCAATGTAATATTGAGAATTTTAATTTCATGCTGGGTTCAGCAAGAGCCTGCGCCAGTAGTAGCTGTAAAATCTTTATATTAATAGCTGTACAGTATTCAGAAGTAGAAGGCCCTTGTCATTCAAGTTTCATTTGCTTTGTTACACAGGTATTATCCTTGTGGTCTTTGGGTTTCTCATAGCATTTGCTACAAGACAAAAACTCTATTTTACCAATAAGTCTGTACAGCAGTAAACATTATGATCAAGACTTGACCCTTTTGTCTCCTTAGTTGTCATGAGACGATCCAAACATGATAGCATTTTTGGGTAATATGTTTTTCACATCCTGCTTTTCTTGCTTGGCTTTAAACCCAAAGAGCAGCAATAAAGCAGAATTAATTAGTACTGCTAGGATTAGAGAAGATTATTCAAACAATTAGCTCTTTTCAAATAGGAGTATTCTGCCTCCTTCCACTCAGAATGCAATTTTTTGGGGGGAGGGGGGAGAGTGTGCATGGGACAAGAGGGGGAAGGGAGTACAGGGACAAAGTTAAAGACAGATACCAACCAATTAATACCTCAGCAAATACCATTACTAGCGTTGCCAGATATTAATGTGCTGAAGACATCGTAATCATATTTTTTTTTCCATTGGGAAAGTAAAGCATGTGTTTAAAATGGATGGACAACTAGTAATTCTAGACCAAGAGACTGGCCTTGGTCAGTATCAAAATACTTCTTGCAACTAACAGATTACTACACAGCATAGGGAGAAAGTAAAACAAAGTGGGGTGGGGGGAAGCAAATTATTCTCAGTCATTTTGGGTTTAGGCTGTGTCCATTAATTTTAATGCCATCTCATAATAAATTTATTTTTATTTGAGGTAAATAGACTACAACGGTGCTTAAACAATATGCTTATTTATAATTAATGAATCGTGGTATATTCAATTATCTCAATTTTCTGGACATAGGAAGAGGGATGTATTACTCTCTGATTGCAAAAACACCCCCAAAACCCTAGGGATTTTTTCCATCTAACAAATTGTATTAAAAAAACATAAATTAATGACAGTTTTTGCTTTTTAAACATAATTAGCTAAGGTGTTACCAGAACTCCTGATTTTTTGCCACCATAGCTTAATATATTTTCTGATCTGAAAATGAATTCTGGTGATCTGAAATTTGAACTTTTGCAGGAATTTCAGCTGATAAACTTACAAAATCTGCATACATGCACAGGGCACCAATGCTCTTTTTTTATAACACCTGATTTGGCTGTTTGAATATTGTAAGGATAGTCATATTAGAGTTAATGGATCTAATTCACAAATAATCTTCAACTATGCTAATTGTCCATATTAGTCAGTGTTGTAATTTCCTGAGAAGTGACTATAAAAGAGAGAATTTAAGGTCTGAGAAAGTCATCAGTACAACTATGTACAGCATAATTGGCTGGAATAACGAAGTTTGTAAATGTGATGAGAAGTATATTCATGAACCAAACTCTTTTTTAAAATCTTCCCTTCTTGTCAGCCCTTGGCAATGCATTTAGCTGAAACCTTACAGTAACACAGAAAGCTTTTGCATATCCTGCCAACTTGCTTGAAGGATTGTGGAATCCAGCAGAATCACCAGATGGACATTGCTTTGTATTAATTAAATAGTCCTGAGATGTTTGTCAGGCCCCACAGGACTGCAGATACTTAATTGTGGTGTCCTTAGTGCTTTCTGAGCTTGGTTGTTTGCTTGCAGACATTTGGTTAGTCTAGTAATGAAACATCTGCAAGCAAAGATCCCAGGTCAGACAGAACCAAGGTCTCACCGATTCAGTCTTGAGCTATATATATTTTCTTCTGTAAATACTTAATCCCCAGCTGTAATTCATCTTCAATTCATCAAGTTTTCTTGTCACAATAAAAACTTGATTGAGGGTTGCATAGTCTCCTAAAATGGGGATGCACAGGGGAAACAGTATTTTGATTCATTTCAGGATTGTATCTTATCATTAACTCTTAGATGTACATGCCTGTGGAGATTCTTTTTTTTAAAAAAAAACAATTATAACTCATATTTGATACTCCTGATTCAAAGAATTTATAGGAAACACACATACTTTAGTGTAAGAACTACCCTGTGAATTTGACAAAGGGTTAATACATTTTTTCTGCATTATTCATCCTGTAGTGTTCAGGTAGGAAATCTCCAGATTATAATGATAATTCTGTTCTTTAAAGGGTCTCTCAGTGGAATGTTTCTTACAATCATATTTTTTCTACAAGAAAAGGGAATAAAACCTTTATACAAAAATAAATATTTAATACGAACAGGGAATTTAAAACACTACTGTATCCAAATATCTACTCTTTGTTCATTGATTCTTCCTCTTCATAACACTTCTGCTATACAATGGGAAGTATTTTGCTAACATAAAAATCTGTGACTGGATTCACATATCATGTTAAGCCATATTATTTTAACAAAAATGTTAAAATTGTCACATGTTTTATCACAAAACTTTAAGAGCAAGACAAAATCATTTTTTCTTATCAGTTGCATGCAACTGATAAGCTGTATATTGATATAAATCTGCATGCTTAACTTCTGAGAGATGAATGCAATTTAGTACATTATTTGTATGGACACAAATTATTTAGACTAATTGCTATAGGTTAATACAGCTGGGAAACTCATTAAAGAGTTCAACAACAAAGCAGACTCATAATTAATAAAGTATAGACTTTTATTTGAAATTATTGCCCAGGGTAGCTTGGTAATAAAGGCAGAACCATCTGCTTGGTCCAGTCAAGCGCTCAGTTTGTACCATTCCTTTGTAAACCCATAGTCTCAAGATTGTTTCTTCCTCCAGATGTTAACGGGGGCACTCATCATGTCCAACAGTATTCCAATCAGTGCTAGTTCACTAAACAGTTTTTTTGAATTGGTTATGGTAATTTAAAGGAAAACCAGCAGTTTCTTATATTTTACAAACATTTGGGGTAAGCTAAAAAGAACATTATCAAGAAACATTGTGGTCCTGGAAGAAAAAAAATAGTTAGGCATCTATTGTGGAGACATTACATTTAATAGTAGGCCTTATAGGTAAACAAATTAATAAATGACATCAAAAATAACTTTTCTAAAAGTTGCTGATTCTCATTTGCTGAATTATTAAAACTCTGGATATCAGTAAGTTTGAAATGATTGTGCTTTAGAAATTACCACAGCTGATTCAAAAGTTGGAAACAGCTTTTATAATCTGTACCAGCTTTTCTCAATCTACTGGCCATTCCAAGACTGTACAGCCACGGTCCATGCAGCAAGTTATTAAGAAAGGCTGATCTATATTATCCATAGTTGGGAGAAGAATTTGAGGCAAACATTCTTTTTGTGGTATCTTAATATTCATGCTATCCTGTTAGTGTTCAAAAATAAGGGTTACGTTTGGAAAGCATGATGGAGTGTTGATGTAGCATGATCTACCAAGAAGTAAAACAATTCCAGGGGAATATTTCTTAAATCATAGTGTGCTCTTAGAAACTCAGATTCAATTTCCTCTGTACACATATTGTCATAAGACATTTAGAAGGTTTTCTATCCTGTAATTTTATAAACTATTTCACCTACTTCCCTATCAGTGATTTAATGGGGTTGTTTTACTTCACATCTCTGTCAGCATAGTTACTACAGTTTAGAAGGTACAAACCAGGGGTGAAATCCAGCAGGTTCTGACAGTTCTGGAGGACTGGTAGCGGAAATTTTGAGTATTTCGGAGAACTGGCAAATACCACCTCTGGCTGGCCCCAATTTGGGGTGTGAATGGAGATTTTGCAGAATCCTTCCCCTGCCATGCCCATCAAGCCATGCCCACCAAGCCACACCATGCCCACCAAGCCATGCCCACAGAATTGGTAGTAAAAAAAATTGGATTTCACCACTGGTAGAAACATGATTTTACTTGTGATAAATGGTTTTATAGAGAGATGGAGGGTTGGAAGTTACTGTCTGTTAATGTTAATGGTTTAAATAACGGTAGGAAAAAGAAACATATATTTTCAAAATTAATAAAACATAATGCAGAAATAATAGGTCTCCAAGAAGTGCATATAAAAAGAGAAGAGAGGAAATATTTAGAATTTGAGAAATTTGGTAAGACCTTTACCTCCCTAGTGGAGAAGAAAAAAAGGGGCATAGCATTATATGTAAAAAAAGGGATTACTGCCGAATTCAAATATTCAGATAATAAAGGGAGGTTGCTGGCGATTGAAATTAGGAGAGGAAGTATCCCAATCCTAGTTGTCGCTATTTATGCGCCAAATAAGAACCTAGGAGAATTTTATAAGAAATTGGGCCACAAAATAAGCGAACTGGACTATAGGAATGTCTGCATAGTTGGGGATTTTAATGGGGTAGTAAATCCGGAAAAAGATTATAGGAGTGGAATAGAGAAAAAGAACAAGAGGGATAAGCTTCCAAAAACTTTTTTTGATTTGGTTGATGAGCACAACTTAGTAGACATATGGCGAGTATTACACTCGAATGAAAAGCAATTTACCTGTTATTCGAATCCTCAGAAATCCTGGTCAAGGATTGACATGATCTGGGCCAGTAGGAGTTTGGGGTTGGATATTCACTCAGTAGAAATTACTCCGAATGTATGGGCAGACCACAACCCATTAGAGATAAGGTGGAAGAGTTTAAATAGGGCCAAACAGAAGAGATGGAGATTAAACACCCATATTCTTAGAGATAAAGAATTTACTAAAAAAAACTCCAGGGAGACCTAAAGTTGTTCTTCTTCGAAAACGAGAGCCAAGAGATCTCTCAAGCATGTGTCTGAGATACAATGAAAGCCTACTTAAGAGGCCTAGTAATATCGTACAATATTTACAGCAATAAGGAAAAAAGGAAGGCACAGAAAGATTTGATAGCTCAGTTAGGAGAAGCAGAAAAGGGACTACAACGAGATCCAGGTGATGAGGCAAAAAAAGAAAAATGGATGATAATAAGACACAAATTAAATCTACTGGAACAGGAAGAATTGGCAAATAAAATTAAACAATCTAAACAGTATTATTTTGAGAATGCAAACAAGACAGGGAGGTGGCTGTCATATAAATTAAAAAAAGAGAAGGAAAGGGGGATTATAGATTGTTTGGAGGATTCGGAAGGAAAGATGTTAGATAAAGAGGAGGAGAAACTCGAATATGCCAGACAATATTACGAGACCCTGTATAGAGAGGAGGAAACCTCAAGGGATAATATCAAGCAATATCTGGCAAACCAGAACCTCCCACAGTTAAAGGAGGAAGAAAGAGAAATGCTCAATAGAGAGATCACAATGGAGGAATTAAAGGGTGTAATATCAAAATTAAAAAATAATAAATCTCCTGGCCCTGACGGTCTTCCAGGAGAATTATACAAAAACCAAGAACTGAAAGAAATACTTGTACCGAAACTATTGGTAATATGTAATGAGGCTCTGCGAAGCTCTATGATTCCAGACTCGTGGAGGGAGGCGTTCATCACATTGGTAGAAAAAGAAGGCACTGACCCGAAACAAATAAAAAACTATAGACCGATTTCCTTACTTAACATAGATTATAAAATATTCATGGGTATACTTGCAGGTAGGATGAAGGCAATATTGAGTAATTGGATCCATCCCGATCAAAATGGATTCCTCCCGGGATGACAGATTAGAAGTAATACAAGGGTGGTAATAGATGTTTTGGAGTATTATGAGGCACACTCAGAGAAGCAAGTGGCATTGGCCTTCCTTGAAGCTCAGAAGGCCTTCGACAATTTAAATTGGAGATTCAAATCAAAAGGATGAACTTTGGAGAGCACTTTGAGAATGTGATAAACACAATTTATGATAAGCAGAGAGCAAATATTATGCTTAATGGAGATATGACTAAAACACTTCAGATCGGCAAAGGAGTAAGACAGGGTTGCCCACTCTCACCACTCTTATTCATACTGGCTTTGGAGGTGTTGTTAAGGAAAATTAGGCAGAATAATGAGATCAGAGGATTGGAAATAAGGAAAGAAAACTTCAAAATTCAAGCATTTGCCTATGATGTGGTAGTGATCATGGAAGAGCCGCTAACAACCGGGAAAAGAGTATTAGAAGAGATAGATGAGTATGGGAGGTTATCCGGATTTAAATTAAATAAGACAAAAACCAAAATGTTAACTAAAAATATCACAGTAGGAGATCAGAAAATCTTAGAAGAAAATTTGGGCATCCAAATAGTTAAAAAGATAAAGTATTTAGGGATTTGGATTACGGCTAGATGCTCAAACCTGAAAGAGGACAATTATATACCACTATTGGCAAAAATTAAACAAGAT
Organism: Pituophis catenifer annectens; assembly: GCF_029215685.1. NCBI lineage: Eukaryota > Metazoa > Chordata > Lepidosauria > Squamata > Colubridae > Pituophis > Pituophis catenifer. Next base: position 173,513,460 of record NW_027256883.1, on the reverse strand, counting down.
TTGGAACGATGGGGGAAGTTACAAATCTCACTGTTGGGTAGGATAGCCACCGTCAAAATGAGTATCCTCCCCAAACTGATATATTTATTCCAAACTACACCAGTCAATGTAGGGAAAAAATATTTTGTAGAACTAAACAAGATAGTCAGGAAATTTATTTGGGGAGGAAAAAGCCAAGGATTGCGTTCCGAACATTGCAGGAAAAAAGGAATCGAGGTGGATTCGGGCTCCCAGTGTGGGAGATATACCATAAAGCCGCTAACCTAGTGTGGCTACGAGATTGGGCCACATTAGGAAATAAAAGAATCTTACAATTGGAAGGGCATGATTTGCAAAAAGGCTGGCACGCCTATCTTTGGGATAAAGGAAAAGGGGCAGGGGTATATTTCCACCGACATAAAATTAGAGACGTGTTAATGAAGACATGGAAAGAAATTAGGCGTATACATTACACAAAAATCCCAAAATGGACCTCCATAATGGAGGCAATGATTCATCCAAACACGCTAAGCAAGGAAAAAATGTACACTTATCAAGATATTCTAGACAATAGCGGCAATCTTAAAACAAATGAGACCTTAAAGGAGCAGGGGATTCACATTGATTGGTGGCCCTACTTACAAATTCAATCCCGATATAGGAAAGACAAGCAGGAAGATGGTATAGAAGTGGGAACAAATAGCTTTGATAAGATATGGATGGGTGGTGAGAACAAATTATTAGCCAAATTATATTCATACCTGCTTGAATATGATAGAGAAGGGGAAATACTCCAGGACCAGATGATTGCTTGGGGGAGAAACATCAGATGAAAAATAAATCTAGATGATTGGGAAGAAGTGTGGAACAACAATCTGAAACTGACAAGAGCGGTAACTTACAAGGAGAATCAGTATAAAATGCTGTATAGGTGGCATCTAGCACCATCTAGGATTGCAAAGATATACCCAAACGCAAACCCTAAGTGTTGGACATGCGGTCATTGGCAAGGTACTTTCTACCATATGTGGTGGACATGTCCTGAAGCGAGGAAATTCTGGAAATTGATACAAAAATGGATCCAAGAAATAATAGAGGAGGAGATTGCCCTTATACCAGAAATTTACCTCCTGGGAGTTCTGAAACGAGCATATGGGAAGAAAAAGAAATATCTAATTATCCACATCGTTACAGCTGCGAGAATCTCTTATGCACAACATTGGAAGGAGAAAAGATGTCCAACTGAGGAGCATATAGTTAACAAAATATTGGAATGCGCAGAAATGTGTAGATTAACATATGTACTAAATGAGAAGGAACATTCAGAGTTTTATACGGTATGGGATTTGTGGTATAGGTGGTTGGGAAATAAATGCAAAAGTTAATTACTAAGGGGGACAACACTTAACTATTAACTTAACTTATGTACTATTATATTATGACTTATGATACATTAATTTCATAAATATCTTACGATTCTAAATGTAAATTATCTATATAACCTATTAGCTACCATATTTATAAGCATATAGTATGACTACACGTTGCCAAACCGAAAAGGTTGAATTGTAATATATTTGTTTATTCAATAAAATTAAAAAAACAACAATAACTAGATCTAACAGTTTGCCATAATTCTGGTGTATTTTGATGCTTTTTTCAATATTACTACTTAATAGGAAAAATTCCATGTCAGCATGACAGAATTAAGGTATTTTTCTATCAGTTTTGTTATATAGGATTCATTTTAATGTATATGCAGGGTCCATGCAATACATTCATTCTTCATATTTTTATTAGTCTTGGCTTATGTACGAAATCTGCATTTTGGGGATGTAAAACATGATTTATTGCATAGAATGCTATGCAAATGTTGCCAGTTGTGGCTTGTTAACCAAGCATGATTGAATCCACTCAAAAATATTAAAATGAAAGAAGTAATGGAAAGTTAGAAACCTATGAGGCAAAACATTCCAATTCCCAACCTGAAAAATCCCCAATATGATGCCAAGAAGATAAAAATGTGTGGCCATTTCCCTTCCCTTCAATGTCTTTATGTGCCCCCCCTGTAGCTGCCAAGACAGAAGTTAAGTCAAAGTCAAGCTCATTGGCTGAAAAATATTTCCATTTTTGTTCTGGATGGTTAACATACATTAAAATTTAGTTAAAGATTTAGGACTTTCCCAGCGTTCTAAACCACAGAACATTGGCTCTCCCAGTGTAATTTGTCAACAAGCCATTTATACATCTTCATTCTCTATTCTTATGAAACTTTAGCTACACACTAGAGAGCTGAAATCTCAAAATTTGGCTTACTTAACTGCATTCTGGGAAGATGAATTCAAACCACAGTATGTGATATTGCAATAACATTTCAATCTTGAAAAACATAGCTGTTTTAGTTACATTTAGACTTGTAGAACATTATGTAGAGAAGTAAAAGAGAATTCTTAGGAAAATCAGACATAACCTAAAAGTATACACCTTGACTGGCAATTGGAAAGATATTATTGGGAGTATTCCTAGTCAAAATTGACATGATAGCTTATGCAAAGGATTTTTAAAACCACTAATAACATAACTATTTTAGAATATCATGTGAAAAAAAATATAATGTGCAGAATAAGAGCATCTTTTTATCCTAAAAACATGTAATATAATATTCAATAACACTGAAACCATAGATCAAGATATAAAATTATAATCCTGCCTCCAAGGTCTTTATATTTGTTTTTTTTTTTTCAAACTAGCTTACATATCATACAAAGTTATATTTCTAGTATATTCTGAGTAGATCAGAACTGTCTCAAGCCTCTATTTGGCTGTTAAGAAAAGACCCTGGTATGAATGTAAAGAATAGCCCTGATAATAATCTAAGAACTGAAACTAAGTCTGATGAGAAGATATAGAAGGAACTGGATATGTTTAGCCTTGAGAAGATAATACACAGATGGCATTTTTGATAGTGCTTTTCAAGTACCTGAAGGAATGTCACATAGAGGACATTCAACATCAGTTATCTATTTTCATAGAGAGCAAGACACCAATAAATAACCCAAGTTATTGAATGTGAACAGAAATATTCTAACCATAAGGAAGTTTGGTAATAAAATCAGTTATCAAGTGAAATTATGGATTCCTTTAATAATTCCTTTAATTCCTTTAGCTGTGTAGCCATCTGACAAGGATACTTTAATATGAATTCTTGCAAGAAACAAGGAGTTAAACTTGATGATCTAAAACATCATTTCCAATGTGATTCTTCTTTGAAACATCTTAACTTTTTCCCCAAATACTCTGCATAGACCTTAATTTGGTGAGGTTTCCAATTATGCATGAAAATGTGGAATGTGGACTCTTACTAAAGAGTCAGGCATTTGCTTGAATGTTTAAGAAGAAACATGGACATTAGTGATGTGAGGAATCATTGTTCCATATTCTATTCCCTGTTCCATATCCATCCCTCAAAAAAATGTTTCTAAATCAAAGTTGTTTTCCTGGTAATCTCATGGCAGAAGAGGCGCTCCTACTTTCTTTTAAAATTCCAGAGTTCCCCTCTGATACCAAATTGACATTTTAGCCACAACCCAGCCTTAGGGAATATAGGTAGCAAAATCAATCAATGGCAGGAAAAACTCATCAAAGTAAAAGAACTAATTGTGAATAACAAGCTACGAATAAATAAGGCCTCTTTAAGCATAACAACAGCTCAAGGTCATAGTTTCTGGCCTTCAGCTGAGACAAAATTCTGAGAGTTCATCTTGAAAAGCCCTTAATTTAAGAGTTCTGAATAAAGTTTGTCTCTTTATCTTCTGTTTGTTGACATGTTTCCTGCTTTTTTTTTGGCCAGGATATTTGTCCCCTGGACTTTTTTTCTTTTCTTTTTTCTTTTTTGATGACCAGAAAATATTTCTAAGAACGTATGTAGTCTTCACCAAGGAAGAACATCTCCACCTTATTTCATAGCCTTCTGCGATAGATAGCACTACTTCACAATTAGAAGTTTGGAGCATTTTATTTTAACTTTATGAAAATCACATATGAGGATTACCAATCTGGACTACAAAAATTTGGGTTATCAATAGATGGCAATGTGTTCATAAATTTTTTTTTATCTCTTCGCTACTATCTAATGATCAGCCCTTTCTTGTAGTCCAGATGTGGTAGAGTTGGCCAGTAGAACTTGTTGTTTGGTTAGCTTTCTCCATATACTTTATTAAATTTCTGCAAAGAATAAAATACAAAAAGCAGGAAGAAAAGAAATAAAAAAGTTAGGGAAAGAGAAGGTGCAAAGAAATAATTTCCAACTTTATTTGATACAGTTAGAAATATAAAATAATTAACTTTTTCATCTGAAATTCAATATTACTCACTATTTCTATAATCATAAACAATTCTAATTGTCAAATTCCAGAAAGTGGTATCCACCTAGAAACAAAACTGGACAAAGTCTTTTCTTTAATTAATAAGCTTTTTTTTAAGCAACTTAGAAGAAAAATGACTGTTGATTTTTGCTAAATCATTAGAAGCATAAAATTATGTGTTATTCATTTTATGATGTCGAAATGCAAAAGTGATGTAATCCATACCTAAATTTAGAAATACGTAATAAATGGTACTGGATAAGGAAAAATATGAATGACTGATGAATGAACAAAGAGACAGTGGAACTGATTACCTGGTGAGAAAAATAGTTTACAAAAAGCTTTGCTAAAGATCACAATCCTAAAGAAGCCGTTTATAAAGGCAATGGAAAGTCACTTACATAAGACATTAGGATTCTTTGAAATCTCAAAGACATGCTTTGCTTCGCTCAAATATCAATATGAGAATGCTCTGCAAAACAAAATGGGTAAACTGATCTTATGTATACATTGGTATTTCCAATGTAACAGTTAAATAGAGTGGGGGGGAAAAGGAAATGCTGAGGTGGTGTCTGAAAGTAGATCACAGTCGGATATTAAGTGGAGAAGACATGCCTGGGGTTTTCTCACATTTTAATGGATTGAAAAGTGTGAGAATATCTGCTTTCTCTATGCCCTCCTGCTTTAGAGAGTTCTTATGAATTTATGCAATGTGCAGCTTCATATTTCTCCCAAGAAACTGATTTTCTCTCAATGGCAAAAGAAAGTTGGATGATGTTTGGCTTCATGAACTTCCAGTTAAAAAAATTGGGAGGTACCATGTTTCATTACTTTTTAGAACTGTTGTGAAACTGATTTGTTCAGTTAACTTGATTATTTATTTATTTATTTATTTATTTATTTATTTATTTATTTTTATATGCCGCCCTTCTCTGGAGACTCAGGGTGGCTTACAATGCGTTAAGCAATAGTCTTCATACTTTTGTATATTTAATACATGAAGAGAAAAATAAGTGAGCTGGAAAAACCCGATAAGCAGTGTTGAATGAGTAAAATTCAAAACAAGATGAATAAACAATACTGTTTATGCAAGCTCACTTCTGTCTGTAAAAAATTATGTTATATTAGCTCCAACGTTCTGTGGCCTATAATTAAAAAAGTGATTGACATTGGCTCACCATTTTCTATCGCCAGGTATCTTTATAGATCAAGCAAGTACTTACACTGGAGCTGTCAAGAAGAGGCTTTATCAGCCACACTCTCCCCTTTTCAGCAACTGCTAGCTATTTAATGTTTAAATAGTCGCATGTCAAGATAGTTGTGTGGCAGCCGCTAACCTTATGGCTTTTGAAGTGTGATTTGAAAAGCAGCCACAATCTGTTGTTTTGTCATCCCCAGGACTTGACTTTAGATACAGCTCCACTTGGCTCATAAATCAAGCATGTCAACTCCTGGTTGTGCATTTGAGGCATCTCCACCATTCTCAAGATACTGTAAAAGGACTGTTGAAAAATTATTGAACTGATTTGATTGTGCTTGCTACTTTATCACCGGCCAAGTAGCTGTGCAATATGCTGGAGAGAGGTCAAAGCCAGTTATGTGACCTTTATCATTTCACTTTAGACCTGCCTTGGAGCTAAGCTTTTTGGACCAATCTGAAATCAAACTCTTTGTAATTCAGAAGCAACAGAAGGAATGGGTCCTCTTCTTACCGAACAAGTTGTTTAAAAATAAAATAAAATAGGAAACTAGATTTTAAAACTGCGTGTCTTTTTAAACAAAACATGAAAGATAACAATTGGGTTGGGAACAATCCTGAATGGCGCTGAAGCAAAGAGACCACCCACCATTAAGACAGAAGCTTGGGTTACACTGGTATTTTATGGTGGGTGTGTTGCTGGCAGTAGTTTCTCAGCAGCTCAGTTAAAATTACAAAAACTGCAGAGACATTTTTTTAAAAAGCCTTTTGAAATAAGTCTACTGCACTCTACTGCAATCACAGCATGTCAATTTGATATCCCAACTGGTGTGTGTTAGCAATTCAACACCTCCCTCCCCTCCAACCAATCATCATCATGTGTTTAGGTTTAACATGGAACTTGTGGTTAAGGGGAAAAAATGGCAGGATGGAGATAAGGACTCGTTTGTATGTTTCCTATATTGCTATCCTTCGAATATCCAAAGTTCCTGGAAAGATTCCTGCTTACTCTAGAGCAAATTTCATTTGTTCTCTTCACCCCACCCCACCCCCATCTCCCTAAATCCAGGGGAAAACAAAGCCTTTCCTTTACACATTATAGGGATTTATACTTCTAAAACAAGGTAAGCAGTAAGAGATTAAAAGAGTCGTATTTGCCGATAAAAGAGATTTTCTTTGTGGTAATCTATCTAGTTTTGAACACCCACTGTTTTGAAACTGAATATAATTCACAAATTTTGCAAAACTTAATTGTCAGAGCTGGCTTGTAGAAATTAGCATTAAGCCAGTGAAGGAAACTTAATTCTGTTTTATTTTCTGTTTAAGGAGGGAGGGAGAGAATTATAAGATAGCTTTATTTGTCACTTATGGTTTAAAGATATGCAAACTGTAAAGTTCACTGACTATACTTCAAGCAAAACTTAAAGCAGCACAAAGTTGTTTGAGGAACAGAAAAGTCTTTTCAAATCTGAGTCCTATTAAGAAGCTTAAGATACTTTCCATCACTGGTTCTTATGAATGTCTCCAGATGGCATTAGATTTAAAAATAAAGCAACTCTCAAAGATGGTTGAAACAACATTTTTGTTCATAGACTTATGTCACTATACTACTACCTTTGATCATCAGAAACACCCAGGCAGGATGCTGATTTGCTGTTCTTTTGAATAGTGGGAAAGATGTCTGAAGTTGTAACTCGGCGCCAGTTGTAAGAGGAAGTCCTAATTAAGGTCCTGGGATTCATTTTTGAGTGGAGATGCACGGAACTGTGTTGTAAGCAGCTATACAAATAATGTATTTGTTTCTCTCCATCAAAGTTGCTCCATTACAGAAGGTCTACTGTCCTTTTCTTGGGAAGTTCAAATGATATACCTACCAGGGAACATAGACAGCTGGATAGGTATGCAAATCACATGAAAGCATTCAATTAAAAATGTCTCAATTTTGAAGCAAAGAAGCCACTCTCGAGTTGAATTAAAATTGCTTAGACATGTTGAGGTTTTCATTTTATTTGTTTATAAGGCATAATGTACTGATTGCACTGCAAAAATAAATAGCACTGGGGCTATTCCCAGGAATACTAAATTGTAGCTGTAGATCAATTGTGCAATTCATGGATGAGTCATGTGAACAGGGCCTGATCACTATTATTAGGGGGACACGAAACAGAGTATTTTTGAAGTGCCAAATTGCTTATGAGGTCTCAGGAGAACAGCCATTCAGTTACAGACACTTGGGAGAGAATCCCATTTCACTTTGGAGAAACATGGAACCTCTCTAATGTGTTCTATATTGATCTGGGATTCAATATTTGCACAGATCAAATACCTTTTATGTCTTGTAAGCACATAGTCCTAAATTGCTGTTGTCTAAAGAGTGCAAAACAAGGAGAACTAAATACCCCTGATGTTATCTAAGCTTCAAAACTGCAGATTTGGGACATTTGCCTTACAAGCTGATCTGCCTAAACTCCTTGGGGACAACATATTGGACATTTTTTTCTGGTTCATTGAGGGTACAGAGGGAGTTGTTACATATTTGTTGTTGCAAGCTAACACTACTATTATTGAAGTTCTGTCATCAAGCCAGAAGGCTATAATCAATGTCTTGTTTCTTGCTGCTTCCCAAGTGTGAGAAATATGAACACTGAGGTGGAAGACTGGCTCATCTTGTGCAGTGATGGGTATCAGCTGGTATTTTGCTTCTGTAAGTCAAACTTCTATGTGAAAAAAAGAATATTTTTGTACAATTTCTTATTATTATACACTTTGGTATAGAGCAAGTTCTGGATTGGCAATAAGGAGAAACTGAATGATCATTTTCAGGAGATTTTTAGGCTCAAAAGCTTTGAATATGGACCTATCTTAAAGAAATACTTTCGCCCCCCATTTGAACAGACTAGTTTTCAGAAAGGGCCAGAAAGAGCAGAGTTTACATAAGGAGTCTGTTTGAGATTTCTTGCTTATAAAAGAATGGGTCACTGAGATTAATTCAGACACAGTGTATTTAGGGAAAAGGAATTTGAATATTAAGGTAAAGCAGCGGGTTTAACAGTATTCTGCTCCACTTCCCACAGTTATGCCATCTGATGTCATTGGAACAGAATCAAACTCTATGCCATCACTTCTCCCATGATATTATATGGCTCTCTGAAAAGATCCAGTTCAAAGCTCTATTAGTGCTTTGAAATTACTTTTCTCTGAGAGTTGTTTTGGCATCATCACATCTTATCCTAAAGTCATATTTGCAAGCCACCTTTGCAAGCTGACATGGATTGATAACTGCATAATTTTTGGATGGCTGAGGACCTTTGGGGAAAAGATTAATGATATTGATTTGGCCAACCTAGGCTTTCCCGAAGTGAGTGGGGAACTCTGTACAGGTGTTGTAGCAAGTGTCCTTCCAGGTAGACTGTCTCTGAATGTTGCTACTAAGGATGGGAAAAGGGTGGGGGCAATTTTTTTTATTCCTGATTGTAAGGCAGCTCAGCCTTATGAGTTTTGCATATGTTCAGTTACACTCATTCAATTTCTACATGTCTATGATTTTTTATGCACAAAATGCATAAAATGTGTCTTTTTACACATTTTAATATGCAAATTTGTATTTAGTTTTGAACAAAGAACATATCACAAATTTAGAAAAGTGTAAAAGAAGCTAAATAAATCTCATAAATTCATAAATTACTACAGTGAAAATTAGACTAATTTGCTTGAATATTCAGAGATATCTTCCCCAATTCTATTCCTAGACATTGGGTTTTCTGACAAAGACGCATTACTATGTAGGGACTCCAATAAAGAAACATTACATAAATATTCTATAGATATCCACAGTCTCTCTTGATATTGAGATGGGCAGGATATAAATTTTAGAAATAAAATTTAAAAATATATATTAGTGCAAGGGACAGCTAGAGTTTGCAGTGGGGAATAGGCTGAAGATAAAGATTTTAATGCCATCAAGTTCAGAACACTTTCAATCAAATATATGAAGAATAGCCATGGAGAGAAGTGTTCTATTTTCTTGTGTCATTTGTTAGTTAATTCTTTCTCTTTTTGTACTTTGCTTTCTGGAATTCTAGATATTGATTTCTAAAGTTCAATTCTTTTAGCCCCATTCTTTTACTCCTAATGTCTAGTTTCACTGGTATATTTTGCAACCACATAATTGGCATGTACATCCCTTTTGGTTTACATAATGTTTTTCCCATGCTTGTCCTGCTTTTTTGATTTTTTTTGTTTGATTTTTTTTCCCATGCTGGTTGACAATCCTTGCAAGTTGTAATTTGAACACATTTGAATAATATAATACTTGGATACTTGGGAGTTTTTTCAGTTGCATTACAGCACAGCAATGGCATGACTAATAAACAGTTGCAAGAGGCAACAATGGTACATACAACAATCCTTTAGGAAGGGACTTAACACAAACAAAGCACCCTTCTTCAAAGTCTTGAAAGGAGTGTTGTGGCTGCTTCAAATACACCCCCTGACAGTTTGCACATATCTATTTGTAAACAGAAAGATTCCACTGAAATGTGAGCAAAGCAAATGAGTGATGTCTGTATTTTATTTTATTTTATTTTTTTATTTTATTTTAAATTTGTATACCGCCCTTCTCCCTGAGGACTCAGGGCGGTGAACAGCCAAGTAAAAACATCAAATACAAATATTAAAATACAGTTAAAATATATATATATAAATTTGGCCCCATTAATTAAAAACAATAAACAAAACACTTAAAAACACTTAAAAAATTAGCCCAGCCTGGCTTGCTGGAAAAGGAAGGTTTTAAGGGCACGGCGGAAGGCACTGAGGTCTTGGATTCTCCTTATCTCTGGAGGCAATTGATTCCAGAGGGTAGATGCTCCCACAGAGAAGGCCCTCCCCCTGGGGGTCACCAGCCTGCACTGTTTGGCTGATGGCACCCTGAGGAGGCCCTCTCTGTGGGAGTGCACGGGTCGATGGGAGGTCGTCGGTGGCAGCAGGCAGTCTCGAAGATAGCTAGGCCCTATGCCATGGAGCGCTTTAAAGGTGATAACCAACACCTTGAAGCGCACCCGGAAGACCACTGGGAGCCAGTGCAGCTCGCGCAGGACGGTGTTACATGGGAGCGCCATGCTGCTCCCGTCACTACCCGCGCTGCTGCGTTCTAGACCAGTTGGAGCCTCCGGGTGCTCCTCAAGGGGAGCCCCATGTAGAGAGCGTTGCAGTAATCAAGGCGAGAGGTGACGAGGTCATGAGTGACTGTGCACAGGAAATCCCGATCAAGAAAGGGCCGCAACTGGCGGATCAGGCGAACCTGTCAAAAGGTCCCCCTGGTTACAGCCGTCAGATGTTCCTCCAAGGACAGCTGCCTATCCAGGAGGACTCCCAGATTGCGAGCCCTCTCTATGGGGGCCAACGACTCGTCCCCAATAGTCAGTGATGGAGTCAACTGACTATATCGGGATGCCGGGAGCCACAGCCACTCAGTCTTGGAAGGGTTGAGCCTGAGCCTGTTCCTCCCCATCCAGGGGTGGGCAACTATGGCCCCTAACATGGGCCATGTTAGCTCAGGAATTCCACAAGTCATAAAAGTGCCCACCTCTGCTGTATGCACATGTACCAATACCTGTATTGAACTTTCCAGGGAATTCATTCTATCACTCTAAAGAAGGTTTTGTCACTCATGCTGGCACCCAGTAAGATGGTTTGTAGATGTATAGGAGCGCCATGAGTTTTTATAGTATTTTTTACTGATTTTTGTTTTATGGTTTGGAGGTTTCATTGTTTTTACTGCTTTGTGCGCCTGTGCACACACCCACACTGGATTTTTTGACAGTATGGGTTGCTATTTAAGTCTTTTAAAATAAATAAATGGCAGTGCACTGCATTGGTATGTTTTCCCCAGCACAAAAAGGGAGAAATTCTGGAGTACTTCACCAATCTATAATTATTATTTTAAAATGTTACCCATTGAAGAGATATCCTGTTAAATCAGCCATTTAAAATTGTACAGGATTAAGTTCTATTAAGTGTCGCCTAATTGCTACATTGTGACACATTCTAATCTATATGAAGCAAAATAAGCTGCTTGCAGGTGTTAAATATGGATGAGACTGCTTAGAGCAGGAAACAAAATGATCATAAAATCCATTCCGGCCCAATAATTTTTAGAATTGTACGGGCTCCTGAATATCAATTATGACAGATGGAATGGGTATTTTTCCCCCTGAAATCTGATTTATAGAATACTTCTCATGAACTTTCCCCATCTCACCTCTCTATTATAAGGAGTCTTCTTATTATGCATGTGGTTAGCTGACATGCTTTGTTTAAACTTATAAAATGTGTCCCACTGTGTTTTTTCCCCCTTATCCTTGTTTGTGCTATTTACTACAAGGAAAAAGCATATATGATATTTTGCATGGCAATACAATGATGTAGTTACATTTTCTTTTCATTCAGCCTGACATTTTTTTCAAACCTGTCTCTTATTAATAAAAGCAAAACCAAACAAAAAAGCCCCTTGGAATTCTGGAATTCACAGCTGGGCTTCCAGTTAAAATGGCTACATTCTCTAAAGTGTTGAGCATCTGTCACTTTCTCCTCTAAAATCAATCAGAGCAGCTTAAGCTCCGATACTCTGGGAACCAGGCCATTTTTATGCACAGACATAAGTGTAAATTCTTGATCCAGCTGTAGACAGATATGTTTCAAGGGAAAAAACTTGGCCTGAGAAAACTGGTGTGTGAAAAAGTTAATTTTCAAAGTTTGAAGTGCAGATGGAGAAAAAAAAGTTGCCCGTACCCAAAACATTTCACTTGAATTTGGTCTGCCAGGTTTATTTATTTATTTGCTTCCCAAAAGGAAACAAACTGCAACCTTTTTCCTGGATAAGACAAATAATAGACAATAATACTTTGTGAGATTTCAGCCTACTACACCTGAGAAACCATTCGGTGCTAATTTGGAAAAACCAGCCTGTAAGGATAGCAACAAAAAGCAGAAGACAAATAGGAATTGTTTCTTCATTAAATTCTTGAACTGCACACTTTTATTTCCTAGCTAGCTATTTATGAAACATTATTAAAACAGTGCATTTCTGCCTAATGTTGACAAAGAGGCAGGTAATTATGCTGGATTAGGGATTTGTACTTAATTACATTGAATTAATTTTTGAAAATTACTTAATTTTCAAAAATTGAAAATACCAATCAGGAGGTTATGTGGAACAGTTCATGTTTGCACACTTACTTAGTTGATCAGTGAGGTGACCGTATTACAAATAATACACCTTTCCCGTGTTCTAGATGCACTCTTTAAATTCCTTTTGCTATTATTACACTTAAATACAAGATTGTTCTCTTCTGCATTTGATTACATGAAAGCATACCTTGATCGTGAGTTTGACAAAAGGGTGAGCCTAACCCTAACCCTGTGTCATATTTTAGTTTTAACATGAGAGATAGGCCAAAATGATGGAAGGCTAGGCAAGCAAACATTTGACTATTATTTTTCTGCCCACAAAGAGAATTTTATGGGACTATTGTATTGTTTCTTCTTGTTTGAAATTGTGTGGATTACCTAAAAGCTTCATATAATTCCTACATGCTGGTAAAAAATGCTATTAAAATGTAACCACTCAGGGAGTGTCACTGTCTTGGAATCACAAGCAGAAAAGCTATCAGGTATCACTTTGTTATTCCCTGTGAGGAAGTTTTGAACCTGGCCTCATCTTTCACTCAAGAACTGCAGGAGCAGAAGAAAGTCAATGTTATAAATTCTTCTTCTACCTTTGTGCCCCTGTGTTCCGTTTTGTTCTTACGTTATTCACATTGATTTTAAGAGGATTGTACAGCAACCTTGTCAATCAGATGCCTTATAATAGGTAGGTTGGCGGATGATGATCAAACCCAGTGTTGATGGAGGGTTGAAGAAGGCTAATTTAAAAGATACGTATTATGTCTGAATTCAGTATTGTTTGCTACTTTGGTAATTCAGGACTTTGGATAAAGGGTAAAAGTGCATGTGGGCACTCCCATAGAACCTGTTGAAAATCCCTTAAAATAGCTGCACCTTCTCCCAAGATGATTTATCTATCTTCCACAGTTGCAGAGTAATCCCACCACACTTGATTTAAAGAGTTGCTAATGTGATGTTAGAAGCATCTTCTCTCTTCATATCTCTAGTGTTTCAGTTCTCTGTTATCTAGAAACTCTTGAATAGGATTTTCACCAACATTTCACAGCAATGTTGTTCAGCAGCTGAGATGGCTAAAGAATTTTGGGAATTGAAGTCCATACTTTTTAAACTTGCTGAGGTTGAAAAATACTGCAATATTATAGGAAATAACTATTTTCATGAATATATAAGATATTGCCTCGCTTAAGGATAAACTGTATGATGAATGGTTGTAGGAACAGGGAATGTTTAGACTAATGAAGAGAAATACTAGGGGTACTACAGTCACTGAAGCACTTCTGGGTTAAAAGGATTAGCTAGTGGTATCACTACTGCCTGGAGGACATCCAGTTGGGGGGTTCTTTCATGTCTCTGTTAAGATGCCCATCTATCTACTCACAATCACCTACTTTCAAACTGCTAGGTCAGCAGGTGCCGGAGCGAGTGATAGGAGCTCACCCCAACCCACAACAACAACTGGGTCTTGAACACGAGCCTGCAATCATCATACCATCATCCTAATCTCATGAGCCACTACTCTCTGTCTAGTAATAAGGGGTAACATGACAGTAGTCTTCCAATATTTGATGGGCTGTCACAGAGAAGAAGGGATTAATCTCTTCCCCAAATCACTTGGGCTCAAGACAGGATGCTTAACAAAGAGAAAGATAATCTAGAATTAAGGAGAAATTTCCTGTCAGTGAGAACAATTATTCAGGGGAACAGCTTGTCTCCAGAAGTAGTCAGTGTTCCATCATTGGAGGTTTTTAAGAAGAGATTGGACAGCCATTTGGATTAGAAGACTTCCAAGATCACTTTCTACTCTTGTTATTCTGTACTCTGTTGAGAGATGAGAAGTATCATATTTAATCTCAAAAAAATTATGTGCTATTTTGTGTACCTTCCAAATCTTCAAGTCTCTATGTCATAGTCCTTATAATATACTATAACTAAATGTTATTTTTTATGCTGATGCTATTACTAGCTGCAAAAGTGGTAAAAATAATATCAGACTTGTTGCCACCACTGATATTCTTCATCATCAAGTTGTAATTGGAAGCTTGATACAAAATGCAATTGGGGGAGAGGATGCCTGAGTTAATTTCATATTCAGGTTAAAGCTTTTTATTTAATTTGAATGCAATTATGTGATATATTTGTAAGACATATCTTTGTCCACAGCCAAAAGAAACCCATACATGTTTAGAATAGAAAGCAAAAAGTTCCTTCAGTAAAGCCAAGTTCCTGTAGCTAGCTTGATGTTCTTCAGCAGCCAATGTGATGATTCTATTTGTTGTGATTCACTTGCAGAAGAACTTTGGGTCATGGAAAACTGTCTCTATTATAGTTTCTTTAAACTTTAAATTGAAAAAAAATTCCCAGGAGACATTTGACATATCCTTTGTAAGTCTGATTCAGGAAGAAGATAGACAAAATAATGTGAAACATTTCTTACTGCTAATTCACCAAGAGATTTTTCAGATGGGGTGTTCAACATTAGGTAATGATCAATTACAGAAAACCTCTGAGCAAATATTACTTATAATTATATTAATAACATTTCCAGCTGCTACCTTTTAATTTAGATCCTTCACAACAGGAGGTCTGGCTGCATTAGCAATTACCACTTGCATTCTTTTCAAAAAGCAAATACAGACATTTGAATTTAACATTTCAAACAGTTTTCTAGTGATTGAATCTAATAATAATCATCAGCATTGGCAAAATCACCATCATTGGAATTGACAAAAGCACCATCAAAAGGCAGCTTTACTAAGAAAAGCTTACATCCTGTAACAATACCATCAAACAACATCTGCTTATCCCTGAATCTTTGGAAAGGATTTATCAATAAGTGGATAAAAATGCCAAATCCACTCTAAACATCTGGCTGCTTATGTGATCAACAATAATAATATACTTACTTTATAGTTACACAATAGTGAAATCTAGGTCTCTTACAGATTTTTAACAATAGATTAGGATATATTTCCTCCAGTGGTGGAATTCAATTTTTTTTACTACTGATTCTGTGGACGAGGCTTGGTGGGCATGGCAGGGAAAGGATACTGCAAAATCCCCATTCCCTCCCCACTCTGGGGCCAGCTAGAGGTGGTATTTGATGGTTCTCCAAACTACTCAAAATTTTTGCTACTGGTACTCCAGAACCTGTCAGAACCTGCTGAATAGCACCCCTGATTTCCTCTCTTTCTGATTTGATGCTTAATTAGATAAATGAAATCCCAGCATCAATGATATATTGATAGTATTGTACATCATAATTCTTGGTTGCATCTTGCCAGGAAAGTTTTGGGTATGGGACAAAACATTTCTAATAAGAAAATATCTTACTCCCAAATTAGATTTTGATGCTAGATGCTAACTTGGCTATAATATCCTATGGAGATGAACTGGCTCAAGCAAAGAATTCATACATGATCTTTTGTCAAGCAGTACAGGGAACAGTGATTTATTCCATGTTGCCTAACCATTCAACCAAACTGAGTTAGTTCAGGCTGTATTGCTGTCTTCTCAACTGTGAACCCTGTTATTGTGAATCAATGATCTGGGAGAAAAAAAATGACACTGACTGAAGGTCGGAATATTTTTCATGTCAGTAGGCTTAGAAAAGCATGAATGGGCAATTCTTGAAAGCCTTTCTGTACAGACTTCTTGGTTTAAAACTGGGAATCCTGAAGTAAAATGATGCCTTTCTGTAGTTTTTTGTATCATATTTGCTGACACTACATATATACAAAGATTATCAAAAAACCATAAACTGTATTATGCTAAGGCCATCTGAGGTAGGGATAAAAATAATATTTTCACCATAAGGCTTGCTATCAGTATGTTCAAGTTTCACAGATCCACATTTCTCTATAACAAATTGTCTTAATTGAGTTGACAAGACTGGTTTATCGAAAAATGCAGATATCATCTTCCTGTATTTGGAATCTTCAAAGAAATGTACAGAACTAACAAAACTCCATATGATGAGGTCATTAAGAACCTCAATTTGGGCTTAATCACCTCCAATTGTACAGAAAAATGCCCTCTGTCTTGAATTGTCTTCAATGACAATCTGTAGGTCTACCAAAAATATTTCAATGATTGTATAAATCTCTAACTGATCCAGGACTGATTGATTGATTGGTTCATCCATGGTACCTTTAGGAATCATGTCCGGTCCCTAATTCAAAGAATTTATTGCTCTCCTTCTATTTCAATGTAAAGCTTTTACAGCTATACAATCTCACTGGGGGGGGGAGTTTTTAATGGTTTTGGTATTGATTGTCATTGAAATATTGATCATACTTCAGACATCTTGTGTAAGCTTATCAGCATCTTCCTTCCCCATTTATTTCTCCATTACTTTGTCCAAGTTTCTTAAATATTCTCCTTATTTAAAAAGACCAAAGGAAACAAACCAAACGTATTACTAGCTTCATTTCTTTGCTATAAATTGTAGTTTATTGAGCATGTTGACTTTTCAGTCCTCATATTTGATTTTAGAATCATTGCCTCCAGTCCTGACATTCTCAATATAAATTAATCTGCTATGGGAGCAAAATCCATCCTTTCCCTACTTTGAATGATATGTGATTCTTAGAGAAATGTATTAACTATAAAGATTTCTCAAAATAGAAGCACCCCAGATATTCAGGCATGCCTATTAGATTTAGTATGTTACACATTCTAGCATGATCTTGCTATTGTCAGTAAGACAAAGGTAAATAATCTTACATTCTTTTGCTTTCTTCATTATTCTGCTTTTAATTTTGTGTCCTGCTGCCTTTTATGTAACCTGATTTTTCAGTTGGAATTTCTCTCTAAATTTGGTTCTATTCTTCTTTATGCAAAACTTTCTTTGCCTCAGGAATATGTGCATTCATTCAATAAGATCCACATTCTTTAGCATTAGCAATCACTTTTTTGGTACAGATGTACTATGCGCAGTTCTTTTCCTATCTCAAAGCTGCACAGTCTTGTGCCACATTTATTGACACAGAGCTGTTAGCACTCTAATTGTCTCTTGTCTTGCAGCTTTAAATAGTCCAGTGAATATTTCATCTGCACCTGGTCCTTCCCTATTTGACAGCTGTTCTATTGACTGTTGTACCTCACTATATAGAAGAATTGGTTCTCTACCTTTCAAAATGTTTCTGTCACTCTGAAATTCTGTTTGTAAAAGGTTTTAGTATAGTCCTTTTATCTTTAATCTGATTTGCCTCTACTAGATCTCTGATTGCTCTTGAATGCTTCTATCTTACCTGTACATGTTCCCTTATTTCTCAAAGTTTTTTTTTAATCTTTAGGCTTTTTTTCCTATTACTTTCCTTTATTTGTTGACTTTCTCAATTGAGATAGTATCCTCTGTTCTTTTTCGTTTGACACCAGAAATCTGTATTCACTTGTTTTACATTCTTCTCATTATTCAAGGTTGTTGTTCTACATATCTTTCTCTGGATATCATAACAGTGTATTCTGAAAGTCTACCTGTGAAAATTAGATATCTTTCCCAGTGACTAGAGAAATGCCTTCCAACCTGGGGTCTCATCAAGTGAAATTTCATATTTGTCTAAATGTTACAAACAAGTATTGTTTCTAATTTGCTATTAGTTTCTTCATGGTTTGATTTTTTTAAATTTACTAAATGAGTTGACTTTCTTCACTACTGTCTTTCCTTTTGCAAATTTGTGTTAGCTTCATTATTTTCTTTGGAATCATACTGCCAAGAGTGATCCAATCACAGGTTCCCATTCCGATCAGCATCTTTCTTGAGATTAATGAAGCTACTTAGCCCTTCCAATGTCTTAAATTGATAATCCCTCTGGGAGGAGTCATATTGTAGGACTATGAAGTGTTCTCTATCTATTTTCTCTCTTAGTGAGTAAGAGAGAAAAGTGTGGTTATAACTCAGTGTGGTATGTAAACCCAATGAGTGTTTGTTGCTTGGCTTAGTTGAAGTGATGAACCCAATCAATATATTTCTATGCATATACTTTGAGCCATGATTCCTTTCAAAATTGTACTTGTACTTTTTTGAATTGCCTCTGCTATTTTGTACAAGCAAATTAAATTATTGTAGAAAGTTAAAACAAAAGAACTGAATCAAACTCTTATCACTTGTAGTCAATCCACTATATCTTGTATTTGGTCATATGTCATCTTCCAGATATTTTCCCTGGGGCTGCAGAAAATGAGGGCTATATCCCAGAATGTCCCAAAAGCATCAGGCTGAGAAAAAGCAGATCTGGAAACAACAGACTCATGGCGAAAATAAAATATCAGATCTTGATAAAACCTTGTCAACCCAACTCCCCAAATTTTATTCAAATGAATCTGTCCCCAGATGAATAGTGTTTAATTAATTAGGAGCTCATTTACATGAAGGTGGCACATTATTAAACTGCCTTTGCTGCAAACTCAGATATGACATGGGTAGTCTGACAGATTTTCAAATTAGAAGAAGCCTTTTAAAAGAATGAACTTGCTGAACTTCTGGCTTTATTTTCAGTAAACTTTCTCAAGGTAATAAATTAAAAATATGGGATATATCTTGTTGGCATCCTCCTGAAATAGTTGTTGAATTAGAAGAAGAAGTGGGTGGGAGACAAGAAAAATGAGAAGACCATTAGATATGAGCTACATTCAGTTTGTCTCTTTATACTAGCTTTGTTATAGAAAGGTAAATTTAGGTAAAGGAAAACTGAATCATATTCCATTTAAACTAACAGACAAAAATGTTATTATTTAAAAAGAAAAAGAAAAAAGGTACATCACCTTTCAAGATTGGACAATTTCAGTTGAGTAAGACAAGATAAAAGAGGATAAGGAGGTCATATCTATGCCAAGAAAGAGACTGGAATACCATTTGTTTGGAATGGTATAGGGTCTCCTATTCGAACAGACGGTTGGACTAGAAGACCTCCAAGTTCCCTTCCAACCTTATTATTCTATGTACTATATTCTACAGTATATATAGACACTTTAAAAATGTTTGTATTAGATTCTGTGTGTGAAGTTTGCCTATTTTATTTTTACACACAGACACACAAACAATTATATACCTATAATAGTTAACTGTATACTATACATTTTAGTTTATTTTTCTGGTATTTTTTTCACTTATTTTTAAGCGCTCATTGCTTATTTTTTTATAATGTATATATCTTTGTGGGGGTTTTTTTCTTTTTGGTTATTATTTTAAAAGCAATAAATTTGGACTTGTGAGGCTTGTGTATAATTCAGACAAAAAAACCCTGCACAGCTATATATCTTGATATGAGTGTTGAACTTACAAAAGACTTGAATCTATAAATAATGTGTGTCATAAAGACTTATAAAAATAAACCTTGTGGCTTAATTTTTTTTCCTTGCTTCCAGCCCTGATTCTGCTGCAGTTCTTCCATTACTAACTCTTTAAGCTTGTTCTCAAATTCCTTAGAATGGATTTTCAGCTTTCTTTGTACTTTCTCCAGGGCTACTGCTCCTTTAAGGGTAGGACATGATTCAGAAAGCATGTCTATGTTTTCTTTCAACCAGGATATGTTTACATATATTGTTCTCATACAGGAGTTATCAGACAATATTATTTTTCTTTCAAAAAATGTGATAGATGGATCAGTATTTATACATTTTTTTTCTTTGAGGTCCTAAAAGAAAGATAGGACTTAAATCTAACAAATAAGTAAAGAAGATATGCCAATAAATGATCAGCCTGAATAGCAAAGCAGAGAAGCTTGGCTGTCTACTGCTTTGTTTATTTTTTGTCCAGCAGTATAAAGAAAAGGCTGAGATGTCAAGCTGGATTTGCAGTCCCAGTCCAATTGTCTGCTTTAGATTGCAGTCGCAAATCACTCTTTAATATTCATGGTTACCTATCACTCTGGCTTTCAGAAGCTTTTTGTAGAATTAGATGTTACTATGTCAGTACTGTACATGTATAAAGGGTTACTATAATCCTATTTATTTAGTATATGACTTTTTGATTAAAATAAAAAAAAAACACTCTAGTTTGCTTCCTAATAAGATAAATAATTAGCTGCAACTAACTTTGCTATACAGAAGGAGAGAGAGTACAATTCTGTGTTTCTGCTCCATCTCCTTGCAGCTTTTGATGTCATCCTGCATAGTATCTTACTGGATTGATTCTTTGGGTTGGATGTCAGAGACATGGTGATACAGTGATTCCACTCTGCCTGCAGGGTCAGAGGCTATCCACGCTAGCAATTTATAGCATTAGCCAGTCATTGCTGTGGTGATATATCACTAATGTGGACAGGCTTTATATCGCTACAGCGATGGCTGGATGATGCTATAAATCACTAGTGTGAATAGCTTTTAGACTCAGAAAGTGACATTGGGGGAATTTTGCTCAGCCACATAACATCTGAGATGCAGCACCTACCTATACTTCTACATCTGTGTGATGGCACCAGGTGAGGTCATCAGAGAATTTGGAGTGAGGTGCCATCAATAAGGTGAAGAAATTCATCTCTCTTGTCATCTGAAGCAGATGAGCTAGCCCAGGCACTCGACTAGTGTTAGGGGTTAGTAATGAGCTGGGTGAAATTCAATAAATTCAAGCTGAATCTTGGTAAGACAGGGGCCCTGTGGGTAGGAATTGAGTGTGCTGTCTATTCTTAATGGCATTGTTCTCCACTGAAAGAGGAAATACATTGCTTGAAGGAATTTCTTGATCTCTGTCTTCATGGAAGTATAACTGGTTGCAATTGTTTTGTCATCAGTTAGAAATTGTTTCGTTTATACAGTCGTTATTGTTTATTTTTTCTGTTCTATTGTATTTGCTTATCTGCTTTTATTATTTTAATTTGTAATCAAATCTAATTAATGAATTATATTTATGTACACTGACTTTCTTCTAAGCAGTATTGCAAGATATCTTTCTTATTTTAACTTCCCATAGCTTCTCTGTGAAGTTAAACTGAAAGAAAATGATTGGCCCAAAGTGACTGAATCTCTTTGGTTCAAGTCCAGTACTTTAACCTATTACATCTTGGTTATGCACCATCATAGTATCTGCAGGCATCAATAAAAATATGTGTATATAAATATGTATGTATGTATGTATGTATGTATATATATATATAATAGACTATAACTCAGAATCCAGTTCCACACCCTGATTTAACTGTGCAACTGTTTTTTTTTTAAGTGTTGTGCATATCAATAGAAATCTTTGTTATTTCATTAGTACTCAGGGAGGGCTAAAACAAGAAATAACAAAATAAAGGTGGCAATTATTGTTTCCCTGATGTGAGTAATATCAGGTTTTTTATTATTTTCTTGATATATTTTCCTTGTTATTTTAACCCTAATTATGTATGCTTTGAAATCCACTTGTTACTATTGTGATTGAACTAACTAATAAATTGATTAAATAAACAAAATGATAATGCCTTTAGAAAATCTAGTAGTTTGTAAATTACATAAATGTATACATATGAAGCCTTTGATGAATCATTTTTCTTTAGGAAAAAAACACCATATAGGCTACACTGTAATCAGTATGAGCATGATGAAGATTATTTATCTTCCATTCCAATTAAAGGAACCAAGTGGGTATATTTGGCATTTTTATTATGACTAATATTTAATACTTACACCTGAGAAAAATAGAGCAACATCAAGTACTAACTTCATTGTCTCACTTCTTAATCAATAGTAATGAGTAAGAAAATCTCAAGAGGACTCAGACCCTTGAATTGAATTGCTGGTTTGCTAAACCAGCCAGGATCCTGGTTTAGCAAAACTGCTAAGTAGGCCATTCAGCTTGAGGAAGCTGTTTGAATAACCAGAAAACATCTCAAACCAACAAGAAAATCAGTCCAGTTGCCATGACTCAATTTCTAGACAACTATACTGAGGATGCTGAGATCTTCATCAAACATTTCTCCTAAGTAGAGTTTGAAAAGTGACCTTTTTCCAATTTCTTCCCTTAGTGAAGGAAGGTGGGGCTATAAGTGTGAAGTAGCAATGATATAAATGGCCTTTTGCTCCTTAGATAAATTGCCATGGATAGCTCTTTAATCATTAATGTACTCTAAAGTGATTTCTCTGATCATAGATTTCCCTTTGCTTGAGGGAGAACTTCGTTGCACGTTGTACATTTTTCTACCTTTCACACAGAACATATTTTCACAGTACCATTTTCATACAATCTCTTAGTGACCCTTTAAAATATGAACCTGATGACTTCACAACAACACAAGGAGAAGATGTTCCCTGTGAATGACTTTATTCTTTCATAATTCAGGACTAAATAGTGAAAATATGACAGAGATGCTGACCTGAGGGACCCTTCAGGTAACTCATACACTGATGTGAATAGAATATGTGTGTAAAGAGTTGTCATTAATTTCCTCATGGACATATCTGTGAGTTAAAGGGAAGGTTTTTAATAGGATTAGTATTTCACTTTTAATTTGAAAATGGAAGCTTCTCACATAGAAGACAGATCATTAAATCATGTCAGGGGTGAGGTGGGGAAATTAAGTTGCAGCCAATTATGGGGCTTGGTACTTCTAGTTTTTGTACTAGTGATATTAGCAAATTTGGTAATTGCTTCATTAGTAATAGAGAAAAACAGACGTTATGTAGTTGTATATTGTAAATATCAAAGAGTCTAGTATTGTTACATCTAAATCAGCATTGTGGCTTTTAGTCACATGCCAGGTCATGGCATTTTACATATATAAGTTTCCTTGTATGTATGATTGAGGTGGATTTTTAATTTTTTTCTTCAAGATATCATAAACAATTGTTAAAACGGAATTATATACCTCAGTATTTTTAATGAATCTGAATGTTTAGAATGTGATGTCTATAAGAACCAGGTAAAAAAGCAGGACATTAGATGATATTTTGGCATCTTCCCAATATTTATCATGCTGTTACTAATATAAATTTGTCCCTCTGTCTCACCTTTTTTGCTGCTGCCTCTGGTGATGTCAGGAGGAAATGTGTTTTTTTCAAAGGCAACCAGTTGAGAGCTTCCCTATTCCCATGGTCCCCCCAAATTCCTTTGGATATCACATTACTATTAATTTATTCTGGCTCTCTACCAAAAGCACAAGGCAGCCTACAAAAGGCTGTCTCAATTTTATCCCTACAACAGCCCTAAAAAACTACATCCAGATTTAGAGGCTTTTGTCGTGAATAATCCTTAGTAGAACCCAGTTCTTGCAGTAAAGATTATAATAGAGACTGTATGGAAGTATAGCATATTGTATATAGTTCCTCCTTCACCCACCCATCATAGAAGGAAAATATTTGAAAAATCTCAGAGTAAATCAGGATAACTATAAATCCCCTCTTCCCACAAAGCAGGTATAGATTAGATTACTATTTCTACTCAGGCTGATTGTGAACCTGCTAGTGAAACATACTCATCTCCTTCCATTATGCAGTCAATACTATTGGTGTATTGTATTGGTGTATAGTGTACTATATGATCAACCTGGTCATAGCATATTTTACTAAGTATCATACACAACCCAAGCAAGTTACTCTTAAATGGAAGTCTCAGCTAACATGATGTATTAAGGAAATTCAGTAACTCTAGTAGGCCTGCCTTAATTATTACTTATATTGATATAGAGGAATTAAGGAATTTTCTGATTGTGGCTTGACTCTCCAATATCCAGAATCAATCTATGTTGTTCACCTTTCAGCTGTTGTACATTTTTAATTATAGTCCCTCTGTCTCAGCAGAATTAAATTTAGGCCTCCTCAAGTTATTTGTCTACTTTGTTTTATTTTTAAAAGATTTTTAAAATAATTGCATGGGAAAGTAGCATGTTACAAAAGATCTGTCATTATCGCCACGTTTATCAAAGTGTATATTGCCACATATTCCCCACACACAAACAAAGGTCCTTTAGGCAATCTCAGAAAATAATATTGCTGGATATCTACAATCCAGAGTTAATTATGGATTTGGTGTCTAATGTGACAACTAATATTATTTGTATTAAGTGTAATGTCCTGTAACTAGCTGCAAGGAAAATATTGATTTATGTCTGGCCATTTTAGTGTAGGAATAAGTGAATATTTTTAAAAGGGAAAAGCATGGACAACACACAAAAGCAAAAGATGTGAACAAAAACGAACAAATGAGTTCACAGTTGAGAATATTTTACTCATTAATTCTGAAGTACACTCGTGTTCATTCTACCATGTTGTGGAATAAAATATTTTTTTGTGCACGGTTTGAATATGTCCTCATATGTCCAGAAAAAAAAGTTAAGATAGCAATGGAGCATTCTAAGAAGCTAAAGGAGAAAGCCTTGTTGTATCGTTTTTGAAAAATGGATGATTGGCTGTATGGTTGGCTAAGCCTCCTCCTCCACCTCCCTTATTATATCAAGACCATCATCTTCACCAATAAAGCTATTTTTGTGAATAGGAACCCACTACATGATGACCTTTTTACAAAAGCATGCCAAATGTGATGTAAAATACAAACATTTTCAGTCTCCCCCCCCAAAAAAAAGTTATTTCCCTTGAATCATTTGATCTTTTGATATAATTATTACCCTTTATTGTCATCTCGGTGAGATGGGTAGCATAGAAGTCTACTTAATATTATAATAACATAACATAACATAACATAACATAACATAACATAACATAACATAACATAACATAACATAACATAACATAACATTTTAGTGGGCTAATGTTATCAAGAACTGGTGGGGCTGGGAGTGCAATATGCTAACATAAGAGACCATCTTTTCTCTTTATATTTCTGAATGTGTAACAAATAACTGTTTGCATAGAATAAATTCTACTTTTTAAGCTATGAAGCTTGGTGTACAAGCAGGCACTTATTCAGCTTTTTTTTTTCCTTCCTGACATCAACACTTTGTCATGAGATCCTGTCTCACTGAAGAATTCATAATGTAAAAAGGTTGGTAATTTAATCATGGAAAGTTCCCACAAAGAGTTTTTAACACCCTTTAATGAGAGCCTACAGAGAAGAACTAGAAGGAGTTGCATGCCAATTGTAGCTTAGTTATAATGACAGTTGTGGTAGTGGGTAAAATGCTGAATAGAAGAATCAGTATAACAGGCAAGTAGAAGCTTCTGTATTGCATTAGCATATTGAATAGATCAGATACTATCACCAGGGGTGCTACTCTGCAACATAGACTCGACACAATGTGGTGTTCTGCTAATCTTTTAAAATAATGTTGAGTTTATGCCTGCGGTCTGCACTGTAGGGTATTAGCTAGACAAATCTCCTTTGAAGCATTGAAATTTCTGGAATGCGTTTTACTTGATCATGTGCAAATGTTGTTCTGGCCTTAAATGCTTTGAGCTGTGATTGATATTTGGATTTGCAGATTATGTTGTTAGGCTCCTTTCAAAATGTATTTGCAAACACACATAAGGACTGATTCAGGAAACAAGCTTTTTCCATCCCAGGAGAGTCTTTACAGCTGAATTTGAGTATAGCCTCCATTCTTTATAGCATAAACAATTATGTGGGTTTCCATTGGCATAACTCATGACTTTTCTCATAAATCTTGTCCAGAATTCTGGCAGATCACTGAATAGGTGGGTTTAGCTTAACCAGTAAATGGTTAAAGGTTTGCTTTTCTAGGAAAACAATTTTTTAAGTAGATACATTAAACTGTTGTAACAATACCCATATAATTTAAAACATTGTCTATCCTTGCATAGTAATTATCTTACTATTAGGATAAAGTATACTGCCTTTTTTTTTTCATTTTGTCTGATTCCAGTCAGAACTATTTCTATTTTTGCCTATTTACCCTTTACCTCATTTCAAAGTCAAGAGGAAATATTAAGTATGCTGCTGGTTTGCAGTTACCACCCTCTTCAGCTGGGATGTAGATGCTTGCAGACAGTGATGTTGAATTATCCTTAAAGAAGAGAAATACGAAGTACATGTTTCAGATTTTCTATCTATCCTCTATTATCTATCTATCATCTATCTATCTATCTATCTTTCGATCTAATCTATCCATCATCCATCCATCCATCCGTCCATCCATCCATCCATCCATCCATCTCTAATTAAAATAGATCTAGCAAAGCAGTTTCTATGCCCTTAAATTCTTAGTTATAATATAAGCTGAACAGACAATATTTGACTACTTACAAATGGATATAGAGAAATCTGTCAAGTTTCTGATGTTTTTCAACCAAAGGTTTTTATTTTATTTCTACATACAACAAAAATAAATCCACAAAAATAACTGCCTGCATTTTGATAGCACACGTCTTAAAATAAATGTATTTTGCATGCATTTTTCTTAGTGTGCAGGCTTTTTGAAAATGTTTCTTCTTAAGCAATTTCTTATGTACCTTTCTAAACCTTGCTCCTAAGAATTTTGTGCATCAAAAGGGTTTCTAAGTATATAAAGTGGAAGAGGACATATTCATCAATAGTAATAATAAGTGACTGAAACACAAAGTGTGTTTTTTATTACATAGGTTACATTTACACAGTTTCTTCCAAGTATGTATATGATATTCCTTGAAAGTATTTATTATTCCCTAACACATTATTTATGCAAGTACATAAAGATGATTTGTGCACTTTTCTTTCCCAATATGTATGCATTATTTATTGAAACTTATAAAAAGATTATTTATGCATTATTCATAATATAAAAACTGTACCAGTGTTTTATAAACTAAATCACTTGAGCCAAGTTCAAATCTTTGCTTAGCCATTACACTCTATTTCTTTATTTGTCATTCTTCATATTTACTTGTGAATTTACTTAGACATATTTTGAATTCCTTGGCCAACAAACAAATGCATGTATATGTATACATACATATGTACACACATCTTAATGTAGATATTCTTTTACAAATAGGCATTTTTCTGTTTGGAAAGCAACTATAAAGTCAGGTAATTTACATCTGTTTGATGTGAAAGTATCTGGAATGAAATTACATAAAGGAGGAGTCTATGCATGGAAGTACCTGTCAGAGAACCTCATTCAAACTAGTCACTAGGAAGCAGCTTTCCATTGAAATGCATCTAAGACTTCTTTTTGAAATAATGTGCAGAGAGATCTAGATCATGGAATTGTTTTTAAAATGGCATCTTCTCAGAGAAGATTAGCTGACGTTGTTGGCATAATACTATAGACAGTCTTTAGCTTTGGATGGGACATACAGCATTATAGTTGACTTAGAGCATTTTTCTTTTCAGTTGAAGAGGAAGAGTATTTCCTATCACTGTAGATGATCAGTTTCTGAAAAAAAAAGGCAATACCAAAACTTCAAATGAATCATGTCTTCTAATCAAGAAATGCCACCATGTCAGGCCTAGCAACACATTGCCTGCTAGCCTATGAGGAATAATTAAATTAAAATCAAGCATTTTAATGGAAGAACATTGGAGGCTGTTGTCTTGGCAACAGTTTTAAACAGGTGGTTTAATGATAGGTGGAGAAAGGGACTACTGAAAAATTTAGGCTTAGGGACAGAGTTGTCTGCTTCACTACAAATAGTAAAGTGGGATAGTAATATGGGCCTTTTCAAATGACTTCAAAGTTGCTTTGTCTGTCAAGGACCATAAAACCTTTTCTCTCTGTTAGGAGATAAGCAGCATTTTTAATAAAATAGTACATGTATAATTTCTATTCACTTAAGACCGGAAATTTGTTTGTTAATGTTTTGATTTTCCTTCTTGTATACTTGTTTTCTGTGCTTTAGTATTTGTTTTTGACAATGAAACTAGAGTTTAAAATATGTAATTCCTTTTCTGGAGATTCAGCCTATATTAAAATTTCTTTTTAATATATGAGCTTAATACAACTATCAGAAACCAAATAACTGAGCAGCAAAATGGGATTATGGGTAACACCCAGGCTTGAGACTGAATTTTGCAGATTCTTTGTGATGAACAGTTCTTCATGAACAATGGTTTAGTTTCTGCTCCCATCTCAAGCATGATAGTGCATCCATATGTTTTGAAACTTTCCTGCATTACAGCAAGTTAGAGAATTCCTGTCAATGAAAACCACTAAGCTATCAGATGGTTTCATGGAACTTGGACTGCCTAATCTGGTTACAATGGCAATAGCAATTAGGCTTATTTACTGCTTCATAGTGCTTTACAGCCCTCTCTTAAGTGATTTACAGAGTCAGCATATTGTGCCCAACAATTTGGGCCCTCATTTTACCGAAATTGGAAGAATGAAAGGCTAAGTCTTTGTAGACCTTTGTAGGGCTTTGCTACCAGAGCCCTGGTAGCACAGCAGACTAAAGCACTGTTATTAACATCAGCTGCCTGCAATTACTGCAAGTTCAAATCTCACCAGGCTCAAGGTTGACTCAGCCTTCCATCCTTTCTAAGGTAGGTAAAATGAGGACCCAGATTGTGGGAGCAATAAGCTGACTTTGTATAAAATATACAAAAGTATGAAGGCTATTGCTTAACGCATTGTAAGCTGCCCTGAGTCTCCGGAGAAGGGCAGCATATAAATCAAATTTAAAAAAAAAAAAAAAAGCCAACCTTGAGCCAGTCAGGATTGAACTCCTGGCAGTGGGCAGAATTAACCTATAATACTGCATTCTAACCACTGCACTACCATGGCTTAATATAGAATAGTTGCAATTTGGTGCTATGTATGCATCTGTTTGTAAAACAAACAAACAAACCTAATACTCATATACCGGTATATAATTCCTCTTAGGAAAATGCAATGAACAGTGCTTTTCCATTCCTCTTCCCCAAGGCCATCAATTATTAACATTTGAATAGAGACCCAGAAGATGCTCAAACAGTAGGATGGCTTGCAACTAGAGAGGTTCTTGTGAATGAGATTTGCATGACTAAACCTAATACAGTATATCATAAATATGAACAGACCAAGAGACTACCATCAGAAAATATCCAAATGGTCTTTTCAGTACTGTAGTTTATCTGCTGAAATCTGAGTTTACTTTCCCTTCTTTTCTTCAAAGAGAAATTTTTAGGAATGAAGTAGATATGTGGATATAAATGCAATAACATTAAAACAAAAATTATAGATACTAAATCAATTATGTTGACTTTGTTATCTAAGGCAGAAAATGCAAATGACAATATTATTGATGATTGAAAAGGTCATAACAATCAGAACTATTCTGAATGAAAGGTGTCAAGTAATTTGATCAAGGACTCATTCCCAAAGGGAGCATCAAATTTAAACCTCTGCTTTTTTTTTCTCCCTAAAAGCAAACAAACAAAAAAGCACTAAGCTTATGTTTCACTTATGTTGAGAGTACTTTTGTTCTGTATTTTATTTTCAAGCGCTGTCATCTTTTATTTTTATTATGACTGGAGGTCTCCAAAGCTGGAGGTAATCCAAGCCTCTATAGATTGCTGATAGAGCCTGATAATAAACTAAATCCTTCACTGGTCACATATTCTATTTTACAGAAGATACTTTATATGGAAAAATGCACCAAGTGTAGCTATTAACACCTGCCACTTGTGTAAATCTGACAGTCCTCTTTTTCATCATGATTTTCTCCCTTTTTTAAGTGATTATAAGTGACCACCCTAGGCATCCATCTGGCATCCTAGTAAGAGCCAAGTTTTTGTTTTGTTAAAATAATGCAATACAAATTTCTGCTAGCTTGTAATTATTTAAGGTTCTAGCTATTATGTTTAAACTTCAGTTATATTGCCAATTTGGGTAAGAGAAGTGATATATATTTATATTGTGTACAACTAGTACAGATTTTATATAACTACACACATGTGTGTGGATATAGACAAATGCAGATTCATGCAAAAGCATACTGAAATAAGAAATTCTTGGATTATTTTCATTGTAAATATTGCCTGAAATTTTTGAAGGTGACAAATAAATACACTGAAGAATTCACAGTTGCTAAAGTATGCATTCAAGTTGTGCACTGTAACTCTTTCTCTGCCCAGTTTCTATGTATTCAGCAGAAGATCAAAAAGTCTATAGTCTATAGTCTATAGTCTATAGTGATATCAGCCTACAGTTCCCTTTCCCTTAAATTCAGCAGCAATACTAATCTGTAGTATGTCTGACTTTTTTCCTAGATCCGAGCAGATGGGCCTCCTCATGGTGGCATTCAGTACGAAATGGTGCCAATTTTCAAGGATGGGAGTCATATCCTCCGTGACATGGCTTTTTCCACAGATCATAATTACCTCTATGTCATGTCGGAAAGACAGGTAATTCTTACTTTTCCACACCTAAGTGCATGTATGCTAGTTTCACAGCAGTGGTAAAACACTGTGCTTTCTACAGTGTCCTTAGCATTTATGTCAAATGTGGGGATTCTCTACATAAGGTTTATTCTATAAATAAATTATTATTTTTTTGCTATAGGCAGGTGTTAATGCATCAGGAGAGGAGGAACTTCGCTTCTCGTTAGCACAAGGGGTGTTTTTAAGAAATCCAAGTTGAACAGAGACACTATGAATAAAATAAAGTGTGAGGATTTGGGCTTCATTTTGCTAGCAAAATCCATCTCGTTGATTGGAAGTCTCATCCATTCATTTCTCTCCATATGCTTGGCAATAGGCTACATTTATACATAATTATTTTCTGTTGTATCGTTATTCTGGATTTAATGTGAGACCTTTGTTTATGATGATCCAATTTTACTTTATATGATATACTTGGATATTAAAAATTTCAAAGTAGCAGTTTAAAAATAAAAATTGTTTTGGATACATTGGTTAATTTTATTTACAATTATAAATAAGGCTCTTGTGATCCCCTTGCTATTGTTTAAGAATCCATTGTACTCAAACTCTTTTTGCATTCAGTGTAACTAAGACTTACTCAAGTTCTTGTCTTTAAGACTCATACATATATGCATGTCAAATTAGAGTTGTTTTTAGTCTTCCAAAAGGTGCGAAACGTTCGAGATAGAGACTTGCTTTGCTATGTCAGCTTTTTGATTTTTTTGGTATTTACTATCTGCAGAGCATTTGCTCTAAATGTATTTATCATTTATCATCCTGATAAAATATTCCCCCTGAAAAAAGGAACCAGATTGCACCTAGCAATACCAAAATGACTATAATGGAAATTTATATCCTTTGCAATCCACTCATGTCTCTTGCCTGCAGAGCCAATACCATGTAAATAATCCAGAACACTGACTCTAACAGATTGACTATATTCAACTCCTGTCGGAAATGAGAAAATGCTCAAGGTTCCAGCCATGAAATCGTACTCCTGGGTTCACTGATTCTGTTAAGCATTTTAGTGGCTATCACTCATGACTTGATAATATTGAATAATTTCTTTAGCACTGTCTGTAGGGCAAGCAATGAGGATATCCAAATTGCACTATATATTTCTGTGTTGAATTTAAGAGGTTAGGTGTGAATTTTCAGAAGCCAGAAAAAAGAACCACATTTCCAAACTTAAGTTAGCACAAAGTGAGAGAGAGAGAGAGAGAGAGAGAGAGAGAGAGAGAGAGGGGGAGGGAGGGAGGGGGAGGGAGTTGAAAATGCTAAACATAAAGGAGGTCATACAATGTCCCTTCTTTATATTAAAAAAAAAAAAAACCACAAGCAATAACATTGATAGAGAATAATCCAATGCAATAACAATTGAGTTGAAAACCCATTTTCCCTGTGTTTTCTTAGCTTGTTTGATAAAAATTTGTATATGTCTGTCAGGTGTTGTTTATTCAGGACAGAGTGACTCATTTTTCTAGTGAAAGAATAGAACCACTTCTCTTTGCAGTTATAAAATAGAGAAAGATTGTAATGCTTACTTTTCAGAACTAGAGGAGGCCACTACTTTACTCAACTAGTTTTGTTAACCTCCCTGCCTATTTTAATATTTAGACTGACAGAACCATGCTAGGATAATATTATATTGTCTGAAATGGGTCTCCACCTTTATCTCTATTTATCTTTATAGCTATTATGCTATGTTACGTAGAACAAGTCTGCTGCTTTAGTCTGTTTTTGCATATATCTATGAAAGTAAGATCATGCAGGCTCATTTTCATGCAGAAAATGCGCCTGCATGAACCCACAATTTAACAATTCCATGCCCCAGTTTACTCACATAAAAATAATTCTAAGAATTTTTAGTAATGCTCTAAAATGTTTCTCTCTGACATTCTTCTAAGAAATTTGAGTTCAGTAGAAATTCTGCAAAGTGTGGCTAGCTTAAAGCAAGCTTGAGTACTTTTTCTATAATTCTGCAAAAGTAAAGATAAGATTTTACTCAGCTAATGGCAAAAAACACTCAAAATAAATATTTTTTTTTATTGCAAAAGTTTTACAATTACATTTTCACCCCGTTTTTCCCCCCAACCCACCCCAAACTCCCCAACCTAACCCTCCCTAACCCCCCCTAACCCTGCCCTCCCCCCCGGACTTCCACAAAATATACTCCTGTCAAAAAACCCCTTTATATAAAACTTGAACCCCTCCATCCCCCATATAAATTTTCATCTTCCCAAAATTCAGATATTTCTATCTTTATATAATACTATCAGTGAAAAGCTATTCGATACTTCCTAGTTTGATATTTGTTCTGCACATAATCTATCCACTTTTTCCATTCCCATTCATAAGTCTCTTGTGAGCGATCTTTTAAATATGCTGATATCTTCGCCATCTCTGCAAAGCTGGCCATCTTCAAAGTCCATTCCTCGATAGTGGGCAAAGCTTCATTTTTCCAGTATTTACCTATCAATAATCTCGCTGCTGTTATCATATACAATATCAACTTTGTTTCATCCAATGTGAAACCCTTAACTATACCCAATAAAAACAGTTGTGGAGAAAATTGAATTTTTTTCTTCAAAACATTCTGCATGACCCACTAAATTTTTATCCAAAAAACCTTATGGATTTGAATCGTGATATTATATTTTAGTTTCAAATCCACAATTGATAGGTCTATTTTGTCATTACTTATCTACAGTGAGCACAAGATAAAAATTTCTTTTTAAAAAAAGAGATGATACCTTGTACTATATGTGATTTAATTCATTCATACAATACATGATACTCTATTGTGCATTTTTCTTGAATATGTATGCATATTTTATCACAAAGACTCATATAACATTTGGAAGCTACATAAAGTGTGAAATCTTTATTTTCAATCTTTACGTAAACATGAAACTATTTGCAAAACGTATATTGATAAAACTGAAAAACAGCAGTGAAAAACTTGACGTATAATCTTTTTACAGGTCTAAGGTATTAGCTGCCACTATTCTTCTTAGTAGCCAATTACATCAAGCCTTGACACAAAGTGTGAAGAAAGGTTTAACATCATGTATGGTATATCACAAAAGAAAACAATAGTACTACATTAAGCAAATGAAGAGTATTGCTTGTTGATGATTTAGCTTCTTTCTCCTTGCTCCAGGGAAAACACAATTTATGTATTATTATGAATTGTAAACATTTAGAGCAGGGGTGTCAAATTGGCGGCCCGCAGGCCAGATGCATCACATGCAGGCCACTCCCACCCCAGCTCCATGAATGGGGAAAATATAATGTGAAATTGCGAGTTTGACACCGGTGATTTAGAGCAAGTGGTAAAATAGCATGGAGCCATCAAGAAGATAGGCTTCTGAACTCCAGCGTTCTAATTTCACTTAGGATGGATTCAGAGAAGCCACAGGACAGATTAATTTTGGTCAGGAGAGAAGCTGCACTAAGTCCATGGATGCCAAGCCACAGAGACTTTAAATGTTAAAACCAGCACTTGAATTAGGCTGAGAAGCCCTTTGATAACCAGTGTAGAGACCTCCACTTAAGTGTCATCTCTCTGAACACTTTTTTTCAGTCTGCAGTTAGATTGGCATAATTAGAATCAACTGCATTTTCAAGCAAGCCCAATAATAGAAGGAAGTGAAAAAGATAAGTATATTCCAATCTTAAGGGCAGAAATTTTAATATTTTAATAGGAATTTGAAATTTCAGTAGGACAAGAGCAAAAAAGGGAAATGAAATGAAATGATGCTAATATATTGTGTTAAAAATTGTATTTCAAAGCAATCTGATCTGAATAATAGAAAGCTCCTGCTGCTTTGAAATGGTCACATTGACTTTGTTTATTTGTAATGTATATGGACCTCTTTGTATGGTATATATATTCGATAACATTTGGGATATCTAGTGACCACAATGTGTATCTTTCTTTCATTGTAGTTAAGTAGCTTAGTTTACTGCTTAGAGTTTAGTTTGTTTATCTAAGTCAAATGGTTTACAAAATATGAGCATTCATTAAGATAAACTTATGACAACTAAAGGCTGTAATAAAAGAAAGCAAAGAAATCAAAGCTTATGCTTTTCACAAAAATGAAGAGTATTTTTGTCTCTTCATGTCTCTTTTGTTTTGTCTCTTTTGTTTTGCATTTCTTTTAGACTTTGAGCCATTTTCAGTATAGGATGTTATATAACACAAAATCATATTAAAAAAAGTGTGGGGGAGGTAAATTGACCCAAGTCAGACTTGACTCTGATAATTTCATGGACTCAATCATGTCATTTCCTTGGCAACAGTAAAGTAGCTTCTTGTTGCTTTGTTCTGGGAGACTTTTGGACTTCAAGTGGACTACTCTACAAACTTGATGCTCTTTACTGGTCTCCCATTTTAGTACTAAAAAAGTCTCACCTTGCTTTGGATTTGAACCAAAGGTGGTATGATGCTTTTGTTACTTAAATGGAAAATATTTCATTTAAAAATCTTCTGTGGAACTATAATTCATCACAGTTCTGCAATTCTGTAAATATTGAACTTTTTATTCTTCCTATCTGTACTTGTTCAGACAAAGAAACTTCTATTCATAGTAAAACATAAATATTCCCATTTTTAAAAGAACAATAGAACTTCAGAACTCCACTCAAAGGTGTAACATTCTTGATGCAAAGAGATTTGATAATGAGGCATCTTGTACAAGTTCTAATTATTGGTGATTGAATATTACATTTCTGTGAAGTTATTTTATGCATGATTCAAATGGTTGAAAGAAATTTCATGATAACAACTAAAAGTCCCAGATTTGCAAAATTGTAGTGTCATATACTGTACAAGTCAAAAACTTCAAAACAAAAGAAATATAAAGATTTTTTAACACTTTGACACATGATAACATACACACAAATCCAAATGAAGTTAACAGAGAATGAGATAGCATTACTCTGCTCATGGTGAGGAACAACCACAACTTTAAAATCTTAAACTTCAGCTTTTATACTGATTAAATCAATTACTGTCTCATAATTGTTTGCAATTATGAAACATTAATAGATCTTTTAAAATCCTGAGGAAGCATTTTAAGGAATTACAAATACCTATGTGTCAAATTACAGAGGCAAATTATCTTGGTCTGGGCTTTCTACTTTTCTCACACTGATCAAGACAATCTTAAAATAGCCCCACTGTTTAGGTTTTGTCTGCCTTGCAGTCTCCGAATGAACTTGCTTTGGTCACAGTGTTTGGTGACTGCCGTTTTAAGGTTGTTTATATTCAGAGAATTCACATGTGATGTCCACTAGCAGATTTTGTGGTGTGACAGTTCCACTGAGAAAGAAATTCTTAGGTATCTCTGGATTAGGATATCCAGCTTCACTTTGGAAAATAATAAGGTCAAATCCAGCTGCACTGGAATCCATTTTGAACCAAACTTCTATTGGGTAATGAACAAAAAATCAACACTTCCTCCATGTCTTTCTTTTCATATTGCAGGCCATTTCTTGCAATGACTCTTCTATAGTTAATTCTAATTATCTGATCCAGTGATAATTTCTCAGAATCATGTGAGGAAAGCTTCTCCCTTTCATAAAACGTGGCAATTTATGTGAAATTGTTCATTCTAATAGTTTTCCGTGAACTATGCACACAATCTGTCTTTTTAACTGCAATTTAAAGGGAAAACATCTGCCTATCATCTTTTTTCATTTAAGTAAAGTTCAAGAGTCTCTTCCATGCAGAGTTTACCTGCCCCCTCCCAGGCCTGGAGATAAGCAGTTCTATCATTTATATAGGCAGAACCATAACCTTTTCTTTCTTTTGACTGTTTTGCCCTTCTGGGTGCCACGTGAGGAGAATGCCATTAATCTTTCACCACCTCCTATAGAGTGAGGCATGACTGTAGCTCTGCTCATATTATTCTGCATAAAAGTCTTTAAACTACATCATACCTGAGTAAAAAAGCCACATAACTATGTCAAATAAGTTTCAGGTACACTATTGTCCATTTATCTCTTTCTTTTGGGGATTATTTCTATGGAAGAACTCTAGGAAATCACCTAATATTCTTGAAGCAATCACTAAAAAGAAACAGCAAGCTTCCATTACCTCAATGTGCTACTAGGGGAAAGCAAAACAAAAAGTTAATTGTGGAACATAAATGCATGCTTAAATATGCTGATATTAAAGGGTTTCGCATGGAAAGGAGGGTAAGGAAAGCTGTAGATACAAAGCCAAAATATTGTTTTGGTGAGCAGTCAGTGAGCTCTGGTTATGAGTGTAGTTACATTACTTCATGATTTATTTAAGTCACAACTGAGACCCAATATAATTTGTGCTGACATTTGTTACCTTGAGTCTCTGAAGACTCTTGGAGGTTCTGCTCCACAGATAAATGAATGTGAAGTTTTGTGACTGGGCTCTAGGGAACAGTTAGGGATGCTGCTGCTGGTGGTGTATTACTTTACTTTCTGTCCAGCAGAATCCCTTCTTAAGCTGCTGGATTTCATTACTGGACTGACAGTGGAACCTCCAAGATGTTTGGCAGTTTCAATCAGCTATCTGGAGGACCCATAGGAGTTTTTGGCCTCCATAGCAACCATGAACCTGTCCCAAATTATTACTCTTTGATTGCCTTCTAGCTCACTAGTACCACCATCCCCTAAAGAGAAATTAATCTATTTGATTGAGCCCATCTCTAGCAACTGATGGATCCCATGGGATTCCAGACACAGCTTTGGATTTTCTGGTCCAGCTGATGCCTGGAGCACCACTGTAGGAATATTCTACTAAACAAAGCCCATATTAGTTATTGCCTCATAGAAACAATGGCAGCAAAACATCAATATTATTCCACCCTTACTGAGGTTCTGAATGTGATTCAGAGAACTGACTACTACCTATAAAGCCCAGTTATTTAAGGGATCATTTATCTTCACAGTTTCTGGTACCATCCCACAGAGGGGGTATACTCAAGGTCCCTTTAAGTTATGTTTCAGTATACCCAGGAAGCATGACTTCTTTGTAGGTGTCCCTATCATTAGTGCCTGAGATATTCTAAAGCTCCAACCTTGATGGTATTCTAAAATGTCTTAGAAAACTGGTTGTTCACACAGGCCTTGGGATAGTTTGGACAGGGCTCCCTGCCCTTAATGTTTTAGATTTTGACATATGGTCTGGATTGCCATCTTGTAATTATTTTGTAATTCATTTTGGTCTAAGTTATTGTATTTGATTTCATTTATGTTAAGTTTATAAGTCATCCAGAGTCAGTTGAGGTTGAAACAGCATCCAAGCTCAGATGCATACTACTTTAAATAATAAACAATAAAACAGTAAATTTAAACAATAATAGTAAAATCGGAAATTAAAAAAAGAAACCACTGCAGATTGCTGCTGCCTCTATTAT
Source organism: Pituophis catenifer annectens (assembly GCF_029215685.1). Taxonomy (NCBI): domain Eukaryota; kingdom Metazoa; phylum Chordata; class Lepidosauria; order Squamata; family Colubridae; genus Pituophis; species Pituophis catenifer. The sequence continues at coordinate 173,475,117 of NW_027256883.1, read as the reverse complement.
CAGTCTGGTATCTTTCCAGATTTAGCAAACTGTGTAAAATGTATACAGGATTTGGACTGTATTTCCTAGTCCTCATTTCCAGAAGAAATTGGGTAAGGGAATATCTATATCACTATTTAAACAGGTATATCACACAGATACAGATTTAAATATAAGATTTAAATTTCAAAGACAATCTGCTCAAAGGAGAAAAGAAATCAAGAGAAGACTTGAGCCAGATCATATTATTCCATCGTTTGAGAAGGACTTTGGCAGAATGACTAGCCGTATCAGTTAGAAATTCCTGCAGAACATTCAGGAATCTGTCATGTTATAGAGGAAGGGACTGGTATTCTGCTCATGAAAATATAGTTTTCAGCTATCATCTCCAATAAAATAGTCTTCATAAGGTAAAAATCAAAACCCAAATCCAGATTATGATTTTAAAGCACCAACCAAGTTTTCTGAAGACACTGTGGAAATTAAATCTTTCAGAACTAACATCTACCAACATCATTTTAAGATCACTTCAGGCAGGAAGAACTTGAATGGGTCAGATTTCCAGTTCACATGAGAAAGATTGGATCTTATGGATGATGACAACACAAACTTTCATACTTAGCAATTTACCTGTAGCATTAAGATAAACTGATGGACAAAATTTAGAATAGAAAATATGCAACAATAGAAAGTGAACCAGACATATTTATCCATAGCAAAACAGTTTTACTTACAGTACTCATTACATACTAAATGACATAGATTTAGTCTGCCACTGATCCAGATTATATTTGCTCAGCAGAAGGAAATTTGATTAATTTAATGGAATTTGCTTCAAAAAGTATATGTTTAAACCACAGCAGAATCAACCTACTTCTAGTATACAAATGTTAAATTGCTGTTTTCTCTTTAACTCTTTAACTACAATACTTGCAATACAACCTAGTGATTAAATAGTAGTTGAAGAGTTAAAGAGAAGTTGACCTGAGGTGCAACATTCTTGACTGTGTCTTCTTGAGACTTATTAATTTCTGTGGAAGCAAAATAATAATAACCACAACATGTGGTTGTGTCCAAAATTGTATTTGTTTAGACAGTACCAACAAAAAAAAAATTGTAATTGGATCTGGATGTTGCAAGACAGTTGCTGTTGAGCTAAAAATAACTCCTCACAATTTCTCCCTTATACATGCCTCCCTGAAATTTTAATTTGGTTAAATCATGTTTACCCTTTCCAAATGAAATCTGCTTTTAAAAATTCAGCCATTGGGAAGTTTAAAATTTTGAATCAATAAAATACTGGATATTTTTTTTTTATCTTTATTCTGCTCTGAAAAATCACCAACATTCTTTTCTCTACTAAAAGTACCTTTAATTGCACACCATCAGACAGAGACCATTAAATCATTCTCGATATAACACAGAGCCCATCAACTCTAAGTCTCTGAATTAACATGAACAGTTTTTAAAGATCAAATTTTACATATTAAGACCAGATCTTTTTTTAAAAAAAGATAATGTAGTTGTTTTTAGAGTTGGTCTTAGTTTTAGCCCCATTTATAATAGATGAATTCTGCCCTCAAAGTGTCTTCTTAATAATCATGACTTGCTCTTTTGATTTGAAGGGGTTTGCTTCAGATGTGATAAATTTGGCTCCAATTTTTTAGAGCATGAGATTTCAGCAAATGCAAGAAATATTATTTATATTTTACTTACCTGTGGAGCAGTCTCCACCTATTTATTGGCCTGTTCCATTCAGTCAGGCAGGAAAGGTATGCTGCCAGTCCCAGCATTAAATACTTTTTATTGGTAGGGTCCAGAAAGAAAGCCTTTTCTTCAGTTACCTCCACTTTTTGGAACAATCTCTCCTCAGAGGTGAGGGTGGGGAGCCCTTAACACTCCCAGTCTTTTGGTAATGCTTGAAAGCCTGGCTCTACTAACTTGCATGGGATTCACAGAGGAGCATACACCAGTAGTGGATTCCACTTATGTTCGCTACCAGTTTGGAACCGGGAGCGCGCATGTTCACATGCTTGCTTCACGTGCAGGCGGGTGGCACTTATGCACATGCACAGAACCTTCTGCGCATGTGCACAGCGTCTGTGATGACATCTGGGGCAAACCGGTAGAAACCCAACACTGGCATATACCCAAGGGGCTGGTTAGCACCCTGAAGCCCCACTCCTGACATTTTTATTTCTGTTTTTCAATGTTTTTATCATTATATTCATGTATAGTTGTTATATTTTATGTCTATTTATACACTGTGCAGAGTTGCTCTATGAGAGTGATGGATGATCTCTAAATATGATAAATTAAATTTTAATCATGGCATCTGGTACAAGTCATAATATCATTGCATTAATGGTGCAAATGATCTGATTTGTGCCAGTTGCATCATGGTGCAAATGGTATACAATATGTGGTTTTGAAATACTTGTGTGAGAGCTTCATGGCAGGTGTAATGAGGCTAGCTCCTCCTGTGGATGTCTGTGACTTAACTGATTGTCTTTTTTCCTCTGTCAATAGCACTAAAAGGAAACTCAATTTTCTTTGCTCTTCAGGCAGGCCTACCAGACAATTGGATTAAGGAAGTAGACAATGATTGTTATTTAAGTACATCTTATTTCGATACTATGAGATTTGTGCCATCTCCTTTTGAGTTTTAACTGGATTCAGTTGAGGTTTATTTCCAAAGTTTATCATGGCTATAGAGACCACCTTTCACTTCTCCATTCTTCTCCATTATTTATTTATTTATTGACTGAAAGGAAAGACCAAACAAAATGATAATGTGTGGTCAAAAGTTAAGGTTGCAATTAAAAAAAAATAAGTTCAAAAGAGTGATTATTCATTTTAATTGTCAAAACCACAGTTCCAAAGCTTGTCTGCATTTTACCTATGTTAAACCAGCACATATTCTGTTAGCTTAATGTAGCTATGTTTAATTGCAAATCAGTTTGGGGAACAAAATTCAACCACTGCTATGTCCATCTTTGTTTCTCTTTTTATTTTCCCTTTCTTCAATTTCCTTTGCTGGCTATGAAGCAATTGCCCATCAAATGATTCTGGATCAGAGTAGCAGAGGCGTAAAACTCTTTACAAATGCCTTAAGATATGTAAATTCCATGAGAATAATCTGATTTTCTGGCTGTTGAATCTGGACAGGGTCAGAGTTTTAGGGGGAGGAAGGAATAAATGTTAGATGCCCAGATGATTTACAAGGAATTAGGGCTGGATTAAGAGTTAAAAAAAGTAAAAAAGTGTAATTAATCTGGGAGCAGAAGAGCCATAAATGTTTCTGGTGTCTTGAAAAGAAGTGAAAGAAATAACCACCCAGAAATACAGACAGCTGGAAGACTAAGGGATTAGAATGAAAGAAATGAAAAGGACGGAACTCAAGTCTTTCAAAGTTTGAACTTCATCTATTTTTCTGTATGACTTTAAGACATGATTTTGAATAAATTTGTTACACTGAAACAGTTATACTTGTTTTTGTTAGTTTATACCCACTATTTATTATGGCTGTATAAATCATTTGAAAGAGGTTTCTTGAAGCACACAGGAGAATATGCAAAGTACATCATTTGAAGAATTGCAACAATGTTTGCTTCAAAAAAAAAGAAAAAAGAATTGGACCTTGCATAAGGAGCAGCAAAGCAGCATTCTATTTTTTTTTTAAAGCGGCCAATCGTTTAAAAAAAGCCACACAAACCTGAAAATTAGATGCTGCAGCTTTAACAGCTAACTTCTTTTAAAAAAGGCATATTTTTTCAAATTTGAGAAGATAAAGAAAGACAGACTGCTCTAATAAACAGCAGAAAAATGTTACTCTCACACTTCTGTGAGATCTAAAGGACTTCTCCCAAATCACTTTCAAAATTCATATTCCAAATATTTATATTCTTTCCTTTGAGAGATCTCATCCAATAATATTTATGCTGAATGAGTAGATAATACATAATCCTGGAAATAGATAGCATTTTGAAAAGGTTGTTTTAATTAGGCACTGGCTATGTATTTAACATGTCAAAGTTAAATGTTTAATGGAGGTGTAAACTTACTTTAAAACATTGAAATATGTTCCAGTTATGCCAAGTCATGATATTAAGCCACTTTTTGATCCTGTATAAAGACCTCAAATCTAATTAATGCACACATTTTATTTTATTATGTTCAGTTGCTAAGTTGTGTCTGACTCTTTTTGACCCCATGGACCACAGCATGCCAGGTTCCCTTGTTCTCCACTGTCTCCTAGAGTTTGCCCAAATTCACGTTCATTGTGTGTGTTGATGACATATCTAATCATCTCGTTCTCTTCCATCTCCTTCTTCTTTTGCCTTCAATCTTTTCCAACATCAAGTTATTTTCCACTGAATCCTCTCTTCTCATTTGGTGGCCAGTATGTTTCAGCTTCAGTATCTGCCCTTCGAAAGAACAATCAGGGTTGTTTTCCTGTAGAAACATATTCTAGTTCATTGGTATTTTATTTATTTTTATGATATTTCCTAAATATAACATAGTGTTCTTTGTAAAAGATTTCTGCATTTCTCCAAACTATTTCCTTTGTTTCCAATTTTATACTATAGTATCAAGAGAAGGAGAAACTGATTAAGTTCTGACCTATGCCTTTGATGTTGTCTTACTTAACTTTGTAAAGTGGGCAAAAGTAACTTTCACAGAATGCTAACACTGAGACTAAATAATAATTTCATTTTACCTGTCTTTATACATGCATAGCATCTATGATATATCAGGGCCAAAGGTGTTGGTCATCACCTTTAAAGCGCTCCATGGCATAGGGCCTAGCTATCTCCGAGACCGCCTGCTGCTACCGACGACCTCCCATCGACCCGTGCGCTCCCACAGAGAGGGCCTCCTCAGGGTGCCATCAGCCAAACAATGTAGGCTGGTGGCCCCCAGGGGCAGGGCCTTCTCTGTGGGGGCTCCCACCCTCTGGAATCAGTTGCCCCTGGAGATAAGAAGAATCCAGGACCTCAATGCCTTCCGTCGTTCCCTGAAAACCCATCTTTTTCAGCAAGCCGGGTTGGCTTAAGAAGAAATTTTTAAATTCTTTTAATTAGTCTGTGATTCTTAACTTTCGGGCCAAAATTTATATATATTTTTAAATGTTTTAATATTTGTATTCTATGTTTTTTATCTTGGCTGTACACCGCCCTGAGTCCTCAGGGAGAAGGGCGGTATATAAATTGGAAATTAAATTAAATTAAATTAAAATTAAAACAGCCAAAGATATAGCACAATCACACCTGTTCTTCAGCAGGGATCCAATTAAGGAGTTCTACACTTTTCCAAGAAGTATCTTATTCCATTAGAAGGAAATTTTACAAAAAGAAACTTAATTTTGGAGAAGGGACAGTAGAAAATAGAGAAAGCGTTAGCATCTGAAATTCAAATTCTAGTACATTAAAGGACATAAAAATAGTCTTAGAAACTCTGTTAGCTTAGTGGTTTATAACACAATAATATACAGACTAAGTTTGCTTATTAAGGCTTTTACTACCCTCTCTCTTTTTTACTCTAGTTCTTAACTATATATTATAGTTAAATTTATTTTTCTTCTAACCCTTTACTAGTAGTAATAAAATAGTCTAACTAAAATTAGTTTTGGCTCATATGAGCCAATTATCAATATAGTTTAATTACATTTATTTATTTGCCCTGCTTCTCCCCAAATAAGACAACTCCTGATAATAAGCCCAATCGGGCTTTTGAGCGCATGGCAATAAGGAAAAGTGCTTATTTCAGGGTTCAAAAAAATATAAGACAGGGTCTTATTTTCGGGGAAACACAGTATTTATTTTAAAAGAGGCCAAGAAGGTGGTATAACTGCTTCTTTTTCTCTTCAAATAATAGTGTGCCATGTTTTGGAACAATAGCTATTAAAACTCTTATCCTAGTCCAAGTCAGTTTTAGAATTGTTTCATAGTTTGCAAAAGCTTACCTACAGGCATTGTTACCTATTCTAAGAAATAAATTTGTAATGCAAGCCTAGTGTATACATCTTACAAATGTAAGATCATACGTATCTGAAAAAGACATGATTTGCAATCTGCTTTTGTATGGAAACTTGGAGCTGGATTTTTCTTTAGAATGGAGAAAACTAAGCAACCTTTTCTTTCCAGAAGAAACAATTGTTAATGCCTTCTCCTGAGCTGGCTTTCAAGATAAGCAATTTTAAGCTAGAGTGGTTGACTGTTGGTCTTTTTTCTTTCTGGTCTGTTATTTAATTTTCCCCTGTAATCTTTTCCTTCATGTCTGTCTCGACTGCAAAGTTTCCAGCAAGAATTACCTTGATGTTCATTTCCTTTGTCATTTTTATGATATCCCTATTGTTTTATTTTTGGATCAATAGTCACTGGTCTAAGAGATTTCCACCCTTTTCAAAAAGAAAAACACAACTCCTATGAAATGTCAATGCAAAAGAAAAGAAAAAATGGCAATCGCTTTTAGTCACATACAAGATTTAAAATTCACAACAGCTTTATCTACTTTATCTACTGTCACCTAGATAAGTAGGGGGTTGACTTGCTTATTGACTCCATTCCTCCAACAAATGAAAATGAGTAATTTTGCCCCATTATCTTATAGTCAAGTGAGGCCGGCTACTGTTCTTTTTTAAAATGCCAAGCTGGGTAAATATAACAGCTCTACTATCATGTTAGATTTTAAAAGAATCATAGTTACACGGAGACTAGAAGGGAAATGGTGAAAAGAATTTTGAAAAATAAAAGTGATGCATAGGGAATACTTTCCCTCTTTTATGGTTAACCTCTCTGCTCTCTCTCTCTGTCTCTGGATATATACCTATTAAACAGAACCAACAATCATATCAGTCCTGGCTTGGAAGACAAGTGTTGAGACCATGAGAAATAAAGTTATGGGAAAGTTCTATATTATATGTCTGTTACACATCTTTTAGATTTAAATTATGAATGTATGATCTTTTATATTATGAACTTTTTTATTTATATAGAACCACTGGTGTTTAAACAGTGTGTGTGTATGCCCCAGGACCTTAATTTTACTATGAACAGAAAGTTCCATTATTTCAAATTCATAAATTACACAATCTGCATCATCTCTACATGCATTTATTTATTAGCCTTTTTTCTACTCTGACAAGTACTCAAGGTGCTAGTACTAATATTTTAACAATCAAAAGCCTGGGAAAATAAATTCATTTTTTTAACATACTTTTTAAACTTTGAGAGAGTAGGAAATGCAGCTCCTGAAAAAGTAAATTCCTGAGCTAAATGCAACAACACGTATTTTCCCCCACATGTCAGGAAAACAGTTGTGTTGACAGTGGCAGTATCATTTAAAAGTGTCTATCCTGCAGATATTAATTAATGGACAGGTCATATGGAAGAGGCAGTCCATTAATTAGTCAGGCTCTGTGAATTAAGGGACTAAGAATATTTATGCAAAGATGTCTTCACAATAGCTTTTACCTATGAATCTGTTTGTTAGGGATAACAGAGCAGCCTTAGAACATGAAACTGTTTTTTCAGAAGTGCAACCACATTGGAAATAGAACCTCAATTCTAGTCTGATTATTATATAAGAGCTGTGATAGCACAGTGGTTAGAATGCAGACTACTTCTGCTGACTGCCAGCTGACTGCAATTCGGCTATTTGATTCTCACCGGCTTAAGATTGATTCAGTCTTCCATCTTTCCCAAGTCAATAAAATGAGGACCAAGATTGTTGGGGGCAATATGCTGACTCTGTAAACCATTTAGAGAGGGGCTGTAAAGCACTATATAAGTCTAAATGCTATTGCTATTTCCTAACTCCAAAATTTGAAATGGTTTCAATGTTAATTGGGATCAGACAGAAGGAGGCTGGAATTCTGGTCAATAGCCAAATGTCAGGTAATAGTTCCTTAGTACCAACTTTCTGAACATGACTCAAAGAATGATTGAAACCATTGTAAAGCAGTGCTTCTCAAGGACCAATTCTCTTAGATAATACAGAAGGATGTTGTGATCAACTGTATTAAAATCTACTAAGAAATCCAAAAGAAGCAGGGTCTCACATGAACTTATCGAGTTTCACAATAGGTCATTCATCAATGTGATCAAAGCCGTTTTAATCTCAGAGAAAAGCCTTTTTGGAATGGAATTAGTAAAATTTAATTCTGTCCAGATTGAGTTTTCTATTTTTCTTTTTTCTTTTGCAGAATTTAAATATTAGAAATTGACTCTCCAGAGTAAACGGTTTTTTCAGCAGAGGTCTTTTTTTGTGTGTCCTTTAGACAGTGAAACACATTCCTTTTTCAAGAAAGCTTTGACCGACTTATTTGATTATAATGTCTTAGCAGAATTTAATGGATCAGGAGGTCAAGTAACCCTCATGTCTCCACACTTTCTGTCTACATCTTGAGTTCTACAACCCCCAAAGAATCCAGAATAGGAAATCATATAATTGTCAACATTATATTTTCATATAATTTTCATAAGTGCCCCACCAATTTTAATTTTATATTGTCTTTTAATGAGGAACTGTGCATCTTTACCGTTGTGAGCCACCCTGAGTCCTTGGAGATAGGGCGGCATATAAATTGCAAAATAAATAAATAAATAAATAAATAAATAAATAAATAAATAAATAAATACCGAATGAGATGAGTCCAATTTACTTTATCCACAAAGGAACATTAATGACCTCAATGCCTTCCATCGTTCCCTGAAAACCCATCTTTTCCAGCAAGCCGGGTTGGCTTAAGAAGAAATTTTTAAATTCTTTTAATCAGTCTGTGATTTTTTTAACTATCGGGCCAAAATTTATATATATTTTTAAATGTTTTTTTTTAATATTTGTATTCTATGTTTTTTTTTTTTTTTTTATCTTGGCTGTACACCGCCCTGAGTCCTCAGGGAGAAGGGCGGTATATAAATTGGAAATTAAATTAAATTAAATTAAATTAAAATTTCTCACAAGAAATCATCAATTTTCACCTCATTCTCTCCAGCATCTTGTAAGGCAAAGTAAAGCCATCCCTATTATATATTGGGGGGGGGGGGGGTAAACACTATTTCCTCCAAGTGTTCAAATTGAACCTCACTTTGTAATGATCCATATTGAGAATTCTACTATTTATGCTTCAGCTGACATTCCATATGCTTTATCACACACAGCTCTCGGATGATTTGGCTCTGTGATAAGAAAGAGAGCTTTTAGGAACAATAATAGGGCTTTCTATGATGCCTTCGCAGTCCATGGATGGATCAGGCTATCAGCAGTACTGCTGACAGGCAATATGGGAAATTCTCCCAAGACTTTTAAGAAATCCTCTAAACCATCAGGCATATAGAAGAAACTTTCTTTAACTGCTTCTGCACCCACATAGACATAATACCAGTTATCATTATTAACTTATCAGGGAGTAATCTATGATAAAGAAGTCACACACAGCTCTTCCACCTGCAAATTACTATTCCACCTGAATGGAATACCAATTTCAATGTGTGCTCTTCTGCATGAAGGGGAGTGGATACTGCAGTAATTGCAGTAAGTTCAGATTCATTACAAAAGACATGAGCCACTCCTGACCGGCAATCTCATCAAGGACATTGATGTTTTCCAGAAAAGGTACCCAGGATAATCCAATATCATGCACAAGACCTCCACTGCTATTCAAGAGATGCCTCTGTTAGGTTTGGGCATCTGCAGGATGAGGAAAGAAGATTAAATAATGACATATGCATGATGCAAGTACCATGATTTACAGTACATACTTCCTTTGAGTATCAAAATACAAGTACGCAATGTTATATTTTAGATAATAATGTTAGCATGGATATTTTTTATCATTTTGGCACATTTTATTTGCTTGGCCATCACTGTTTTGGACAATGGAATGGGTGGAATATCAATGTTGTCTTGGTCACCTAAACAGACTAGCACACACTTCCAATTGGAGAACTACTAGTTGAATAATTTGATCAGAAGATGGAATTTCTGTAGACCTACGCCACAACATGTCCTTAGCTTCTAATCCTGGCATGCTGTATGGCCAAGTAGTCCAGTAGGCAGAACAATGAGAACAATGAATTTTCCCTCTTCGTATAAATGTTGCCCTCTTCTTATCAATTGGTCTCCATATGACTTGCCACATTAGCATTCAGGGTGAAGTTTTACAACCAACTAGCCATTTTGATTTCTATGTATGAATGTAGTTCAACATATGCATATATGCATAGGGAGTCAGTGGTATGGAAGAAATTAACCTCCATAGTCTATTATGTTTCTTATGTTCTCTGAGGAATTCACATAATGAAGTGCTTTTCTCGTTCTATGTAAAGGTTGCAAAATAATTATATGTGGGGGGCTCAGATGTCTATGTATTACTTCGTACATTCCCATTTTAAAAATCTAACAGGAACAGTTTCAGGCATCAATGCAGTGGTGGGATTCAGTTCGCACCACTTTGGGAGAACTGGTTGTTGGAAGAAATCATTAGGACAGAGAACCGGTTGTTAAATTACTTCAGTGACATACTAATCTGAAAGCACAAATATCTTATTTATCCACAGTCTGTTAAGAAGATCCTAACTGATTGCTATCTAAGGTTAAATGTAAGAATATTCAAATTTCACAATGCATGACTTCGATTTTTCCTGATATTTGTTTTAAATGCTTTGATGCTACAGACATTCCTAAAATAGTTTGCAGAATAAAATAGCACAACAAAACGTGTCAAATTAATAAATACCAATGAGAATAAAGCAAAATGTTTTCCTCTAATTCAAAAAAAAAAAAAAATCCTAGAATTATTATGGTCTCATAAAGACATTACTTAGGAAATATCACAGGAAATAAATAAATTTTAGAGCTTTCCTTAATACCTTACTGATGGAGTAGCTTCTTCTTTGTGCCGACTAACTGTTCTCAACAATGGACAAGTGAATATTATGCTTGTTGGAAGCAACTTATATAAGTGAAGCTTTAAATTGGGCTCAGAAATGCACTTAAAACTATACTACTGATGCCATTTAGATGCTCTATCAACTAACCAATTAACTCTGGGTAGTCCTTAGAATCTTAGAAACTGCATTCTGCACCCATCATAATTTTCCCTGTGCCAATTAGCAGAGGTGTCAGAGAAACAAGCAAGTGAGAAAAGGAGACACAACTTCATGATGCAGATTCTGCCAACTGTGAACTTGTATGTGGTAGAAGGATAAAAAGTTGGACTACAATGCAATTTCATAGCTGTATTATTCAGATAGGAACAGTTTGCTATGTTAATCAGTTCTACTTGTATATATGTACTGCTAATATGCTTATGAGTTGTTGGACTCACAGGTTGCCTGCTGCACTGGATCAGGGATGCATTGACATGAAATGTTATTTCAAAAAGGACTCCTTGAATTTCACAGTTGTCTTCTAATCACATGTTTGTCCATGATTGGATTAAAATAAAGGTATATTAAAACAAAGATTGAGTGTTATGAAAATTTAGTGCCAAGCTGCCAGTTTGGGAAGTGATAAGAGGCCCAAATTGGATTAAAATTCTTCAACCAATTTCACAAGAATGTGAACAACAACATTGGAAAGTATATTTAAATAGTTAAATACAAAATTGAAATGTCCCATTGCATAGGTCAAAAAGTATTCAAGGATAAAATTTAAAAGCAAATATAATCATAACCCTCTCCAATCTTTTAGGACTTCCTTCTCCAGTTTGCTCCCTTTCAATGTTACTGTTGTTGCTAGAGAGTTATCAGTAAATGAATTTGGCGTGTATTCAGCTGGTGAAGATAGGGAATTGTTCACACTAGGCACTAACATAACTCACAACAAAAGAAACATAACTCACAACATGGAGAAGGGATCTTTGAAATTGTGCAAATTATTCTATTTTATATTTTAATTAGTTTGAATTAGCAGTGGGAATTGATGCACAAAATGATCCAATGAAGGATGAAATGGGAAAAGGGATATGGTGCAGTGTATTATGAAGTTTGCAAGAAGTGAATATAGGCAATTCTAGTTGCTGAAATTCCAATCTTGCTCATTCATGAAGACAAATAAGGATGCATGAAAAATTATTCTATGGAGAATTAGAGGCAGATTCATGAAGGATCACCTATGATCACAACATTCTGTCTTCCTTCACTAGGAATCATCTTTTTTAAAAAAACATGCCCATTAGTTCATGTCATCACTGGAAATTTCCTTACAAAGGCATTTTATAAGTAATGGTTTCAGAGGTTTCACAGATGTGAGAACATTAGCTTTCAGCTGAGAATTAGTGAGAAGAAAATAGATAAATGTTCAAGCAAAGCACTCCCTTGGAGTTGCTTTGTAAAAAAAAAAAAAAAAAAGTAACCACCTCGCATCTAAGGGTAAAATGAAGAGACCATTTTGCTTTGCTTTACAAAGCTCTTGGTGAATGCTGCAAAAGAGAAGCTGCTCATCTCCTCTGGATTGCTCACTGAAAGCTTTTACAGATAGAACTGGAAGAGATGGAAGAAAGAGAACTTGTCAAAAAAGGAGGCAAAATGGCAGCTCCTCCACATCATTCAGACAACACTGAAGGAAATATTGCTTAGCACATTGTAAGCCGCCCTGAGTCTCCAGAGAAGGGCGGCATATAAATCAAATTTTTTAAAAAATGTACCATTCATCTGTTCCAGTAAGATTCATCTCAAATTTTGATGAGCTGTATGGGAGAACATAACTGTCTGCCTTCTCCAGTATGTTCTTCTCCAAACCAAAGATGCATCCTAGCCAGTTTGTAGCTTTGCCACAGCCTTCTCTAGTGTTGGTAAATGACAGGAGGCAACGAGAAGTTTTGAGGCAGTATAAAATACTGTATCAAAACAAATTGTGTTTCTTCTTTGCTTCAACAAAGAGAATCATGTTGCTTCTGTGGTGCATTTTTTTCTTCTAAGTTGTTTTATATACTGCTAACAATAATCTTCTTAAATATGGAAGCTGCTATTTGAAAATATACTTCAATCTATCAAAAGTTTCTGAAATACTTACAAATTCAGTAATAAGCTAGAATGCTATAGTGATTAAAATGTTGTATTTGAACAAAGGAACTCTTCAGTGGATTGTGAAGCTTACTGTAAGACATTTGGAGTAAATAACTATCTGCCAATCCAATTATTTCTTGAGATTGTTAGTGCAAGAATAAAACAAGAGAAGATCCCCTCTCTTACAACTTTTTAATTACAGAAAGAGAGAGCGAGAGAGAGAGTCATGACATTTTATATGAGATATTTCCATATTTCTCATCAAAATAGTGTGTCATACATTTATTAATATATTTAAAATATAAAGTAGCTTTAATATCTTATTTTTCAAAATGGTAGAGGCACTATGTATCCTACCCCAGTCATGTTTGAGTTTATGGCATAAATAATTATATCTCATTTTAGTCTATATCCTTTTCAATAAGCTAAATCTTCTGAATCAAGCTACATGCTGCAACAAAAACTTGGTTGGCAGGCCAGTTCTACATTCCGTCCAAAAGAACAAGGAAAAAAAATGTTTGCTTATGAAAAGAGTCACTCTAGTCCATTTGCAACAGAGCCTTCAACATTTTTCAGAATTGCTTGATAACTTTGACATCTCCTGGTGATACGGCTGAGGAAAAGCAGCTCCACTTATGATCTTCTGTTTATCATAGGAATCTAGGAATGTGCCAGGCAGACTAAACATTCTGGCTTCCCCTCTCTACCCAAAACTCATAGGAGTAAGGAAGTGAGCAGGGCAGGATGCCAGTATCAACAATGCCCACTGCTAAGCCTGCAACTTTAAATCTGCCAAGTTGCCACTGACCTTGCTGAGTGTGGAATGTAATGCTCACTAGCCCTTATATAGTGGGTGTCTGGTAGGACTTCAATAGTAGTAGCGTGAGAATCTTTCAGGGTCTTAGGCAAATAGCTTTAGGACTGAGATTTGGGTTGGAGGGACAATGAAGTATACAGCTTGTTCTCATTTGCCTACGCTTCGAACTTCATTTACTCCCTCTTTGAAAAAATGGTAGTAATTGGCTAGACACAAAGTTATTTCGGCATTCGTAAAGGCAATCCCATTCATATGGCTTTGTGGAATAATTTGGGATTTGGATCTGTAAAATTATTTTAGAAGGTCTGGGTGTTTCCAGATACAAATTGGATAAATGCATAATTACTACTGCATGGTTGTTACAAATATCCCTTTATGCCATGGCATGTGTGCTGAAAACATCTGGCTGAATTTCTCTCTTTCCCCTTCCCCCCACCGGAATTTCGTGTCATAAAGAATATAGCAGTTTTTCCAGGTGGGTAATAGCAGATTGGGCCAAATTCCTAGTTTATATGATAAAGCAGTAATTTAAATGCATTATAGGCTTCTTGCATGCATTTGAGCATCTTTGGGAAAATCAAGGCTAAGCCAGAAATATTTCAAGGGCAGTTGAAACTACATGGTTTGAATCTAGACTAACCATTTGTCAGATCCATCGTGCTGCTTATCCAAAATTCTGTATTCACCTACTTGGGAGTGAACCACACTAAGGTCAGTGGGATTTCTGAGTCAATATTAATAGGGACCTACTGAAAGTAAAAGACAAACCTGTGTATGCTTACCTCAAATAAATCCAACTGAGTTTAATAAGACTATTAAATAAGTTTAATAATGTCTGTCCTGTAAAAGATTATATCCCTATTGCTACAGCATTCTTACTACAATAACTGGAAGCTAAATATAATCATTTCAATATGGATAAAGAATTAAACCCACTGCTGGAATCCATTGGAGTGAAACATTGGGTCTAAACATGATTTTCTCTAATGTACAGTTCATACATTACATATATTAAGATAATACATTTTCAAAATACAATATATTCAATATTCAATGTTATCTATACTCTTATCTATTTATACTATATTGAGTGTAGATACCAAATCAAGAGTTCAAGGCCAGGAGATAAATCTGAGGGGTCCTAGGCAAGGACTCTCTAGGTTAGGGTTTAAAGTATCTTTAAAAAAGAAATGAGCAATTTTGGCCAAGTGACGTGTGACAAAAATAATTCATTTTTTTATTATGAAGTTTTCTGGCTCTTAATATAATTATTATAATGAGACAGAGTAGATAAAGAGTGCATCTACATAGGTCACATTTTCCCTTTCTATTTATAGCCTTATATTCTTAAAGTTGAATGTTTGAAGTGAGGGAAGCGGTGTCTCAGTGGCTAAGATGCTGAGCTTGTTGATCGAAAGGTTGACAGTTCAGTGGTTTGAATCCCTAGTGCCACATAATGGGGTGAGCTCCTTTTACTTGTCCCAGCTTCTGCCAACCTAGCAATTTAAAAGCATGTAAAAAATGCAAGTAGAAAAATAAGGACCACCTTTGGTGGGAAGGTAACAGCGTTCTGTGCGTCTTTGGCATTTAGTCATGCTGGCCACATGACCACAGAGACGTCTTCAGACAGCGCTGGCTGTTTGGCTTTGAAACGGAGATGAGCACCACTCCCTAGAGTCAGAAATGACTAGCACATATGTGCGAGGGGGACTTTTACCTTTTTATTCTTAAAGTTTAACAATTAAAACATGGAAAAATAATGTTGGTCTCAGGTTTGGTGAACCTGGCATTTTCCTCACTGTTTTGAGTATAGATGATAGTTCAAATGCTTCATTGAGATTATACCAATAAGCTATGATGCAACTCATAAAAAAGACTGCATCCTATTCTTATGGCATAACATATTTAATTAATTCTTTTAAAGGATTTATTACAGTTCTTGGAAGTAAAATATCAAGTGACTTTCAAAAATATATTCTTCTTGTTCTTGTAGCATAATGCAACAATTTAATTAAAAAAAAATTAAAAGAAGGGAAGCTGTTAAAAACAACCACAAGGAAACCTGTGAAATATCATAGACTGTGAAAAAATAAAAGTACATAATAAGATCTAAGGATATACATAATAAGGATATAAAGTGGTCATAAGGGTACATCTAAGAGATGGAATGTCATCATGGAGAAGGTCTTTGCAGAAGCATTAAATTCAAGATCACCACCTTAGGAGACATAAAAATATTCATTGACTGCCAGCTATTTAAAGATGACAGTTCTTTAAATTCTGCAAGCCGAATTATTTAATATGTTAAAGATAAAATCTAACACTTTGTGGAAAATTTAAAGAAACAACAAAAATTCTTCAAGAATTCGAAAAATGTGTTCTCAGTCAATGGAATTTCAGTACAACAGTTTTACAGTTGTGTACTGTGCCAATGTCTGCTGCTTTCAGTTTTCAGAAGCAATGCATTGGTAATGCATAGCAACATCTAACTTGACATTATCAAAGGATAACGGAGACAAGGTTAAGCTGTAATGTTTCTTCTCTAATTATGTATGGAAGAAATATTCAATAGGAAAGGTTAGAAAGGGGCGTGAATGTCCTGTTCAATAATCTAACTACATTTATTTGACCCTGACTGATTTAAGCAATCAGTTAGAGAATTTTTTTTTTTTTTTTTTTTTTGCAGAAGCCTTTCCCATTTACAGTGCTCTTGTGCCCAAACTGAAAAATGAGAAAAACTAGTTTGATGGCACTTAGTGCCAGATAAAAATTGTTTGAAGCTGGGAAGTCTACTTGACTCAGTCTAGCACGATATTACTTGCTTACAAACTTTTTCTGTTCTATTCCATTTAACTGCCATTTATAATTCCAAATGAAGCTGGGAGGGTACAATGCTTAATGTTGAACCAAGCTAAGATAGCAAGACTAGAAAGGAAGTTCACAGGGTAAAAGTCTGGCAAATCAAATTCCCTCTGCCTAATCTGATTTTTAGAGGAGATGGAGAATTAGGCATATTGCCTTTTTCTTAGAATAGAAAGAAAAAAGGGTGGAATGAATGGATGAACATATGCATACATAAATAAATTGTAGTACAGACTGTCAGCAATGGTTGGGAGCATACATAATGTTAAATCATGATTTAATGACTTATAATTAATGGTATTACACAATGCATTAAACAACATTAAACAAACATGCCATAATATAATGCATAGGTATGTTATGTGATTCCAGCCATTGTCTAAAACTGTGCCAACCACTCCATTTACAGCCGGGTGTATGGTGGTGGTGGGGAGGTGTCCTGATATAACAAAAATCTTACTAAATACATACTTTAAGCCTCTGTTGTATAATAGTGAAGTTAATGGTCTCCATCTTAATAAGTTTACTACTCAAAACCTTTCAACCATAAGCCAACTCATGGATTACAGGAATGCTTCTTTATTACTGTAGTTATTTTAGGTAAAATAACAAGATCTTGAAAACCAGCCTGAGTTTCCCTTTATCTGCTCTATTATTAAGTAGCAACAAATTGGGGTTATCTTATGTTTCTTCTTACAGCATCTCCTTTCCATCACTAGGTTGCCAGTTGTTTTCCCTTAACCATTCCTATATACCCTTTCCTTATTCCTTACACAAATTAATCTTGCTTCTTTGAAAGAAAAATACTTTAAAAAAAATGAATAAAGTAGGAATGAATTCTTAATCAGTGTGAGATGGTTCAGAAACTATAAATTTACTAGGTGTCTATGGTGTATTTAGAATTAACCACTGAAACAACTTTGGTCCTGAATATTAATCTGATTTTCATCTGACTATTCTGAGATTCGGGGGGGGCGGGGATCCTAACTAGAAAAATAACAAAGCAATCTTATGCATTTTTATTCAAAAATAAATGCAATTGTATTTAATGGGACTTTCATCATATATTTAACATTGTAACCAAATAATGCAATTTTAAGTTGTCTGCTTAGACCGGATAAAATTAACAATCTAAAATAGAAGAAAATTGTTTGGTTTATATATCACCCAAAGCCATAATGTGATTTGTGTAATGTTGCCTTGACATGTGATGTGAACCCAGTCACTGTGGGGTTTATGTTTTAACTCAAAATGCAAATTCAGCCAAACATGGTTTAGTCAACAAATCATGGTTTAAAAGGACATAAGTAGCATGCTTTGTGTACCAAATCATTGAAATGAATCTGTTAAAGTGAACTGTCAGTTGTGAAAACCTTCTGTCCTTTTCTCTTACTTATTCCTTTTTCCACCTTATTCTTTACTGTCTGAAATGTGTGAAAAATCCCATCTTTGTAGATGATCTTCTTCATGTAGAGATAGTCTTTCATACATTGTATTTTGGAAAATTGATTTATATTCTTGGCAACATATTCATCGTCAGGATAGATCTAACTAACCTACTCACAATATGAAGCATTTTGCACTGACAAATTTGATTGTGATATACTGATGAAAGGTTATTCAATTGGGCAAAGCCACCAACTAAAATTCAGTCCTCCCGCTGTGATTGCTCATCTCTGCTTGTTGGATGAAATTGGGCTATTTTAGTACATCCAGAAGACAGCAGGAAAGAGATTATGTATCACATTATGGTTATCTTCCAACTTTTAAGGATTGCCAGCCCCCAAAAAAAGAGTTTGTCAAAGCATTTAGTTGCAGAGAAGTCACCATCAGCATTTCACAATTAGCTGGGAATTAGTGCATAAATAGCTACTTTATGTGGTCTTTTTAGAAGGGAAATATTACAGCATTTTTTTTTCATGGAAATGTCACTGACATCAATGCAGTGGTGCTGTACATGTCACAAAGATTAAAAAAAGATTGGCAGGCATAAGAAGTCAAAATACATTATTTCATACAAAGTTGCAGATTTTGATATTGGGTGTACTGTGTACATTCTGATAGTGATTATAAACATCTATTAATAATATCTGCCATCAAAATTGTGAATAAATATATCAGGTAATATGCTTGTGTGCGTGCTTTATGCTCTAATTTTTCATTATAAATAATAACTAAACTGCAAATGTTTCCTTTTAATGAAAATCAAGCTAAAGTAAGATTATAGTTTCCAGTTTTTTAATATCAATGCTCAGTATGAATGCATCTTTATGGATAGTAAAATATTGGGCTAGGTTGGTGGCTATTTTTTGTTATATCTATATCTATATCTATATCTATATCTATATCTATATCTATATCTATATCTATATCTATATCATCTATATCTATATCTATATGTATCTATCTATCTATCTATCTATCTATCTATCTATCTATCTATATATGTCTGTCTTTGGTTATTCAGGTTTTCTCCCGCATAAAATTGGAAGTGTCTTGGCGACGTTTCGACAAAGTCTCATTCGTCATCTTCAGGCTGGTGTTTTCGGCTTCGTGCTTCTAGGAGCAAATTGCGTGGGCATTCAAGCCATCGAGATAGAAAAACGCCCACACAGCATGAATAAATGAGATGATACCTCCCACCTACCAGCCATTTGGAAGCCTGCCCTTATTGACAAATGAGTCCCTAACACGAGGAATGACACCAGACCCACACTCACGAGGGCCACACAGGATGTCACCACCGCACATCCACACGGAAAGCAGACTCAAACCCACACCGATGATGAGGCACAACCATGGACCAGAAGCCAGACCAGAGCTGCATCATTAGTCACTTTAAACCCCTCCAATCCATACATGAAGCAGACTGACACCCACCATGAAGATGTGGCACGACCATGAACGCGAAGCCAAACAACAGCAATGCAGCTCACCAGCTCAAATCTCCCTGCAACTCAGACCAACCCAAGCACAAACAAGCCCCCTCCCAAACAGAACACACCACCAGCCAATCAGAGCACAGCCAACCCCCCATCCAATTAGAGCACAGCCAAACCCCCAACCAATCAGAACACACCTCCACCCAATCAGAACTCAGCCAAGCTCCCACCCAATCAGTTCTCACCCCCACTGGCAGTTAAAAGGAAGAAACAGCTGCGATCACACATTGTCCTAGAAGCACAAAGCCGAAAACACCAGCCTGAAGATGACGAATGAGACTTCGTCGAAACATCGCCAAGATACTTCCAATTTTACGCGGGAGAAAACCTGAATAACCAAAGACTTACATATACATATACATGTGTACATACATATACATACATATATATATATATATATATATATGTAGGTCTTTGGTTATTCGGGTTTTGGTTATTCATGCAGAAAGCAGACTCAAACCCACACTGATAATGAGCCACGACCAAGGACCAGAAGCCAGACCGCAGCTGCATCCATTTCTAGCTCATTAGCTGTCATCAGTAGGCCACACCCATATCCTCCCTGTAAAGGCACAGTATCAATTTTCTTACTTCTTCGTAGGGTTTATGTGTGTTTTTCTTCTAGCCAGGTTTTCCCTACGTAGCCAAGGTTTTTTTGTAGCTCCAGCTCAGTAGAATCTCATCTACTCGGTTCTGGGCTTTTTTCTTTTCTAACACCTAGCAAGCTCTCACTGCTAAGTGGGAGACCTAAATAGATCCATTTCTAGCTCGTTAGCTGTCATCAGTAGGCCACACCCATATCCTCCCTGTAAAGGCACAGTATCAATTTTCTTACTTCTTCATAGGGTTTATGTGTGTTTTTCTTCTAGCCAGGTTTTCCCTACGTAGCCAAGGTTTTTTTGTAGCTCCAGCTCAGTAGAATCTCATCTACTCGGTTCTGGGCTTTTTTCTTTTCTAACACCTAGCAAGCTCTCACTGCTAGGTGGGAGACCTAAATAGATCCATTTCTAGCTCGTTAGCTGTCATATATATATATATATATATATATATATATATATATATATATATATATATATATATATATATATATGATATTTCGATACTATAAACTTCCAGGAGCCTTTGGAATGAAACAATAGACCAAAATCAATTAAATATTTGATAGCTGAACTGGTATACTTCTAGAAACTCTCCTACTACACTCCATTGAGAATAGGATGAATAAATTAATGAGTATGCTTAGCATTTGAAGAAAACACACTTGAAATTGGAATTGTTGAAATTGCCCAAATGCAAAACGATGAAAGAAATGCAATGATGATCACAGTGGTAACATTATCATTGCTACACTGCTAAGAATTCTATATAATGTTTTAGAAGGAGCCCTATTCAAAATACATTCTTTATTGGAAATAAGTTAGTAATTTATACTGGCAAGTCTTTTGTTTTTAAAAAAATAGAACAAATACTTTCTTAAGTACTCCTCTTCATCAATCCTGCAAAATGAAAGATGCATTCTTATCTAATAGAATTTTAAGAATAAAACTAAATATGACTTTTAACACAGGAGTAGAATCTGAAATTGGGAAATCAATTTGAATGAATTCCGGTGTTCTGCTCAGAAAACCATTACAGAATAGTGATGGTGAGTAATTTAGGGAAGTATAACTCCTGAAATTGTTAAAAAGTAGGAATAAGGAAACCATTTTCTGTAGTACTGAGTAATTGACAGACTCTTTGCTCTGACAGCTGAAAGAGGGGACAGCAAAACTTTCATTTTTTTTTCTTGTTTGTGAAAAATTAACATATAGTTAGAGAACATTGTCAATATTCTTGCTGCCCATGACCAATTTAAATTGTGATATTTCAATTCAAGGTTGCTTGCATTGCTAATTAAAAGTTAGAGAATGTATTTCTGCTGGTTGAAGATTTTCAGTTAAAGGTCAATATTTTAAAAGTCAAAATGTGGTCTCAGAAGGAAAAGAATGGTGTATAACTTGTCCCAGATGAAAATATTATAGTTATACTGGTCCCAGTAAATTGGATATTATATGTACTTTTACTGTTTGGATTGTGATGAAATATGTGAATGTACAGTATGTATGTATATGCATCTCTCACTCATGAGTGTGTGCGCACACACACACAAAATCCTTATTAACACAAGGTGCTATTATGCCTATACAGGAGTTCATACTAAGCTGAAATGTAGTGTGCTTGGGCAACTTCATTCTTCCCCAAAATTATAGCAGTGAGAAACAGAAAAGCAAGACTCATCATAACTCTAGGAGTTTAGTCTTTCAAGAGCTAGAAACCCAATCCTTGGCATTACAACAAATCAGTTACCTACCCACCATTTAGAGGATACAATCTAAGAAGGAAGAAAACAGCTAGAGCAAATATTCCCAAATAGTTAACATCCAGATAAGTAGGAAATAGCAACTGTTAAATGATCAGGAGAGAAATACTATCCTAATCAAGGAAGAAACCAAAACTAACTAAAATGGGCAGGGCAAGCTACTAGTTGTTGTATAAACAACCAGCAAGTTCCACTGTCTGAACTGCTGATGATACCAAGTCTGGTAATGAAGAAACTCCAGGAACTCGGAAGTTTCAAGATTTGTAAATCATCACTAACCCAGGGGTGAAATTCAGCTGGTTCTATCCAGCTCAGGCGAACCAGTAGTGGCGGCTGCGGAAGCTCCGCCCACCCGTGCGAACATCATGACGTCATTTTTATATGACATTTTAAGCCTCTGCACAGATGACGCCGCGCACACAGATTTGCAAACCAGTAGGGAAGGTAAGTGAATTTCACCTCTCCACTAACCATCAAGGTAGCAGTCAAGCATGTTGTTCCCATGTGTGTTACTTTGATATGAACACCAAAACCATATTTTTCCAATTCTCTAGACCTTTGATCTTTTGAATATCTCTATTCAGCAGCCTTCCATTTAATCCCAGTTTTTTCTGCAGTGCTTCTTGTTTCATAAGTAATGGCTGTCATATCCCAATTATAGCTTTGGGAAGTGCCACTTATGTTATGATTGTATGTATTGTCTTCAGTTCACCAGCGCTAAGACAAAGTTCTCAAAACAGAAGTTCTCACCTTACTGGAGGTGAGAGAGGCTCTGAGAGTATCATCAAGTATTCAGTGCATAACATTCATTCATTGATAATGGTTGATTGATGCTGTGGGGAAAACACAAGGTCATAATTGGCTGATGGTAGTGTAATTGTCCAGCAAATGTAGTAAGTTTTATATTCTCCCTTGAGGGTGGAGACAGCAGCCAGACGTGGGTTGTGCTCATTGGTCAGAGGTTGGACTGAGCCTGCAAAATCTTCTTAAATCCTTCCCCTGTTGCTAAGGCACCCAGTTTTTTGCTCAGTCATCAGACTGGACAGTTGTGTGGAAAGTATTCTCTTTCTCCTTATTGAGTTAGGGTATATTTCAATCTGATTGATTCTCTGTGTTTTGACTTTGGCTTCCCTTCTGACTATTCTCTAGACTGTTACAAATTTTTCAGTGATCCTGAATTCTAGCACCTCTTGTGAGCGTCTGAATTATTTCCTTCTCTCAGCTGAGATCAACATCCACTAAGAGGGTTAGTAAAAATTCTGGTGGAGCTTTCAGCTCCCCTTTTGGGGTGTAAGGGCTTCTGCTTACCCTATTATCATTAATTAACTGCATTTATCTAGCCTTTATTGTCTGTGGAGCCTCGCGCCCCCTCCTTCCCTTTGGCTTTGACAGTCCTTTGTATGCTCTAATTATTGTGGAGATTGTTTCTCGCTCCCCTAATTTAGCCGCTTGTCGGCTCTCACTATTCCTCCTCGCTGTCTGAATTTCGAAGCCCCTGCATACCACGGGGTCTTCTGAGGGCTCTAGAGTTGCGGCGGCTGCCTAATTAGCTCAGCTGTTTGGCGCTGCTATTTGAAGCGGAGCGGCGCGCTCCCCGCCTTTGCCGCTTGTCGGCTTTAGTTCAAAGGGGCTGTTTTTTTCCTACCTCCTTAGCTGCCCCTCTGCCGTTTTGGGCTTGTCTTCGCAGGCGTCTCTTCCAGCAACTTGGAGCAGGGCAAATTGCCCTCTGAAGAGCCTCGCGCTCTAACGGTCGTTCTCCGGGCGCCATTTTGTGGCAGGAGAACTTGAGCCTTTACTGGTTTTTTTGGCTGGTCCGCCATTTTGAGAGGAGGGTGGAGTTTGCAGGCCTCCTCAGCCTCTCCTTAGCAATAGCACCCTCTGGGCTTTGGGCCTTCCTTTGGACTTTTGGGCTAGATCTGTGGACATTACTGCCCTTTCGAGTCCTTATTGCTAACCTGGTAATTTGCCTGTGCACAGTGGGATTTTAATTCCCCCTAATTGGCTTATCTAGTAGTTGGTTATTTCTTTCCTTAGTCATGCCTAAGGCCCAATCCAAATCCAGACATGGCCGCAGGGCCACAATCCGCGAACAATCGGAGGCCTCCTTGCGTGAAAGTCAGGTTCAGGCACCAGACAACGGGGTGCGAGCCCCTGCTTCCACTAGGCGACCCTCGCTGCCTTCCAAGGGCTTTAAGGCCCATGGGAAAACTCCCATTGAGGTGTCAAAAAGGCAAGGTATTAATGAAGCCCCATTAGGTGGGTCAGCCAGAGGGCTTTCTGAGGACTTGAGACGAGAAATTTCGTTGACTCCGGATCAAAGATCCTTGCAGGACTTTCCAATGTCCGTAGATTCAGCAGAAGTTTGGGGATCAGCCCCCTTGGTGGGGGTCCGTTCTGAGGTGGGGTCTAGCGCCCCCTTTTCCCCAATGACCCACCCTCCTGTTACTTCTGCTCCGGTCCGAGCCTCTGCGGAGGCCGGCCCGGCTCCAGGTCCACCTCCGGTGAATTGGCAGCCGGAAGACATCCAACGAATGATTTCCGTGGCTGTACACCAGTCTTTGTCCACCCATTTCAATCCGACTCTGGGACCTGCTCCCACTCGTCCGGTCCCTTTAGAACAGGCGGAATCTATGACTGTATTTGATATGGAGGATGCCATTTCTCTGGCGGGCTCTGACTCTCCATCTGTTTCCGGGGTCAGTGATCACTCTAAAGAGGTGAACATGGAACCCCAGGAGCCAGAACTCTCGGAGGATGAGGGATTGCCCCCTGATCAGCCAGCATTCACGGGCCTTTTTCCCCAGTCTCTTTTTAAATCATTGCTGTTTAAGGCGGTAAATACAGCTCAACTGGGTCCCTCTTCGATTCCAGACCCTCCTCCACCTGCTGGTTCTTTGAATCCCCTGTTTGCCGAGCAACCTAGGGCAGTGACAGCCATTCCTACGCCCCCGCTTTTCCTGGAGGTCATCCAGAAGCAGTGGTCTGCGCCCTCCTCGGTCCCAGTGCTAACTTCAACGGACAAAAGGAACTTCATTGTTTCTTCGGACCTGGAATCGTTGCTTCAGGTTCCCTCAGTTGACGCTCCTGTTGCAGCTTTGCTATCTTCTTCTGCCATTCCTGGTAATCCAGAGGAAGGCCTTCGCCCTGAGGAGCGTAGAGCAGAACAGGTCCTTCAGAGGGCCCACCTAGGTGCGGCTTGGGCCATTAAATCTGCATCCACCGCATCATTTTTTAATCGGACAACTATCCTGTGGCTTAAACAATTACAGGAAAAGATGTCCTCTGAGGACCCCAGATTGAAACAGGACTTGAATAAAATCATTGCTGCGGTACAGTTTTCTGCAGATGCCACCTTGCACGCCACTCGATTTGCAGCAAAGTCTCTGGCCTCTTCCATTGCGGCCCGCCGTTTAGTGTGGCTTCGCCATTGGCAAGCTGATGCGAGGCATAAATGGCGCCTGACTTCAGTGCCTTTTTCAGGATCAAAACTGTTTGGCGAGCACCTGGACAAGTTTCTCGTAGAGACCAAAGATAAAAGAAAAGTCTTGCCAGCTGTGTTCCGAAGGGGGGAACCTCGGGTTTTTCCTTACCCTCCTCGTCCTCAATTCCGTCCGTCGGAGGGGGGAATGGGTCCCCACAGAAACACGGGTAATTTCTATCCGGGGTCTTTAAATTTTAGGCAGAGGAATTTTCAGGAGAGACCAGCTAGGGGGAAGAACTTTGGTCCCCGGCGGCCCTTTCGAGGGGGAGGGGGTCGTTCCATCCGTCGCCGGCGTTAGTAGTACAGGGGATCCTCCCATTGGCGGACGATTGGGCCTTTTCGCCAAGGTTTGGGAGGCTACTACTTCAGATTGCTGGGTCCTGGCCTCCATTTCATCTGGACTGGCCATTGAATTTATTTCCATCCCTCCTATGTCTTTCGTCCAATGTCCTCTTTCTCACTTGGTCGATCGTCGAGCCCGCATGGACTCGGCTGTCAATCATTTATTGGCCATTAAGGCTATTCAGCGAGTGCCTCACGACCAGGTGGGACAGGGGTTCTATTCTAGGGTCTTTCTAGTCCCTAAGTCATCGGGGGGGTGGAGACCTATTCTGGACCTTAAACGTTTGAACCGTTTTGTGGTCTATAGAAGGTTCAAAATGCAATCTTTGTCTTCCATTCTGGCCGGCGTACGGAGGGGCGATCTCCTCTGTTCAATTGACCTCACGGAGGCTTACCTCCATATCCCCATTCGCCCTTCTCATAGGCGTTTCCTTCGCTTTTACTATGCTGGGGTTCACTACCAGTACAGGGCATTACCCTTCGGGCTTTCCTCCGCACCCCGTAGTTTCACCAAAATTTTGGCGGCCTTAGCGGCCCATCTCAGGCTTCAAGCCGTTCGTCTCCAGTGCTATCTGGACGATATCCTTATTATGTCATCTTCTCCTCAGCGAGCCATGTCGGATCTTCATCTTACGATTCAGACACTGGCATCACATGGCTTCTCAGTTAACTTAGAGAAGAGCCACCTAACACCCTCTACTAGGATCCTCCATTTGGGGGCTATTATTGATTCATCACAAGGTAGAGTTTTCCTTTCTCCAGACAGACAGGTGGCCTTGAAATCCATGGTAGCTAAGCTCCTGGGGGAGAAGAGGGTTTCCCCTCTGTTTCTTTCCAGACTACTAGGGAAGATGGTCTCGGCCATCCCCATTGTTCCATGGGCCAGATTACATCTTAGAGACCTTCAATGGTTCCTTTTACCTTTTCAGAAAGCGGGCAAGGGATCCTCCTTGATCAAAGTGACAGTTCCACCGGGAGTGCGGTCATCCCTTCGCTGGTGGACATCTCCTGCGCTCTCCAAGGGCTGTCTGTTCCTAGAACCCCAGCGGGTAACGGTGACCTCCGACGCCAGCAAATCCGGCTGGGGGGCTCACTGCGGGACTCACTTCGCACAAGGGACCTGGTCCCCTGTGGAAGGGGCCCGCAGCATCAATTGGTTAGAACTGAGGGCAATTTACCTGGCTCTTCGGGCCTTTCAACATCTGCTGTCCGGCGAACACGTGCTGATTTTGACCGACAACACCTCGGCCAAGGCGCACGTCAATCGCCAGGGCGGTACCAGGTCAATCTTGTTGATGCGGGAAGCAAAGAGACTAGGTCTTTGGGCAGAGAGGCATCTGGCCTCCTTGAAAGCGGACCATATATCAGGGGTCTCCAACGTGACAGCGGACTGGCTGAGTCGCCAGCACTTGGACCACGGAGAATGGAGCCTTCACCCGCTCCTATTCCGGAGGATAGCAGCTCTTTTTGGGAGCCCGCAGATAGACCTCTTTGCTTCACCTCAGAACAACCAGTTGCCTCGTTTCTTCTCCCGCTTCCCTTCCCATCAAGCGGAAGCTGTGGATGCCTTGCGCTCCCCTTGGCCGCAAGGTCTACTGTACGCCTTCCCTCCAATTCCCCTCATACCAAGGGTGATTCGGAAACTAATGCTGGAGCAGGCGGAGATCATTCTGGTGGCCCCTCATTGGCCGAGGAGGCCATGGTTTGCAGACCTCATGCATCTGTCAGTGTCTCCTCCTTGGAAGATTCCGTGTTCCCCGGATTGTCTCAGCCAAGGCACGATTGTACATCCGGAGCCTCAGTGGCTTCAGCTGACCGCTTGGCGGTTGAGTGGGCAGCTATGCAGCGGGACCACATCCCCTCTGACGTGATCCATACCATCCAGGCCTCCAGGCGAGCATCGACAGAACGGATTTATTCAGCTACTTGGAGAGCTTTTTCCTCGTGGTGTTCATCCCAGGGTTTTTCTCCACTTCAAGCTTCCGTCTTGCAAGTTCTTCGATTCCTTCAGTCGGGATTGGACAAAGGTCTGTCTCCTAATACCCTTAGGAGACAGGTTGCTGCAATCTCTTCCATCCTAACGTATAATTCCATACATTCATTGTCTCAACGACCTCTGATTAGGCGTTTCCTCCGAGGTGCAACTAATCTCTGCCCACCTGTTCTACATCGGTACCCCTCGTGGGATCTTCCTCTCGTGCTGGACTCCCTTATGGGGTCACCATACGAGCCTCTTGATTCGGTCAGCTTGCGTTTACTGTCTGGCAAGGTGGCCTTTTTGGTTGCTATTACGTCGGCGCGTCGAATTTCAGAACTAGCAGCATTGTCCATTAGAAATGATTTGTGTGTTTTTCATGAAGATCGAGTGGTCCTTAGATTGGACCCGACATTTGTGACTAAGATTAACTCTCCATTTCATCGTTTGCAGGAACTAGTCTTACCAGATTTCTATCCTTCTCCTTCCGATCCGGTGGAGAGCCGTTTACACATGTTGGATGTCCGCCGGGCTCTGATCCTCTATCTCCGGAGGACAGCTGATATTCGGCGGACAGAGTCGCTGTTTGTTTCCTTTCTGCCATCTTCCTTAGGTCAAAGAGTAACTTCCTCCACGGTGGGGCGGTGGATCCGTTCGACGATTACAACAGCGTACGAACTCCGGTCGTTACCTCCTCCTGCTTCTGTCACAGCCCATTCTACCAGAAGTGCTGCGACCACGGCGGCTTGGACCTCGAAGGCTTCCTTGGATGAGATCTGCAGGGCGGCAACTTGGACGTCTCCTTCGCCCTTTATTAGACATTACAAGTTAGATAAGTTTGCCTCGGCGGAGGCGGATTTTGGGAGGCGTGTGTTTCAAGGTGTTGTTACTCGGGAGGGGTGTTCTGCCCAGACTGTTCCCGCCCGTGAATTGGGACAGTGATCTTTGGTATGTCCCACGTCTGGCTGCTGTCTCCACCCTCAAGGGAGAAGGGGCGTTGGTCCTACCTGATACGCCCCTTCTCGTTGAGTGGAGACAGCAGCCAGCCCCACCCTAGTCCTTTCAGTCTGGTCATTCATGTTATTGTCTTCTTGCATGGTTGTTTACTGTTGTTTATGGTTTCTTTTTCTTTCCACACACCGAGTCTGTTTCCTTCTCCTTCGACAAAAAACTGGGTGCCTTAGCAACAGGGGAAGGATTTAAGAAGATTTTGCAGGCTCAGTCCAACCTCTGACCAATGAGCACAACCCACGTCTGGCTGCTGTCTCCACTCAACGAGAAGGGGCGTATCAGGTAGGACCAACGCCCCTTACCTGTAATAGCTGCTAGTTCTGCTCCGCATTACATATTGCTGCTCTGAGTTCATGAAATGGCAACTATGCCATACTGCTCTAATGATAGATGAGACAAGCAAAATGAAATGATTTTATTAGTTCTTCTAGGTTAAAATGCTGCTGAGATTTTATTCCAAATGTAAAAAGTATGACCATTTTATACAAAATAAAATGTATTAACATAGGGATCCTTTCTACAAAATGATCCCTATGTAATACAGGTCTGCTTTCACACACCTGGAAAAATGCACTCTTTGCATTCTGGGTGAAATAGATACACATTTAAGAATTCTAAAATGGAATGCTTTGCACATTTCATTCTAGTAATTTCATACAAAGAATTGGCTTGGCCCTTAAACACTGGCTGATCTAACCAATACATCTCAACTATATCCAGATGCTGTGGTAATGTAAGAAGAATGGCAAATATCACCTGGCCTCTACACTGCTGATTTGTGGCTGTACACATATCCTGTCTAACCTGACCTAAAGATGGAGTGGTGTGTTGTTGGTTTTTTTTTTTTTTTGGCAATTCTAGGGGTCATTTGAAGTCAAATTGCAATTCTATAGAAGGTCAAGCTTTATTTCATTGTGCACTTTGTGTATAATCATATTGATGGCAGTGGCATAATGTGCTTGAGTTATTGATGCATGAAGCAGAAGGCAGCACCTCCTTTCACTTCCTGTTATTACCATCTCAGGATATAAGGAGCAAAATATGCAGACCTTAAAAGCGAATGTATAAATTGTAGTCACAAACCATTTCAGGGATAATGAAACCTTGGAAAAGGGGAGATAGCTTTCCACATTTAAACTTTGCAGCAGAAGTCCTTTCTTCTGCTGGTATTTTGTCTGTTTCAATATATCACAGAAACAAAAGTTGTTTTGTTGCTCTTGAATAAGTATCTTACATTAATATTTTGTTTCGATGTTTTCTTCGGGTGAAAATTTCAATATCTTTTTCTATAAAAAGAAAGTACAAAGGAAACTGTGAAAATGGCAAACAAAAGTAAATCAGTTGAACTGAACAAAATTCAACCTCTTTCTTTATATAATTTAAGCAATACAATTTGGAACAAAACACCTGAAGAAAAAAAATAATGGATAAATTGATCCCATAATACATTTCCTCTGTTGGTGGGTCTGTCCATATTTTAGAATTGAATTGCATTCAGGACCATGAGTGCAGTTTTCTTTTTCTGCTAGGTACCATCCATTACTGTACAAAACAGAATTGTCTGAGTTCTGGACTTTTTTACCTTTTTTTTTTTTTTTTTTGCCAAAATGTATGCAAACATTTGCAACATTATTGAACTGTTAGAACAAATCCTAATAAATAATTGTGAACACAAAGATTTGTTTTCAGATCCAGGCTGCACAAAGGCAGTGCTAATTCCTGCAGGAAATACCTGGGTTAGAGAGTGAATTAATATTTAAACATAATAACTTGAGAGGTATTACAATTTTACTTGTTAATTATTAAGTATCCTTTATTAAGGAGGCACAAGGCTGTTATCTATACTGATCTTATGATATTTGACTTACAGAGAAGTAGGGAAGATGTAATACTATTGCTTCTTCTGATAAAGTTATGCAATTGTTCTACTCTGGCATTAATACAGCATAACATTACAAGAAATCAGGGACATACCAGGACAGTATGAGATAGCAGTTCAAATAGCACTAAAAGGTTCTATTACAAGAGTTAAAATCAAGTGCTACAGTTCCATAGATTCAGGAGCATCCTTTGACCTTGATGAAAACTGCCAAGAATCTGAGTTCAGTCCCAAAGGTGCTTTTTCAAGAGGCAACTGGAATTTCTTATTTTCGTTTGAACTGGACTTTCTAGTTTTCGATTTTGCTTCTCATCGAAGAGCTGAAGAAGCTTTTTGGATGAGAAGTGAAACATCTTCAAAGAAAAACCAGAAAGTCCAGTTGCCACTTGAAAAAGCACCTTTGAGACAATCATGACCTGGATGACTGAGAATCCCCATAGACATTCTGATTTGAGATGCAAAATGTGTTATATAAACACCAGACCCGTCATGCTGTTCCTTTTTTGGAAAACAATAATGCAAGGCACGACCATTAGTCGAAACTACTAATGGTGTAATTTGGCTTACTGAGAAAAGGGGGGAAAGATGCAGCTACACTTAGTATAAAGCAACCCCATTCATTATTTTACCTCATATCTTCTATGGTTGTAAGTCATCTTTGCTTCTATCTTAACTTTAAGCTAGAGTTTTACACTTTGTCTGATATACCCACTTAGTTCCATATAACAAAGTGGAAAGAAAACTGAGCCAATTTTGTGTCTTTCAATGAGCATCCATTCCTTACAACAAACTACATACAAGCTACTATACTTCTACCGCATTTACATGTTCTAACTTTCCCTAATGGTTTACCCATCTTATTTTCAGTAAGCATTCCACCAAAATACACACATTTATTTCCTTGCTTTAGTTCTTTACCATTCATGTATAATTTTCCAGATTATAACTCCAATATAGTCAAGCATAGTTTCTTTTAAAAAGAAATGAAAGGCTGTGTATTTACTGGTTTTATAGTAAGAGGGTTTCTCTAAATAGGGCACATATCCCTTCAAAAAAGGATGTGAGTAGCCCTTTGGATACATTGCAAATGTTGTGTGCATCACTACCTGTAAAAAGAGTATATCTCTAAATCAGTAGACCCTACTTCAACTTCTATAACTTTTGAAGCATAGGAATGTAACAGTTTATATACCATATCAGCAATGAAATAACAATTATTAACCAGTGCCAACATCTTGTCCCTGCTTTATGAATTAGCTTCTTGTGTTCTGCCATT
The DNA here is from genome assembly GCF_029215685.1 of Pituophis catenifer annectens. Classification (NCBI taxonomy): domain Eukaryota; kingdom Metazoa; phylum Chordata; class Lepidosauria; order Squamata; family Colubridae; genus Pituophis; species Pituophis catenifer. The sequence goes on along the minus strand of NW_027256883.1, from coordinate 173,443,181 downwards.
TCTTGTCTTAACTGGCTGGCAATTTAAACTTGACCTTTGTCTGACTCTGAATATTGATCTTTCTAACAGGCACACCTTCAGACTGACAGCCTACTTAATTCACTCGGTATCCACCACATTTGCAGTTGCAACTGATGTTCTTGGAGAACTCTGATAGCTGATTTAAACAACCTAGTAAATGGAAGGCTTATAATCTTGTCATATTTTGTGTATTCCACTGATTGAATCTTAAACAAAAAAGACAAGAAATGAAACAACTGAAACCATTATATGATTTCAAATAACAAAGCTATCCTATGCTAATGTATATTTAACCATAGTATAACTTTCTTAATTTATCCTGTCAGAGAATCTTAAGGTATATGTGATTTTCATAATATATTTTAAAAAATCCAGAAATGTTATTGTAATTTATTTTATTTCTGCAGATTTATCGTCTATGCTTAATCATGACTTATTGAATAAACTATAGTTGACGTAGTTTGTAAAATATAAATCAACATTTACAAATCACAGTGGTTGGGTTCCCTCAGTGTGCTGCTGAAGAACATCAGTTTCACTTGCTCAGTATGGTAGATCAAAACTTCTAAGCTAAAAATATCATGCTATAGACTGAGTATATAAACAAGCCATCTGTTTATTTTTTTATTTTTTCCTTTATTTGCTGCTCTGAGGGAGAGAGGATGTGGAGGGAGGATGTAGATTTCAGCAGGTTCTGACCAGTTCTGGAGAACTAGTAGTGGAAATTTTGAGTAGTTCGGAGAACCGGTAGTAAAAATTCTGACTGGCCCTGCCCCCATCTATTCTCTGCCTCCCGAGTCCCAGCTGATTGGGAGGAAATGGGGATTTTGCAGTAACCTTCCCCTGGAGTGGGGTGGGAATGGAGATTTTATAGTATCCTTCCCCTGCCACGCCCACCAAGCCATGCCCACCAACCCATGCCATGCCCACAAAGCCACACACACAGAACCAGTAGTAAAAAAATTTGAAACCCATCACTGATGCAGATATAAATATATGCAATTATTGGCATCTACTATTCTTAATCAAGGGGGCATAATAGAGATAAATTTGGAGGCACTTAGATGTGATCTATGGCAAAAGATTGTGATTAATAAGCTATACATAAACAGAATAAAATTGCATGTGATGGACAGGATACAAATGCAGGTACAATAAAAGCATTCTGTGTTGTTGAAAGGTGTGAGGTTTCCATTGTTTTGTATCCTCTTCATCTTTTGCCAATAAACACACGTTGTCCTTTCCATTTAAATGAAGGCTTTGAACATTGAATATACTTTTGTTTTTGTTTTTAAAAAATGCTAACTAATCCTAATGGTCCACACTTGCATATTCTATAATTGAATGTACTTTATTTACAAAATAACATTCAGGGCCACTTTGGATTTCCAATTATTTTTCAATTGGACTTTGAGGATCTGATTGTTTTGTCATTTTGATATGCCCAAAAGAGGGAAACATCAGAGCAGGCAACAGCAAATTATTTCTGAAGCTGATTACTACGAGAGCTGATAAAACAAGATGACACAGAGCCAAGCAGATTTCATGGAAGAGGTGCACTGAAGCAAGTAAAGATTTAAATCAGGGATGGATTTGGTATACTGTGCAAATGCTTGGAAAAATTATGGCAAAAGAAGAAGAAAAAACAAGACTGATATGGGTGTAATCTGGTGTGTCTATTGGTACAATGAAATTCTAGTGCATGAGGATACAATTTCAGTTGAAAACATATTGATGGTGCCAATAGCTGAATCTGAGTGGATCTAAAAATGTGACACTACAGTTTTGAGCTTTGACACAGACAAATCAAGAAGCAAGTGAAACAGCTTTTCTAATTTCTCTAATTGATAATTTTTAATTCAAATGCATAAAGCAAGAAGAGAATAGAGAACATGCTCTAAACCTTTTTAGAGCGTAAAGCTACAAATTCAATATAAAAATGTTTCAAACAGAAAGCATCGTTGATTTTAATGGATTTATTGTTGAGAGGAGACACATACTAATGTATTGCATGGCTGTAATCCTATGAAATTTCATTGCAAAACTAAGTTACAGTCTCTTTTAGACAAACAACCATAAACAATCTTTAAAAAAAAAACCCAGCATTTAATTTAGCTACAATGAAAAGAAGGTAAGTTTAACTTAATTGTTTGTAAAGAAACAGGATCAAGATATAAGATACATCAGATAATTAAGTTGGTCACAGGGATACCTCATTGTATAAATCCCCCCTTATTTTCTATGTCTGGACAAGGAAAGACTTACTATCATCTTCTTTGCAGTTTTGTAATTCCTAAAATGTTTAGATTATTTGAAATTCAATTCCAAACCACTATGAGCTACTTCTGTTTATCTGCACTGCTTTATTTAGGAACAGTGAACTAAATTAAAACATTTTAAGACAAGAATAAAAATAATACTGCATTATTATATGTTTGCATAAATTATTGGTAGGCATGAGTAAATAAAATAGAGTCAGCTGTCATCCTGTTATCCTTTGATTTTAGGAGAATGGAGTTTAAGATTGGATGCTCTAAAGGACATACTATTTTTGAGGCCATGAACATTGTAAGGTGGAAGTCACACATATGGAAACATTTCATTCTGTCACTGTTAGATACCCAGTGTAATTTCTTTCTTTTTTTTCAACTTCAATAAATTGTACAGGGAGACTTGCTTGAAATAATGGTTTGATAGAAATAGAATGAGTATTTAATTTTATTTCATGTTGGGAAGACTGTAGGGAGCTTCTGAGCGGCTAAAATGTTTCTACAGACATAACATTTGTCTTCAATTTATAGTTCAGTGAGTGTATGAATGAGAAAGATTCTTAAACAAAAAAAAATATTATAATAAAAAAGGTTATTATAATAAAAAAGTTTATTATAAAAGCATGCAGAAAATTAAACCAAAACTAGAAACCAATAAGATCCCTTCCAAATATATTCACATTGTTGAGTAGCCTCTCAATAAGTAGACATATTTATTAAATAAATGTATATGGCCACTAACTCACACACAGGTGATTCCAAGTGGCTTACAATATTGAAATCCATAACATAAAAACCATACTTTCCCTATGACACCAGTAACACAGTCAGCTATTTATGTATTTATTAAACAATTTTATATGGCCATGTATGTGTGTGTATATGTGTGCATGTGTGTATAGAATCATACTTGTCAACATTGGATTTGTTATTATTCATTGATGAACCAAATTTATAATGTGTATATATATCACTAAATGCATTTGTTCCTTCAGGTGGTACCTATGATTTTCTACATCTCTTGTTAATATCTGCCAAGATGACTATGCACACCATAAATATGACAAAGCTTCTGCAAGTTTAGCTGTCCACTTCCATTACTTTATGCCTTTCTTTTGTACTTTCTTTTTCTTTTCTTTTTTAGAATACAATGAACCCTTTGGACTTTCACACTGAAATCCATCTCAGAGAAAGTCATGAAATTACAGAAAAGTTTTTTACTAAAAGATTAAGTTTGCAGTTTGCAAACCATTGTATCTTCTGTAGAGATCTAAATTGTTTCAGTGGGGATTCCACTTATGTTATGGCACTGATATTTTGTCATAAACATTTGAGCAAAACTGAGTTTACCAGCCTCTTATTGTTCATTTACTCTTATAGCTCGTTGAAACACAGCGTGGCTTGTTCTAAAACACAAAGCTATTTGTTTCTGGCTTCAGTTTCAGTCAATCTCTATAATGAAATCATTAATTAATGGTGTGTGCTGCACAGCATGTGGGACTTCAGCACACAGCTGGTTTTATGAAGGCTGAATAACCTTGGAGATTTTACAGTGGCCAATACGGAAACATGTATATCGCCAGAAGGACAAATTGGCAAAGCAACATTGATATTATTAATTCAACTGTCCCATGCCAAACTGAAACACAGTGTTTTCTTCCAACAATATGTCAATAGAAGAGTCTCTACAAATAATTAAAATAATTCACCTAGAAAGAATTTGGTATAAACCTGTCAGATGATTTAAAAAAATTACACCAAATGCAGGTATAGCTATTCTGTGTTTGCTAGTTTTAGACTACACAATCATTAGGGAGTTTTAAAATGTTAGACAATGGAACATATTGCCATATGGTATTTACATACCTTCCTGAGCACTGCTGTCTTGATTTGCATGAAGATATATTGTGATCAGTTACAACAAAGTGAATAACATATTGCCTTTGCCACACTTGCTGTATATTGATTTAAGTTAGAAGATTTTCTTTCTGAAAAGGAAGATTGGATAAGATGTTGCTTTTAGCAATTATTCCTAAAATTAAGATTTTTATACAGACAAAAACAGAGACAAATTATGTTGTCCAAATGATTTTTCTATAGGTTAACTAGTCCTTAGCTACAACATCTAAGAAAATAATAAAGTATGAATAGCATTTTGTGCCTGTGGCAATTTTATTGTTCAAGATTATTTTATTTTGGCATGGATGTACTAACCTTTATAATAATTGTCTTATTCCTAAAACAGTTGTTCCTTCAAGTTAATATCAGTGGAGCATAAAAATTAGATCACAGACCCATCCTGGACTGACATAATTATATTAATACAGGCTGTATGGACATAGAAGGATAATATGATTTTCTGTGAAATCCTGATTATAGCCTATTTTAATAAACAGAGCCATATGAAACACAACCATTTCCAGGATTTCCATGTGATTTACAACAAAGAAATATGTGCTTTCTGTATTCTTCATAATATTTTTCCCAAAACTATATATACACTATTGAAAATGCACCTGAGTTTGTATACAAATAGCACTTCAGCCCTTTCATTTCTCAGATGCAATTTTACTTTCTTCAGGTATTTTCTCTGGAGATTCCCCCCCTCCCCCACCACATTCATCACTTGCACAGTGTAATCAAGCATCCAGCAGTCTTGATTTCCTAGCAGATGCTGTGATGTGGCCACCTATTGCAATGTTCCATTTTCTGCATGGATATCAGAAAAAGGTTTGTATTTCACAATGGTAGTCAGGTTTGTAAATTGTTTTTGACAGGTAAATGAGCTGATATATAGAAATGGGCAGAATGACAGGTCAAAAAAATGGGTGCTAAAACAACACAATGGAAGTCATTTTAGAAAATGACACCAGTTGTCTATAGCCCAAAGGGTAATTGGGCAAGTTATGAATTCTCTAGTCATCTAAATTTCTATAAATTATCAAGATGTCATTGGAAATGGTTTGGAAATTATACTCAATGATATAATGATTATGCTTTAGACATCTGATATATGTTTTTTTTTTAGTCTATCCCTTTTGAAGACTGAGGTAAATTTCTGAAACAGTTTTCATTATTTATTTTTTTCTTCAACATTTTATAAAATATCTAAAGATATCTTAGAAAAGAAAAACTTATTGAGTATCCATTCATTACAAGAACTTTCAGATAGTAATTAATGGAAGGTATTTAGCCTAGATGTCAGTAATAATAAATGTTGATTTTTAAATGGCCATTGTTTTCATACTTTTGCTTTTCATAAAAGTTTAGATAATTAGGAACTCTTTTGAATGCATATTCAGTTTGTGTTTGGTCATAGTAACCTTCCTGGCCTGGAGGTACCACAGAATTCAAGAAAGATTTCCCTAATCTGCTTACTAGGTTTGAAACTTTTGGGGACAGCTATGTTCATTATCCCAGGTTTTTTCAGTCACAAACTCTGCATACGTTTATAACCTAATGTGAAAATTAATATATTAAGATTTTTTTCCCTATAATCTGGACATTTTCTTTGCTTTTATGATGTTCTTTATGAAATCTCAAAACAAAGTATTCCTGTATCAGTTAGATTTTCCTGATACTGATTCCATCAAAAGTAGTTTAGAGCTTAAAACATGTATTCTGAATAATAAATATTGAAAATCACAAATATTTTTAGGAAGAGGGTTAAAGAATTGTGTGAAATATTTGTCAATTATGGAGTTTCTTTCTTTTTTTATGCTACATGTTCATGTTATATACAAGAGAAAATAAAAAAAAATAAGATAGATTTCATTGTTCAAATACTGTATATACTTAGTTTTTATGGTTTTAATCCTGCATTTTGCCCATTTTATTATTGATACAGTGTATATTTTGAGTCAGTTTGGTATAGTAGTTAAGGGACCAGACTAGAAACCAGAACAGCATTAGTTCCCATCCTGCCTTAAGCATAAAGCCAGCTGGGTGACCTTGGGCCAGTCACTCTCATTAAGCCCTTGGGAAAAGGCAATAGAAAATCACTTCTAAAATCTTGCCAAGAAAAGTACAGGGACTTATCCAGGCAGTCACCAACAGCCAATATTGATTTGAACACACACACAGGTTTTTATGTTTTTGCTCCTTCTGATCCTGAAATATAGCCACATCTTAATATTGATGCTTTCATAGCATCAAAAAAATTATCTTCCTTAGCCTGCAAATTTGTTTTGGCAACAAAGATTTTGAAATTGATAAGAAGATGGTAGAAGCTATCAAGCTGGTTTATTTAAAAACTGCACAAAAATGGAATTCTCGATTCTAGAATTAAAATATGGCCAGATCTCCCATTATAGAGTAAAACTGTTGTTTTCTATTGTGTAGAGGAACAAAGGCTAAGGGATTATTCACACTTAGCATTAGGCTTTGAGGACCAAAACTGGCTATAGGCTCATGCTTCCCTATGCATATTTTTCCAATGAAACAGACCAAGACAGGAATATTATTTTATTACAATTTATTCAGCACAGCCTGATAAAAGAGGACTCCTTTCATTCAAAGACGGAACCTTAAGTCATCAAAGAAAATTACAAGAAAAAAGTTGATTGGACAGGACAAAAGTAACTTCCTCTTTGCATAGGAAATCAGTTACATGGAGTTAAACATGTTACATGTATGTCCATTTAAATGAGCTCTGATGTAAATAGGGGCATAAAATTTAGCATGTCAATGAGGATAGATTCCATGGAGTTCACAAAGAAATAACCCAGATCCCAACTGACATTAACAAGCTCTCTCTTTTATCAAGAGACATTGTGACCTGAAGAGCAAAGACCAGGGGTGAAATCCAGCAGGTTCTGACAGGTTCTGGAGAACCAGTAGAAGAAATTTTAAGCAGTTCAGAGAACCGTTAGTGGAAATTTTGAATACCACCTCTGGCTGGCCCCAGAGTGGGGTGGGAATGGAGATTTTGCAGTTTCCTTCCCCTGCCACGCCCACCAAGCCATGCCATGCCCACCAAGCCACGCCCACAGAACCAGTAGTAAAAAAAATTGGATTTCACCACTGGCAAAGACAGGTTTTTTTTTTTATCTTGAAGTTTAGGAATATTAGAAGTTAGCAATCAATCTATACAGCAATAGAATAGAGAGTTTTCTACTTTTCTGTTTCCAATGGTTTGGTAAACCGCTAACATCATTTAAAAGAGAGAAAAACAAGTCAAATTCAAATACAAAACTATATTAGTTAGTACGTACAACACTACTACAAAGCCGATGTTGTGTGACCTTCAAGTTACATGAGGATCAAGTTAAATAGCAAAGAATATTATAATTCTCTTTTTGCTTGTCCTTCATAAGAGTTTTCTTTGGGCAGTTTGAAATAGATCATTAGTGAGTCAAGAACATGATCAACCTGTAAAATTAACTAAAATATTGTGAGGAAAGTTGCCAAGTCTCTTTCTTCCAGTTCTATTTATTCTGGACCCATATCTACTTGTTTTTGATAACCTATTTTCTACTGTTTGCGTATTTCTCACAAGAAACAACTAAGTAAGATGGTTAATTTGCTTTTGTATTACTGTGTACGATATCATCTACATTGTTTTCCCCAATTCCCCCTTAATTTTTCTTTTTTTATATATAACTAGTATTATTTATTTATGACCTGGATAAGCTACTGAGGACACTTGCTGGTTTTTCCTATCTTCAAGTCCCAAGTAGAGATGAAAAACTTATTTTTGTGTCTCCCTATGCTTCACCTGAAGGGAAATTCCTTCATTCAACCCAGCAAGTGATTACCAGTCCCACTGAGTTTAATTCGGCAGGATGAACATGCTCCTAAAAGTTTTCTCCTCTCCATTTCCTTTGCTTAGTTATTAGAGTTTTCCATGTGGGAAGGATGGGACAATCTTGCTAATTTCAATCCTGAGTGTCCTACAGAGAAAATTCTCTGCATTGGCTTATATGGAGAAGCTACATCAGAGAAATCAGTATTTATGGTCTTCACACATCACTGCTTCATACAGAAATAACCATTACACTAGGCTTGAATAAACTTAAGATAAATATTACTTGGGACAGGGTATTATCACAAAAAAAGAATTTTTTTATTATTTTAGTTTTAATCTTAATAAGGGTGTTTTTTTTTCTTTCTTTCATCATTGACTCCTTCCCTCATTTTTTGGTTTATGTATGTACCTGAGGTATCAAGTCTGACTATCCTTTGAACCAGATTGGAAGAGTAATAGATGATTCAGAAACATTCAGGTACCTTCATATCACCAGTAAATTAAACATACCTTTTCCTCCCTCGATTCTGAATTACTATACAATTTTAATATCACTATATTTATATGACATTTCACTGATCAATTTATTTAATAATGCATTGTTATAAGTTATTTACTGATTTATTAAAAATATCAGCCTCTTGTTTACCCACGCATTTATTTATTTACACATTTATTCAGACAAATAAATCATATTAGCAGTATATGAGTTTCTTCAAATGTAGGCTTTATAGCTTGCCCTGCAGCTGTCTCATATTGATTGCACTATTTTTCTTTGGTGCATTTTACCAGAATTTTATTGGAAATAAAACCCATAATTTCTTAAAGAATTCAGGGGGTTTTATTTTCAGTTTTGTTTTACCACTACAGCCTTTGTTCTCCATATAATTTATATTAATCCTGTAGCAAATGAAGCAGAGAATAATCGTAATTGAAATGGTACAGGATGAATAAAAAAATCCAACAAGTAATTTTAACAATGTTTATATTTGTGAAATACTTCAGCAGCTTTCTCCAATACCAAAATATTTTCCATTCAATTATATTTAGAGTCAAGAGGCTACCAAATAATGGATGTTTTTGTTTGCTTAGAATATAAATAATGTATATTTTCCTTCCACATATAGGACCTAAGGAAGCATTAAAATTAAAGCATTAAGGTTATACAATAAAAGCATACAATATGCACAATGCAATTAAAAATTAAATTTTAAAAATTAAAAAGAGCAAATATGTTACATTTATTTAAAAAAAATAAAAGAAGGGTGAACTTGAAGCAAGTCAATTCTGTCTTTTATTCAGGATTAGATAAACTATTGAAAGAACCAGTTTAATTTCCCCTCTCCCCACTGTCCCTTTTATGTGAGGTGGCAGGCGAGGAGTATTTGTTGCAGCAGAATCTGCAACAAATCAGGATGCAAAGTGATTGTCACACCTTGCTCTCAGCATATGAATGGTCACCTATTTGGCAACTTCAAATTTCGATTAATAAATGCTCTGTCTTACATATTGGTAAATGTAATCAGAATGTCAATATAAGCTAGGTAGCATTGATCTAGCCTCACTTTGACCCTCACTTTGTTAAGGACCCAGGTATACTTATCTCTGACGATTTATGTTCCAAAGCTCTGTAACAGCATTGCTTAAAAAGCATTAAGAGTTGTAAACTTAATTTTGCAAAGCTTTTTTTCTGGAAACATTGTATTGCTAATTAGAACTTATAAAACCTATGCTAGACCAATTTTAGAGTATTGTTCAACTGTTTGGAATCCCCACCATGTATCTGACATCAGTACAATCGAGCGGGTTCAGAAGTACTTCACGGAAAAAGTCTTGCACTCTTCTGTACACAGTAGAATTCCTTATGCTACTAGGCTTGAAATTCTCAATTTGGATAACTTAAAACTATGTTGCTTGCAGTCAGACCTAGGTATTGCATACAAAATTATACATAGTAATATTTTACCTGTAAATGACTTTTTCTGTTTTAATCGCAATAATACATGAGCGAACAACTGCTTTAAACTCAATGTAAATTGTTCTAAACTTGACTGTAATAAAATATGATTTCTGTAACAGAGTTGTCAAAGTCTGGAATGCCCTACCTGATTAAGTTGTCTCAGCTACGAATTTTCCCAGTTTCAGTCACAAATTGACTTCCATGGACCTTACTTCATACTTAAGTGGCCAGTAGGGGGGTCGTGGATACGTGCACTAACGTGCCTATCGTCCCTGTCATTGTATTTTTATTCTCTTAGTCTTGTTCTCGGTTTTGTTTGACAAATTCAAATAAATAAATAAATAAATAAATAAATAAATAAATAAATAAATATCAAAGCGGAAGTGCAGGCAATCACAGATCTTCTCCAAATGAGCCTTGGAATCCGAAAATGTCCCCAAACCACCTACAGATTCCCACCACCACATCTTGCCTCTCCAAGTATGACTGGCTTTCATTAGTCTCTGGTCAAGGTTGAAGAGACTTTTAGACTGTGGGACAGAAAGATGCACTAAAACACCACAAAAAATGGAGCGTAGGCAATAAAAGGGCTTACATCAGACTGCTTTTACACCTCTTGATAGCTTTAAAGACTTGTTTGTGACTTTAGTATTAGCCTGTAGTTTCTCTATTACAGAGATAATTCATACAGTTTTTCTAGGTTCAAATATGTGGCCACTAGAGCATCTTATGATATGATTGACTTGAGGATTTTGTGGCTTGGAAATCATAGAAAGTTTATTTTCTCTGAAATTGGTCCTTGAAACCCTAAAGATACATAATAAAACTGTCATGGCCTATTTAAAGTTAATGGTTTCCTTCATCAAATATGAGGAAAAAAACGGTTAGGTCAGAAACCAAAATCCATCTAGATTTTGCAGTTTCATACAGCATATTGGCACATAATGCTCCATTTCCAATCTTCTCAGAAGCAAAAGAGCAACTTGAACATCAATATAATACAGTGTTCTATATAAGTCCAATATGCTAAACCTATTTGACTAGTTCACTGGTCAGTTTCTTAACGAAACCCGTAGTTTAGATAGCTGTATATATTTTTAAGAAAACTAACAGGAAACTTTTCATATGTTCTCACCTTTTGCTCCCTGGAGTGCTGCTGAACTATCAATGTTAGTATTTGTTTTTTCAGTATGCAGAAGAACGGAGGGAAAAATATCTTAATGTACTATACTCAATTAAATAGTAAAACCAAGAACTGTTCAGCTTCTAGAAGAAGAAATAAATTTATATTAAAGACTACATTCAGCTAGAATGCTGCTGTGTATTTTTACATTGCTATACAACCATTTTTCATCAGTCCCATCCAAGAAAGTTGTATATACCAAAACTAAGTCTATATAACAATTCATTTTTATTTCTTATACCTCTTTTTCCCACCTGCTCCTCTTAAAGGGCTAGAACAGGATCCCCTTTGGGGGGAAAATAGTTTCCATCTATAGCTTGTGCTTATGATAGTATGATTTAGTAACAGGTTTAGTAACATTTTGACTATGGCAGTGGTTCTCAACCTATTGTCTGCAGACCCCTGGAGGGCATGATGTCATCATAGGGGGGTCTATGAAGGCTTTAAGAAATGTTATGATTTAAATCTTGAATTAAGTCTTTGGGGTTCAAAAAGGGTATCTAAAGGGGGTCCATGGTGAAGAAAAGGTTGAAAACCATTAGTCTATGGCAAAGTCTTTTTGAACAAAGAAATGTTCACAAGAAGGTAGATATGAACTAAATGAACTAAAGGGCCACCATCAGTGAACTGTTGGACAGCATTACTCGGTCTGTTGTGTGGATGTTTGGGTGGTTTAGGGGTGCAGAATTTGTGGTGGGTGGGGGTGTGTTTGGGGATTGTTATGTGTGTTGGACCTGATCTTTGAGTGTTAAGTGAATTTTGTTGTATGGGTATGTGTACACACACATACACACACACACACACACACACACACACACACACACACACACACAAACACACACATATATACCCCAAAATCTTCCATAGTAATTGCACTACTCGCCATATTATGCAAAAAACAGAAAATGATGGATTAGCATAATTCTTATAATATGGAAATACCCTGTTACTGGACAGGGCACAATTCAACAAATAAAAAGCAAAGGAAACCAAATCATTTATTATTACTCCTATAATAGACAACCAGTTAGCACCATATTATATAAAAGTAAGATGTATTGCTGCATTGAAAGACAATGGGAAGGAGAAAGGCTTTATTTCTCAACAGCATCCTGGCATCAGAAGTTAACAATCAACTTTCTTGGGTTTCCTCCCCCAGAGAATCAACTTCATCTGTGAAGTGATTTTGTTAGGCTAATAACTCAGAATAGTGGATTTATGTCTCTTCAGGGGAGCTAATTGTTATAGTCTCTTGCCCTCAGTATGGGTAGACAAAGCTGCAGTTTAGAAGAAATAAAGAACTGAACAATGGCTGAGGGCACCTTGGTATGCAGATGATGTGTCCTTCTGGCACTGATGAGAGCTAGCAAATCTGCTTTCATACAGGGATACATGCTATTTCTTTTTACTTGTGCTCTACTTGTATATTTGCAAATGAATCATATCCTATAATGATAAATATATCAAGCCTGTACAATATGGAGAATGAATGTATATTATTATTATTTTTCATGCTGATTGTAATTTGTAATAATGTATTTGGGAGGAACAAAATACAGTTTCTGTTTCCCTTTGGTTTACTTTTTGGTTAAGCAAATTCTGTTTCCAGGGCTACTATCGCTCATGCTCATTTGTTGAGAAGTCACTGTGGTTTTAAAGGAAAGAATGTGCAAGGCCTACTATTTGATTTCAGCCTTCTGCCTGCATGCTCTCAAACTCTCAGCATAAATCTGTTGTAGAAAATGATTTAACCTGAACTTATTCATTTCTTTTGTAGGAAATTTCATTATTTAAGATTTATAAATGTACTGTATTGGAAAGGTCATCTGTCCCTTCAGCTTCAGAGTAATAGTGCATGTGACTCTCTTGCCTTTTGGAATATTTCAGAAGAATAGGATATCAGAGGCAGTGGGAAATTAATTTGTATTTTCCAATAGTATAAATTTCACCTCCTTAGCTTCATTCATGGTGACCCTGTTCCTATAGTAAACTTTTAAGAAATGGCCATTCATACTTGTCTGAAGAACTCTGGCGCTTCCACTTGATAGCTATATAGACACAATCAAAACAATTCTTTCCCGTTACAGGCTGAAATAGATTTGTGTTATACTGTCTGTTTTTTTAACCAGATTTGCTGTAAATCTAGGAACTTATTTCTCTAACTGATCCGTAAAGAATTTTTTTAAAAATAATATTCCCTGCAAGGTGTTCTCAGATCTCTGTACTTTGTGTTCAATAATATTCCTAGATTTTTTTAGTTCTTAACACGTCCACACCACACATTCTGTCAGTAATGACAGAGATATCACACACCTATGTTCCAATAAGCAAATACCAAAAATTGGTATTTTCTGATGATAGCTTTACCAAATTTAGTCAGGTGAGACCAATCCAGAAGTGGGTTTCAGCAGGTTCTGACCAGTTCTGGAGAACCAGTAGCGGAAATTTTGAGTAATTCGGAGAACCGGTAATAAAAATTCTGACTGGCCCCACCCCATCTATTCTCTGCCTCCTGAGTCCCAGATGATTGGGAGGAAATGAGGATTTTGCAGTAACCTTCCCCTGGAGTTGAGTGGGAATGGGGATTTTACAGTATCTTTTCCCTGCCATGCCCACCAAGCCATGCCACGTCCACCAAGCCACACCCAGAGAACCGGTAGTAAAAAATTTTGAAACCCACCACTGGACCAATCAGCTTTAAAATAGGGGTGTCAAACTCGCAGCCCACAGGCCGGATGTGTTATGCACTGGCCATGCCATCCCCATTTTAGCAGACAAAAAAGTTGTGTTATGTCATGTGATGATGTGTCATCACGAGTTTGACACTCCTTTCTTAAAAGGTAATGTTAATATTTGTTTGTATTATTTTGCTGCATTTTTCACATCTTTATGTTTTGCTTATATCTTTCTTGTCATAAAATCTCTTCTAATAGTTTCAAACAGCATCAGAAAAGAGTTTGCTTTTCCTAGAATATGGCTTTATTATTTATCAGTGATGAGTGATTGAAATAATTTTACAGACTTTGCTAATACAGTGTCCAAAGGTCTGATCTATCTGAATACTTATAGGTAATATTCCAAGGCTTCTTTCATTCATTACTGCTTTCATTACTGCTGTAATCCAATTTAGAGGCTTGTTTGTCATTTTAAACTCCTTTGGTTAATCATGCCCTATCCTAATCCTTTTTAACAGCACAGCTGAACTGGGAGATTTCTGGCAGCTGCAGACACCAGGAGTTCCCTGCTTTCTAGCATATGGTGGTTTTAGAAATAGTTACTCTCTCATGAATTGAGGGGCCTTTGTCATTAAGGGCAATGGGCAAAGTTGCCAAAGGAACTCTGTTCTTTTTTTTTCCTGAGATGTTTAATGATAAGGAACATAATAATGGGGAGAGAAGGAGTGATACTTACATTATGGCTCTGCAATATGGAAGCTTTTCTTCAGATCTAAGTTCAAGTTTGTTTTGTAAAGCTTTATGAAGCTGAAAGAGTGATGCATATACCTTTCTGTGAGAATACATTAGAACAGGCACACTTAATCCAAAATCCTAACACTGAGATTTTGAAACTGCATATTCTGACCTCAAGCAAAACATTCACTAGCATTGAATTCACTAGCAACGAGCAGTGGAGCAAAGAAAATTCTTTGCAGATAGCTTGTATCTTTGTGAAACTATGGTATTAATAAACCACATCCAGAGCAATAGTCTGAGGCGCAGAGTCAAAAGCAGGTTATGTTGACTAAGCCACAAGCAGATTTATATTTCTAATGTTGGTTTGTATAAAAATATTGAATGATCACATTTGCTTGCTTGCAATTATATGTGAATTTTAGAACATGGCTGTATCTATTTTATAAATAGATAAGGTCAAGGAAATTAGTAACATAAACACTGCCTTCTTAGCTAAGATTTAAATGGGTTCCAATGAGAATAAACTGGTCAAAATATATTTTTTTCGTTATTAAAATCTGAAACATAGTCAACATTATTTAGCAAGGTCAAGTAGTTAATATCCTTGTAAGATAAAATTCTGAATCAGATACTACTGAGGAGCAGCTTCTATCCTTTGACACTAAATGCACTGAGAATCAGGATCACAAGTATTTGTTTATACAACACATAAATTATCATTAGACAGCCTACTTAGAGGTTTCCATCTGGTCACCAGGAGGTGACATCTCACGTTTGACCTGAGAAAGATTTTATTTTTAAAAACACAATGCCTCTTTGTTAACTGTTAAGAAAAATAGTTAGAAGAGCTCATTATGTAAGTAAAAATTAAAAGTTCAAAATAAATATTACAAATTGGGAAACTGCCATGTGAATCTATTTGTTTAGTGAATTTTGAAGAAATTATATAGTTTTGTTTTCTTGAACTCAAGAATAAATAATGTGCTGTAGAAATAAAGAAGACATTCATTCTAGGAAGAAAAAGCAACAACAGCCTTAGAAGAGATCATCAAAAAAATAAGGGCATATCTACATTTACAAGGATCAGAATAGTTAAAGCAAAAGTATTCTTGGTGTAATATACAATTGTGAAGATGGATATTGAAAAGAATGAGATGGTCACTTCCAAATTATGGATTTGGAGAGGGTTACTGAAACTACCATGAAAGAAAAAAACAGTCAATTATTCCTGGACCGAATAAAGGTTCAGTGTTTCCTTAACCAAATTTCTACTTCAGCAAATAGAAACTCAAACATTCTGGGTATGTAATGCAATGTAACATGATTGTGCTTGTCAAGGTTTAGGAAATAGGAGTAGAATTAAAAAAGAGATTAGATACACAGAACAAAGAAATTATTGCAATATCTTTGGAAGAACTAAATGTTATTAAAGGTCAAAATGATAACCAAATCAGATTCAGTAATAAATAAGTTTACTAAAGTAGGTTTGTATATATGTATGAAATACTATGGGGACAAATTACTATATAGTTTAATATGTTAAATGCATGTTCAAATGCATACCCAAATCCACAAGCCTATTAATCTACCACACAGTTCTTGTATGTGAGATGAGGAACCAATTTCTGGCTTGAAAGAATAGCTATTAGGGCACAAGGCCAAAAAACCTAGAAGACAGAATTAAGAAAAGCAAATACTGTACATTCCTGCCTAGAGCTATCTGAAGCTCAGAGGAGAAGCATTAAAGGAGATAGTACAAAGTAGAGATTTTCCCTGGTTACATCCAGAAACAACAGAGTTACAGATCTGTTGTCTATAAGGTGACCTTTGCAGTTTGACAAAGAAACCAGTTCTTTAGACTAAAGCAAACATTCAAACTTTGATTCCTTCCCGCTCCTAGAGGCAATAGTGTACAATCCTTTAATGTATCAAAAAAAGCCTTTTACTGTCTGTCTTCTCTGATTTTTCACACTCTCCATAGTCACCATTGGTTATTCTGGATTGTGGTTTTGCACATGTATGTGCACACACACACACACACACACACTGGTGAAAACTTGACAAACAGCATCCATTTTCCACAGGAATGTTGCATTGAGGTAAACTTAAAATTTTCCAGGGGTATGGAATCTGGTCCTAATCCAGGTTCCAGGAAATCAAGGCATGGTGATATTAAAGATTCTCTGGCGACATTTTTATTAAAACAGTAATTTTAATAAGCATAGTTCAATTGTTAAGTGCTCACTGAACACCTAATTATACTGGTTATAACTCCTAAATTACTTAAAATCTCCTTTTTTCTTTTCTACTTATACCTAGAGAGGAAGAGTTGCCTGCTCAATAATTATCTTATAATTACTTTTTAGAAATAAATAACTTAAATGTGCTTCAGGTTTAGTAGTAATGGGAGAAAAAAAATTCAAGTAAATATCAAAGTCTACTTGTACTGGACAGTTTTATTCCTTGAGAAAAGATATTTTTGAAGATAGCTCTCCCTTTATCCTTAATTACTTTCCGTCAAAGTCAGTGGGTGGAAGATTAGTGGAGAGAATATTTTTGTAGACAATTGTGTAAGATGACTTTGAATCTATTACTATGTTTGAAGAGATTGTGCATTTTTTAAATGCAAAGGTGGTACTTATAATGAGAAGAAAACTCAAACAAGATGCTGGGATAGGTCAGATCAGCATTCAACCTCTTTGAAGATTATGCTAACATTTTTTTCTTTTAAAAGTAAAATGAAGGAAGAAAATTGCTTTATTTTTAAAAGCAATACCTGTTGCTTTAAAAATAAAATGCAATATGAAAAGTGGATCTGTTGTATTTCACTGGCATTTTCCATCTCAGTTTTTAGTATCCAGTGTTTAAGAAAAAGAACCTGCGGTATAAAAATTCTAATCGGTAGCCACCAGACGGTCTCTTGGGACCGCCAGCCCCTTCGCCTGTAAAGAGCCGCCTGTACAGCGCAAAGGCGGCTCGAAAAACCCCATTTCCAGGAGGAAATGTGGGATAGAGCAGGTGAGTGCAGGTAGAGCTCTCCGTAGCCCCCAGGGGTTTTTTTTTTTTACTCTTGGGGGCGGGCGGAGGAATGCTCCCTATAGCACTCGCCGCCCGCTCCGGGCGTTGGGAGACTTCTGCCTTTTTGCAGAACAAGGCTACGAAGACAAGCCTTTTAAGATATTTAACAGATTAACTAAAGATGATGAGATTTGGATTTGGATCTGTGACCCTAAATTGCAAGTATTAATACTTATTTTACAAAGGATATTCAACAAAGTAAAAAAGACCTTTTAAAATGGCGATTGCCGAAACTGGAGCAGGGAAGCTGAAAAGAGAAAGTCCTTCCGTTTCTTATTAAGTTACAAAATAGCAGAATAAATGCTCCTGGTTACATTTGAAGGGATTTGAGCTGGATCTGTGACCTCGAATTGCAAGTATTTCACTTACTTTATAACAATTATTGAAGAAGGAAAAGGAAAAGGAAAAAAGAATCTTTAAAAAGGGCGACTGCCGAGGCTTGAGAAGGGGCTGAAAGGGAGAGTCCTTCCGTTTCTTATTGAGATACAAAGTAGCTGAATAAATATTTTTGGCTACACTTTAAAATAAAGCTCTACTTTTGTGTTTTTTCTTTTCCTGGAGATTTGATATTCATCTTGGTTGGAAAGAGGTTTTTTTTTCTCTCTGCTGCCTCTCTTTTCTTTTTAAGAAAAATAGTTTGTCTGTGTTGAAACATGGCATTAAAGTTGGACAAACAAGCAATGGGGGGGGATTCCCCCATTAACAAACTACGTGACCAAGTTTTAAAGCTCCAGTCTCAGAAAACCGATTTTAATATAATTGAATTTCTTTTGGAGGAGATTGTAAGAAGGGATGAGATTGTGAATCAGAACTTTGAAAAATTTAAGCAGGAAATTAAAGAATTAGTGCAATTAAAGTTTGATATTTTGAATCGAAAGATTATTAAAATGGCTAATGATCTTGTAGGATTTATGACTAAGTTGGATGAAAATACTAACTTATTAGAGTCTAAAGTGGAAGAAATTGAGGACAATTTGGATAATAAAATACAAAAAATTGAAAATGATTTGACAAATACTCAAGACAATAGCTCAGAAGAAAAATCTAAAATGGAGGTTGAACAAAAGTCTTGTAATGTAGAAAATTTACAACAACGGATTGAAAGAGAGGTCTTAATGATGCATTATAATTTTACAGAATATGCGATCAGACTCAGAGGTTTACAGGAAAATAACAGAGATGATTTAAGGAAAATATCTTCTGAAATTCTGGCTGGGATTTTAAAGGTTCAACCTGGGGAAGTGTTTTGTAGGATTGATAGAGTGTACAGAATAAACTCCTGGATTGCAAAGCAAAGGCAATTGCCTAGAGATGTGGTGATTTATTTTACAGACAAGGAAATTAGGAATAAAATTGTGCAAAATTCCTTCAATTCTACTTTGCAATTGTATGGAAGGAAGATATGGATCTACAAAGAGCTTCCCCCCAAGATGTTAATGGAAAGGAAGAAATTTGGTTTTCTGGTGACTGAGTTAAAATACAGAAATATTCCATTTAGGTGGAATGCCCCAGTTGGCATAATATTGAGATATCAAGGAGAAAGATACCAATTAGATACTGTTGAAAAAGCGGAAGAATTTTATCAAAAATTTTTGAAAATGAACTTAACATCTATAGGCACAATACAGGATAAGCAGAAGGAGTTGGAAATAAAGGGAAAACATCGAATTACAGAGGTTGTGGTAGACAAACTGTCTTTGGATTCTCTTGATACTCCAGCTGGATTATCTACAAATATGAGAGAAGCGGCATCTGATTTCAACGTGATGATCCAACAAGATCAGTTTATAAAGCAGAATGAAAACCGATCAGTTGATATACAACTTGTAGAAAGGAAAACAGGATGGAAATCAAACCCACAAAAAGAAAAGAAAAAAAGAAATAGGTCTCATAAAAACAGAAATTTCTAAACTAAGCAACGGTGAAGCCAGTGATTTTAAAAAAAATGAATGAATATGTGAAAAGATAGTGGAGGCGAAGTATTGGTTAATATCATCCTGAGGACAGTGACAGACCTCTGCAATGCCGTAATTTTGGGATGTGAAAAGAGCCTTAATCTGTTGGATTTGAATTATCTATTTTGGATTTCTTTTCTTGTACTGATAAATATATTATAATTATTCTGAGCTACAAGGCAAGAGAGTTACGTTGGGGCATGCAGAAGATCTGGTTGTTACCCATTACGATGATGGGAATTAATAATCCTGATGAAAGCCACAATTACAACTATATGGAATACAATTATAATGTCACTCGGGTGGTTGTTTTTATTTTTATATATATATGAGGATATTCATTACTGATGGGGGCAGATGAAGACTGAAGACTTTGAACAAACTGTTGCACCAGGATGCTATGTTACCCAATTATGGATGGGGGACTCAACAATCTAGTGGAAAGACATCAAAGAAGATATTATATGGATTATAAATTTAAAGTTATTGTCTTTTTTTTTTAAATAACGGAATATATGTATATATATATATATATATTAGTAGAGTGGGCAGATATTAAGAATTGAATTGTTGTGTATGGTAATTTTGTAGGAAAGTGGGTGGAAATATGTTAGTCTACTGATGGATTAGCTTAAGAAAAGGGATGTTTAAGTGATATATTTAGGGTAGTGGAGGAAATGGACAGAGTTGAATAAATGTTAAATTAGGACTTATGTGGAAGGCTGCTTTGAAATGTTATATTAATATACACAAAGAATAAATGTTAAAGTAGGATTTATTATACAGTCTTAAAGTGGAAGGTTGTTTTGAAATGTTGTAACAATATATAGATATAAGTTTTGGGGAGGACAAAAAGGGTAGATTATTGCTAAATTGGGGGTTATAATAATATTATGCTAAACTAGAAGTTATCATACAATGTTATAGCAGACTGCTTTTTTTTTTTTTTTTTTTGAAATGTATGGTAAAAGGGGAAAGTAATAATATTAATAATATTTTTAGTAAGTAAGGGTCAGTATATAGAGGAGAGAGTAAGGCGATGGTAAAATATTATGTAATCTGTTATGAATTAGGTTTTTGGTGTGAAGAAGTCACGGGGGGATGGGTGGCGAGGGGGGGTTAGGGAGGAGGGGGGGAAGGAAAAAAGGGGAAAAATTTGTATTTGAAAACTTTTTCAATAAAAAAAAATAAATAAAAAATTAAACAAAAAAAAGAAAAAAGAAAAAAGAAAAAGAAAAAGAACCTGCCATTTTGTTCTCCAGTAAAGTTTAACCAACCTTGTGAAATAGTGAAAAGGTTGCAGAATGACTGTGGTTGGCAAGACTTAGTCAGACCAGTCAGATTTCAATATCAGACTCTCTAACATCTGCAGCTTGATTCTAAATAAACTAGCTTGAAATTCTAGGTGGAGAATTCTGTGATTTGAACTCCTCACATGTTAAGGTTGCCAAGGTTGAGAAATACTACCGTAGATAATGGTTCGGTTCAGACCAAGCCATAATGTTGTTTATTGGCTTATGATTCAGAGTTCTGAATAATTTCTATCTAATATAATTTACCACAGTAAATAGGCTCTTCAGCAAACCCCTTTCAAAAAAAGGTTATATGTGAATGCATTCATGAAGCAACTGTGCTGAATGTAGCCCTGAACAAAGGCTTATTAGCTTTCTGAGTCCTCTCTCAGAAAAATAGAAAGTGATCAAATACCTAAGCCAATACCTTGCTAAATTAACTCAGAGACTGAAATAATATTTACTGAGTTTGTTTTCCCCCCTGTTCTGCAGCAATGTTTTACAAAGGGAAAAGAAATAATTTAATGTAGCTCACTGGATCACAGGCAGATCCCATGGAGACTGATGATCTATTATTCCATGCTTGGTTGGTTAGCAGAGTAGCTCATGTCATTTAGTAGCCATTATAAATTCCCTTAACTTGCCTGCTTGAGAAGGAACAATATTTCCCCCCTTTAGGAAGGATTGTTTTACACATTATAGGAAAGTGATCATAACTTTTGGAATTGATAGAATCTATAAAGTTTAAATATAAACCTAAATACACTTTTAGAGGCTTAGTAGTTTGCTGCATAGTACTGTTCTTTGTTATACAAACATATCCACCTCTATAATCAGCTGCCTCTTTAGAAAAATTATACCTTTGCAAGATTCTCCTAGAAACACTGGGCTATATCAAAGTGGAAAGTTCTAAACAAAAGCAGCTGCTTTAATGGGAGGGGGGCAGTATATTATTAAGAAAGGTCCTGTTAAGTAACCAATATAATTGTTATGGTTACTTTGGTCCTAAGTATTTTGCAAAAGTACTTTTTGCAAAACTACACTTTAAATTACTTAGTAATTTAGTAAAATACTAGTTTGTCATTTTGTATTTTGGTGTGTGTGTTTGGAAGGCAGACTTTCATGTCAAAACATTTTTAAAAAGGGGGGGGTGACTTTCAAATAGGCACTACGATTTAACCTCCTAGTGGAAGTGCAGGATTTGGTGTTCTATGTTGCCTCTGTTTAAAATCAAAACAGATTTTATGACCTAAAACAAAACAATCCTAAATCACTACATCTGGAGTTCAGGCTCTCTGGTTTCTTTATTCAAGACACAGCTGCTGGTTCTGAGGTGGGCTTTCATCTGTGACATGTGTATGCACAGGATTGCTTAAATAGCAATGCCTGTGGCAGAGCCAGGATACTATAAAGATTTCAGCAGCTTATTCAGGTTGCCTGAGTGATGTGTCTAGAAGGAGCCATATGTTTATGTAAGGCCAAAGTTTGTTCACTTTATGAAGTTTTCTAAAAATGTTGCGATGGGAGAATGCAGTGGGAAAGCTAGAGGGAAATTAGAGATTAGCCACATTTTAGAGCATAAGAATATATGTACCTGTGCAACAGGTTTTTAGCCAAGATGGAGATAATTACAAAGTAGTACTCTGTCTGCAGACTAATGGCTGAATGATGAATTTTGCCCTCAATATGATCATCTGTTCCTGGACTTTTCCCTTCACCCAGATGTTTATGCATTCTTTCCATTAGTTGAATTTACCAGCAGAAAGTAACTCCCAAAGGTATGCATATGTAAATACTGGAGAACATTTTAATCTCATGATTACCTTCATGAGTAGTAGACTTATCCTAGATCAATATAGAAAATATTTAGCTTAGAATAAATACAATTTTGTGATAGGGGGTAGAGTGTGTATTTATGAAAAATGGCACTTCTATTAGTCTGTAGAGGTGATGATTTTAGCTATAATTTCAACTATGTTGTGGTAAGCAGTCTTGTCTCAGTAGTCCTAAATCATGCTGGCCCAGCTACTGATGCTTTACGTAATTGAGGCTGTTCTGTGTTTTGTTATTTTCTGGAGAATCATCTGTGGGGGGCCTTCAAAGCACTGAATTTAGTAAGCATCTGTGGAAATCTGAAATCATCTCAGATCCCATTTTCCTTCCATTCATTTTCCTTCCCCAGATAATGTTCTATGGCAATGCTACATGACTTCCATTGAGCGTAGCAGACGTAGGGTGACTTGCTGAGGTCTGGATTCCAAAAATGGGTGAAACCAGACCTTAACTTTAGCGAGGAATTCAAGACTTTATGAAGGGAGGGGGGGAATGTAAGATTTAAGGAAGCCCTTCAGAGTCCTGGAAAACATCAATAGGAGCAAAAAGATTATCTTAACTTTGTCACCGAATTGGATCATAATGAAAGAACAATTTCAAAAACTCTAAATACTTCATATCTTACATAAATGAGCAGCTATGCAGGTTTTCCGAGTTCAATTTCAAATGCTGTAAAACAGAAATTAATTCAGTTGACAGTAAGATTAGCTTTTTACCTCGTCAAACACATGTTCTATAGGGAAACAGACACTTGCAGTAAACATTTAAAGCTTCATTAAGTCATGGGCAGAGGTAATTGGCAATATATTGGAGCCATCAGTCAGGTGTTGCTAAAAGTAACATGAAGAAAGTCATTCCATTATTGTTGGTTTTAGTTTTCATTTAAATATATATACTGTATATACTGTGTGTGTGTGTGTGTGTGTGTGTGTGTGTATTGCAGTTAAAGTTTTTTCTTCAAATTGGGCATAAACCGATTTCAAAAATATAAATAGTGAACAATAGCTGAATATCTCTATGTTTCTTCTAGTTTATAATTCTGTTATCTGTTTGTTTGTTTGTTTGTTTGTTTGTTTTTAATAGCTAAGACCAAAAGAAAAGTTATCATTCTTGTTGGGAGGAAACAAGGTGAAACTAGATCCCATTTAAGGTTAAAATTAGAGTTTCATTTCACTACTCAAGGTTATACATGAACTGAACAATCATGAATATAAATGTGCTGTTCATAGTTGTGCTATTTTAGCTGGGGATTGCTAGATTAAAAGAAAATTCTGATTTTTTAAAGGGAGCAGCTACTGGCCTGAACCTGAAAGGTTTTTGCTCCAGAGCATCTTTTCTAGAATTAGGAAAACCTTTGTCTAGTTTTCTGATTTATTTTAACATGGTTCATTGAAGTTCCTTAATGAACTCCAGTGATTCACTAAAACTGTTGTAAACTGCAGACAGGCAGAGGTTTTTTTATTCTATGATTCAGTTCAACAAGAATTGAATTACTGTTCTGGATTTTTCTCTAAACATTACCTTCTATTTCGAGAGTTACCATAACCTGTAATAACAGATAAGACAGTGGTGCATTCCATAAATTAATTCAACTAAGAGATGTGATGAATGTTGTCAAGCCTAAAATGCTTTAAAATGGGATTAGATAAATTTCATTGTGATTTTTTTCCCCTTTGGATATCACCTAAGCAATATTCCTCTGAGTCCCAGTTGGTGGGAAGGGTAAGTAAAAAAGGACTGTTATCCTCATGTTGTTCTTGTACATTCCCTGAAGTTTTAAGCTTGAGAAAGAATACTGGACTATATAAACCTTTGTTCTAGTAGGAAGGATCAAGACTGATAGGCAACTGTTATTGTGTTGGGCAAAAGTTATACTAGTATTACTCCTTGATAATGCCAGTGATTGAGTCAATTGCATATACCATATGCAGTCTCTATTTCTGAGATATTGTCTTTCTAATGTGTTATTCATGCAATGTATTTTTACTTTTCTTTGATCAAATTAAGAATTACCTTCTTAATATAATAGAAATAAGTTTTCTGCTACAAAGTTCATAGAGTGCTTGCTTTCCAGTTTCTTTCACATCAGCCTTTAAAATATACAGTATAGATATGATTCTCAGAAAATCAAAATTCTGCTACTGAGTCTAAGTGAACTAGAATGGAGAGCTCCAATTTTGACTCATTTAGATCATTTCTGCAAGCCTTCAGCTTCTTTGCAGATACAGTATAATCTATAAAATATTTTTTTTAAAAAAGTTCAGATAAGTTAACAAGGCTTGATTTCTCATTGTTGTTCCTAATAAAAACATATTAGCTAGTGTAATTAAGATTTACCAGTAGTTCATATCATATGAAACACTGAGTTCAAAGCAATTATAAGGGGAATATGAATTATGAAGTTATATTCCCAAAAGGGTTCTATGGCAGTCTTTGATAACCCAAATTAGAGGGGATGCTTTGTTGACCCTAATGAGCCACACTAGAATTATTGAAATATAAACCATATTATCTTTTAAAATTAATCCAACTCTGTGAAGGTAGCATAAATATGCATGTTTAGTAACTGCCATAATGTCAATGTGCAGGTAATCATACAATTACTGCATCTCTGTGAAATGTTGACCTTTAAAGTCCAAAGGATTGAAATAACTGTCAGTCAAGATCAGATGCCCCTGTCCTCCCCCTACCCTGTTTGAAGCCATCATTTTCTTGTGGAACAAAAATATATGACTGTTCTTCCATTGTCTGTTTTGCTAAAATTGGCATAGCTTTATGCCAATTACTGGTGGGACTGGAATCCAGAAAAACCTTAGTAACAGACACTGAAAGAAAGTTTTGATAATTGCCTCGCATATCTTACAAATGTGTGAATTTAAAGGTAGTTGTGAACTTTTCCATCTAGGTAGGCAGTGAGAAATAAAATAAGATGAAAGCCATAGTGTAATGTTTCTGTTGGCTAAGAATAACTGTGCCCATCGTGCATTGCACAATAATTTATAGTTTAGCTTGACCAAATCAATTGTGGATTACTTAATAGATTAAAACGTGTGGCTTGGTGTCATGTGAAATCCATAAATGAGTGGAGTAAATAAAATTATTTAATGATTATATGGATAATATATATGCTATATTGAATAGCATAAGTTTTTCTTTTCTAAGGATTATGTCTTAAAATTGGGTCTTACAAATCCAAATCCAAATCCAAATCTATAGTTGTTTGTTGAATGGTAATGATGGCTAGATGTAATAAACCATAAAAAATAAACATAAACAATAAAAATAAAAATATAACGTCCTCCATTTTTAGTACAATCCAGATTTGTTTCTTATATTTATTTTCCCTAAATTCATACTGCATAAAACATCAAGAACTTCAAAATGATGAGCTATGTTATCTACATGCGCACAGCTGCTACACATTGATTTCTTAGTCCTACTCTGTGTGTGTGTGTGTAGAGAGAGAGAAGATGATGATAGATGATAGATAGATATGTCTGTATACACATATGCATACAGACACACACACACACACACACACACACACACACACACACACACACACACACACACACACATATATATATATATATATATATATATATATATATATATATATATAATGAACAAAAATATCACAGCAAAGTTCATCAACTTCCAGTTCTTACTCACTGAGTGATGGATAGCTTTAATTACAGTGAATTACTCAGCATCTCCCCAGAACTCCCCAAAGTCATTAAAAATAGATTTTCTGTTTGAACTCCTTTCCCCACAACAGGTCTCCAAGGTGGCGTGCCACAGACAGGAAGGCTCATGTGTTGATTTCTAGTCAGAGAGGTCAGCTGCTTGTTTTGGTAGCAATCACTAAGGTGAGACTGGGGGAATAGGGCAGGGAGGTCCAGAATATCACCCAGACAGACACATATACTTTTTATTTAATCCATTCTTTCTACTATAATAGCTTTTGGCTTTGGTGGCTATTTAAGAAGAAATGTGATTCTAAATGCAAGGGTTGTGGAATGTCCCTATGGACCTTGAAAAATAGAGCCAATCAGACAATCAAGGAAAACTGTAATGAATCTTTATCATTTAATTACTGGGTAGGAAGTTCTGCAATTAGGGAAGTAAAAAGTGAGCCTCAAAGCTGTTATGTTAGCTAAACAAAAAAGGTTACTGTGCTCTAAGAGTCTTGTAGAAAAGTGAGAGGAATTATGATCATAATAATGATGTGTTGAGGAAATGTTATCAGTCATTGGAATTTGAACTGGGAAATCAACTGTGCTACCATAACATACTATTGCTAAATTATGGCAGATATATAATTTTTAGGTAATGCAGCTTCCTTTAGCTACTTGTTTTGGTTTCACCAGTTATATCATAGGAGGTGTCAGTTTTTGATAATTTGCAATCATACTGTTATCAGTTTGATACAATAAATTATATGATGATGGTCCTCATAGTTAAAGAGGATATTTGACAGTCTTTTGCAAAACCTTAAATGCTACAACAGAGCATCAAAAGTTGATTACATACCTTTATCAACCTTTGGAAGCAAGCATGATAGGTACTACTTTGGAAACTATAGTTTCCTGTTCCTCGCCCTTGGATACAGTTAGAACTGTACAGTGATGCAGCTTTCAAAGATCAAAGAAAAAGATGCTCAGGAGCATCTCACAGTACTCATTAGCAGCTCTTTAAAGAACTTGTGTCTTTTCCACAGGTACAGTATATGTGATACCTTGCTCAATAGTAGTAACTGTGAAAGGGATCTTGGAATCCTAGTGGACAAAGATGATTAGGGGACTGGAGGCTAAAGCATATGAAGAACAGTTGCAGGAACTGGGTATGTCTAATTTAATGAAAAGAAGGATTAGGGGAGACATGATAGCAGTGTTCCAATATCTAAGGGGCTGCCAAAAAGAAGAGGGAGTCAAGCTATTTTCCAAAGCATCTGAGGGTAGGACAAGAAGCAATGGATAGAAACAAATTAAGGAGAGAAGCAAATTTCCTGACAGAACAATTAATCAGTGGAACAACTTTCCTCCAGAAGTTGTGAAAGCTCCAACACTGGAAATTTTTAAAAAGATGTTGGATAACCATTTGTCTGAAGTAGTGTAGGGTTTCCTGCCTAAGCAGGGGGTTGGACTAGAAGACGTCCAAGGTCCCTTCCAACTCTGTTATTCTAAATTTGTGTTCTAAATTTGTGTCCTGGGATTGCTTAGTTGCTGCTGTGCAAGCCTCAATAAAGGAACTGACAACAAGTGCTATGTGAATGCTCACACATGTTCCAAATCATAATCTCCCTCTTGAATCCAGATTGCTGCAGGGTTCAAATACTACTCAGCTTTTTAACCCAGGACAGTTATGTCTCCTACTTAATACTGAGGACTGTCGTAGGAGATGGCTGAAAGAGGATTGTCTGTTTAAAGGAGTCATATATATAAAGGATTATACTCTTTGATCTGAGAGAAAGAATTGGAGTGTTTAAATTACCCATTAATGGTTAAATGTGCATAACAGACTGCATAGATGCAGACAGTAGCTGGCCATTTTTCTTCCTTATTCGAGATATATTTCTTTTTTTTAATCATAGAGTGTCGCAAATGTAGAAGTACTGTGTAAAAATACATTATGTGTAAATCTTAGTCCTCTTTCTCTTTTTCAGTGATGTTTCATGGCTTTCTTAGTTACATTTTTCTAGATTTATCAGTTATTGTAGCGCTACTCTTCTCTCCTTAAACTGAAGGAAGACTTAAGCTATCTTGCTTATTGCAGCTTCAGTGGAAACAGTCTGGAGTGTTAACATTGATGAGTGCAATAGAAATAGAAATGTAGGAGGTACAAAGTGATAAGAGTTAAGATTAAGGTTCCATTATTTGCAGGGATCTTGCAGAAGCATTTGTCATCTTTAGATCTTTGTGGCCTCTTTGGTTCTCTTTCTTTCATCCATCTGCAATTTCTAAGACTGGAGCTATCTAGGCGGCTTTTGTTCTCAGGATGAACGTAGCATGCTTGTAGTGAAGGAATAAGGCATCACTGATATTTTTTGGAAGAGGATATAGTGGCTCTAATTTCACCTCCCTTTAAATCCCTTGCCTTCTATCTTAGATCATTCATCAGAAAATAGCTACTCACTGTTTATATGTCAGTTCCATACATTAACATTCCAATACATAGTTCCATTACTTTTTACCAGATATGTTGTGATTCATACATGCAGGCACTGAGCAGTGTCAACAGAGGATTTTTCACAGAGCTATATAAAGTTGGGAACTCTTTGACTTTACCAGAATATTCTGAAAAGAAATATGACAAATACATATACAGGAACTGTTTGGGAAAATATTGCAAGTCAAATCCAATAAGAAGGAGTATGTATGTGAAGGTGCCGTTCAGTTACCTATTCTATGATTACAACACATCATAATGATAAGACAAATTGTGCATTGATCTTAATAGCTAATTTGGTTTCTTAAGGTTCGAGGACATATTTCATAGGAATAACATAAATTTATGAGGTTAAAATGGTTAACTAGAAGTGATGGACCTTTTGTGGGACAGATAAAAGGATTGCTGGTAAAGTAATTTAGTCACCTAAACAAGGATCAGAATCTTCCCATATGGAAAAGCTTTGCCTTTTCTTGACATATTTAAAATGCCAGTAGGAGATAACAATGAGTCAGTTGGCTTCCATGCTATTTTTGAAGAAAGGTGAAAATTCCGCCTTTTATTAATTGCCTCTCATTGTTGGAGACAATTCTTTGCCTTTATCACCTGCAACATAAAAATGGAGATGGATAAAAGAAAAAGGTTGAAGCATTATTTGCATTCTTCTGTTTCTGCCTTCAGTGTCCCTGGGATTTGTCTTGTGACTAACACCTTGCCTTCTCTTTCATTCTCTGTTGGAGAGCTAGGGAAACTCAGACAGGAGCAGGTAAAATAGTACCTTAATAAGTCCATCAAGGCAAAGACTTCTTGCTCCTTCAGTTAGGAAACAATTCCTTTATAAGGTTATGAAAGGTCATATCCTTTTATCAGGATATCACTTGGAAAGGAATTATTCTTAAAGCAACACTTACTACTTTTCTATCTTGGATTTGGGTAGATTTTGTCTTCTGTTAACTATGGGTTATTTAGTTTGTATCTATCTTGGTTCTTCAACCATCTCTATTTCTCTTCAATCCTACCATTGCATCTGGCTGCATAGCTTCCCTGAAAAAGGATGGTTACAGTAGTACAGCAAACTGCAGCTACATAGGAATAGTTTGTTTTTAAGAGATGAAATATATGCAATATATTACGTATTAATATATTAGAAATAATAGAAATCAATTTTCCACAACTGTGAGGGAACCTGTAATTAGATTTGTATTCAAGCTTTTTATATAAATAAAAATATTGTGGCTGGTCTGCAGGTTGATAACATCTAATCTGAAAACAAAATAGTCATACACACATGTGGTAAAATTTGCTTTCTAGCTCTGCGCAGCAAGACAAATCATTTTGTAAACAGCCTATCTCCCCCGCCCCCAGATAAGCATCTTTTTAAAGGTGGATGCTTTACTTTTAAAATATCAAATATACACCATAATCCCGAACGTGTGAATATTCATGGAATACACAACATCAGTGAAGTTGTTTATTCTGGAGATCTAGTATGTAATACTTTTTATAAAGTTTTATCTTTTAAGAGGAATTACAGTTTTAAAGAGATAAATTTAATATATCATTCTGGGCTATGATAGAAATGGTGCGTCGGAAAATTTATTTTCCTGTCAATCCATGTTCATCTGATTCAGTGCTAAATGTATGTGCTTCTATGTGTGTGCATACGTTTGGCTTCAGCATTTCAATTAAATGAGTCTGATAATGGCCCTTGCAGCAAAGAATTTGTCATATTGTGTTAAAGCTTCTTCTGCATTCAAGGTCTCTGATCTAAAAAACTAAGACATTACCTAAATAGTGAAATAAGCACACATTTTAATGTGTTAGCCCCATTAATGTGATGCTGCTGTTACTAATTTATACATTCTGTCAAAATGTACATGTTTGTATGTTTTCCAACCCCTTTTGCTCTATGTTCTTCTCTATGTTTCATTGTAATCTAATTAGAATCGCTAAGAAATTTATTAGTTCCTCATCTGATATGTTTGTGACCTTTACTGCTTTACCACATATCTCCATTCAGCTCCTCTCCCTTAATAAACATGACTATCAAGTTTGAAAAAAAATTACACTGGCCCAAGATTTATGAATTGGTGGTGGAAGAAGTAGGATTTAAACTCAGAAATTTTCAAAAGAATGTAAAACAAAAAAGGTAATCCCATCTCTAATCTACAATCTCATTTCTAATCCCATCTATACTCTGTTCTTGCACATACATCTGCAAATGAAATACAACCCCCCCCCATATAATACAGACCACTATTGAGCCCAAAATTTCTGTTGCTAAGTGAGACATTTGTGAAGTAAGTTTTGCCCCATTTTACAACCTTTCTTGCCACAGTTGTTAAGTGAAACACTGCAGTTACATTATTAACATGGTTGTTAAGTGAATCTGGCTTCCCGATTGACTTTGCTTGTCAAGAGGTCACAAAAGTTGCTCACCTGATCCTGGGACTCTACAACCATAACAAATATGAACCAGTTGCCAAGCATCTGAATTCTGACCGTGTGACATGGGGAGCAATCATAAATCATTTTTTTCAGTGCCGGTTGTAACTTTGAATAGTCACTGAATGAATGGTTGTAAAGTTGTGAACTACCTGTACTGAGCTCATAAAAGGGATATTCATGAAAGTCCTGCATAAAATCTGATGGTCTCAGTCTGAGAATCAGTTGTGTGTCTTGTGCAGGCGGAAGAAGGAGAATCATGATTCAAATTGCCCTCCCTTTTCTCTGGAATTGCCACCTCCCGCCTCTGGAATTCCTGTCACTCAGCAACACCGTGCTTACTGACATCCCATGGTGTTTTAATTAAAGCAATTGTCATGGGACACTATGCAAGATGTGAATTTTTCTTTCTTCACAGAGCGGTAAAGCAAGAGCTGAGTCTGTCACATGAAATGTCTGCCAGAGGCCACAGAGGCTTTATAACCCAGGCTTTTTAATGTGATGAAGCACTTTGCAGTCCTGTCATGCCTTTCATCAAGGATCTCAAAGCACAATAAATTAGAACTTGCAATCTTAGCTGGAACATTAGGCACACAGCAACACTGGACAAAGCCACTTGACATGACAGTTTATAGGCAAGATGGGGTTGGGCAAACTTTCACAAGGAGGAAAGGTAACAGTAATACTGAATTAATTAGCTACAAAAGCATTTCCTGGTTCCTTTCTTGAGTGCATCTTGCGGATGCACTTAACTTTGTCTGTTTAACCCTGCACATCCAAAGGATAATCTCTTTCCCAGAGGTGTATCATGGAAGCTTATAGTTCTATGTAAAAATCCATGTCCTTTAGAAACATCTACAGTTTCTATGATACTCTGACCCTTACCCAGAGCTGATTGTATAGTTTTGTCCTAGATGAATTTCATTTCAAGATGAAAGTAAGACATTATTGTGTATTTGCATTTTTCCCTTGAAGATGGTTCATAAATTTCTTTGGAATGGAGAATGCATACACAGTAACTGTATTTCATAAGGGCATGCTCAGGAACATGCTTCTGCCATATTCAAAATCTTCATTGTGAATCTGTAAGCAATACAGGAAAACATGATAGACTGAGCCATATCATCCAACCAACAAGAAAAAAGGCATATAGGCTAGTGGGGAAAACATATGAACCTAAAGTTCTTCCTCTGTCTCATTGGATATCAACATACCCTGACTGAAATCAGTCATAGGATTCATGAGACTCTTCTTTTGCTTCACATAAAGCAGTTTAAGATTTATTTCTGTAAACAATCAAATTTGAAAATGACTCTTTGCAGGATTTTCTCCAGAGGACAGGCAAAACTGCATGTAGGGTATGATACCCCACTACAGTGCAAAAAAAGAGAGGAAAAAAGTCACTCTCAGCAGCTTCCAAGATGCAAAACACCGAAACACAGTACAATTCAGTTAAAAAAAATGAAATATATAAGTTGTAACCCAATAAATCAATCACAGCAATTGCAAAAACAAAAAGACAAGACACCTCCTCCAAAAGAATATAATATTATAAACTCCATCAGAACTCTGTCTGAAAAAACCCAGTTTTTTAATATAGAAGCTCAATAGCAGGAGACTCATTTGATCTTTGGAGAAGATTACTCCAAAGCTCTGGTGTTGCCACTGAAAAACAATGCCTCCTGGCTTCAGTTCCATTTGCTTCTTGATGTGCAAGATGACCAGGAATTCCACACAAATAATGTAATAAGTTGGGCTGATTGAGGTTGAAGCAAGTAAGCAATCTTGTAAGTACTCAGGTGCCAAGACATAACTGGACTTTATAACTTAACTTGTAAATTTATAACTTGTAAAACCAACACCTGAAATTGTATCCAGGAACCAATTGGCAAAATTGTAAAAGTAAAAAAAAAAATCCTGCATGGGTTGTATAAGCCTGCACAATTATAATGCTGGTGTTGCAACCAATCTTTTCTGGGTTCAGTTTCAGCCTGTTTTTTTTTTTAATAAAGCTCCTTAAAGCCTCCCAGGACTGGAATAAGATGTTGGCAGCAACCCCTCATAACTTGAAATGTTAAGCAGCAACCATCAGCCTATTGATGATATCACAGCTCAAGCATTTAAAAGAGAGGGGGCAGAAAGCCTGATTAAAACTTTCTACTGTTAATTTCAGTTATGTGTAGAGTACCTATCTAAACATATTTTGCCTTCAAAAACCATTCCTGGCATTAAAAAGTATGGCTTGTTATGCAAAGGGGAGCACAGTATGCGCTCTCACTTCTTTTATTAACACCATTTCCTAATATCAACATTGTTGTAGAAAGAGTTGAGTTCCTGTTGGGATCCTTTGTGGGAGGGAATATCCATCAAAGTATTCCTGAAAAGAATCCACTGGAGCAACATTCATTCTACCTGATTTTTTTAGGCTCTATTTGATGCTGAAATCCATTGATCCTAATATTTCCATTCCATCTCATATACAAAATTTGGTTGACAGTGGATGATATTAAGACAGAATTAGAATATTTAAATATTGTGGCTTAAGAGACTTTCAGAAGAAAGAAAGAAAGAAGGAAGGAAGGAAGGAAGGAAGGAAGGAAGGAAGGAAGGAAGGAAGGAAGGAAGGAAAGAAAGAAAGAAAGAAAGAAAGAAAGAAAGAAAGAAAGAAAGAAAGAAAGAAAGAAAGAAAGAAAGAAAGAAAAGGGAGGGAGGGAAAGAAGAGAAGGAAGGAAGGAAAGGAAGGAAGGAAGGAAGGAAGGAAGGAAGGAAGGAAGGAAGGAGCTTGTGTATCTTGGTTTGTACAGATGTTGAACAGAAACACACATATTTGGATCCAATATTTTTACTTTTACTTTACTTTACTTTTATTTGATTTATATACCGCCCTCCTCCCAAAGGACTCAGGGCGGTGAACAGCCAACAATAAAATAAATACATACAAAATTTAAAAAGCAGAGATAAAATTGAATTAAATAGTTTGGCCCAGACAAATTTAAAACCCCAATCAATTTAAAACAATTTAAACTTTGAATATTAAAAATACTAAAAAATATTTAAAAATATTAAAAATGTTTAAAAAGAGGAAGAAAGTTAGGCCAGGCCCGCCTGGTGAAATAAAAAGGTCTTTAAAATGCGGCGGAAGGTGCGCAGATCCGGGATCCTCCGTATCTCCGGGGGGAGCTCATTCCAGATAGTAGGTGCCCCCACAGAGAAGGCTCTCCCCCTACGGGCCACCAGTTGACATTGTTTAGCCTTGTTTAAGTTTTATACCCCTGTAATTATCATTGTGAGATCAATGTGTTCTTGCATATGAAATGCTGTATGGGGGGTGGGGGGAAGAACCTGTGAAACTGAAGGTTTTTGTAGAACAAAGTATATAATATTTATTTACAGCAGTACAGTTATGCAGAAGAAGGATTTGAATCACAAAATGAAACAATGAGAGCAAGAAACCAACAGAAAATAAAATTAAAATTGAAGAAAATACATGGTTACTATTTGTCACATTTTTTTTAAATGTGCAGAGAAAAGCACAATTGATTCAGAAGCCTTCCATATCTTAGTACTCACCATGATTTTCAGGGATCATTGA
This sequence comes from Pituophis catenifer annectens, assembly GCF_029215685.1. NCBI lineage: Eukaryota > Metazoa > Chordata > Lepidosauria > Squamata > Colubridae > Pituophis > Pituophis catenifer. The sequence continues at coordinate 173,408,225 of NW_027256883.1, read as the reverse complement.
CCCAGCAGGCCCCTTTAAAAAAAAATCTAAGCACTAAAGAAAAGAAAAGAAAAGAAAAAGTTGTATCTTAGCTGAAAGAATCTCTTGAAGAAAATTTATTTATTTGTATCCCTTTGGTTTTTGTTTTGTTTTGCTTTTTACAAATAAGGCAGCAAAAACATATCCAACACATCTTTCTCTTCTTCTTTTTCCCACAATAACAACTTTGTGAGATGAGTTGGGCAGAGAGAGAAACTGGCCCAAAGGCCCATCCGGCTTTCATAGCTAAGACAGGACTTGAACTCATGATCTCCCACTTTCTAGCCTGATGCCTTAACCACTAGACCACACTGACTCTCACCAGTGGTGGGTTTCAAAAATTTTTACTACTGGTTCTGTGGGTGTGGCTTGGTGGGCGTGGCAGGGGAAGGATACTATAAAATCTCCATTCCCCCACACACACTCCAGAGGAAGATTAATGCAAAATCCCCATTTCCACCCGATCAGCTGGGTCTCGGGAGGCAGAGAATAGATGGGGGCAGAGCCAGTCAGAGGTGGTTATTTACTGGTTCTCCGAACTACTCAAAATTTCCGCTACTGGTTCTCTAGAACTGGTCAGAATAGAAGAAGGATCACCTGCTCTCCTGCCTGGCCTCTACATGTATGTATGAATTTGTTAAATTTAACAAAGGTGCTACCCAACTCCAATCTGACTCTCTTCCGCTACTCTATTTTATATAACAGGTTAAGTCTAGAATAATCAAAGGCCATTATCTTTTGAATATCCATTGCCCATAGTAATTTTTTCCAGTGGGTAGAAATTTCTTTTCCTTTTTGATATCACTATTTGAAAATATAGATAGTACAAATTCTTGCCGGTTCTTTGTGTGTCTCTCTCCACCACTTTTGCCTGTCTTTTGTCCTGTTTTTGCCAATTAAATGTTTTGATGTTGTGCTAATGTTTAACATAGCATTAAGTTACATTTTTGCTAGTGAAGTGATGATGGGGTGTTTGTTTATTCTGGTCTGTTCTGAAAATAGAGATTATGAATGTGGTGGGTCCAAACTGAACTGGAAATTATCCACAATAATTTCTCAACAATGTGTATTAACAATTATTTTGTGATAAAATGACAAAAACTCCCTTGAACCAGACTCAACTCCATAAAGCTTTCCTGGCAATAATGTAGAAATGGTTTCCTTTTTTTAGTTTTTCCCCTAGTCTAGCCTACAACTAAGATGTTTCCTGCTAGTATTCCATCAAAGAACTCACCAAGTCTGACCTTCCTTAGCTTTCTTTCTTTCTTTCTTTCTTTCTTTCTTTCTTTCTTTCTTTCTTTCTTTCTTTCTTTCTTTCTTTCTTTCTTTCTTTCTTTCTTTCTTTCCTTCCTTCCTTCCTTCCTTCCTTCCTTCCTTCCTTCTTTCTTTCTTTCTTTCTTTCTTTCTTTCTTTCCAGGTATACACTGCCATTTGCTGTTTATACTTTATAATATCTGTTGTTAGTGAGTTCTGGACTTTGTCACTTTGTCTCTCAATTTATAGCCATAATGACGAACCTATGGCACTTGTGCCACAGGTGGCATGCAGACCCCTCTCTGCGGGCATGTCAGCCGACACCCCAGCCCAGCTCCACTGTGCATGCACATGCGCCTCCTGCTGACTAGCTGGTCTTTGGGTCTCTGCTGTGCATGCATGCATGCACGGGAGGGTGCATGCGGGGACGCATGTGTGCATGCGCAGGGGGTGGGATGCATGCGCAGGGGGGTGCAGGTTGGTGCATGAGGCTTTCCAGCCCAAAATGGGTCATGGGGGGGTGTCATTTTGGGCCTGGAAAACCTCCTGCACCAACCTGGAAGCCAAAACAGGATGCGGGGGGGGGGGGGAGACTGCATTATTCTAATCTAGTATATATAGAATATAAGTGTCTCCAGAAGTTATATATAATGAAAATGCAGTTACAATCGACCATAATGATCATATATGACCTGTACAGTGCTAACTGTTGGACTTCATATGTAGACTTGTAGATATGGTTTCCTGATTTTACAGCTTCATTTATTTAGATTGCAAATGTTTATGTTTATTCATAAGTTAAAGTCCAGGAAGTCCAATTGTACCCAGATAAATTGGAATCAGATGATAGCTACTGATTGATTGATTAATTGATTAAATTTCTAGACCACCCAGTAGAAAAAGCCAACTCAAGGGTTTATGAAACAGATTTAAAAACAAAACAAAACAAAAGCATAACAAAGTCTAATATCAAAACTTATAAACAGGTCTAAAGTATAAACATGAAATCATAATAAAGTGATTTTATTATGGATTGAATTATTTAAATTTTATTTTCTATTCCTTTGTAAATGATCCTGGGAATATAACTGAAGGACAATAATGTGTGTCACATTAAGTAAATATACAAGTAATGGATATGGATGGGAGGAGCAGAAAAACGAATGATGTAAACTGATCTTTTAAAAATGAAATAATGAGGGTAAAGCAAGTCACTTTTTGGTTTGGTTTTTGGTTTTTATTTGATTTGTATACTGCCCTACTCCCGAAGGACTCAGGGCGGTGAACAGCCAAGCAATAAAATACATAAATACAAAAATTTAAAAACCAGTTAAAATCAAATTAAATCATTTTGGTCCAGACAAATTAAAACACCCCAATAATTTAAGAACAGATTTAAAATTTATATATTAAAAGAGGGAGGAGATTAGGCCAAGCCTGCTTGATGGAATAAAAGAGTCTTCACAGCGCAGCGGAAGGTGCGCAGATCCGGGATCCTCCGTATCTCTGGGGGGAGCTCATTCCAGACGGTAGGTGCCCCCACAGAGAAGGCTCTCCCCCTAGGGGTCGCCAGCCGACATTGTTTGGCTGACGGCACCCGGAGGAGTCCCTCTCTATGAGAGCGTACTGGCCGGTGGGAGGCTATTGGTGGTAGTAGGCGGTCCCGTAAATAACTAGGTCCTAAGCCAAAATAAAAAAACAAAAAAAACAAAAAAAAAAAATAAAAACTTCACAAAATAAAGCCCCAAAAATGGAGAAATAGCAAAACCAACTTAAAGCACGTAGTCATAGCAATTGGTAGCCATTTTGGCAAAAATTAAAATACATAAAAATAAAGAGACATTATTAAGGCAAAGATTATCTATACTGGCAAACATAACACAAATGATATCCCATTTGATTTTTCCCTTAGTTCTGGAATTGAATGATACATAGGCATAACAAGTATGGGGATAAAGCAATGCAATTTATAAATGAGCAGCACAGAAGCTCAAATAACAAATTTAAAAAACTTACAAATTGAACCACTTAAATATTCAATTTCCAGATTAATAACATGGGAAAAAGGGCCTGGTGACTCAGCAGACTAAAAAAGCATTGTGATTAACACCAGCTGTCTGTAATTACTGTAAGTTCGAATCTCACCAGGCTCAAGGTTGACTCAGCCTTCCATCCTTTCTAAGGTAGGTAAATTGAGGACCCAGTTTGTGGGGGCAATAAGCTGACTTTGTATAAATATACAAAAGGATGAAGGCTATTGCTTAACGCATTGTAAGCCCCCCTGAGTCTCCGTAGAAGGGCGGCATATAAATCAAATTAAAAAAAAAACTGCAAGTGTTCCATAAATGTAATATGAAATGCATTTATAGAGACAAATCAGCTCAGTTGAGACTCCAATTGCAGATTTTGATGCATAAGTTGTACTTGGACCTAAGGACCGTGACTAATTTAAACATGTTGTAAAAGGTTAATTTAATGGGGAAATTTAGAAGAGCAATGCAATGATGAAAGATATTACAAAACCTGCATTTCAAGACCCCAGTTGTTTACAAGAGCTACATGCCATAAAAATGCATCCATAGATACCACTTAAAATTTCAGCAACACAGAAAATGCTGGTGGCATTGACTAAAAGAGATGAAAAAGAAATGAATCAAATGAACAAAACCAAGAAGAAACAACTTAAAAGAATCTACAATGTAAGACAATCTAACAATTGATTTTAGCAAAGTCTGGCAAAGACTAGATAAGAATGTATTTGGACCCCGGAGATAAAAAATAAAGCAACTCTAAGAGTTATGTGCTAAAATGCCTTTTGTAGAACAAATCTTCAGTCAATTAACAGGAGCAGGCATATGGATTGTAAAGTACTGAATTTCCACAAATTCATTTCAATAATAAAATGTTCAAATTCAGTTTCAAAACCTTTATTTGTCCAGATTATTGCTTGTGAGTTTCAGATGTTATATATACACTATATCCCTGTAAGTAGGTATCTTTAGAAAATGAAAATACAAGAGTTGCCAGTTTGTCAAGATAGAAAAATTATTACAGTGTTCATTTTTTAAAACAAGTTAAGATTTCTAGGAATAGCAAAGCTTAATTAAAACCTGGCAATACTGACTTCAGGATTAAGTAAAATATTATGTAAGAGACAATTAAAGAAGTTTTTAATCTATTATGAAATATTATTTAAATAACTGAAGGAATTACAAAAAAAAAAGTTATATTCAGGTAAAGAGAAATGTCAATAATTTTTCAGTGTGCATGTTCCTCCACTATGTAATGTATAGAAAACAGTAAAAGTCTACAAAGCAGGAAATGCACTTGCCAAACAATACTGAACAGCACAACTGGAACTTGTCAATGATATCAACAAATGGTGTGTATATCATGCTATTATTTCCCATAATTTAACCAGGAAAATATTGCATTCCAAATATGGGGAATGAGTAATTTGAAGAAGCTGATATTATTGGCTGTTTCATGATGTCTTTTTCACCAAACTCAAAAACAGAAGCTAAAACCATTTTAATTATTAAACAAGTGATACTCTGGAATTCTTGAGGGGGATTCCAGAATATTACTAAAGATAGAGCTAACCTCAATTCAGCTGCAGGGGGAGATGAGATTGTTCCATACAACAGAGAAGACCCAAATGTACTTCCCTGACAGACAGAACCTGAAGCAGGTGTCTCTTGCCAAATCGGATTGGGAGGGCAAATGTAATATCCCAGTCCCATGCCACGAGGGTCTTGAAAGGTCAAAAACATCACCTTGAATTTGTCTTGGAAGCCCTGACATATCCTTATTAGTTTATTACAATATTAACTTACATAGTAATATTAATTTACACTAACAGCCACACATTTTGGCAGATCAAACAAGAACATTGCTTCCCTTAGAAAAAGATTTAACATTGTATTTCATTCAACTTTGGCATAGCAGTAAGTCTCTTAGGATATTATTGCTACACTTGCTTACGTCTGGCTTCATACTCCCTGATTTTATACTCATTTTCTTTCTCTTCTCTTTTCCTCTCCCCTGGAAAAATCTGTTAAGTAGGGCCCAGGAAATCAGAGAAAAAAGGGCCTTATTGGTTTAAAATGTAGAGAGGAACTGAGTTCTCACTGTATCAAAAGTATTTGGCATGAAAGTAGCCTTTGTTCCAAGATACACTGATTCCTTTCAGCTTCTGACTCTCCAGCTGCTGGGAGCAGGGCAGTGTTTTGACGGACTGAGCAAATGTAATGCAGTCAGTTGTTTTAATTCCCAGCCAGTTGCCGACATCACTCACAAGATTCAGGGGAGAAAAAATGAAGAAAGAAGAGACTGGATTCTTAGTTAGCTCAGCATAAGAACTACATTTGGATGGCAGGGTAGAAAGCGAGCTGATTGCTGAATGTAACAGATACAGCAGGCAGCATTTATACATGTAGGTGAACTGGAGCAGGAATCAGAGGTTTCTCTCCAATTTATTGGACCATGAAGCGCCTTTTGTGGTGGTGGGGGAAGGAGTAACATTTTTCCCTTCACTTTCATTTTAGCCCCAGGGAGCTCCTTTCTCTTTTAGTTCTTTCTTCTCCCCACTCCTCTTTTCTTTATTGTAGCTGTATATATAGTGCCAGAAGAAAACAAACACAAATCTTGCTATTGTAATGTAACTGCAATATACGGCACACTCTCCCCTCCAGAACTTCATTTTTGCCTTACATGTTTCAGATATTTTAACAACTCCCTACATTAGATTCTAGGGCAAACATATACTTAATAACTTAGCTCCCAAGCTAGATCTCTTTGCATTCACCTCTGGGAACAAACTCAGCAGTAGAAGTAACATAATTGCAATAATGAAAATAAGATATTTTAAAAATTAAAGATCAGAAATGGAGAATTTATAATCGCTTCAAATTTATCTTACAATCTGATAGGTTTGTGTTGCAAAATAATTGTATATAGTTGCTCATTTATTGTGAAGATAACTCACTTCAAAATTGGTGGTAAAAGAGTAGGGAGGTTGTTCTAACTTCCCGCTTGTAAAATAAGAACTTGCTTGCTTGTTTAGTAATTTTATACAATCATTAACTAGACTCTTTTCAGGATCAGACCCTGACATAATAAATCGTACAGTATGAAAGAAACAATTGAGCATCAAGAAGTCATAAAGTACAGTAAACACATCTAGAGGCAAAATAATTAGCTGAAAGTTATAATTCAATATGTCTGGAAATGGGTTTTGAAGAAGCAAATGGAAGATTTTTTTTTTACATTTTTGAACTTTGGTGTGGGAGAAGACTCCTGAGAATACCATGGACACCAAGAAAACAAATCAGTAGATCATCAATAAATCAAACCAGAATTCTCACGCAAGGCACAAAGGATTAGACTCAAATTGTCCTACTTCAGACACATTATGTGAGACCTAGCTCTCTGGAAAAGACTCTAATGCTGAAAAAGAAAGAGAGGAAGACAACCAGCAGAAAAATGGATGGACTCAATTATAATGGTGATTAGACCAGGGATAGACAATCACAAGCAAAACATTTATGTGACTGCTAGGAAGTGCAAATGACTTGATGGAACATAAGCAAGCAAGCAGTATCAGGAAGACTGAAGAAGGTGGATACCAGAAACAAATAGGATCCATACTTCTACAGAAATATAGGAATATTCATGCCATTGCAAACATGGTATTTTAATTGCTAAAATAAATAAAGGAAGTTCCCAAGAATATGAAAATGAAACCTGAATTGTTTCTATCTTGAGGCTTCTTCTAACCAAATAGTAAAAAACCCAATATGTGAATTATAGCTCTAAAACAATTGTTTCATTGTTTTAACTCCATCATTGAAATTTATGTCCATATTTTCAATTCTCAGATATATACTCTAGTTTCCTAGTCATTTTTATCTAGCTATCTAGAGATCCATGGCTTCCTAATCAAATTGGCCAAAAAATACTGCATATTATGCTGAGTGGATGTTCTGATTTCTGAGTAGCAAACTGCATTCCTTAGTTTAATTTCAGAAGTCCCTCTACAATAGATAGGTCAGGTTTCTGATAAGACAAAGCTGTCAGTTTCTCACAGCATGCTCCTTGAGGGAAATAAAGGTGGGTATCACAAAGAAAATAAGAAAGAAGAAAAGGCTGACAGAAAAGAATGTCGGCTAGTTGCCTGAGCCCTTCACATCATACAGGCCTCAACAGATTACTCTCCGATGGAAATGTGGTTCTTAACAGGGTGGGGAAAAAGATGCTATCCTGACATTATGACTGATATACACACAAAACTATCTACACAATTCACCTCTCTTGGTTCTTTATGCCTATGATTTTTTTCTGTTTATTATTATCTTAATGAATCCTGTAAACTGTACAAAGGGACATGGAGAAGCAAGGCTTTAGTTTCTTACCTTCCTTCCTTCCAAATGCATGGCTGAGATAGTGCCAAAGGCAGAAAAGAATAGGGCAGTCTCTGATATTATGCAGAAAGATCTTCAAACAAACTGAACTGGAACCGTTTAGTCCAGCATCCTGTTTCCACAGTGATAGACTACATGCCTATGGGAAGTCCACAAGAAGAACAGAAGATAAATAGTTGTCTTCCACTATTATTCATCTTCTGGGATAGGAAGGATTGTTGTCACTGAATAGCAAAAGATATGCATCAATTTACCATCTCAATTAAGCCAAAAAATTACCTTAGGCTAAAAAATGGCATTTTCTTGCCATTGTCTGTACCACCTTCTCTGGGTAGTTCAAACAACTTGTCCAATTATTCTATCCTTATCTGGTATATTTTGATAAAAATAAAATCTGCCATTAGGAGGAATCTGCCTGAGATACCACCACCTATAAAACTTCATTATTATTATTTTTTCAGAAGACGTAGAGAGGAACATGAGCCTTAATTATTCATAAAGCTTAAGACAATGTTTTTGTTGTTGTTGAAGATGACAATAATAATGCATGACTTTTACATGCTCATCTATTAAATAAAACTGAAAAAATATTAAATAAAAGCATACAGTGAATTGCAAAATTTTACAGTAAATTAAATCTTTAATTTAAAGTGCTTATGTTGTATCAGATAATAGCTTCTATATGTTTATATTATTTTATGCTTCTTGATCCTTTATTTTTTATTTTATGTGTTAATTAACTGTATGCTCTGCCTGTGAAATTTTAATTCTTAGGCAAATTAAAAATACAATAAAGTATTATTACTGTTTACTACTATTATTATTTTCAATCAGGTTTTATTAGAGGTTCCTGCTGGCAGCTTCAAGTATTGTTAATAATAAACATTAATAGTATGCTCCTATATGAATTTAATTCCCTTTTAAGACCATGCTAGTTGGTAGCCATCACTGCATCTTGCAATAAATTACCAACTCTATCATGTGTCTTCCTCCCTTGTTGCTCTTTTATTGAATTTGAAAATCCAAACTAACTCTTTGCTACATAAGTCATTTCAGATTTTCATTCTTATGGTCCATTCTGGTTGCATTTTTCAGATCCTACAACATCCCTGAATACTGGGAACTTTACCAATCTATTTTCTGAAATCATGGAATGAGGTCTTCCTAAGAATGAGATGGCACAGTATATGTTTCCTCCAGATGGTGTCAAATACCTTGTCATCTTCAGTCACACCCTCCTTTCTGATAATTCATGAGGTTGGGCATTTGGTAGAGCAGCTTTTTAATCTGAAACTCAGCCAGGAGAAGTATTGCTTGAGGCACTAACAAACAGGTTCCCCTTGCATAAGCCAAGAATGGATCCTTGATGTGTTCAACTTGGACTGCGGGGCCATCTGTCAACACAGGCTGTACCTTGTTCTCTGGCCTTGCTAGATTACCCCATAATTGCTCAAAGTACCAACAGGCACTAAGATGGAATCATTAATTTGTAACTGATCAGTTTTCACTGCCCATTTCCCATCCTCTTCATTTCAACTTCCCTTTCTATTACATCTGTCCTATGTTGATATTTCTTTCTGCCAAGAAACAACACGCCACATAATGGCTTTAAAACTATGGATTGCTCTGAAACTGCCCTTCTTTTAGAGTTATTAATAGGCCAAGTATCCTATGTGTATATTTCTCATTGTGTATATCACCTGTGAAGTCAAGGGACTCACCTGGATATGTATATGCATCTGGCTGCAATAGGGAATTCTGTTCAGCTATCACTCTGCACAAGTTTATTACATGTTTATAAGTAGCACTGTGGTAAAATGTCATGTACCTCTGCAGAGTCTATTATTGTTCATCTGTGTACTGATATGGATTTCAACTGCCTCCTAATACGTTCCACCCTCTCTGGAGGATCTTTTTCTAGGCTTTGCTGTTCCATAATCCTGCTTTCAGCCAGAATTGTAAAAATTCAGCTCATAGTATGGTGTTAAATTAGAATCTTGTTAAATTTCAGTAGTGTGACTATTGCTTCATATCGGGATATGAATGTCAGAGGGTTAATATCTTTCAATAAACGGAGAATCTCATGGGGTTTAGGAGTTCTTTTATTCTTCTTTCATACTGATTCATGTTGTAGCTTTCAACAAATCACTTTATTCTCAGCCATATAGAGTATTGCAGAGTTATGCAGGTTGAAATTATCCTGATAAGTGAATATACAATTAAAAGATGATATATTGACTGTCATTCTAGAGTCTTGTTTCAGCACTACATTCTGCTGTTAATTCTTAGAAAACAGTAGAATTGTTAAAAACAGAATATATTTATTACAAACCTGCTTGTGCTATTTACATAGTTCATGCAGAAAATATTTCTTAGAATAAGGATTTGGCATTGTTGCCACTGCTTACCAGTTTCCTCTTGCCATTATCAGTCTCCTTTGGAGGAAAGATAAAGGAGAACTTTCAACTGCATCTCCAAGATTCTTTTGCATCTGTGCCAAACTGTGAGAGCTCTTTGAAATGCAACAAGAGGAGTATTAGCAGTGAAGTTAGAAAGGCTTTGTTTGTTTAAAAAAGTTTTTAACCAGTGATTTTGCTTGTATTCACGTTCACTCTTGATTTTACCATTGCAATATTGAAGATATGTTCTTGTTTGTTGAATGGTTGCTTGTGTTTTATTCCAATTTGTTGTTAGATTTTGTAGCATTTAAAAAACCTGATTAATATTTAAGTTTGATTTATTTTGAACCACTTTTGACATAAATCACTATTGAAAAGTAGTGAATCTCTAAAACAGGTTAAAGGGAGAAATCCTTAGTTATTGTGTGATTGACATAGAACGTCAACATTTCATGGGATTTCATCATGGTTACCTGGTATTAACACTCTTACATTGCATCTGGTATGATTTCACTAATGTTGGGGGGCAGTGTACATTTTTGCTGAACATTTGTTTCATTTCAGCTCAGCAGCTCAAGACAGCTTCGTTGATCAAGCACATTGTTTAAAGGATGCTAATACTTTTGAAAAAGAAAAATCCCTAGCAATATGTAGATTGATCTGAACATGAATTAAGAAGAGAATTCGCTAATGCAGTTCACATTGGGTTATATGACAGCTGGTCCTCTATAGCTAGCCCAGTGTGGAATGTTTTTTTCTCCTGACAACCATTCTTAGGAATCTCTTCCCCTTTATTTAGAGTTAAGGGACACTTTAGTATCTCTTTCAATTGTGTTTAAGGTTAAATACAATGTCCTTCTAATAGGCATCTAAAACATAGTTTGAATCTTGTTTCAAACATTAGCTTCATACATTGTGCTAAGTTTCACATAGTATGTGTGAACATAACCTTGGATAAGATTACATTCCGATTAACCAGTGATATCAATATACTCCTTATCATTTGGGTGGTGGGATTCCTTCCAGAGAGTAAGGGAGATATATGAAGAGTGAACCATTAATTTCCAAAGCTGACTTCTGAACAGATAACCACACTTAACAAGTCATTGTTATATCTTATTTCTATGTGCCACTTTTCCTGTCATTTCAGTAAAAGCAGAGGGAGAATGGGCAAATTATTTATCTTTCAGACCCTATGAGTCTTAAATTAACATTGATGAGTCATTTTATATGGAAAAGTTAGCAGAGCTAGGCTTGTTTTCTTGGTGTATTGAAGAAACTATAAGTGCAATTGCCTTAAATGTCCTTTTTTTATATTTTTTGTCTCTCTCTAGGTGTCCCAGATTCCTGTTGAATCCTGTGAACAGTATACAACCTGTGGAGAATGTCTGAGTTCAGGAGACCCTCACTGTGGCTGGTGTGCTCTCCATCACATGTAAGTTCAGCATCAACAAAAGATGATTATCACAAGATCAACCCTACACCTTTTAAGTCACCCCACATACATCCTCTATTATTTAATAAAACCCTTTCAATTCCTTTAGGGATTTTTTTTAGCTGTGTGTATCATGGACTTCGGCAAATATCTGCATTGTGAAAGAAATATAAACACAGTTAAGATAATAAAGATAAAACAACAGACTTCAGGAATGCAACCATGAATATACAAATCTTTTACTTGAGAGAAATATAATACCATTTTAAAAGAACCTCTAAGCAGAATTAGTGTAATTCTGTTTAAAATGAGACTGGAGTTGTGATGTATCATTTAAACTACTAAATAAAAGTAGTGGTAGATTTCCAACACTTAATTAATTACATACATACAGTATTTTTACTATAAAGTAAATGTATTCATGAGGGATTTTATTTTAACATATGCAAGAAGCAATCATAATCTCTCGAAAAAACAATCTCAGGCTGAATTTGTAATGCCAGCTACCTTCCTCATACTTTGTTTTGTACTCCTGTCTTTTCTTTTCCACAAAACAAGCTAATACACACCTGCCAAGATACTTTCTTGGCATCAGTCACTTCCTTTCAACTGTAACTTAATAGAATCACTGCTTAAATACCCCTTAGAATTTCAGAAACGCTAGATTCTTCAGCCTCTGATTTAAACCTTTTAAAGCAATGAAATTGCCCAGGCTTGCTAGTTTAAGTGTTCTCTCCTGAGCTTGAGGATATCTCTTAAGACAAAGGAGAAAGGTTTTCTAGGCAAGATCTTAAGGGAATCTGAGGGAGATGTGCCACTGAATTATTGAAGTGCTCAGTTCTTTTTTTGCCTAATGACCATGCTTCTTTAAGCAGAACAAGTCTCCAAAATCTAAAAGAGGCAGAGGTCGCTTAAGAAAAGAAGGAAAGATTTATCTATATATTTAATTTTATCTTGCACCCCCACAACACTATTAAATATAAAGACAGAGGGGACCAACAAAATATCAAGTGGCCAAAGGACTCTGCAACAGGTGTTGGAAGTGGGATAAGGAAATAGTGGAGAAAAGCTGTGATATAATAAGCTAATTGGATCAACACTCCACCTGCAGCAGGTTTAGTTCAATGCCGCAATGTGTCAGAAGGTATTTCATCATTGGATGTTTATTACCATCTCTTTTTTTTTAAAGAAGGCAATACTGATCCTCATGCCACTTTTTATCACCACCTTGTACTCAAAATAAAACAATATACAGATTGCTTTTTTTTAAAAAGCCTCAGATTCCTTTTTGCAAAAAAAGGAATTCAAAATGGTTTCTTAAAGAACTTAGACAAAGACTAAAGACCAAAGATCTTATTTTGTACAATGACCTAATAAACACTCAACAGAAAGAAAAACCCAGCACATTTCCCCCCTACATTCTTCTTCTGTAACTCTTAAAGGTTCAAAGTTATAGTTTGTGCATTTGCTTAAATGCCTCCCTGAAGGGAAAGGTCTAGATTTTTAGAACTGACATTGAGATTTTGCAACATTCCTGTTGCTAAGATTCTGTAAATATAAGGCAACAGTCCCAAGACTAGTTGGGATATCAGAATTAGCAAGGATTTATTATATAAGGAGAAGTAGGTGGCTTGCATGGTTAGGATGCTGAGTTGGAGGTTAGCACGCTTGTGTTCAAGACCCATGTGCTGCCATGGGATGGGATGAGTTCTCGTCCTCTGCTCCAGCTCCTGTTAGGGACATGAAAGGAACCTCCCAAGTGGACATTCCCTGAGCAACAGTTATCTCACCAGCTTATCCTTTCTACCTAGAAGTGCCTCAATATTTCTGATATAAGTGCAATGCAATCATATAAGGACATAAATATAATATGTATTCCTCCTGATCATATACTATATACAGTATAATTGTTTTCTCTTTCCCAGTCATCTCAACCAGAGTGATGTGAGATATACTAAGGCAATGTTTTTTTCTCTTCATACTATATAGAAGAGTGCCTATTTTTGTAAACATATTTGCGCTCATGAAATGCTCTATGATTTATTTCATTTTCATCTGACAGATCTTGCTTCAAAGTGAAGAGCCTCCAATTGTTCAGGCTTTCATGTATCCCATCACATAGTGTAGATCTCTTTTGAGTGTTTCCAGAGCAGGATACTCTAAATGTGATTTCTGGTTTGTTTTGAGCAAATAATCAGGAACACTTCTAATCATGGTACCATTTACATCTCTGCAAGCTCACAATGGTGTTTCATTAGTAACATTCACTATTCAGCCTGGGAGACTAAACTTCTCAGTTAAATTGAAAGGCATTAGGGCTGGGCAGTGTTTTGGTGTGGCAGAAGTACATAGCACTTTTCAGCATTCCCTTAAATTGTGTGTCTTCTGGAGATCTCACTGGAGCAGGAAAAGACACATTTGGTTTAAGCAGTTGCAATTCGGTGCATTATGTACAAAGTGTCCAACACCTAAAAGGTAGTTTATGATGTAAATCTTTGCCTTAAAATTCAAAGGGGATGAAAGTTGTGTTTCCCATTTTCTTCTGTTCATTTTTATCTCACAGTGGCTAGCACCCATGAGAAGACTGGTAAAGGATCTCTTTCATTCTGGGATTTCTGTAACTAGCATTGTCTCCAGAGCTATTTATCTCTGTTAAGGCAGTTGCCATAAATAGTATGATGAAAAAAGAAGAGGCACTGAGCAAGTCAATAAGATAAAGGCTCCACCCAAGAGCCTGTGTTTAGACTCTCAATCTCACAGATTCATAAAAGCACAATAATTCTTTTCCTGGGCAGTATTTATATTTTGGTTGTTATTCAAGTAGAGGATCTTTTCCCAGATATTTCTGGGGCTCTTTGCAAAGGAAAAATAGTTGGCGCCTCTCCTCCTTCCCCCAATCACCGAATGCTATTTCTAAGTCAAAGCAAATGGGTTTTTAGTAATAAAGACTTCAGTTTTTGTGATCTATTCTTGTCACCTCATCTGGAGGAAGTTTGTCATGGGAAGATTAAGATTCTTTGTTGAGCAGTCAGCAAGTCTACTAATGTAGATGCTTTATCTGAGGCTGAGTCTAGCTATACCAAATGGGAGAGAGAGAGAGAGAGAGAGAGGGAGGGAGGGAGGGAGGGAGAGAGAGAGAGGGGGGGGAGGGAACATACAACAGACTTTTGCAGTCTGCATCCTTTTCATTAAATGTGGACTCAGCAATAGGTGAAAAACAAAAACTCAGTGTATCAATTATACAATTATCAGAACTAATCCTTCATTCCCCCTCTTCCACCATCCAGCCAAATCTGATGAAGATTGCTGGATGAAATGCAAAATATCTTCATCTTCTTCAAGAGAAAAGGGGGGGGAACCCAGTCTAGTTGCCTTTTGAAAAAGCACCTTTTAGATATACAAACAATTGTTTCCAGAAAAATATGCTAAGGGCTACGATGCAGTCTTCTCCATTGGACTTCAGGTCCCATGAGTTGCGTTAGCTAGTGGTGATGGGAAGAGGTCCAATATACCCAAAGGCCACTTGGTTAGGGAACATAGTTCAAGTGGCATTCGGGATCAACCCAGAATTGCAGCATAGTTAATATAGATTTTGAGGTGGATTGCTGAAAAGGAAAAATACTGGACCCAGTAGAATGTTACATAGCCTGTTTTTGCAGCACACTACAGAAGAATAATTTATCAAATGGGGAGAAGACAGTTCCCATTTTTTCCAGTGCTTTTTATTCATTCAGGGATAGCATTTTTTAATATAATTTTATTAGACTAACCATTAAGTATTACCAGGACTAATATATATTAACCATAAACCAATACATCACTTTTATATTCAATTACTTTACTTTTAACATAATTATCACTTTTTCTAAAAATACAGTAAATATATATTCTTCCCATATCTCATGTTTTAATTTATAAACACTTATAAATCCTCATCATGCAGTCCTGGTCATCAAAAGAATTACCAAAAATAATAATGCATATGTTTTAACCATGATCAAATAACCCAACTTTATATTATTTTGCTTTTAACAATCTTGATTTTAATTAATTAAATTTAATGTCTAAGCCCTTGATTTCTTTTATCAGTTTGTCTCTTCTCAAAACTCCTTCAAAATTTTAACAAGTCTCACTTTTAAATCCAAAACAAACAGGTTATCCAAGTCAACTTTCTTCCTTGTTATCTGTATGTTCTTTTAATTATTAAGACATAAACTGATGTTATTTATAAATCCAGTAATTGCTATAAGTCACAGTTCAGAGTATAACTCTGACCTTGAATCTGATGTTGTTGCAACTAAATCTGTGTTCCATCTCCTGTTCACTGCATCTCCTGTTCACTGGAGCAGTGAGATGAAAAGGCACAACTTCCAAGCCCCAGATCTAGACACATAGAGAAGCAAGCATAGCAATGTTCCTCAATGACCTTTCTTGTGAAACAATGGGCCAGGCATGAATAATTGTAGCCAGCTGGTTGCAGACAGATTTAATTAGCTCCCTGTACTTGCAGTCCTTGTTGGAGACAACTGTTTAGCTAACCAGTTCTTGAATCATGTCCCTACTTATTGTTTGTGATTCTTGACGCTTGGACTACCTGATTTGGCAATCTGTGACTTTTGGAAACATCTCTGAGCTATGCTATTGCTTCTTGGACTGTAATTGACTCACTTCAGGTGAGCATTCTTTATTAGGCATTTGAATTACATTATTGTCCGTTGTTATCTGACTAAAGTGCAGTAAATATTTCTGCTTCTAAAGTACTTTCTTTGTGCATGTCAGCAACCTTGAAATAGAACAGTAACATCTTATTCCATATCATTCTTGTAGCATGTTTTTATATCCACATTCAAATCATTGTTAGACTCTTTTGTCCAGTGAAACCTGTTCCTCTTCTATAATCTCTTTAAGTCCCATTTTTATTGTAGAAGACAATTTTGACAAATTTCTGCATGGATTGTTCCCAAATATCCTTGAAGTCTTTCACAAGAGTATTTTGTTCCACTCTGCATTAGTTGGTCTCTTCTTCTTTAATTATAGTTTTATTCTTTCTGGTTCCCTCTAGAGTCCAACCTTCAAAATCCCCTCTTATCATGTTTTTCTCTAATCAACATTTTCCCATGAGAAGTTTTGTTATAATTAATTTCAAGTTTTTCATATTTTATATCAAATTCAAAATAACCCACAGAAGAATACTTGTAATTAATTTCAAAGTCTTAATTCAACTTTAAATCAATTTATAACTCTCCAAAATCAATGTTTAATCATCCTTTGGCTGTTTATTCCAAAATAATCCTTTCAGTACCTAAAAACTTCTTTCAGAAAAGGACGGAAGCAGACACTTCAAGTGTGATAAAACTTGCCTTTCTGTAGGTTCCTAATATCCTAAATATCCTAAAAGCAATTAAAAAAGCAATTTCCAAAAGTGATTAAGAGAGGAAATATATGAACCTAATGCTTGTTTGAAGGTTCTGAACTATGGTTGGGCAAGATAGTGATCTCTCTCTGCTCCTACAGCTCTAAGCCCTCTAGAGACTGATGTTTTATGGTCTCACAGCCCACATTGCATCCTGCAAAGAGGAAGCAAGACCAAATGAACTGGTCAAATAAGCAAAGTTACTTGAAAATTAGCAGTATTACATCTACAAAATGGTTAGCAGACCTTTATAAGCATTCCCAAAAATGCAGGCTAGCTATAGCCAGCAACATTGCATCTGTTCTGCAAACTGATAAAGACTGAGGACCAGAGAAGCAACTCAGTAAGAGGATGCAATTATAAGGTTATTTCAAACTTTAGCAATACCTACTGAATAAAGGCTGGAAGGTATTATATAAGTCCAAGCATAGGATAATAGTACATTAAACCCTGAGTAAAAGGAACAGAATTCCCAGTCTTTAAAATGTAATGGTTAAGGAAATAACAGTGGTAGCACTGCCTTTATGCTGCCCTATTGCTGCAGTTAAAAAAAAAATCAAGAAAAACAAATAAACTTGTTAAAGTATTGTCACTTTTTACTAATAGCTATAACATTGCCACTGGGTATATTTATATAATTAATAGATGTATATATAATAGATGTATATATGTCAAGTTTAACAAAGCAGAAATACATATTTTATATAATAAGCCAACATTTTATAAATACCAAAATAAAGCATTCAGACCCCTGATCTGTGTTATGTATCATAACTTAATTGGAACCCTCTCATCACCCTCTCTTTTTTTTTTCTTAGTTCTCTTTTTGTGACAATACCATCCATCACCTAATACTGTGTTTGGTTCTGGATCTTCTAGTCTTCCTGTCTAGCCTCACCATATACAGTACATTACTTTTACTCCATAGGGCTGATTGTGTAGCATTACTTCTAGCAGTTTCTCAGAGTTGTCTTTTCATGAGTGCAGTGACCTCTTAACCTCTCATAATGAAGGAAATGGAAAGAAGAAAGAGGGATTAGCCTTTTCTCTACATTTTTATTTATCTTGATAGATTTGAAGAGTTTCAGACCTCTCTGGGGTCTTGTGCAATGAAATGACTTTGGTGATGAACCAGGTGTCCAATGCATGCCAGTTGCAGAGCTCATAACTCAGCTTGTGACATGTGATGGCTTCTAATCAAGGAGGCAGTGCGGGAAAGACAGCACCTGGGTGATTCAGGTGTGAATCTAATGCCTTCAATGAGGAGGGAATAAATCCGGGCTTCACCTTTATGAGAAGGAGTTTAATTAACCAGAAATTTGCTTTTTAATTAAAAGGTAGCTGGTGCACTGTTTTCTATTTTATTTCTTTTAAAGTGTGACTAGGGAAATGATGTAGGCAAGAACCCAATTGTATCTCTTCAGTTTCATGACTGAGAACTTGTTTTCAAGCAATTAACATACAAAGTCTGCAGAGTGTGGTAATGATCCAGTTTAAGCTTCAACACGGATAATCTTTCAAAATGTGATTATCTCTCTGGAAAATCTGTTCCCAGTTAAGGGTGCCAAAATCTTTAGAGAATAACTGCCTTAGCTCCTAAAAGCCTTAGAATCACTTGCTTCCTTTCCATCTATTCTCTCTACTGAAAATACCTATAATTCATGTACCAGATCTGGATACAAGTTCATAAAGACATGCTTATGTACTAAACAATTGAATTTCTCTTCACTTGAGGAGGGTAACATTTTTGCATGTGGGCCCATATGTGTTTATTTTGGTGAAGGAAGAATGTTTATATCATTGGATTGGCAAAGCCACAATTTCTTCTTTTCTTTTGAAGACAAAAGGGAAGGATAACAGAGAGAGGATTGAAGAGACCTATCTTATAGTACTTTTGCTATGGTTTGTGTTATCTAGAAAGTGGCTGTTTCAGCAATATGATGTTTGGTGGAATTGCATAAAGTGGGATAGGCTGCCCACTCCTGCCCTACAAATTCAACAGAATCTATTTGAATCTGGAGAGGTGCCACTTAATTTCCACAGAATTAGAAAAACAAGCAAACCATGAAGCTACTGGTAGAAAAGGTCTTTAATAAAGTCAGCATATTCTAACATATTCTAGAACGTTCTACCCAACAATGAAACTCAGATACCCATGTATGTCTGAGATATGGCATGTACAATATAAAAATAATTATTATTTAACTTTGATGTTTTGAAAACTTTCCCCTCAATAAGCACACTCTGATTAAAACTCTGTAGAAAAACCTGGCACAAATTTAAAAAAAAAAAATCTGACTCTACTTTACTGGCTATCTTTCTTTCTTTTAATGCTCTGCTTTTGGGGTTTTTTTATAGCTGAGCCATTACTGCTTTATTTGATAGCACTTTCCCTTGTTTGAAACTAAGGCCAGATGTGACTAATCCATTTAACTTTGTAAAAGTATCTAAAATAACATGTGGTTAGTAATGATTATATAAAACTAAGAAAGCAAGTAAACAGTGAAAGGCATTGTAAATAAGACATTGCTGAGAAGCTTGCAATACAGCTAAGTACACTCTGCAATCTCTCCTACCTCCTGCTCACAAAAACGAGATTAATCCAGTGGTGAAATCCAGCAGGTTCTGACAGGTTCTGGAGAACCGGTAGCAGAAATTTTAAGCAATTTGGAGAACCGGTAGCGGAAATTTTGAGTAGTTCAGAGAACCAGCAAATACCACCTCTGGCTGGCCCCAGAGTGGGGTGGCAATGGAGATTTTGCAATATCCTTCCCCCAGGAGTGGGGAGGGAATGGGGATTTTGCAGTATCCTTCCCCTGGAATGGGGTGGGAATGGAGATTTTGCAATATCCTTCCCCCAGGAGTGGGGAGGGAATGGGGATTTTGCAGTATCCTTCCCTTGGAGTGGGGTAGCAATGGAGATTTTGCAGTATCCTTTTCCTGGGGTAGTGGGAATGGAGATTTTGCAGTATCCTTTCCCTGCCACACCCACCAAATCACACCATGCCCACCAAGCCACGCCCACAGAACCGGTAGTAAAAAAAAAATTGGATTTCATCACTGGATTAATCCCTAGAAGAAACGCAGCATATATCATAAAGTCCTGGTAGATGATCAATTGTTCCATAAATGTTATCATTTTTCTAGTACTATGGGGTGACAGTTACCAGTAGGAGAATATTAGACTATACAGATAACTTTGGATGTACCCGTTATTTATGCTTTCAGATGTTCACGGAAGGACAAATGTGAGAGAGCCAATGAACCTTTCCGATTTGCAGCCAGCATCAACCAGTGTATGAGTGTCCTTGTTCAACCTAGCAGCATCCCAGTTTCTGAGCATAGCCTTCCGGTAGGTAGCTAAGGCAGGTAATTGCTTGCTTCTTATGTTCATCATCTCTATTGCTAAGAGGATGTGATCGCCTCTAGTCTTGAATAGTACCACTCAAGTAATTTTATCTAACTTTTCCTGCCTCAGCTTTGTATAATTATACAGATAGTTGTTACTTAATGCCTGCTATTTGCATGGTTCACAGCCAGCTTTTGACAAGCAAAGTCAGTGGAGAAGTCGTATGATGGATTGTTTAATGATTGTGGGTGAGTTACTTAACTCCTGCAGCAGAACTGACATTGTATCAGTTCTGTGATCATGTGATGTTGTGATCATGTGATGTTTTTCTTAGCAACAGAAGTTGTGATTATTAAACGAGGACTGCCTATAATGCAGATTAAAACAAACTCATTCCATGTCTGAAATTCCTGAAAGTAACTTTATTCACAACGTCAATTTGGGTTTTTTTTAGATTTTAAGAAATCTAGTTTTGGTGTATTTCTCTTTGAGTAACTTGTTAAAAAAACCTACTTCCTCTGGTATGCATATTTTGGAAGTGTTATCTTTTAATGCAGTGCAAATATTCTAGTTTTCCCATTTGTACATTTTTAAAATGAGACCTGGTTTGAGGAATTCTAAAAGGATTTAAATACAGTATATTCTGGTTTTCATTGATGTTTAAGAGTGTAAAAAAGCAAATAACTCTGTAAGCAAGCTATTTTCTTTTCCATTTGATGATTACATTGCTTTTTCAGAAGCAAGACCTATTTCATAGCCATTTCATAGAAAAACAGTTTGAATTATTCCATGTTAACTTTCAGCTGTAAGTACAATGCTTTGAGGTGTCCATTAATAAGGCAATGCTGATTAGCTTTTTGCATACCATTGTGAATGGGTTTGGGGGCATTCATTTTGGGGTGTAAACAGCTAAATCATCCCAAATTCTGTATAACACATTCTGTATATGCTAATGAGGTAAATGGGCACAAATGATGAGAAAATATTAATTATGTAATTATGGACAAATTATATCAATTCAGATTTAATGGCTAACCCTTTTCCCAAATGGTCTGGTATATCAAGGCTTTATATTGATTGGAGGCCTTTGTGGGGATAGACCTCCAAGGAAATATTTAACTGATCCACCTCCATTTTGTTTTTTACTTTCAACCAAGAATTCACCTGCAAGAGTTTTTCAATTAAGTGAAGACATTATTAAGCCTGGTACTTCCATGCTATGATAGAAATATCACCTCAACTTATTTATTTATATCCTGCCTGTATTATTTTTATAAATTACTCAAGATGACAAACACACCTTATATCCCCCCCCCCTGATTTTCTCCACAACAACCCTGTGAAATAGGTTGGGCTGAGGGAGTATTATTGACCCAAAGCCACCCAGCCAATTTTCATACCAAGGCAGGATTACAGCTCACAGTCTCCTGGTATTTTGATAGGTGCTTTAATCACTAGACCAATGTGTCTGTGGTATTAGGTCAGTGAAGCAATTGCAACTGATATATAATGACTTTTAAAAAAGTGTAAACATTTTGCTGTGGTGTTCTTGAAGTATAGAAAGAAATATACATACTGCCTTCTATTTTATGCCTCTTCTCTTCATTTTTTTTCCGTAGCTCAGCTTGCTGGTGAATGATGCTCCGGACCTCTCACCTGGCATAATTTGTGTATTTGGAAACCTCACTGAAGTAGAAGGCCAGGTTCTGGGGAACCAAATTATATGCATCTCTCCATCCTCTAAGGATGTCCCTGCCATACCTGTGGACCAGGGTGAGCTGGCTTCTCAGTGATAAACTGATAGTACTTAGAGCAAGAACCAGGAGATTGGATAGTAATGGTCTGCATTATCCCACTGATTTAGATTTGTTTTATTGCTGACTTCTGCAATATTGGCCTCCTGTCTACTTTCAGGCACTCTAGAGTAACACCCATCAACTTCTCAAACACCTGTCAAAAATGTTACTATTACAATCAAATATGCAAGATTCTATTCTTATAGCCAATCTCAGTAAGCCTTCCTATGGAGCTGATTTTCTGGTCTTGTCTGCCTAATGGAGTTAGATCAGTCTTACAAGATTGAATACACTGTATCTCCTCCTTTTTTTTCTAGCTCAGTGAATTAGGGAGGTTTCTGCTTAAATTACTTTCATATGTTATCATGTAGTCCTGGAGTTAAAAAATGTTTCAGCCTCTTTTGCCTAAATAACGGATCCTGAATATTTCCATCAGGGTCACCTTCCTTACATTATTTATTTTTAAGTTTAAGAATCCATACATTTTGGAGATTAATAATTTTATTACAATACAATCTATATATTAAATATGGTTGTCGAGTCCTACTGGAGCTCGGCATTGATGGGGGGGGCTGGGAAACTGAGACATTGAGACGGACAGCGGCACACAAGCCCATCAGCCTTCCACGTGGTTCCTGGTCGGCGACGTTTGATGCCAGTGGTGTTTGATGACGTCAGGATCCGTCAGAATCGCTGAACTGCAACACAGCTGATTGGAATGAGGGGGGTTTATTGAACTGTTACATGCCAGATGCTAGTTTAAGGGCTAATTTTGTGATAAATAGCGTTGTGCTGCAGTTGCACACAGCGTTGACTTTGAACCAAACAACCGACTTGTACTTTGCTTTTGGCTGTGAATCTGCGAATACCTGGAGTAAACTTTGAATCTCAGTTCTTCTTGTGGTGATTTATTACATTCACGGCTCAGGATGAAAGACAAGCCGAGAATGGTGTACTCCAGATGTGCTATGATTGTGTATGCTATTTCCAGAGACATTGGCCATTCTGATTGAGAAATTTGAGAGTTTCCTAGTAATTGTTGATGCTCTGAAAGACTATATTATTATTTCATTAAATTTATTATAGCCACCCACTCCAACCTTCTGGATAGCCTACAACATATAAGTACAAGTATTAATTAAAGCCATTAAGAGCCTGGATAAAAAAAAAACAGCCTGGATTAAAAACAGCCTAAAACAGACTAAAAATGAGGAGAAAATAAACTAGAAACTCACTGTTTAGTAAGTGAAGTATTACCTGAATTGGCAATGTGTATATTTAGAGTGGAGCCAAAAGTTCATGAAATGCAATGAGCACAAGTATCTCCCTGACATTTCTACTCAGAGACAAGATAGCAGAACCAAGTAACAAATGAGCAAACTATTCACACCAGATTTAATATTACCTTTGTAGCTGTGTAATGCACAGAATTGAATTGAAATTGAATTTAATAACTTCACCTTAGAATCTTTCTCTCTATCATTTCCACTAAATTGAAATGCTACCAAATTCAGCAACACAATGCCCTGGAAAGCTGAAATATTTTCCTACTGCTTAATGTTGCCTCTTTTATGTCATATTTTTAGCTACTTGCATAGAAAGAAATTATTTTGTGTTATGTAAACTGAAGTACGACATTATAGCCAAACAATGCTCTATAGGTAATCCTTGACTCATAACAGTTCAGTTAGTGATCGTTTGAAGTTACAAAGGCACTGAAGAAAAAAAACTTATGACCATTTTTCACATTTATGACCATTGCACCATTGCAGCATCCATATGGTCGCATGATTTACATTTGAATGCTTAACAACTGACTCACATGTATGACGGTTGCTGTGTCCTAATCACCTTTTGCAACCTTCTGACAAGCAAAGTCCATGGGGAAATGAGATTCAATTAACAACCATGTTACTAATTTAACAACCACAGTGATTCACTTAATAAATGTGGCAAGAAAAGTCGTAAAATAGGGCAAAACTCACTTAACAAATTTCTCACTTAGCAACATAAATTTTTAGCTCAATTGTGGCCGTAAATTGAGGACTACTTGTATATCACATGATTACAACTCAATAAAGGAATGGTTGAAGCTACTAGGATCTATAATAGTGCTATCTAAGTAGATGTGGCAGTTTGTTGGTAGGCCTAATCCTGACATCTAGTGCTGTGCTGACATTATGGTGTCAGTCACAATGCTGTCTACAAGCAAGTATATGCTTTCCACTAACCTGTAACAATAAAATATAAATGTCCATGATGAACTTTTATGTTGCATTCTGGCAATGTTTTGTCATGTTATTTGCTCACTTTAATTTTCATTCTAAAACCACTTTGTGCTAGGAATGCTTTTCATAAAGGAATTATTATTTTTCATTTGATTTTGGACAAAGCTTTAATCCCAAAAGCAGGCAAGGAAAATGCCATCTACATCTATGCCTTCTGCATGGTAGGTGTAATCTGCTTCTAGCAGATTGTACAAACCCCACACATTTAAAAGCCAGCCTTCAAGCCATCTGCTTGCTAAGCTTACCTATCATTAGGGGTCTCCATCTTTTGTTATCTAAGCAGGGAAAAGGAGAAGTTAGTGTGGGTGTTACTCATGCTCTAAAGTATGACTCACTCCCTATGAGTGGGTGAAGATTTCCATTTTTTGGGTTCTTTCTTTGCTAATATAATTGCTATCAAGATTTCTCTCTTACCATTACCAAACAGCTAATTGTTTGAAATTTGTTTCTTACATAGTCTCGTTCACAAGGAGCCTTTCCTGCGAAGAGAGTGTTTAATAAGCACCTATAGAGAAGTTCATGAAAGATCTGGGCAGTGTGTAGATCAGAAATGCCAGCAAATGGCTAAAAGAAAGTAAATGCAATTCATGGCAGTCATAGCTATGTGCCATTTTACCTGGAAGGAGGATAACAGAGATCAGCAACTGGCATTCAGTTTCAAGATGCAAATGATCTTTTTGTCTATTTCAAAAGATGTGGTTATTGGCAGGTGTTGCCTACCACACTGCCAGCCAATTTCCACCAGTCTTTCTTCACTGGCACTGGATGGCATTACAATAACTGCTTCTGATTTGAACAGAACTCAGCAGAGAAAGTGTAAATTTATGTTTCAATTTAATTAATGGGTGCATTCCTGTCTCTTTCAGTTTTTTTCAGTTTTTCAAAGACGTCAGGGTTGAGTCTTCCCTAGTTCTTCAAAATTATTATCGCCTTTATTAGCCATTTTGCACTTTCAAATGAATAGATTCCTATAATTTTGTAGCAGCCACTGTGAATATCTTTCTTTGTGTACTGTCATAGGTATATGGTATTAACATTGAATATTCAAGATTTTACCTATCAATTTTAACTACATCAGTAGTAAAAAACATTCTAGCAGTACCATGTATTCCCATATTCTTGGGGCAACATGAAAAAATTCTGGGCTATAGAAATGCGAACAACTCCCTGATTTATTTTACAGAAGAAGTGCAGCACTAAACTGGCATTAATATAGCATAGTTGCTTTGTGCATAACACACTATGCCCAAGCAAAAAATGTTAAAATGGATTGACAGTAACTATTTTTCAAAATGTTAAGGGAACAGCTGGGTTTCCCATATTAATGATCCACAAAATATCAAATTAATTTTACGCAAGATTACAGTATTATATAAACTTCTACATTAGCCTCCCAGAAATCAGATTAACAGTGGCATAAGAAATGTACTTTATATTTTCAAATGTTTCTCACACAACTCTATGGCTTCAGAGGGAAAAGAACTGATCTGGGGCTTATCTTGATAGAATAATGGGAGTACTAGCCTTAAAGAAACTAAGAAAATATAAGAAGATAAGTGGCTTCTTGGTTTATAAACTTCAGAATATTTAAAGTTTAGAGTTCAAAAGACACCATTATTTTCTGATTGGAAGATTTTAAGAAACCAGTGATATCACACTGGAAGTCTGTAACCCAGTGTGCTTCTTGAAACAGTAGACATGTTGCCACAGATTATTCCAATAAAACAGATTGGCCTAATATAGTGGTACATTAATTTGATCCCACCTTGTTTGAAAAAAAAAAGCAATTATACTACCAAAGATTGGGAAAAAATACTTTTAAAATATCAGTAAATAAAGATGAAGGAATAGAACTTAAAAGATAATTTAAAAATGCATAAAACATCTGTAAAATGTCCATATTGTTCTTGTGCATGATGTTTCAATCATTTCTTTCTCTTTTTTTCCCCACAGACTGGTTTGGCATAGAGCTTCTGTTGAAATCCAGAGAAACTGGCAAGATGTTTGTCAGCACAGAGTTCAAATTTTACAACTGCAGTGCCCACCAGCTGTAAGAAATCTTCTAATGTTTCATTGAATGTTTTACAGTTAAATAGAGATGTTTGCCCATTTTTTTTCCTTGCAGTAAGAACTGCAAAATTAATGTGTATAAGAGGTTGTAACCAAGCTCAGAACCTACTAGCTAGGATTCACTAGTATTTACATAAAGAAGAATGGTTAGTTACTTGGTTTATTAGGATAATTGGTTTTTAGGTATCACTTGGACATCTAATACAGTCATTAGAAAAATGGTTAGATTCCAAAGACACTCTTCTTTAATGTAGTTACAGTATTATGATGTTAAATTAACATTTAAGCTTCTTCAAAGTTGTTCTGCATGATTTCTATAAACAGATGACCTAAGTAAAAATTAATAGATTACATTGTTTTTTTAACTGCATTGTCGTTTCAGTGTCAGTTACTTCACTAAACCTTCAATTACTGTCACTTTAAAAGTAAAATTTTATCAAATCAGCAACCTTTTATGCTAAGGTAATGGGGAAAAAATATTTCCCCAAACTAGGAACTCTACAAAACAATGGTCACTCAAAGTGTAAGAAGGCATTCCTAGATATTTCAATTCATAATAAAAAACTATATCCAATGCCCCATATAATAAAATTATATGCTCAGTATCAGTATCTAATAGCAGCACTTACATGCTAAGATCATAAAGACTCATTTTGATCTTGGAAATGGAAACTAAAGAGCATGTGTCGTTCAAATTCCTGTCAAGAGATCTAAAAAGAGTGAGAAATGTGTCAAATAAGTGAGCAATTAAATACGTTCATGCTGCTTAATATTCCCATCCCACTAAATTTGCATGTATGTGATTAGAATAAGTTTTTTTAAGGTCATTTCAGAAAAAGAAAAAGCAGACTGCAGTTGAGGATTAAAGATAGACAAACAGGATTTATGTGTGTTTTGAAAATAAGAGGTGGGGATGCTCACTGAACTTTTTAATTTGAAAATGAAGAATCTGTTTGAGATACTGGAATCTTTTATAGAACTCAGACCAATTAGCCAGAAGACCAGGAATGGGGGAAAAATTCAAAATCTTGCAGCTGCATGTGGAGAAAACTGGTCCTTTTAATTAATCTAGTAAACTCTCTGTCAGGTTTCGAGGTCGTCTCAAATAAATTGCATTTCAACCAAAGTCTTTGAAGAAAAACTCCTATTTATTAAGCATGACATTCTAACCCGACTCCAAACGAAGCCAACACTGACTTCCAGCCCCAAAACCTTCCCTTTCCGTTCCCCACTCCCCTGCACTCATTGGCCATCTTCCAAGTCATTCTACCCCTGATCTACTCCAGCTCAAAGGAATTTCCCCCCTCCCATCTCATCTCCTAGGGAAAATAAGTAGGTGAAAAGTCAAATGTCCCTTTCCAGACGCCTTTGCTTCTCCTTCTTATGTCAGCACTAGAGTAAATGCAGGTTGAAGTGCTGACATCCTCCCTGATTTGGTAAGAATTTGTTATGTTAAAAGAAAGGATAAACAAATGTATCCTTGTATATTAAGTGTATATTAAGCCAGTGATATTAAGCCATAACACATTTGGGCATGATTTATTTTTTTGTACAAGCAAAAGGAGTAGAGTCTTAAACATTTGCAATGAAGATGAGCTCATCTTTTCTTGCTGGACATCTTTTTTTTGGGGGGGAGGGGGTTGAAGTAATATTCCATTGGAAACTGCCTTCACCAATTTTTAAGGGTATTACCATATGCCACCCCCAGTGTTTCCATCATCATACTTCTTTTCTGATCCCCTGATCAGAAAGCTGAGGTCTGATTATTCATTCTGTTTTCAACCTTAAATGTTTCCCTTATATGAAACCTATCCATTAAAATTTGATATACAGTATTGATGGAAGAGAATTAACTCACTTGGCCTATCCAAGCACAAGGGCAAAATGTTTAGGAAGGTCAACTGCATAGGCTAAGAATCTTGAGATTTCATCTGGCTTAGTTCATAAACACTTCAGACTAAAACGGGGGGGGGGGGGGATTCAGCAACATTTGCCTTTTTATTTGCACAGGACTTTTAGGATTCCAGAGTATATGCTCTAGATTGGAAACAGTTTAACTGGAATATCAGACTTTCACTGAGTAATTGTTTGCATTAATCAGGTGTTATGATATCTATACCATGGAGCCTAAAATTTAGAGAATATCTTTGGCAACCAAGTAAATTTTAGAGAAGCATCAGGAAGTTCTCTTAGCTGTTGAGATTTTAAGATATGATATATTGAAACAAAAGATCTTTGCAATAACCGCCAAAATACAAACTGTGTTAGGTGAACTTAATGGCTTTGGTTTAAAAGCACTGGTCATATGCAAAATGCCCTGAAAACATGGTAATGCTTCTTACCTGTTCTAAGAGATTATCACAAAGTCAATTTTTCTACAAAGTATTAAAGGTACCTAAGCATGGTGCATGAGAGCTACAAACTTTTTTCAAATGAAATATTTGTTCTGTTTAAGAAATATATAAAGTTTTGCTGATTTACCAATAATACTGTTATTTATTAGGCATTATCAATAATAAACATATTTGCCTATGTTTCTTTCTTGGCAGATGCCTGTCTTGTGTCAACAGTGCCTTTCGCTGTCACTGGTGCAAATATCGAAACCTGTGCACTCATGATCCAACAACATGCTCCTTTCAGGAAGGACGGATCAATGTTTCTGAGGTAAAAACACTAGATTTAGGAACTAGACCACACAGTTCTGGTGCAAGTCTTAAATGTTTGCCTTGTGATTTAACTGAACTCCCTTTTCCCATTCCCACTTCACATTGTGACAAAGGAGGGTGAAAGAGAAGGAGAGAGACTTGGTTGGCGATCTCATTCCTACACAAGATACATTGGAATATGAATATGAATAAGAGTAGAAAGCATATATATATATATGTAGGTCTTTGGTTATTCGGGTTTTGTCCCGCGTAAAATTGGAAGTACCTTGGCGACGTTTCGACGAAGTCTCATTCGTCATCTTCAGGCTGGTGTCTTCGGCCTTGTACTTCTAGGAGCAATGTGTGATCATGGTTGTTTCTTCTTTTCAACTGCCAGTGGGGGTATGAACTGATGGGTGGGAGCATGGCTGTGTTCTGATTGGCTGGGGGTGTGTTCTGATAGGGTGGGGGCTTGGCTGTGCTCAGGTTGGTCTGAGTTGCAGGAAGATTTGAACTCGTGACCTGCATTGCTGTTGTTTGGCTCTGCGTTCGTGGTCATGCCACATCTTCATGGAGTGTGTCAGTTTGCTTCATGTATGGATTGGAGATGATACCTCCCGCCTACCAGCCATTTGGAAACCCGCCCTTATTGACAAACGAATCCCAAACACAAAGAATAGCACCAGACCCACACTCATGAAAGCCACACAGGACGTCACCTCCAGACCTCCACAAGCCCAAACCCACACCGATGATGAGGCACGACCACAAACCAGAAGCCGGACCACAGCTGCAGATTCGAACCTGCAGTAATTGCAGGCAGCTGTTCTTAATAACAGGGTGCTTTAGACCACTGTACTACCAAGGCTCTTGGTAGTAAAATTGGAAGTGTCTTGGCAACGTTTCGACGAAGTCTCATTCGTCATCTTCAGGCTGGTGTTTTCAGCTTCGTGCTTCTAGGAGCAAAGAAAACGCGAATAACTAAAGACCTACATACAAACACCCGCGAAAACCTCAGAAAACATATGTATGTATGTATATATATTGAGATTGCAAATCTCTATAAATTCACAGTACAGTTCAAACCAGATCTGGAATTATATTTGGAAGAAGACCAACTGTGAAAAACACTAATGACACTCTGTTGGCTGTAAATAACATATATGATATGATGATAATTCCCATCATTTATTTCAGGAAAGATCAGTTTTTCTATCTTTAGGCAGTAACACAGCATCAGTTTACACAGACAGACATCTCAGAGAAATTATTCTGGCAGCACTCTGCCACTGCTGAACCATGAGAGAGATATTTGGAAAGCTGTTTTTACCATGTTTTAACTGAGAATCTCAGTAATAGAAGTAAAAAAAAAAGGATTTTATATTATTAGACTCAGAAGTTGTGAATGCTCCAACACTGGAAGTTTTTAAGAAGATGTTGGATAACCATTTGTCTGAAGTGGTGTAGGGTTTCCTGCCTAAGCAGGGGGTTGGACTAGAAGATCTCCAAGGTCCCTTCCAACTGTGTTATTCTATTCTGTTCTGTTCCGTTCCATTCCGTTCCGTCCCGTCCCGTCCCATCCCATCCCATCCCATCCCATCCCATCCCATCCCATCCCATCCCATCCCATCCCATCCCATCCCATCCCATTCCATTCCATTCTATTCTATTCTATTCTATTCTATTCTATTCTATTCTATTCTATTCTATTCCTGCTTGGGAAACGGTTATGCACTGAAGTACATTTCACCCTGTGATTTGGTCATATTCTCTATTTTAGTTTTTATGTTTTGATATGGTTGGAACTAATAGAAGCTTCTTGATATTATTTATAAGCATATTTCATGATGCTGATATGAATTATGATTAGGAATATCTGATATTGAGATGGAATCTGGGAAATTCAGTCAACAATGACTGAAGAAGAGGTGGCTTAAGATTTAAGCAGGAGCTGCAGTAAGAAAGGTTTTAGGGTAGACAGCTACCCAAGCTTAATTAATAGATAATGTTGCCCAGAAATCCTGGCTAAATTAAACATATTCTTTCTTCAAATATTTATTTATTTATTTATTTATCAAATTTCTATATCGCCCTACTCCCGGAGAACTCAGGGCGGTGAACAGCCAAGATAAAATACAGATAATACAAACATTAAAAGTCCATTAAAATTATTAAATATTTTGGCCGAAAACCATTCAAAAAAATCCCTCATGCTGGCAAATTCAAAAATTGCCAGCATGAGGGAATCAATCTGAACTGGGACCTGGATATGATATAAAGGCATTCATAATTTGCTTCTTATTTTGAAATTGGAAAAAAAGCAACCCACAGCTGTAGTTTGCACTGGAAATTGTATTACTAAAAACAGAGAACATTTGGGATTAGTAGTTGAGAAGGATAATATAGTATCCATGAGACCAAGGGAAAATTTTCATTTTCATTTTTTACCATAAAAATGTTAAGCCATCAATATTTTGAAAAGATGAGAGGTGTAAAGTGTCTGCCTTTGATGAAAAAATTAACATATATTTCAGATTTCCAGTAGAAATAATTGGTTTTAATTGAATCTCATAAATGTGAAGTCTAACCAACAATGAGGTTGAAGTGAATAAAATGCTAGAAAATAATAAGGAAAAATTTAATTTCCGTTCTAGTGATAATGCAGTTATATTGCAAATATACCCAAAGAGAAATAGCAAGCTTTAAAAAAAACGATTATTTTCTTGATTGGGAAAAATAGCAGATATATGTATACACAGTATGAATGTAAAAGTTATTAGGGCTGACAACAGAAATGTGTGTTTAGAAATGATCATTGATGCTTTTTATCAGAAGTGAAGCCAAATGACTTGCATGCGTTATGAACTTTGAAGTGCCTTGTCCAGAAAGAATTGTTCGCTTTGAGGATCAACAAAAAGTTTCAAATGCATGAATCTTCTTTCTAAAGTGGCAATAAAGACCAATCTGCTTTTATGAATATGCACTGTCTCAGCTGTTCTGCAATAGTATTCTATTTGGAAGCAAAATTTCCTAATTCATAGGTTGAGGAAATGGAGAAGAAGGGGAGAGACACAACCAGAAAAGATGTTTTGTCCAGTCTAGAAAAAAGAAGTAACAACTGGGATTTCAATTGTAAAGAAACTCTTTAACTTTTATTATAAAAAGTGTGATTGAGATAAGATGTTAAGGACAATTTCTTAAGTAAGTTGAGCTAAATAAGAATAATTGTGGGGTCGAGGTTTAGCATTTTTTTAAAAAAATGTACTTCTTTTAGAATTGTTTTAATGACTCAAAGACTTATCCAGGATATATTTGGCAGGATATCTATGTCTGGAAAATCAGCCTTTGAATGTTTGTTTGTTTTTGCTTCCTTACTATGCTCTGTTGTTGGCACTTCCTTTTTTTCATTGGTCTATGTTGAGCATTTATATTAAGCTACTTTGAGGAATCCCTTTGCTAACCATAACTGTGATGACACAAACCATTGTTCCTATTTTCTCTATGCATCTATGCACAGACCCCCCCACTTTCTAACTTAATAATTTATTGACCCTTTTCAAAATAATTGAATTGCTGAATTTATTTATTTATTTATTTATTTATTTATTTATTTATTTATTTATTTTTATTTCTATACCGCCCTTCTCCAGCAGGAATGTGAGAGCTACGGTACGATTTAGTTATTCTAAAAAGTCTTTGCAGATAGTAATACTCAGATACCAAAATATTTCTTTGTTCTTGTCACGAGTAAATGCCTTATTCTCAAATGGGGAAAATGTATACTCACAGAATATCAGGGGTTAATTTATACCTTCTTCTTAATGTATTCATATGTAACCACTCCCATCCATTACTCCGCCTCATTGATATAAAAGGGGACGTACGCACCTCCCACTTGCTTCTATCTACGATCATTCAGAGAATATAGAATGCCTACTGTAAATAAATAGTATTTGTTTAAATACTTCGTTCCTGAATCATTTATTGAGTCTGATCCTCAAAATTACGCAACAGTTCTATGTTTTAACCCTACCCTGCTAGCAAAGCTCTTACTTTAATATAACAGAAATCAAATTGCAAAAACTAAGTTGCATTTGGAAATAAACCAAAAAAACAATATATCCATGAAACTAGCTGTAGTTACTAGAAAAACAGCACACAACAAAATTCTTCATTGTGAATATTAGATAGAATTTAACTCAGTATTAAGATTTATATGTGAGACTCTACCTCCACAACCATATCTGATTGCATTAGTTAGTACATCTCTAAAATGTTAAAATCATCCCTTTCATCAGATGTTAGCTAGAGTTAAGAATCTTACACATTGCTAGCAATTGTTTGTTTGTGGCAAAATGAAAGCAACCTTAAACCCTTTTAAAGTAAGGTTATAGTTTTCAAAACTATTGAAAAGGGGACACTTTCATGTTTTACCATTTGGTTTTCCATTAATGCTTAGAGGCAAATCTGCACTCTACAGCCACTCAAATAAATTTGCACTGTGTGAATCCTTTTCCTCTCTGCACTCTGGCAGATTTATTATTTAACACAGTTAAAAAACCATATACTTAAGATTGTGGAACTAGCCAGGTCTGACAATGAGAATGTATGACTTCAATTTTGCCAAGGCATTCAATGAAAACAGTATGATTCACTTTGTGGGCAGAATCAGTTGTTATGCTTATTTCTTAAAGTGTTTCTATCCTACCTTTCTATCTAACACCCTTCAAATTGAGAAACAGACTATTTAAAATAGTATAAAACAGCCATTAGAGAATTTTTAAAATTATTCCCCAACTACACAAAACTGAAAATAACAATAAATAAACTTTTATAGAAGAAGGTTTATTAAAAAGCCAAGTTTTGATTATTCACTGAAGCATGAACAATGAAGTAGCTGTAACATTTCTTGGAAAAGCATTCCTTTCCTATCCTATTTTCCCATCTACTGAATTTCAGATTTGATTCTGGGAAGAATAGGTATAATCTACAAGCTAAACTGTAGAATAGAAGACTTGAGTAGACTCTCATAGTGTAAAGCAATTAATTCATTAGTTTTATTAACTTTTTTTCAGATATTTATTCTGTTCAGATTTTTTCTGATGTGGGCTGCGGAGAACAAAACATTCCTATCCCAATAGACCAGTATTTCTCAATCTTGGCACTCTAATTGAAGTTTGGACTTCAATTGCTTGGTTGATACTAAATTGATTTTCCATTTCAGTATCTTCATTGCCAATTCTAAGGTTGGTGGTTGAATCTGTTGTTGTTAGTTTACTTTCCTTAATATTTAAATCTTAGTCCCATTCTTTCACTGCACTCTTTGACTCTTATTACAACTTGCAGATCCTTTGCATTTTAAGCTAACAAAGTAGTGTTGTCAGCATAGCATAAGTTATTGATGTTTCTTCCTCCAGTTTTAAAATCATGCTTATCTTCTTCCAATTTACTTCCTTTAATGTATATTCAGCATATATTGTAAATTGAATAAATAAGAGGAGAATATGTAGCCTTGTCTCACTGCTTTACCAACTGGGATATGTGTGTATGGGTGTATACATACATGTGTATGTGCATGCACATACAGAAAGAGAGAGAGAGAGAGAGAGAGAGAGAGAGAGAGAGAGAGAGAGAGAGAGAGAGAGAGAGAGAGAGAGTAAAAAGCACAAAACAAGAAAATCAGTTTATAGAACAAAAGCCTTTTCAAATAAGATTAACAAAGAGAGATCAATAGCCAGGAAGACACTTACTCTCAAATTCCCACCAAATTTACTTTCTGCAAAATTTGGAAAAGTTGCTTCTTTTAATATTTTAAAGCTTATTCAATCTTTTAACAAAGGATTCAGTCATTCACAGTTCTTGGCTTTGGGTTGTATAAAACTTTATAAAATCAACTATCATGAGTCCCTTGGTTTTGGGCTGTTTTTGATGGATTCTAGTTTTGTGCCGAATAAAACTGCATCCATCTAAAATATGGGAACATATGAACACATAAACCTGGCATTTATTACTAAGATCTGGCTAAGTAATGACAGGGAAGTAGCCCTACTGTAAATCTGGTTTCATATTGTGCAGCAAGCATGAAAACTTGAAAGGGGGAGAAGCAGTGGTTATAAAATATATATAAGATTCTCAGATGAGACTCTGTGGGTTGCCATGTGGGTAACGAAGCATGAAGATCCATGTTTTCCTGAATCTTTTGGGATACTAGGAAATATGACAATACCCGAATTTGAGATATTCATTGAATTAACAAGTGATGCCACCTGGCTTGAAAGGAACAGTAGTGCAACTTCTTTTGATGAAATCTCTTGATTTGAGTATGTTCTCCATTAAATATGCAATCTCTGTCACTTTCACTTTTTACTGTTGATATAGGAAAAGGGATTCACTAAAGAGAATTCTAGGGGCAATTGTTTATCTGGATCTTTTTTAGTCAGGATTCAGATTCTGATATAGGTTGAAAACACTCATACCAACACATTTTATATAGAGCTATCTTTGGAAGCAGTTTAGATGCTGCAACTTCTGTAGAGTGTCATTACTTAGGGTCAGACCCAATACTTCAGGGTAACATCAATTTTAATAAGGTTGTTGCATTTGGCTCCCAGTTGGCTTCCAAGCCCAATTCAAAGTGCTAGTTATCTTTAAATTTTCTATACAGCATAGAATAGAAATGAGCTGGCCAAAACTGAATCTGCTTCTCTGATGCAAATTTCTAGTAAGGACCTGTTGAAAATCCTACTTTCTCCAAAGGTACTTAGAATATGGGCTATATTTCAGAAGAGGATCCCATTATGTTGTATATCATCCCCATACAAATTACATGTGATCCCATCTTATTAATGTGCCTTTGGTCTTGCCTGAAAGTTACAACAATTGTATTAAAATCTTAATTGACTGGGATGATTGATAACTGTACTAAATCAATTAATATATTATCACACTTGACTTTTGAATTATTTATCTTCTATCTTTTCATGATCCAAAATGTAATAAGCTTTTGACCAGCTTCCAAAACTGATTGGATATGTTTGTGGAGATGCTATAATGAAAGAAAATAATTCTGTTCTTTTTATCCATTATTATCATAACATGGATCTTCATTCAGGTTTCCAGCAATTAAGAAGATTATGCCATCGAAATAAAGGAACTATGGAATTTGTCTTTCCTACAAAATCCTGCAATGGATTGTTCAGTTAAACTGTCACACTAAAAGCCTTTGACTGAAACACTGTTAACAGCATTTACTAGTGATATTTAGCATTAAATGAGTTCTGTAACATGAAACATTTATGTGGGCAAAAATATCAAAAAATGCTTGTCATTTTATGGTAGTGTGAAAATCATAACAAAAAAGTGCCTGGATAAAGTGGTAAAAATTTAAAAGGTGGACAGAAAGCCATATAATTATTTTATTATTATAAAATATCTCAGTATAATCTCATTTAAGGAGATTGTATTTTTATTAACATTCAGTGTATTTTTTATCTAACCT
This sequence comes from Pituophis catenifer annectens, assembly GCF_029215685.1. NCBI lineage: Eukaryota > Metazoa > Chordata > Lepidosauria > Squamata > Colubridae > Pituophis > Pituophis catenifer. The sequence continues at coordinate 173,371,638 of NW_027256883.1, read as the reverse complement.
AAAATGTAACCTCTTGGGATAATTGATAATTATTCTCATAAATTTGGGGATAATCTTCCATTGGTATCCATTCTGTACAAATTATGTTTTTACATGTATGGCACTGATTCAGGCAGATGAAAATATTCACAGATTTTAAAAGGCTAAACTAAATGTATATTCCATTTCTTTTCCATGGAAATGTTTAGATAATACCTGATTGTATTTCCAGCCTGGTAATTATAATCATTTTATAATTTTTAGAAGTATCAACAAAATACTTAAAGTATCTGCCTCACCTTTAAGTACCTAGATCTTTTAGCAAGGAGTTGAAACCCATAGACCAGTAAAGATCCAAGTCAATTTATTCATTTTCTTTTTTTCTTGATAGATTTTGCAAACATCTGAAACAATAATATAAATTAGCTGCATATCAAATGCTTATGTGATAGAACATGCAAGTCTACTCATACTCCAATATCTCATTATAATTGAGTGTTGACTATTTCAGAACCATACATACATTGACATACATTTGAAAAGAGCAATTTATGCATTTGGTTGAGTCCTCCAAATCACTAAATTGTGTTTTACACTTTTCTGAGAATGAAAAATTGTGTTATAAGGTTGTATAACTCTTGAAAGACTTCAAAATCTGATTGGGAGCTGCCCACAGTTGGTTATGTAAATGTTTTATATAAATAAATTAAGCCTAGGTGTGTAATCTGCACACAAGTAATTAGAGTGATTTGTGGGCATCTAACATTTAACCTTTTTCTTGACTTTTATTAATAGTAGTAGCAGCAGTTAAACATGTATACCACCCAACTCCAAAAAACAAATTAAAATGTAAAAAATAAAGATAAAAGATGGAAAACCCAATGAAATGAGTGGTCTCACTCTCCCTCATCGAAGAGTGAAGAATCTTCATATATTCACATAAACGGATGATAATGGAGCTGGCTAGTCAGGTGAAGCAAATTGAAACAACTATTTCTGTGGAATCTTCTGGAATTCACACTATGAGATACAGAACATTTTTGTAGGTGGTATTTTTCTGAGCATTTTATTTAAAAATAAAAGATGCAAACTGTATTAATTTTTTGATGAGTAGGAATTAAAATAAGAATTATGTTTTACAAATTTACTTTGACCTAAGGGTGTTCATGTCCATAAGCCAATTCAGAAGGTTATAGCTACATATTGGCAATCAAAACATGTCAAATAGAAGACATTGCTTAGTATATTTTCATCCTTTTAGAAGAATACGGTTGGTCCACTTTAGTTACTCTTAGATTATCAAGGAAATAATTTTCTATTGATTTGATTTATTAGATTTATGCTAACTATCTATAGCCTAAATTTCTTAAATATGTCTAATTGAAAATTTCAGGAATAATGAAAATTTAATGTGTAGTTGACCATGATCCAGTGGTATGTATATATCAAATCCATGCCAGAATTAGGCAGAGTGTTGAACACTTGGAAATAAAAATAATAAATTTCTACAAAATAGCATACCTTCATATATTTCATACTGTAAAGCTTTAAAAGATCTTAGGTTAATTATATTGGCATTTTCTCAGAATACTGTTTTGAGTAACTTGGTCTTAAAATGAAAATGAAATAAAATCAAATATAGACAAACTATGGACAATCAAAGGACAAGAATAGAAGATCACCTTGCAATCTCTTTCTCTCAAACCCTCTGCTTCAGGAGCCCTTCTACTTTGTAGAAAGTACCTATACCAATAGTCTAAGCACCACAGATAATTAAAACTTTATTATGAATTTATGCAAGCATGTTTTTCCCAATCTGACATCCACCAGAGGGTTTGGACTACATCTTTCATTATAAAAGGCAAATGCCATGCAGGTGATTGTATGTTTGGAATCATAGTAGTGCTAATGCACCTCTTAGCCCTTTCATTCATTTAGGTGATCATCAACCCATTCCTTAAAATCAGACCACCTTTATTAAAATCTGTCACATCCTTCCCCTTTATGTTAGTTTGGAAGGCATACAACATACAGTATCTATTTTTAAGTTCATTCATCAATTCATGCATTTTCTTCTATTATACATTACAACCCTCCATTTGGCAAACTAAAGCTATATTGTCTATTTAATGGTGGAAAAACCATCCAATTAAACATGGCGTTCCAGAGAAGAGCAGAAATTATATCTAAAGAAACGCTGCAAAGAAATTTATAAGAAATTGCTCTTAAGTCGAGGCCAACCTATAATCTATTTGTGGCTCATGTTTTTGTAAACTCTTTTTCAAGAACCTAGTGTTTTTCAACATGTTTTTAGCTAATTAATTAGTCTTAGTCATTTTGCTGTCTAGTTTTTTTCATTGGTTGGATGTACAGCCAGATGTGATAAATCACTGTGATTCTGAAGCTTTTCAAGTCATGGCTTTTCATAAGTCTTGAAACTTCAGCAGTTTTTAAGCCTATAGTTGGAAAAACCAACATTTCTAATACTAAAAGGAGGAATTCCTACAAATGGGTTCAAAGCATTTTAAAGAAACAGGAGCTAAAAGAAAAATAAATTTGAACAGAATATTCACTATACTGGATATAACTTTTGAAAAGTGCTATAAATTCTTAATTTGAAAAAGTAATATCAGGGAAATAAAATATTGTACAAACTGTGATGTCATAAGCTGAAAATTTCCATGTGCTAATTAGCAAATAGTAGAGTTGTTATTTCCTGTTAACAAATTATGCTGCAGGGCACGCTTTGTAATTGCATGAGTCATTTATTCTGAAAGTTGTGAGTGCTTTGAATTATATATTTCAGCTTTCTTGTTTTTGAAACCAGTTAAATGATACAGAGTATTACTGAAGAAGTTCTCAAAGTACATTAATATATTAACTGGTGTATTTGTCAAAAATTCATATCTGTCATTTTGAAAAATGCTTCGTATTTCAGCTCTAAATAGAACGTATCCTTTAAAAAGAAAATACTTGTCTATTTGAAAAGAGTGTCATTAAGGGGAATGGAGCTCAGTGTCGCTTAAATGGGGAAAATTATAAACGTCTTTCTCCTGATTTTTAGATGAAAGGTTTTTATTTTTACAGAAACCTAAATTATATTGAGAACAATTGGAAACTCTTAACGTGTGTTCCACTCATTTGTTTCACTCATTCCACAGAAATGTGAAGTACATGCACCCCTATCTTACTGTAAAACATTGGTGAAGACTCACTAAATCAGATATATTTAGTACAACTGTATTTTTTTAAATTAAAAAATCCAGTCTTAATTAGAAATTACACGTGAACAGGACTAGGTTGGATCTCAATAACTCCAGTCACTTTTACCATTGCTTCTGCATCCTCACTCTAGGTATTTTAGTATCACAAGAGAAACTAGGGTGCTTGGCAACCAGCATGATCCATTTTAATGAAACCCTGGCTAAATCTTCATTCAAAGGAGATGGAAAGACTTTGGAATATATTAAACATAATTCATTTGGAAAACTATGCATGGGCCTGCCTCTACCAGGACAGCAAATCAATGACAATTCAGTATAAACCTGAGCTACAAGCACTGAACCGTATAAGCATACACTGTATGTCTTAGAATTCAAAAAGATGAGAAACAAAAATGTGCCTGATTACAAGATTTTCTTGCACATCTATTCAGGAATATTCCTTTTCCCAGATGTCCCTTTTGATTACTTACTCCTAGACAAGCAGTGAAGTCTCAGTGAAGATTTTAAAAAAAGAGGACAAAAACATCTTTCACTGAAACATTTGTGACAGCTTTGGTATACTGCTGATAACAGTTTACTAGTTAGTTCCCTGTTTTGATGTTACTTGAGCCTGTCGAAGTCAACTTATTCATCAAGTACCTCATTCTCTGATGATGAATATCAAATTAATTCACACTTTGCTTTGAGTTTATCTAGAGATATTTTGGTAGTCTGCCCTGCCCCTGGTGATAGATGAGTCACTATCTCTTATATTGAGAAATTTTTCAAAGAGAAATTAGTATGTACTCACTTTAACTCATCATTATCAACATTGTTACAAATCAAGCTTTTTAAAATTTTTTAAAAAAATAGAATGGTGACCTCTATATGAGTTTTAATTATTCTCAATAAGCATATGATATACCCCCTAAAAATTGTTTTAGTCTGTCGTAATGGGGGAAAATGCACGGATGATATAGTGACTTTCCCTTTACTGTCATTGTTCTTGAAACATCTGTAACATTTCTTGGATTTATTTGACCTCTGTAATTTTTACCTACATAATTTCATCATCAAAAACATCACCCAAAAAAACATTGCTGTGGTTTGTAAGCCATGTTGGAAGAATTCTTCAGATACAATTGATGAATACATTTAATTGGTGTTTTCCTTCCAAATAAATATTGCTTTTTTTCTTTTTTCTTTTTTCTTTTTTCTTTCCTTTTTTCTTTCTTTCTTTCTTTCTTTCTTTCTTTCTTTCTTTTTTTGATAGTATTTCCTGCTATTGAGGGAAAATGACAGTAGCAGCATAGCCAAGAGAGGTACTATTAGGAGCATTAATAATGTAGCATACAGTCAATGAAGATTTACCAGGAAGCCATTTTTCTCTTGATTCCCTCCTTATCTTTCACAATTCTGACTATTTGAAGTAAAAATAATTCATAACAGAATTTTCATGCAATTTTATGGGGGGGAAAACGAGACACAAGACTGGGTAATTGTTTTCATTACTGAGATATTGCTTCTCAGAGTCTATACTTTATCAAATTTCAAATATATGGAATACAAAAGCCCACATCTGTATCGGAATAACTTTTTTTCTGTTTGTATTTTCCAGGACTGCCCACAGTTATTTCCTACAGAAGAAATTTTGATCCCTGTTGGTGAAGTGAAGCCCATCACACTGAAAGCTAGGAATTTACCCCAACCGCAATCTGGCCAGCGTGGATATGAATGTGTTCTCAATATCCAAGGAGTGATTCATCGTGTACCTGCTCTTCGCTTCAATAGCTCAAGTGTACAGTGCCAGAATAGTTCGGTAAGATGATATGGGAAGACATAATGAACCTCAGTGTTGCTAATGTAAAAAAGTTGGGGATTTATTTATTTGCTACAATTCCAGACTTCATTTAAAAAAAAAAACAAGAAACAACAACAACAACCTTTGTGATAAAGTAGTTTATCCCTACCCACCCCACAAGAAACTGTAAAATATAAAAAAAATTCATTTAAAATAAAAGCAATAATTTAAACCTACTTTACAGCAATCTCAAAAAAAGAAAAGAAAATGCATTCTGAAAGCATACAGGTGATACAATTACTTGGTAGAATTTAATAGTCTTCTACCTCTACAAATAAAGCAGGAAAAAGACAAACAGACACCTTAAGGGCATATATTTTATAACTTTGGGGCAATAAGAAATAAGGTTCTGTTTTTGATAAATGTTTTCTTTCGGAAGATTAGTTCTAAATGGCTGATCTCACTGGCAATAGAATGCACCTAGGTCCATGATGGTGAACTTATGGCACACGTGCCAGAGGTGGCACGCAGAACCCTTTCTGTGGGCACACACATCAGCTGCTCTTCTGGTTTCCTGCGTGCCGGCCAGCAGATCTTTGCGCATGCTAGAGCCCCAGAAACCTGAAGACCAGCTGGCTGGTGCACATGCACACCCTGACCACCTGGTCTTTGGGTTTCTGGCACTCTGGCATGCGTGAAGACCAGCTGACCAGCATGCATGTGCACACAGAAAATCAGAAAACCAGGGGCCCGGCACATGCATGCACACCGGCCAGCTGGTCTTTGAGTTTCTGGCACCCACGCACGTTCTGGTTTGGGCACTCGGTGCCAAAAAGGTTCGCCATCATTGACCTAGGAGAAGCACCATTAGGTAGTACAACTGATATAATCAAGCTGTAAATCCATTTTCCATGAGGAAAAAAAATAAGCCTAGCCATCCCATTGTCAAAATCATGTAAGCTGTGATCAGTATCAACATTCAAGTGTGAATGACTAAAAATATCTTAGGCCTGGATGCTCATTACAAATGTCAGAATTGAGGTAAAAGGAAACACAGTGTTATAAATAGGGTTAACTGACCTGGTGCCATAATTTTATCATGTCTTGATTGATAGTGTGAGAACTTTTTTTTCTTTTAAAAAAATGCCAGTAAAAACATAGGAGAAATGAAGAGTCAAATGCAATATATAAAGGTAAGGCAAAATAACTAAATAACTAATTCCTGTTAGAATAAGTCAATATATTTTCTCTTTCTCCCTTTCTCGGGTTTACAATACAACTGAATTATATGAGGAAATCATAGGTTGGCATAGCTACAGTGATAACCTGGTAATGTTCATTTATATTCATTTGTCCCAATAAAATGGATTGACAGCTCTTCTTTATACATGACTGCTTTTCCCCATTTATAACAAACTTATAAATTTCCTTGTACAGTCACTGACGAATTATGTGTCTATATCAGATACCAAAACAACTTGAGAGATTGCAAATAATAAGATGTTCATTCATAAATGAATGAAACGCAGTAGAAGTTATGTTACTGTATAAGACTTGTGTGTCCTTTTCACTGTTCTGTTAAAAATTAAGGAAGGAATTGATATTGTCACAGTTTGCCCAAAGCAAAAAGAAAAATCAACTTAGTTTAGTATAGGGCAGCCTAAGAAACTGAACCACCATTTAACAATTGAGAGATTACCCAGGAATGGGAATTTAAACCAAGTGTGGGGCATTTATTTCTTCTGTCTATTGATCATAGTTGCCCATTTCTTGTCGCTACAGCAGGCTTTTACATATCACCATGCCATCTTTTCTTTATAGTCCTTTTCAACGAAGTATAATTTGGGTTTGTTGACTTGCTTCTGTTTTCTCCTCTTTTTGAAAATGAACAGTTTTTAAATGAATTTAAGTAACTGGAAATCTGTCTTACTTACATTTGTTCAGTTTCCCAGTATTAAAGAGCTTGCTGCCCCAGATGACAAGGCTGCAGATGAGGCAAATATAGAGGGTAGAAAAAGAAAAAGAAAAGGACTAAGAAGCATTTATGCCAGGGTTAAACTAATCCTGAATTCCAGGCGGGAATGTGCTACAGGCAGGTGAGGTGTTTAATTAGAATCTTAGCCCGAGAGAAGATTTTTTTATCTGTCAGCTTCCCCTTTGACTGGGGGTGTCAGGAAAGGGGGGGGGCATTGGTGGGGGAGCATATGACAAAGGTGTTAAAGCAAAGCTAATTCACACAGGAGAGATAAAGAGAATTGCAGGCCTCTTATCAGGAAGCTGTCAAATTCCAGGCCCCAGTAGCTTGATAGAATGTATAACACTGGAAAGCTGTCTGTTGCTTGGAAAAGACAGGGAAGGAACAGGAATGAGACAGGAGGAAAAAGAATTAAAGAAACATAATCTCCCTTGAACAAGCACCATAAAAGAGGCCACTGCTCCCTTGCTTGCAAGGAATAATAATGGAGTCAAACATATCAATCACTATTGCGTTCCCATGAGTAGTAACACCTGCCATTGCTGTCATGCCTGAATCAACATATTCTCTTATTCTCATCTCTTATCTATAAACTAATTCTTAAAAAATCATTATTATGATAATCATTAAGGATTATCAGAGATAACATCATATCTATTTTAATCTTGATCAAATAAATCAACTTTATATTTATTCCTTTTACTTTTAATAATCTTGATTTCTAATCCCTTCAAATAATGTCTGAGAATTTGATTTCTTTTCATTTTTTCCCTTTTTTCCTTCTTACAACAGTCTTCAAAATTTTAATAAGTCTCTTTTGTAAATGCAATATTATCCAGATTTTTGTTTTTTATGTGTACATTCTGTTTAATTAAGACATCAGCCATTTTAATTTGTAGAACCAGTGCAGCAGTTTTTTCTTTATCTTTCTTGTAGTCTGTTATTTTTAAATCCACTCTTAGATCACTCTTATCTGATAAAACTTGTTCCTCTATGATAAAATCTTTTAAAGGCAATCTATCAATAATGTCAGACATTCTTACAATTAACTTCTGGACACTGTTCACAAATTGTTCACAAATATCCTTCAATATGTCAAATGTTAAAATGTTTTGTGTCCATTCTGTATTAGTAAGTAAAGTGTTATCCTTTAATTGTAATTTTTGGTAATTTTGGTTCCCTCTAGTGTCCAATCTTCAAAATCCCATCCTTTCATTTTTTTTAAAGAATTTCAAAACAAAACTTTTTTCTACTGAATGGATTTTTATGATTAATTTAAAAACTTATTTCAAATCCATTTTTACTCTTAGTCTGTTTTAACATTCCAAATTCAACATTCTAGTTGTCATTTTCCTATTTATGAAAGAGAAACTATTTAGAGTTCTCAGTGTTTTCAAGTTTATCAATCCAAGCACTGTATCCATAAAGGCACCAACCACTGTTTGACCAAAGATGGCATTCCCTCAACTCCCAGAGCTCTAAACCTGCTGGAGACAATGTCTAGCAATCTCCTTATGAAGAACAACCGTTCATAGCACTTGTGGGCAATCTCAAGTCTTGTCCTTGTCCAGAAAGGAATTATGACAACACAATCTATTCAGTGAATCTTCATTTTACCGCTATCATCAGTTCCGTTTTTAGTGAAACTATCTTCAGTTCACTGTTTTTTCATAGAAATCAACAATTTTGTCATTGTTCCATGGGAATTTGATAAGATGTTACTTAAGGATCTCCTGTAAACTTTTCCTTTTAAAATAAAAATAAAGAAGAGAGAGTTGGTGAATAAAGGTATCACAAGAATTATAATTTTTGCAGCACAATCTTGCATACACCCATTCCAAACTAAGTCCTGTTGAGAAAGTAGGAAATAATCCCATGTAAATATGTATGAGATACTAAATATAAGATAATTAAAAATATTTTAAAGAGATTTGAAGTCTATTCACTTTTTATATCTGGAATCCATTATCATAAACCATCCAGATCAGGATATTTGGAAGGACAACAGAGACAACACTGCTAATTTTCACCCAGTCAATGTATTAAGCACAGTCTGTAAAATGTATACCAGATATTGGCTGGATTCAGAAAACATACGTTTTTGTTTTTTTTTTTAATTTGATTTATATGCCGCCCTTCTCCGAAGACTCAGGGTGGCTTACAATGTGCTCAGCAATAGCCTTCATCCTTTTGTATATTTATACAAAGTCAGCTTATTGCCCCCACAAACTGGGTCCTCATTTCACCTACCTTAGAAAGGATGGAAGGCTGAGTCAACCTTGAGCCTTGGCGAGATTCGAACCCTGCAGTAATTGCAGGCAGCTGGTCTGAGCCGGTTGAGGAAAATGCCTGAATAGAAACTATGGATAAACATAAAACCACTACAATTCACTATTCTTTACTTAGTCATATCTATAAATCCTATGACAATATTTATCTGTGGGTAAGATGTAATTTAGCCAATTATTTGCCCTTTAGGCCCTTTAGAGAAGCATTTAGTAAGAATATATACTTACCACATCTGAATTAAATTTTATATTTAATATTGAGTGTTTAATTAAAATGAAATTTCATCCACCAAAAATATGCATAATGTAATTATTCTTTGGTGAGACATAGTAATTCTCTTTCATTCAGCAATAGGTCTAAGGAGGGCAGTCTAAATCTTAACATTTTATTAAAGAAAACAAAATTTGCAAATATATTTTGGCAAAACAAAAATTATATTTTTTCTCAAAGGTTTTTAAAAAAAAAGCTAACCTGTATAGTTAATGAGCAGTAAATAGAGCAGGTGGCATGCTTTAAACATCTGGGGTGATTTTTCACTCCACAGGCAGTTACTTTTGTTGCATACAATGCTCCCCAAAGCATTGCAGTTAGATGTCATTTCTCTGTACAATAGAAGTGCCTATTACACCCCAGCTGCAAATAAGCATTTTGTGGCTAAATACCTAGTTCACATTTTGTATGATGGTGAATTTGGAACAGAGTCCATAACAGCCACTTAGAAGACAGCAGAGTCAATTTTTTAAAGAAAATTGTTTGAAGTGGACTGTTATATGCTCAGTTCAGCCCTTTGTATAGAAGCAGGTTTATTAAAAATAAAGACCAGAACATTTCTTAATACTGTCAACTAAGGTGAAGATCATTTTTTTTCCTCCAGAAGTCTTAAATCCTTGAATGATTGCTAACTTTTTTGTATCCTTTAAAAACATTAAATCAAACCTTTAGAATCCTAAGTTTAAATGTTAATAAGAGCCTTGGTGGTGCAGCAGACTAAACTGCTGTTAAATAGTACCAGCTGCCTGCAATTACTGCAAGTTCAAATCTCACCAGGCTCAAGGTTGACTTAGCCTTCCATCCTTTCGAGGTAGGTAAAATGAGGACCCAGATTGTGGGGGCAATAAGCTGACTTTGTATAAAAAAGAACACCACTTAGAGGGGGCCGAAAGCCCTACTAAGCAGGTATATACAAAAGTATGAAGGCTATTGCTTAACGCATTGTAAGCCGTCCTGAGCCTCCGGAGAAGGGCGGCATATAAATTGAACCAATAAATAAATTGAACCAATAAATGTTGGAGTAAATCACTCAACAAAAGTAATTAGCAAAAGTTTATTATTCAGTCTTGTGCTGACTATGTAGACAGTTTAGATTCTGCAGTGCTGGAGATCACTATTTTTTTTTTTTTTTTTTTTTTTTTAGTAAGACCTTCTTCATGACGTTTTCTAGATAATTTCATCTCATTTACCAGCTTACATTTTGGTTTAATAGGAAAAATTTTGTGAGCTATTATAGGGGGCACAATAGTTCAGTGGACAGGCCAGGTTTGAGTTCTGAGTGCCATGTGATGGGGTGCGTTCCCATTATCTGGTTCAGCTTCTGCCCATCTAGCAATTCCAAACATGCATGTGTGAGTAGATAAATAAGTACCACTTTGGTGAGAAGGTAACAGCATTCTGTGCATCTTGCTCATAGTCATAATAGCCACATGACCACAGAAATGTCTTCAGACAACACTGGTTCTCTTGGCTAAGAAACAGAGATGACCACCACTCCCTAGAGTCAGATACTACTGGACAAGGGGAAATCTTTACCTTTTATTCTGAACTGTATCTTAGGGCTGAATATTTGGAAAGTATTACTTAGTCATTAATGCAATATTCACAAAGATCTGAAGAAGGTTAAAAGACATATTATTCTTAAGATGTAATATAGTTATGGCGCTCAACCTTGTAAACCTATTTCTTTGTTACCTAATCTGCTTTTCCTTATGCTTTATTTGTCCCTGTAGCACTTTTCCCACTGGTGAATTAAAGTCCTATCCACCCACTCTTAGATTGGCAAAAATATATACTTGGCAGGAAATGGGCTGTTCCCATTGCCAATTCCTATCCTACTCTAGTGCATCTATTATGACACATACCCAAATAGTGCTATGCCGATTTTGCATGTGCAGCTCAGTATAATCAAAGCAATTTGGTTGATTTCTTTGGCTTGGTTGATTTCTTTGGCTTTACTGTACACCCTCTTCCACCAATTACTAGTTAGCAAGAAAAATATTTGCGAGTTGCAGTCTGTACAGGAATGGAGCAGGTTTAGCTGCAAAACTAACCGTCAAATCTAGTCTCCTCCCTATGCCATTCTTTCTGCATCCCATTCTGAACTGAATAAAGTGATTTTTTTAAATTTACCTACAATTTACCATGGCTCTTTCTTATTCTCACCCATGGCTGCTAAACCTAAGTACATCCAACAGAATTGACAGTAACATTGGCTCCTGACAGCTGTGATGCTAGTGGCAGTATTAATATAGCTTTCTCTTTCCTCCTTCTTCCGTAGGTCTGTTCCTTCTTTCAGGGGTTACTGATCACAGTTTTCACTCTCAGCACCTTCTCACTGTTAGAGCAATCAGGTCTGAGTAGTAATCTCCATCTGAATATTCTGTATAAGCAACTCATGGCCAGTTACTCAGCATTTCTCTTTTCCTATCCCTGGCTTCCATGACTCCTAATCACATTTGTGTCTTCTGATTTCCCACCCCCCACCCCAAATAATTGCATTGAAAAGTCTCAAACCCTTGGCACCAATTTGAGTCAGCCCAATGTAAAAATTATTTTCCATTGTCAGGTGACTCAACTCTTAGTTTCAGTAGCACTTTTTTTTTTTTTTTTTTTTGCAGCTCTTGCTATTTGAGGACCTGATTTAGTTACAGGTTCCAAGGCAGTGCTCCCTATTATCAGAAACACTGCGCTCTTGAAATCCCAAATAACTCATAACTACCATAATTATTGACTGATTATTAAATACTGTTCACCACTTTGGGAAAATCATGAATATTATCCAACCTTGGCATGTGCATTAGAATCTCAGTTTTTATGAAAACTAGGACTATAAAATTAAAGCTTTTTATTCAGAGCTAAACAATTTTGTGCTACTTTGCAATTCTGTTCAATTTTCTATGGAATCTGTAGAATAACAGCATCTGAGTCTGACTAGAGACCAGAAGGGAGGAGGTTATGCACTCACTATTGATCACCATTTCCAACCAAATATATAGTGAAAGGTAACAATTTTTATAAAACATGCAACGGCCAATGGATACATTTAGCTTTAGAGAGAAATACTGCTTCTTTAACATTGCTAGAAGGAAGGACAGCTTAAGGCTGGAAACAAATTGAAGTAATGTCAGATTGATAGACAGCATTCTTTTATAGTATGTTTGTTCATTATAATGTATACAACACATGCATTGACGTAAATGCATTAATGCAAATACACAATATTTATAACTAAGTTTTGGCTTTTCTCATGGAAATTTTTGTGCACTTGAAAACTTTGAGGTTTCTCAGGCCTGATGACCTGGATGTTATATATGGATGCAGTTTGGGATATGTACCTCAACACTCATGAATAGTAGTAATAAATATCACAACAAATAAAATAAAGGTATTAAAATGTTGTGAAGCAAATTTTGTTTTTCAGAGCTTTAATTGGCTAGCCAAACATGCCCTTTTCTAGAGCACCCTATATCTGAAAGCTTCCAATTTTCCTTCTCTGAAATCCAGGCATTCTATGGCCATTGATAATGCTCAGCACTCCCAAGACTTATTTTGCATCCAAAGAATAAACTCATTATTTGTATATACAAACAAAACCCCAAGATGCATATAAGATCTAAAATGTCATTTGTTATTAAATTGGTGAGAAAAAAGATATCTGTTCTCTAATTAATTGAGAAATATTATGAGGTACTTAAATTGCTCACCAATTTCTTACCACAGTGTAATAGGATTTGGTTGGTTCTGACCACTGTAGCATAAACTGAAGTTATTATATCAGTTGTTGAACATCTGTCAGGAATACTAATTGTAGAATTTAATATTTTTCTATTGGTAGTTGTTATATTTCCCAAGGCTAAACATTACTGTGTTAATGTTTGATTTGAATATCCTGTCATATTATGTTTTGACTTTGATCCGTGACCAAGTAGAGTTATTTTTTTCAATAGTTATTGCTGCCTGACTTGTTGAGTAAGATACAATTTGTACAGTCACTATGTCATTAACAATGTGTCAAGAATTTTAAAAAGTTTTTTAAATAAAGAACATTCTCCTAACATTTCTTAGAGAACATCAGACAAAGTAGTGTTTTTTCATTGAGATCAATTGAAGCAATGTTAATAATACATGGAATCTATTATTTGCATATCCAGATGACATATTGTAATATATTTGTTCAATATTCTATTTATTAAGGCCTCTTTGTAATCAAGTACTTTAAATATATGCTATATATACCAAGTTATTCAGTAATATAAAGAGAAAATACTTCAAATAAGAATTTTTATAACTTGATGCAATTTAAGAAAATTAACTAATGTGCAAATGTATAAAACATTTGCCTTGAAATTTCCTTGCTTCCTCTTTTACGAATCTTTCTCTCCTTCCTTTCCTTTGCTGTTGATTGTTATTCTCTGATAATTAGTTAGAAAAGAAAAGTTCTGTTTAAAATCTCTGTTCAAACATCTGGGGCTGTTAGGTTGCAGTTTTTTCTTGGTTTATTTTTATATATTTTTTTCCTCCTGTTACATACTGACTCCAAAACATATTCTTAATTGAATATTGTGAAGAGACCCAGGGCCTTTAATGCCTCTCCATTCTTATTAGTTCTACAGGTGCCTTAGCCCTTTAGGGGCAGAAATATGGGAAAGAGACAGGTAGAGATAGTAACTTTCAGACTTCCCAGATAATTTTTTTATTTAACATATGGCATCTGCAGAGTCATGCAATCACTGATATACAAATTTAGTTTAAATAAAGATCAGCAAACACACACACACACACACACACCAGTCATATATTGTCCATGATATCTGGACAATACAACATAGGAGATAAAATATTAAGATAAACCATAATAAAATCACTATAGTATAGAGACATAAAATTGCTATGAGATGTTATAGTTCGATATTTTAGGAAGCTAACCATTTAAGGCAGTGACGGCTAACCTTTTTGCCATCGCGTGCCAGGAAGGGGGGGTGGGGGAGGTTCACACGAGTGCGTGCCCACACCCATAGATTCTAAGGGCTTCTGGCATGGCTGCAATGAGATCATCCCAGGTGCCTTGAAATTTTGTTATAGGTTGTTCCGGTGCACCACAGTCACATTGCAGACTCTCAGCCATTCTATATTTAAAGAGATTTGCTTCATTCTGGCATGGTCTGCCCTGATTCTATTAAGGTGGCTTTATATTTTTCAGGGCAACTGCATTCCTGAAAGTGGTTTTGCTGGATCTGCGTAATCTGTTTGTTTGTGGTTATTAAAGTCACCCATCTTAATTACTATTAATTGCCTTAATTGCCAGATAATTATCTGCCCAGAATAGATAGCAGATTGGTAGAACCTCAGTTCTATCTTCTTTATCATTTCTGTCAAATTACTTCCTTCCTTCTTATCCTTTCTCAGAAACCCACATTAAATTCATGTTTAGCTTGAAGAAAAATATTTATTAAAGAAATATAATAAGAATGAGAAATTGAAAAGTTGGATAGATATTTAAAATTCCAAAATAGGAACACCCCACCTTTGAAATAATAAAATACCGGTAACTAGATTACAATGAATATAGCTGGGATCCCTCAGTGTGATGCCTCTGGTTCTATGTTGATTCTTTCCTTGATTTATTTTTATTTATTTTATTTCCAATTTATATACCGCCCTTCTCCCTGAGGACTCAGGGCGGTGTACAGCCAGAATTAAGAACATGAAATACAAATATTAAAAAACAATTAAAATATATATAAATAATTTGGCCCAAAAATTAAAAATCACAAACCAATTTAAAACTTTTAAAAATTTCTTCTTAAGCCAGCCTGGCTTGCTGGAAAAAGTGGGTTTTAAGGGCACGGCGGAAGGCACTGAGGTCTTGGATTCTCCTTATCTCTGGGGGCAACTGATTCCAGAGGGTAGGTGCCCCCACAGAGAAGCACCCCCCCTGGGGGTCACCAGCCTACATTGTTTGGCTGATGGCACCCTGAGGAGGCCCTCTCTGTGGGAGCGCACGGGTCGATGGGAGGTCGTCGGTAGCAGCAGGCGGTCTCGAAGATAGCTAGGCCCTATGCCATGGAGCGCTTTAAAGGTGATGACCAACACCTTGAAGCGCACCCGGAAGACCACCGGGAGCCAGTGCAGCTCGCACAGGAGCAGTGTTACATGGGAGCGCCATGCTGCTCCCGTCACTACCCACGCTGCTGCTTTCTGGACTTGTTGGAGCCTCCGGGTGCTCTTCAAGCGGAGCCCCATGTAGAGAGTGTTGCAGTAGTCAAGGCGAGAGGTGACGAGGGCGTGAGTGACTGTGCACAGGGAATCCCGATCAAGAAAGGGCCGCAACTGGCGAATCAGGCGAACCTGACAAAAGGTCCCCCTGGTTACAGCCGTCAGATGTTCCTCCAAGGACAGCTGTATATCCAGGAGAACTCCCAGATTGCGAGCCCTTACTATGGGGGCCAAAGACTCGCCCCCAATAGTCAGTGATGGAGTCAACTGACTATATCGGGATGCCGGGAGCCACAGCCACTCAGTCTTGGAAGGGTTGAGCTTGAGCCTGTTCCTCCCCATCCAGATCCGCACAGCCTCCAGGCACTGGGACATCACTTCAAGGGCATCGTTGGGATGGCCTGGGGTGGAGATGTACAGCTGGGTGTCATCAGCGTACTGGTGGTATCTCACCCCAAAGCCTCGGATGATCTCACCCAGCGGCTTCACATAAATGTTGAATAGAAGGGGTGAGAGGACTGATCCCTGCGGCACTCCACAGATGAGAGGCCTCGAGGTCGACCTCTGCCCCCCTGCCAACACAAACTGCGACCGGTCGGAGAGAAAGGAGGAGAACCACCGCAACACGGTGCCTCCCACCCCCAACTCTTCCAGCTGGTGCAGCATGATACCATGGTCGATGGTATCAAAAGCCGTTGAGAGATCTAACAGGACCAGATGACCTAGCAGCCATTCATGAGTTGGCCAACTCTCCACAATTAGCAGCCATATACCCCTAACATACTCACAGAATTCATAATGCCTACTCATGCTCCCCCCATGTAGGGAACTATAATAAAATTATGGTTGCCCACATAAGGGGGGAGCATAACTGGGTCATTTTGAATTCTCTGAGTATGTTGTGGATATATGGCTGCTAATTGTAGAGAACTAGCCTGCAATTTTATTACTCTTAGCAGAAAGCAAACAATGTCATGTAAAATCTGGTTAGGTGATCCAAAGACTACATGTAGACAAGGATTTTATACCTCTTATAATTAGAAAATAGGCTGAAAAAGTATTGATTTAAATGGAAATTATTTGTCTGTCTCTGGTAGCGTTAACACCTCAGATAGTTTCCTGAGAAAAGGTGCATGGTATTTCCAAGGAAACTATAGATGTCAGTTATCCTGATTAAGGATAGTTATAACATTAAATTAAGAATGGGTAATACAATATGTGACCATCCAGATGCTGCTAATTTGCACTGCACATCATCCTTCATTATTGACCAGGGTGGCTAATGCTAGATGATGGAGTTTCTCACTTTTGCTTTAAGGAAGCAGATTAAGTGTTGCAGGTGTCAGGGAAGCAGCCGTGTTAGTCATTTGTAGGTTTCATGTCATTTTAAAGTCTATTAACACACATGTTTCCATGAATCACTGTCTACTTGGCTGAAGGAGGCAAGACAGCACAGTCTGTATCAACCCAGTGAGCTATCACTGAATGAAAAGCCTTTTTTTTTTCCAGAACTAGGATCTCATTTATTTCTCTACATGTTGTCTAAAACATCAGTATGCTGGTATTTTCCAAGTACTTTAGACAGAATAAACTAGCATATTTGCGTGGAGAAGAGCTATGCATTGTGTAGCTTTATTACAAGGATGTGTAGGATTTTCTTTTTCATCTCATTAATTCTTTCATTGATAATATGGCTTTATCAGCAAGCCCAAGACTGAATGGTGAGAACTGTCTGCATGAAATGGATAATTAATCTATTACCTCTCTCCAGGTCTGTCAGTTGATTTAATTATGTCCCTCTCTCTCTAAATCTGTGTTAAAACTTCCAGCTTTCCAGTGTTGCCACATATCCCTAAAGCTACTGTATATGTTGTAAAATTCTAAATTGTTCATTCCTTGGCTTCCCAACCTTTTTACACATTTTGCCTGAATGTTTATTTCTCTTTTATTTCCTAGTACTTCTATGATGGAATGGACATAAGTAATTTAGCTGTAGATTTTGCTGTCGTTTGGAATGGAAACTTCATTATCGACAACCCAGAGGATATGAAAGGTAAATATTTCAAAATATATTGTTATATTTTCATTTATTTCATTTATTTATTTAAAATAAAAACAAGTATAAACCAATCAAGTTAGACATTATATTCCAATCAGTTATTACTTTTAATATGTTACATCATACTGTTTACCAAAATGTGTTTTTTAGAAAATGTCTAAATGATAATAGACAATGCCTAAATTATCATCACATGGAATCTTCATAAATACAGGGAATACAAGAAATTCCATATATTTTCTAATCCTATCTAAAATAAAGATAAGGCACAAATCAGGGTCAATCTAGCTATCTCAAGAGTAAAAAATATGAAGAAACCTGGGGTGAAAATGATGAGGAAATCTAAGTGGATAAAAATATGCAGCTGTCTCAATCATCATTTTGTATTATTCCTTCTTAAGAGCTTTTGGAGAAAAACCAAATTTGACCCTAGAAGTGGGGTCATGGCTTGCATAGGACACTGGCTGAGTTACAAGCTCAACACTAGAAAGTGTTGAAGGTAGAAAAAGTTCTTAAGGTAAACAGGCATTATAGTTGACCTTGGAGGGCTGTGAGGCAGGGGTGAAATCCAGCAGGTTCTGACAGGTTCTGGAGAACTGGTAGCGGAAATTTTGAGTAGCTCAGAGAACCAACAAATACTACCTCTGGCTGGTCCCAGAGTGGGCTGGGAATGGAGATTTTGCAATATCCTTCCCCAGGAGTAGGGAGGGAATGGGGTTTTGCAATATCCTTTCCCCCAGGAATGGGGTGGGAATTGGGATTTTGAATATCCTTCCCCTGGAGTGGGGTGGAATGGAGATTTTGCAGTATCCTTCCCCTGCCACACCCACCAAGCCACACCATGCCCACCAAGCCACGCCCACAGAACTGGTAGTAAAAAAATTTGGATTTCACCAGTAGTGTGAGGAAAATAAGCTTATAAGTCAGTGAATGGTTAAAGCATTTATTTTGCAATGCAGAACTACACTAACCTTAAGAACATAATTCCCCCACTAAATAGTAATATAAATATAGTCCAGGAAGAGATTGCAGTCCTTTTGGGCTCTGATGTGGACTGCAGATAAGCACAGCAGATCACCTCTTTTCATCCTGACTAGAGCAGCCATATATAGCAGCACATAGACCCCCAAAAAACTCTACACTTTGCTGGTATCTTTTGTCTTTTACTGCGACTGACAAATATTAAGCTGATCAGCCTAGAATTTTCTGGCTTCCTTGGTTCTCCATAATTTTCTGAGAAAGGAAATACTGACTCAAGTATCTGTCTTAGATGCAAAGAATTTACTGAGTTTTACTTGGTTTCCACATATTTTTGAGTCCTTCTTTCAGTCCTTTGTTGTCTAACAGCCCAAACTCTTTTCTAGCTAGTTTTCTACTTGTTATTTTTTTTCCATTATTACCTTACAGTTCCTGTTAGAATTTGTTCTTTTTTTGTGGAACAGACTTCTTTTCATTTCTTGAAGGAAGCCTTGCAGCCTTTTACTGCTTCCTTTTAAACTGCCAGAAAACGATATTGGCCTCTTCCTGGTTTGGCTGACCCTTTTTTACATTGTGGAAGTAGAACAAAACCGCATCTCTAGGTCCAATCTTATCTCTGCAGCCAAATATCGCTGGCCAGTGTGATTCTGGTCTTCCAGTGTTCTCTGGAATGTTATATTCCTTGGATAAGAACAGCAGCATCTCTCCTAATGCAGTTTTCCAGTCTTTTCTGAGTTTATTTTAGAGCTTCTAAAGGGCAAGGACACTCTTGCTTTACATTGTTGTTATTAAGATAAACAGATTTCCAATGTACAGTATTATCAGGAATCCTAATTCCTGTTAGTTGTAGTTTACAATCTCTCTGGAATGGCTGGAAATGTTAATGCTACAACTTTAATGCAATCGTGCAGGACTATGAGTTGCTTTCGTAAAATTTAGTGTCATAATTCTCTCGTTATTAGCAAACCCATCCTTCTGACATTGCCCTTCCTTTTAGCAAAAAAAGATATTTGCTTAGGACTGTGGTGATTAAGGACAGGACTGGCCAAAGTAAAAGAGACAAATCAGGAGACCAATCAATCTCGGGATATTTGGACTCCGCTTGTAGCTGTATCAGTTTTTCTACTGGCTTTCTAATTCCAAAACTGGTATTGCCATGCATATTTATTTACACATTGTGATGTTTGTTTCCCATTTCAAAGCTCCTAGAATATCCATCATTTTGATTAAAATACTTAGTACTGTACGCTGGTGACTAGAAGTGAAAGATGAACTCTTACTGCAAGAGGTTCAGACATGACTGGGACACTTTGATTGCATAGACAGCTGTCCTTGTTTGCAGTCTTATTCAAACATTTGCTCTCATAGATCTTTTCTAACAATATGGTAATGGAAGATACATTTTGTTAGAACGATCCACATGAATACTTTTATCAATAATTTAGGTCCATTCTAAGCCATGTTTTTTTCTTCACATAATCACAATGCCCTCACAATTTTCAGCTAGCATTCCCAATACATTTAGATGGCTCCAGATGGGGAATCTGTATTAAGTAGACATCTGCTTTGCCTAATGTATTTACACATAGCACAGTATTAAAGCTCTGATGCTTGTATAATATGGACATGAAAGGTAATTTGGACAAGGCTAAGTCTGGCATATAGCCTATAATCTAAATAATGTTCCCTCTGTTGCTGTTCTTATGTATATTTGAACAAAGACATATCATGCATGTGTAATGCAGATTATTAGATGTTTTTGGCTTCCTAATCGAGGGTTGAGAGCAACTGGCCCAAAGTAACTCAATCAGTTTCTAAGTATAAGGGAAGAATAGCACTGGGGTCTCTTGGCTTCTAGTCCAATACTTTAAGCACTGCACAACACTAGCTCTTATACGTATATGTGTGATATGTATATGTGTATGTATATTGGTCCCAAACACCAAACTAGCTCTCATGTGTCTGTGTATATATTTGTTCAGCACATTTCAGTTCTAGGGCCAATGTTTTAAACTCTAGAGGTCCTTTTTCATGAGATATTTTACATTAGAAAGAATTCTTATTCTTTTTTTAAAAAATGGGAAACTCATATGCTGCCACATAAAGTTCTAGGATTTAACTAATACTACACATCATTTTAGCAATTTTCTTAAAAAGTAAAAATGATGAACAATTGGAAATCCAGTGATCTATGTGGTAATGTACCCACCTGCCCAGAAAGAAAGAAGGTGTGTGTATTGGGGTGATGGGCAGGCTAAAAGAAGTAGTTATGGCAGTCAAGTTAATTCTGTATGTCCTTCCTCAAACCAGTAGTTTGCCGTTGTATGCATAATATATTTTCAATGTAAGAAGTATATCCATCAAGACTGGGTTTCTCTTGTCTGCATTTAGTATAGAAGGAAAAGCTATATGGGAATTATTGCTGTAGTGGAACATCTAAATAAATAGAATCAGAGTTACAAGTAAACTTGGGACAGTCCAGCCCAACATCTGTTTTACTCCATGAAATGGATATCCATTGAAAACTGGAAACAAAGATATCCATTTAACTGGTTTTTATTTTATCCCACCTGAACCATACTTTGCTTTTGAGAGCTTTTGAACTTTATGAAAAGTTTATTATGAAACCTGATATATTGCAAGCCCTGCCAAACATCCCGGGATCATCATTTTCAGTGAACTGAAGTAAACTAAACAAA
Organism: Pituophis catenifer annectens; assembly: GCF_029215685.1. NCBI lineage: Eukaryota > Metazoa > Chordata > Lepidosauria > Squamata > Colubridae > Pituophis > Pituophis catenifer. The sequence continues at coordinate 173,350,166 of NW_027256883.1, read as the reverse complement.
AAAAAGCCTTCAAGATTGTGGCCCAAATGAGGCATGGAAGAAATTATGTTTTTTTTTTTTTAAATGTAGCAAGGTTCAGGAGGAAGCAGAAGAATTTATAGCCCCATTATACAAGCATATAAAGACCTTATATGACCTTACTCATATTTCTTGAATTTTGTTGCATCCTAGATCAACCAATTTACTGTTATTTGAAGGGAACAATTTAAACAAAGAAAGGAATCATTTCCTTTACAATCATGTGATAGCTTATTGAAAATTGTCTTGATCCCCACTTCATGAGTGTTGAGTCCCATTAACCTTGCCACTTCAAGATGTAAAATAAATTGTTCAGGCCTTTCTAAGAATCATGCATCCTTAAATATATCATGCACCCAAATCAAATGCTTTCTAAACATAAGGTAAAAAGATATACTAGATTCTCTAGCATAATGGAAAGGCATTTTTTAATCAGATCTGACTCGTCTTGGATTGCTAATTGCTAACCATTTATTTTGATGCATACAAATTTCAGTTTCATAGAACTTAGAAGTATGGACAATTTAAAGAAAATTATTGCACAAAATGATTTTGTGAAGATTAACATTGGAACTATTAAGAGTTTATGTGAAACAAGGGGATAAAGGGAACCCTTATAATGTCTTTGAGACATCTAATCTCATTCTGCAATCCAGAAAGAATTGGATGGCTGTAGTTCATTCAGATTGAAGCTTCAGATCAGGCTTTAAAATTGCAGAACTCTAAAGAAGTATCTAAATGTGTTGACTTTGGCATCTTGCCTCTAACTACAACTGAGCATATTTATTGGATTTTTGCTCGACCAGCAATAGTTTAACATTAAATTAGTCTGGGAGTATTGAAATACCTCAGGGAAACTAGCAATAAAAGACCAGTTCATAAGCAGCAAATGTCATCTGTCTTTTCTCTTGAATGATTATGGAAACAGTTATATTTTAAAACAAGAAAATGTCTTGTGACACTTTAGTAACCTAGAACCGATGCCGGCCTACAGAATAATCTGAGTCCATATTTGTTTGTAAGTTCTTTCTTTCCTTAAGCAAATATCACGTGACTTAGAATGATCATGATAATTAAGTCCAAATTCTTTTAAAAAAGAAGACATAGACAGTGAGCAAATGGGTAACTTAACTTAACAAAATGTCACATAAAAATATAAAATGTTAGATAAACTTATTGAGCCTGCCAGTATCAATTAAAATTAAAACCTGTTGAATAAATAAATAACAGCTAAGAGGCTAAATCATCCTACCACTTCTACGTAGAGCATATAAATTAAATCACTATATCCCAAGCCCAGAGAAATAGGGCAGATATTGCCTAGAGTATAAAATAATATTAACAAATGACAGATTTCCCTTAGAAAGTTATGCAGCAGTCAGACTGCAACAAACAGAAGAAGGCTCATCTCTTTCCTCAAAAGCACTGAAGATGATTATTTCCATTGATGGCAGCTTCACACAGTAGCTTCAGGTCACGCTCTGAACAGATGCATCTCATTTTGCAGGCCTCTCACCTTCAGCTCAAGCTCCTCTTTTCTATCTCCACAGTTCATCTATACAAATGTGCAGCCCAGAGGGAAAGCTGTGGACTGTGCCTGAAAGCAGATCAGAAATTTGAGTGTGGCTGGTGCACTGGAGAAGGAAAGTGCACTTTACGTCAACATTGTCCTTCTCCTATCAGTGGATGGGGAAGGTGGCTCGATTGGTCAAGCAGGAATGTCAAATGTTCCAATCCACGCATCACTGAGGTAATTACACATTTCCCTCCTATTCAGTCCTGTCATTTGCTTTCATTAACCTTTCTTTACTAAAATCCAAATGTCTGTGCATTCTTTATATACACTTATTATACACTAATAAGTGTATATAAATATAAGTTATCTGAACATACCTGAATCAAGCCATTGTTCCATATTCTTCCTACCAAATGAAATTTAACAGGAGAGATACTTTGCAGTATCTGGGGTATTCAGACTGGAATAATCTTCCCCAAAAGGCTTGCTCTCCATCTTTTGCGCCTAGAGCAAAGACTATGATCACTCTGTGTTCATTTTAAAACAGTTAGATCCTTTCTAGGAATTTGTAACTGCTCTTTAAAGTTCTAAATATATTTTCATTAACTATATTTATATTTGCCTGTTTAGATTACTTTAAATATTGAGGTCTGAGATATAAATGCACAAAATAAATAATGCCAAAGATTGCAATCCTGACTTTATAGTATGTGTTGGTCTTGCTTTCATTGTACCTCTACAGACATTGATCCACAGGCCAATATTTTCAAATACCTGTAACTAGGACCTCCCTTAAACTTATTGTGCTAATTTTGAAACCAGTTAAAATCTTGACTACTTCTTAAATCTTGGTCTTTTGAGCTAATTTCATTCCATAATCCCTAATTCCACTGCTTTCTTTTTTGGGATATCAGTCATATCAAACATAGTATTTAATGGTATGCAGCAAGACATTTCAAAGAGTTGTTGTCAATTTCACTTGTATTTCATTTACTTCCAGTAGGGTCCAGATAGTTTTATAACTTCATTGTGTCCTCTCAAGAGTATTGTGTGTTAGAAGAAAGAATAAAAGAGGAACTCACTAATACAATAACTTTCATGATTGGGTGAAAATTCTAACTTCCCTGGCCAAAATGGCTTTCAGTTCCTATTTAAGATTAGTTTTATTATGAATGCAATTGCTAAACACATTGCACAAAAGAAAGCTCAGTTCACAACAATTAATTTTGCATTAAATTCTAAGTACAACTGACTAGAAATACATTCTATTGAACTCAATATAACTTATTTCTGAGTAGACACAAATAACTTTGCATTATAAGTTCCACATCCATATGATTAGGAACCTTCTTTCACTTTGCTCATCCAGATGTAACACATTATACTTATTACACTAAGGAGGAACAAATAAAGCAGCATGTGCTTTCCTATTAAATTAATTTGTAGCGTCTTTGATGCACAACCAGTGTGCACTTTTACTGGCCTTGATAAACCAATTTCAGTTGTCAAATTCACTGATCAGTATGGGGGTGTCCTTTCTGCCCTTCGGCAGGCATACTAATTAAAACAGGGAAGTAATTAGCCTGTAATTGATTTCTCTGGATTGCAGGCTATTATAGGGGCACTAGTCAGAAAAACTTTGTTCAGTCAACAGCTATCACTGGTAGAAACTGCTAGCTTTAAATAGCACATTTAAAATAGCAGTCACTTTAAATAGCTTATTTAAGATGCCAGACTAAGAAACTGTGTAACCACTATGTCAAGGAGGTTAACTTTTCTTTGTTATTCTATTTTTTTTAAAATCTGAATTGTCCCTTCATAAAGCAGTTATTTGATTTATGAAATAAATCTTATAACATGTTTATAGAATAGAAAGGGTGAGGGTTAAGAATATTATTTAAACATGATCCAGTGATCCACATTGTGCCCCTTCTAATGATTTACATTAAGTCAAGATACCTGAAAGAGTGTGTGGGGAGAGAGAGAGAGAGAGAGGGAGGGAGAGAGGGAGAGAGAGGGGATTGTATTAAAAAGAGATTAGACAACTTCATGGAAGATAGACAAGGGTATATATTTGCAAAAATTCAGACAACTTGCCAGGTGTTAAGAAACAGAGAAAATGTTACAGGTGGCCATTAGTTTATGACCAGCTGCTGAACAACTCTTCAAAGTTACAATGGACTCATTATTTATGACCCATCTTTGAAGTTACAGTCATTGTACCACCCTTACCAGGGGTGGGTTCTACTTGCCTTTACTACCAGTTCACATTGCGCCCGCATGCATGTGCAGATCACCTATGATGACATCTGGGTCAGTGGGCAGAGCCTCCTGCTGGTTTTACTACCAGTTGTTGCAAACCAGTCCAAACCGGGGGCAACCCACCACTAATCCCTACGGTCACATTATTATAGTTCAGGCATTTGGCAACCAGCTCATATTTGCAACCATTTGTAATCTCACATGGTCATGTGATTGCATCTTGCAATGTTTTTGCTATTTTCCATCAAAAATGCCCATTGGATAATAGCAATAGTACTTAGTATTAGTACTTAGTACTTATATACTGCTTTATATACTTATATACTGCTTTATAGTGCTTTATAGCATGCTCTAAGCAGCTTAGAGGGTCAGCATATTTCCCCTAAAAATCTGGCTCCTCATTTTACCAACCTTGAAAGGCTGAGTCAACCTTGGGCCTGTTAGGATTGAACTTCTGGTAGTGGGCAGAGTTAGCCTGCAATACTGCATTCTAATGTCCACCATTAAATTGGATTTGGACTTACAACCACATAATATGCTTAACAACCACAGCAACTCATTTAAAGACTGTTGTAAAAATGGTTGTAAAATCAAGTCCAATCACATGGTCAACCTCAAAACTGTATAATCAAAATTCCAGGCTCAATTGTGGTTGTAAGTCAAGGACTACATGTAACTTTTTGCCATCATCTAGTGATTTTCTCAATGTTTGCATCTCAGTTACAGTATACTTTATAGAAGAGGACCATTGTCTTAGAATTTTTAGAGAGTTCCCAGATGAATCTGCTTTGCCTAGATTAAGAAAAAGTGATAAACTTGAAGCACTTGTTTTTCTCGTATTTCTTGCATGCAAAAGAAAAAAAGAGATGGAAAAGAGATGATCAAATAATTCTCTGAATAAAGACTTAATGCTTATATGTATTTGACAGAACATTGGGATAGGTCTGTAGTAGTCTAAAATTTACAGATACATCAATATACAAAATAATGTCTTCATTAAAGCAAATTAAGGCTTATAGGGTTGAAGCAACCTTATGATATGGGAAAGATCATTCCAGAAGAGCTTAACTGGAACTTTTGCTACTTCTCAATTTATCCTACCTAATATGATTATTGGAAAAAAAATAAAAATTGAGAGGAAGGGTCATCCTGAGTCCTTTCATGTAATGGCAAGTTTAAAATACAATACTTTCTCTAATCCAGGAACTTCAGATGTACTGTGGATTCAGATGCACTGGAATTATCCCAGTAGCTGAGCTGGCTGTAAATTTTGGAAAATGGGTACCCTGTGATATCTGTTGTTCTTACAAATAAATTATGTGATCAAATAACTGTGTTAGTTTAATAGCACTTCATATCACAGCCAACACCACCTCGGTCCAAAAACCAGTAATCCTTTTCCATGGCAAGCATGGATCTAACCATAAATTTCAGCCACTGAAAACAGTAACCGATTTATAATAGCCTATTTTTTCAATAGTCATTTCCAAATTACCATGCCCAGGTGAGCTTTAAGGTATATGCACTAATTCTGGCAATGATGTTCACTGTGCTTTCAGTACCTTGTTAACTACAGAATGAGCTCTGTTTCAATAAATCGCATACACTGAGGTGACTTGCTACCTAGCACTGAATATTTCATTCTCATTTATAGCCACTAGAAACCTAGTAATACATCTTTCTTTCAGTTTGATTCTCTGTGACAGTTGGATCCACCCACTCTGCCAGTCTAATGGTCTCAATAGAGTTTACTTTCATCCCAAGGGGGTTGCTTCCTTTTTTTCAACTTTTAATCAAAACCCAGAGCCTTCCATAAATAAATAAAATTGCCTTCGCGGCATTTTAAGTTTGTTCTTCTCACAGAAATCTAAGTGTTAATATGTATAGAATTGAAAGTGGGAGTTGCAAATCACCAGAAGCAAAATGGCTCATGAATGCTCTTCTCTGTCTAAAAAAACTGTTTAATATATATATATACATACACTACAAAAGCTCTCTTTTTAAATAACTTTTAAAGGAATTCATTATGAACAATGCATCACAGAACAACAATTTTTGAATCAAGATACTTCAAATAGGCTAATTTACAGAATGAAATTTTGGAAAGTTATGGCTTCTGCAGGCTATTGCTCTGATTAGACTACTGCAGTTATGCAATCCTCATTTTCAATGTTCCATGATAGTTTCCCAGTCAGTCCTGTAATCCCTCATTCCTCTCCCCATCCAGCAGCCATTTACTAGCTGGATGGGAAAGGAAAGGAAGGGGAGAGAAGGGAGAAGGAGGAGAGGAATAGGTTGGGAGGAAAGGATGGAAGAGAGGGAGAAGGAAGGAACCCTCGCACACTTTCCAGCACTGCTTCTCCCCCACTTGCCCTTTCGATCCATGTCATTCCTCATATGCCTTCCTTGATCCATATGGCACCTCTTGTGTACCCTGTGCCGACTCCCAATGAACTCTTCTCCCCACATGCTTTTTCCAACCCACAGAGCACTTCTTATCTTAACCCCCACCCACTTCCTGACTTGAGCTCCATGGACCCTTCCTAACCTACACCATTCCTCCACCACCATCCTTAACCCATATGCCATCTTTTGCACATACCCCACATACCCTTCATATTTATTGAAAGCCATAATGCAGGTAAGTGGCTGTTGATAGGATCTGTCTTGTGTACCCTTTCTTACCCATTTTCTCACACACCTATTCCCTCCCTTCCCCACCTGAGAGCAGCTACTTATCTACATGCTGGCTTTCTCCTTGAAAATGTCCCAGAAGTAAATGGGGAAATTGGAGGAGGGAGGGGGGGGAGGAAAAGGAAAGAAGGAAGGAAGGAAGGAAGGAAGGAAGGAAGGAAGGAAGGAAGGAAGGAAGGAAGGAAGGAGGGAGGGAGGGATTTCTGATGCTGCTGACTTCCCCCTGTCAGGCCTGGAAGCCATCTTTTGGGCCTTCAGGCCTGCCATGTTTAGTGCTGTGGGAAACTGGCAGGAGTGATATATAGTCATAATAACATTCCTTTCTCAGAGAGTCAAGGACATCTTGTCTTGCACCCATCTCCAGTTGGGACAGTGCTTTGATTGGACCACGTGGTGGACATGTGGGTGCTGGGCAGGACTTCTTTCATTGGGGGTGTTACTTGGAACCCTGACACCCATTAGAGAAAACTCAATGGGGAAACTGGCAGACAGTCAGATGTAACTGCCACACCCACTGCTTGTGGTCATGTGTTTCTCTGTTTATGTAAGGAAATATATTTATTTATTTATTTATTTATTTATTTATTTATTTATTTATTTATTTATTTCAAATTTCTATACCGCCCTTCTCCTTTCGGACTCAGGGCGGTGAACAGCCAAGTAAAACACTTTATATACAAAAGTTAAAATAGATTTAAAATAATTAAATAATTTGGCCCATAATTTAAAACATTTCAATTTAAAACCAATTTCAAATTTTAAAAACCCATCATAAAATCAGGACAGCCCGGCTAACTGAAAGAGGTAGGTTTTAAGGGCCCGACGAAAAGTCCAGAGGTCTGGGATCACTCATAGCTCTGGGGTAGATTGTTCCAGAGGGTAGGTGCCACCACAGAGAAGACTCTCCCCCTGGGGGTGGCCAGCCGACATTGTCTGGCCGACGGCACCCTGAGGAGGCCCTCTCTGTGGGAGCGAACTGGCCGGTGGGAGGCAATTGGTGGCAGAAGATGGTCCCGTAAGTACCCCGGCCCTAAGCCATGGAGTGCTTTAAAGGTGATCACCAACACTTTGAAGCGCACCCGGAAGTCCACCAGAAGCCAATGCAGCTCGCGCAGGAGAGGAGTCACATGGGAGCACCCCATCGCTCCCATAATCCCCCACGCGGCCGCATTCTGCACCAGTTGGAGCCTCCAGGTGCACCCCAAGGGGAGCCCCATGTAGAGAGCATTACAATAGTCCAGACGAGAAGTGACGAGTGCTTGAGTGACTGTGCGTAGGGAGTCCCGATCCAGAAAAGGGTGCAACTGGCATATCAGGCGAACCTGATAGAAAGCCCCCCTGGCCACGGCCGTCATATGCTCTTCTAAAGACAGCCGTGCATCCAGGAGGACATCCAAGTTGCGAGCCTGTTCCATGGGAGCCAATGATTCGCCCCCAATAACCAGCGATGGCACCAGCTGGCTATACCGGGACGCCGGCAGCCACAGCCACTCGGTCTTGGAAGGGTTGAGTCGAAGCCTGTTTCTCCCCATCCAGACCCGCACGGCCTCCAGGCACTGGGACATCACATCCAAGGCATCGTTGGGATGGTCTGGGGTGGAGATGTACAGCTGAGTATCATCAGCGTACTGATGGAACTCCACCCCAAAACCACGGATGATCTCACCCAGCGGCTTCACATAAATGTTGAACAGAAGGGGTGAGAGGACCGACCCTTGTGGCACCCCACAAACAAGGCACCTCGGGGTCGACCGTTGCCCCCCTGTCAACACAGATTGCGACCGGTCGGAGAGATAGGAGGAGAACCACGCAAGACGGTGCCCCCCACTCCCTATCCCTCCAGCCGGCATAACATGATACCATGGTCGATGGTATCAAAAGCCGCTGAGAGATCTAACAGGACCAGGATAGAGGAATAACCCCTACCCGAGCCCTCCAGAGATCATCCACCAACGCGACATATCTTAAATGATAACCCAAAGGGGCATGTGTTGTTGGAAAGTAGTCCTCAGGTTAGTACCACAATTGGGACCAGAATTTTGATTGCTAAATGAGGTGATTCTTAAATGAGTTGCACTCTATTTTATGACCTTTTTTGCCATAGTTGCTAAGTGAATCATCCTGGTGGTTAACTGACTTGCATAATCATTAAGTGAATCTTGCTTCCTCCATTGAGTTTGCTTCTTGGAAACCAGCTGGGAAGATCATAAATAGTGATCGTGTGACATTGGGACATTGCAAATATCATAATTACATGCTGGTTGCCAAGCACTCAAATTTTGATCATATGACCCCGGGGACACTGCAAGGGCTGACAGTGACATTCATTTATAAGACATTTTTTTAGTGTCATTGTAACTTTACATTGTTGCTAAACTAATGGTTGTAAGAAGTCAAGGATTACCTTTAGTCATTTTTAAAATTCAGAACATTTGGTTCCTTTTGTGGAACTAAATTGAATGGAGAAATAATTCATTGTCTTACAAAGAAATATATCATAACAAATGCTCTATAAATTGGTTGTTTGACTTTATTCTTGGGATGGTAATATCTCAGAATTCACTGCTTTGCCTTAGGATGAGCCAAAATGCCACAAAATGAATATCAAGCTTTTGAGTTCTCAAGATCTTTTCATGATGCTGTCTGTAAAATTTCATAGATGTTAGAGGCAGACCAAGCTTGATGTTAAAATTACAAACTAAAATACAATTGTATTCATATCTACTTAGAAATTAGTTGCATTAAGTACAATGATAAGGAAAGGTTACAATTCTACCTACATTTATCTGTAATATATTCCTTATGTGTTTATTTATAACAATTCTTGATAGAAATAATAGAACTTATTTCTGAGTAGATATGTTTAGAATAGTACTACTAATTGGTTTAGATTATCCTCTCAGCTTTAAAGGATTAAGAAATGCATCATTATTTGTTTATTTTTTTAACATATACCTAGCGACATCACAGATACAGATATTGATCCTATTATTCCTTTTCAATATACTGTAAGTAACATTATGCAAAGTTGCAGAAAAAATGTAATACAGTAAAAGGAAAACAAATTAAGGGCAATAAAGGAAAATAACAAAGTCTAGCTTCTACCATCATTATCTGTTGTAACTCTATATACTGTAACTCTCTATACTTGAAATCTATTCTTACATCCCTCTCCTGAAAACGTATTGGTTGCACTAAATGAGCTTCAGGCCTGATTCTGTTCTTCTTTTACCTAATACACTTCTTAAATGATTACTGAATTCAACTTAACCTTTTGTTTTTCATGAAAACCCAATTTTCACTTCTGTACAACCAAGTTAACAGAAGGTTACTATCTATACAAATAGTCATTTTTGGTTCTTTCAATAAGCATCCATTTCTCACAACATATTGCATCCTACCCACTACCTTTCTACTAGTATTTCTCCCATTCATTTTTCTATCTTTAGTAGACGTTCTAGCAAAGTACATAAATTCATCTACTTGATGTAATTTTTCATCATTTATGAAAAACTTGTAATCACTGACTCAATTTTTCCTGTCAAATGCAACTATATTTGTCTTTGATACTTTAAATTTCATTTCTATTCCTTAGTGCATCATTCAATCTATTCAACATTTGATGTAAATCATTTGATTTCTCAGATCGCAATAAGGCATTCCCTGCATACAAAAGTAGGTATATACCAACACATTTCTACATACCCACAAACAGTCCATCCATAAATAAGCACCCAAAGGGATATTATATATCCTTGTCTTATTCATGACCAATACTGAATTTGCTAAATGTTTCATTTATTCTTACCTGAGTTTACTGCAATCATAGACTGTTCTTATCACATTCAGCAGACAACCATCAACTCCATGTATGGGGAAAACAGTCCATAACTCAGGACTATTCACTTTTTCATCTTTTCTCTAGATAATAAACAATTCATTTTCTTTCTCACATTCATAAATACTTAAGAGCAAAAATCTGGTCTGCATACCTCCTGCTTGGCATGAAGCCACCCACATTGGACTTCTCAAATTTTGTTCATTGTCATTGTAATATTTCAAATAGAATTTTTCCAAGGCACACTTAACAAATTAGGTCTGCCACCCATGTAATTTTGTTCATTCTCTCTTGTTATTTCTCTGTTGGTAGATATTCCTGTTATTTCTCTATTTTCTAGTTATGAGGCACAAATGTGGCTTCACATATACCTTAAGCAAGTTGCATAGCTACCCTATAAGCAAATAGTTCTCACATTATGTCAACTACAAAGGCAGACTTACCATTTTTCAGTGCTCTTATAGCATTTATTACTTTCTTTTCATCAGTTTGTTTTCTTGAATCCTAACATTTATAGCGCTTATTTCAGTTGCATTTGTTTCACATATCACCATATGGTTCCCATACAATTTTTTAAAATTCTCATTCCAGCAGTGTCTCACTTCAGTTTCATCTAAAATTATTTCAGTACTTTATTTTTCATTTTATTTTATTGTACAATCCTTGTTTAGCCTTTTTCATTCCTTTCCAAATATCTTTTTATTTCTAGCTTGGGGAGCAGCATAGCAGATTGGGTAAAACTCTACTTATTGTGGAGCTGACAAACTTGGAGGAAATAGGAGCTGGTGAAAAGTTCATGTCCTCGAAACGTCTTTAAATTGAGAAGACAAGGATCTTCCATGTTTGGCTCCACACAGATTATACTTGGGAATAGATCAAAAATAGCATTATTCAGTGGGTTTGAGAGGGCTGGGGGCTGAGGGAGCATTCATCTTGCCTAAACCATGCCCAACACCTTTCAAGGAGACACTGAGTTCATCTACCTCCTCCCTTGGTTGCTTTAGGAAGTTGCTTATTAATTTCTTTCTGAAAGACAAGCTACAGTATACCAGGAGCTTTTCCTTCCTATCTGGATGAAAGATGTTCTGAGTAAATTTAAGCATTAACATGAATAGCTTTAATTTTTTTGAAAACAGCAAAAGGGGAACTACAATGTAGATTTTGGAAAGTTAAGGAGGTAGATGGATTTCAAAGAATATTTCCTATGGGGTGCTTAAAATTTATGAAACAGTATATGGAGTCTTTGAAACTAATTGTAAGAAATCCTCCCATAGGAAAGTTCTCTTGATTAAAAAATAGACAGATGATAAGAAGGAACTTGAAAGAGAGAACAAAATACTACTCTTAAAGCAGAACAGACCCATTAATACAATGGAGCAACACTATTTGACTATAGAAGAAATTAAGGTTATTTGGGAACAATTTGCTCAGAAGTTACTTTCAAGGTTGGGTGTTACTCTAGCAGAGGACATAGGAGAACATCATATTTTATTGGATAAACAGAGAATGAGGCTGATTTGAAAGTGGAGTTGGAATTTTAAAAAATGCTGGATTATAAAAGTGATATGAAAGAAGATGTGGATCTGAAAATGGATTTAAAAATGGATCTAAGAGTGGTAGAAAACAATGACACATGGAATTACAAATGAAAATAGTCGATCTCTTAATAATCAAAGGGAATACATAAGCAATAAATCAGTGAGTGACTTGGAATTTGCAAAAGTTATGTGTAGAACCAAGGAAACTCTTTTTGGGAGAAGACAAAGAGAAATTATTTAAGCTGTTCCTGGATGAAGAAAAAGAGAAAATGATAAGACATCAGCTTGTGGGACTTAATGGGACAAAACATTAAGTTTAAAAAAAATGAAAAGAAGATTCATAAAGTGAAACTGTTGGAGAAGGGTTAAAACATATATGTTATGATTTCTAGTGGCTAATAATAGGACTTCTTTTTTTATCAGGATTGTATGACAAGGCTTTAAAGATTTGTTTATAAATGGGGATAATTTTTTTTCTGTTTTATTTCTTAGAGAAAAAGATGTGTTTGGATTATAAAAATGATTTTTTGATTAAGTTTAAAATATATATGTTAATGTTTCTGCTAGCTCTTTTTTTTATTAAAGAGTTTTACAAAATATATATATATAAATATTTCCCCCTCCCCCCTCCCTTCCTTACCCCTCCTACCTTGCCCCCGAACTTCCCAGAACAAAATACAGGGTATAACAATTGATAATCATATACTAAACTATCTATGGATTCCTATCCCCCCTTCACACTTTAACTCCCCTTTTACTTAACTAAATATGAATACTCTTAATTTTTCTATTCATTCATAAGCTAGTTGATACTTTTTAGTCTGATATTTGTTTTGAATATAATTGATCCATCTTCTCCATTCCGATATATATCTTTCTTGTGAGTGATCTTTCAAATAAGCTGAAATTTTCGCCATTTCTGCTAAATTCGCTACTTTTAATGTCCATTCTTCAATAGTAGGCAAATCTTCCTTCTTCCAATATTGGGCCACCAAAAGTCTAGCTGCAGTGATTAAATTTAAGATCAATTTAGTCTCTATAACCGTACAATCTGTGATTATACCCAACAAAAACAACTGTGGAATAAACTTTTATCTTCTTGTTAAGGGTATTTTGGATAATCCACCATATTTTAATCCAAAATGCTTTAACTTTTTTACAAGTCCACCATATATGATAATAAGTGGCATCATCACAATCACATCTCCAACACTTAGATTGCAAATTCGGATACATACAAGCTAACTTTTTAGGATCTAAATGCCATCTATAAAACATTTTATAAAAATTTTCTCCCTGTACTGCCAGCTCTTCTTTTCTTCTCCTCATTTCCGGAGATGATGGGCATCCAGCCTTTAATACATTAGTATAAAAATCTTTTGCCTTCCAAATTGTGTTAAGGCGATGCCTTTCTCCCATGTAATTCACCACCATTCCAGCTGGAACATCCCATCTAAACTGAATCTGTTGATTTCTAAGTTCATCCACCAAAAAAGCAAACTCCTTTCTGCTTCTCAACATTTTTGGGGGGGATTTCTTTCAGTACTAAAACCTCTTGTCCTGCCAGTTGAAGTTTATTTTTATAGAAGGCTTGTAAAATTTCATTTCGGGTCCTCCTCGTTGTAAAATAAATCACAATATCTCTTGGCAATTGGTTCTGTCTAGCAAACCAGGAATTAACACGATATATTTTGTCAATTTGCAATGAAAGATTTGCTTGTTGCTCTCCAGTTACCTTTGCAAAGGCCTCTGCAAAGATCTCTCTCAGATTCTCTCGATTGTGCTCTCTCAGACCTCTTACTCAGCTAGCTCTTAATAGACTTTTGCTTTGTAGGAATAAATGATGGATTTTTCTGTAATTTGATTATTAATAAGGGATGAGATATGGGAAGATGATATTTTTTAAAAAAAAATGAAATGGAGAATGTGTTAACTTAGTCAACTTGTTTATACATGTCTCCGGGGAGAGAGAGTCATATTTTATATATTTTTATTTCTTTTCTATATTTTTTATTTCTTTCTACTTTCTTTTCTTTAGTTTTTATATTTTTCTTCATTTGTAAAACATTTTTATATTTGTAAATTTTAATAAAATTATTGGGAAAAAAAACCCAAAGGATTTTTTTAATTTCCATCTAAATTTCTCTTCATTTTTTCATCATTCTAGCTTAACTTCTCTTTCTTCTTTTTGATTAATTCCTGGGAGCTATATTTTTTATCTATATGGTATAATATTTTGTCTTTCCCTAGTATTTTGCATTCTTTTTCACCTGCTTGAGGTCTTCCAAATCTTTCCCCAATCTCCTGAATTCTGAAGTATAAATTCTACCTCAGTCTAATCACAGTTTAAACAGCAGCAACCATGGTTACAGCTATGTATGATTAGCAATTAACCCAGGTTTTGCAATCACTATTTAAGTTGTATTCAGATCTGAGCTGAGTAAATCCCTAGCAAGCTGTAATGATGACCAGTGTCACTACACATTTTGTAGTTAATCATAGCTAAACTTGGCAAAGATAAAGAATTGTGCTTGAAAAGGATAATATTCAAGAAGAAAATCCATAGTCTGATCATTTAATAAAACACTACATCTCTGCAGCAACTTTTGAATATCCAATTGTAAATGAGCATTTAGAGAAAGGGGGTGTTATTTGCCAAAAATAGATTTGCATAATGAAAAGTTTAAGCAGTTCAGTGAAGAGGTAAGCTTTTAAAATTGTAATAAATCAAGAGGGAATAGAGATTAGAGGGATCTTTACATGTTGACATAAAAAGAAAATCAATAATAGCATGCATGTTAATGCAAAATCTTTCCCATTCGTACAGCATGTCATTGGGATCCATCCTATGTTCCCCTTGATCGCATAAATCTTCCCTTGTTGCCTACAGCCTCAATGATTAAATAAATAAAAAATCAACCTCTTATGAACAAGCAGCACTCTGATCTCCAATTCGTTTATCTTCAGGGCTCATTAATATAACATTACTGCAACAAACAGCTAAAGGGAGTGAGGGGAGCAATGTCAGGCTGAATAATAGAGTTGCTTTGAGGAGATAACAATTAGGTTTGGAATGTGCTATCAACTAAGACAGACACAAGGAATGATTGTGCCAGGTTGATGAACTAGCACTATGGATGTGCTGAGGTCTTGCTGAGCTTGTCCACTGGGATATAGCCAGCTACAAATAGAACTGTATTTTTGATATGTTTTGGTTTAGCTTTTGCCAGAGCTCTTGGCCAACAGAATATGGTGCTTTATCTTTATATTAAAGAAAAGATGCTGTATTGGGTCACTATATCATTACAAAAGTGTAATTAGGTATGCTCTGATGGCATGGTGGTCAATGCTATCCATTTTTATATGGTACTAAAGCCAGAGGTGGGATTCAAGTAATTTAACAACTGGTTCTCTGCCCTAATGATTTCTTCCAACAACCAGTTTGCCAAACTGCTCAGAAAGTTAACAACTGGTTCTCCTGAAGTGGTGCGGACTGGCTGAATTCCCCCACTGACTACAGCCTATAGGACAAAGTCATTAAGAAGTATAGTGGGAAAGAACAGTTTTAGGAATATTAACTTTTCAGATATTCTGTTCAAAATGCATTTGTTCTGTAGGAAACATTTTAATCTAATTTAGATTATTTGTAGAACATGATTGTGATGATTGCATGACATCAAATCATTGTCAACTCTTAGTAACCACAGAGATAGATTTTCTCCATAATGATCTGTTCCTAATTCAGCTTTTCCAATGGTGCAGTCATCAGTACTGTAGTAGAATCCATTTTGCTCTATCCTTTCACCTTTTCCAGCATGATACTTTCTCCAGAGAGCTAGGTCTTGGAATAATGTGTCTGAAGTAAGATAATTTGTGCTTGATCATTTTGGCCTTGAATGAGAACTTCGAGTTGATTTGTTCGATGTTCCAGTGGTTTATTTTATTGACTATTCACAGTATATTCAGGAGTCATTCCCAACACCAAGTTTTAGAAGTGTCAATACTCTTCTTATCTTGCTTCTTCAAAGTTTTAACTGCTAGTTCAGGGGTGGGTTCTAAAAAAATTTACTACTGGTTCTGTGGGTGTGGCTTATTTTGTGGGTGTGGTTTGATGGTCATGTGACAAACAATTCTTTAGGATTTAGCAGAGGTATTGGTCTACCAGGCTTTTAACTATTTGCAGAGCCGTACCGGTCTACCCATTTGTTTTTGGAGCATTCCGGTCTACCTATTTGTTTTTGGACCATCCCAGTCTACCTATTTGTTTTTGATGTGCACCAGTCTACCACCACACTGCCTTTTACTGCTGATCAGCTGTAGGGCGGTCCTTTGAAGCGCCAGGGCAAAAGTTTAAACAGTTTTTTGCTGCTCTGCCACCACTGAGAGCATCAGAAACCGCTTTCAGGCAGCTTGGCCTCAATTGGCAATCTACCACCACCGAGCGGTTTACAAGGAGAGATCAGTTCTAGCCAATTAGTTGGGAGGCTTCTTGGCTTCTCAATTTAAAGCTAAGGTGTCTTGTTTGGTTTTTTTTCCTCTTCTTTGTCAAGTGAGCCCTGATTTTTTCCTTCTAGCTGATCAGCTGGGACTCGGGAGGCAGTGAATAGATTGGGGGTGGGGCCAGGCAGAGGTGGTATTTACCGGTTCTCCGAACTACCAGTTCTCAAGAACCGGGGAGAACCGGTAGCAATCCACCACTGTGCTAATTCCTTTTCTATTAATCCTAAAAGTAGAAGCAAAGGTCATTAGTTTGGTCTTCTTGATATTTTAGTCCCTTTTATCCACTTCACTCTTTGACGTTTATTACTAGACTTTGCGTATCCTTTGCATTTTTGTCTATCAGGATACTGTTATCAAGTGCAAGTTATTGATGCTTCTTCCTCCAGTTTTAAAACCAATGCTTAGCTTCTTTCAATCCAGCTTTCCTTAATATATATTTGGCATATATATTGAATAAATAAGGAGCAAATATGCAACATTGTCACAATCCTTTGCATTCTTGGAACCAGTCTTTCATCATGTACTGTTCAGATTGTAGCTTCCTGACCTGACCTGCATATTCCAATTTTTATGAACACTTTCCATGGCATGATGTGATTGATATAATCAAAAGTCTTTCTTTAATTACTGAAACACATAGTAATTTTTTTTAAAATATTAGCATTCTCAATTGTTTACCATGCATCTGCAATAATGTCTCACGTTCTGCAACCATTTCTAAAACCAACTTGAACATCAAACATTATTTTTTCCATGTACGGCTTTAATTAGCATTGAATGATCATAAGCATTGTTTTGCTAGCATATGAAATTAAGGAAATTGTACAATAGTTTACACACACTGGTAAGTCTTCCTGTTTTGCCGTTGTAATGTAAATTGACCAATCTTTTCCAATCTGTTGGCCACTGTATCATATTTGCTGACATAGGTTGCTTAGAACCTTTACTGATTTTTCTTCTTTTGTTTGCCATATTTTGGTGGCTTTTAACAGAATTAACAGAATAACAGAATTAGAAGGGATCTTGGAGATCTTCTAATCCAACCCCCTGCTCAGGCAGAAAACCCCATACCATTTCAGACAAATAGTTGTCCAATCTCTTCTTAAAAACTTCCATGTTAAAGCACCACAACTTCTGGAGGCAAGTTGTTCCATTGATTAATTGTTTTAATTGTCAGAAAATTTCTCTTCAGTTCTAGGTTGGTTCTTGTCTTGTCCCACACACACATTCACACACCACAGGTCTTAGAAGTCTTTATTAAGGTTTCCTAGCCCCAAATAGTCTTCCCCAGAAATTCCTCATGCCCACACCAGTGCCACCCCCAAGGTTCAATAGGCAAATTGGTTTTTTAACCACAGTTTCCTCTTTTAAAGGAAGTTTCCAACTTTGCCATTACAGTCTCCAGTCACTACTCCTGTCACAAGCAGATATCATGCTCGCATCTTCTGTCGATTTAAAATTGAACTTGATTATAAAACATATCAATGTCCTCTTCTTCCACATTAATGGTTAGAACAATGATTGTCATATTAAAAGGTTGTCTATGAAGTTTCATCAATGTTATTCAATCACTGATTGCATTGCAGCCAAGTACTGTTTTTGCTATACTCTTCCTAAAAATAAAAGTAATGCTGTTCCTCCTTTGTTTTTCATGCACTGAGTAGTAAACAGTATGATCTTCTCACTGAAAGTGTCCAATTTCAGTCAATCTCAATTCTCTGATGCCAAATTTTCAGTTGTTTCATTTCATCTTTCACTGTATTGAACTTTTTCCGTATTCATGCTACTTACATTCCATGTTCCCATTTTTCTTTGCAGCTTCAGATTTTATTTTCCTGTATGGAAACATTAACAACTAGACATCCTAAATTTAGTCACACCATGAATATAATTGTGTACATGTGTCAGTCTGGACTCCTGGTGATTTACTGGGAAAGTCTCTATATTTTGCTTGGAAAGATTTCAGAATTAGCTTGTCATTGCCTCCTTCTTAGGGCTGAGAGTGGCTGATCCAAGGTCACCAAGTTAGTTTCATGCCTAAAGTGGGGGTATAACTTATGGCCTTTCAGTTTCTAACTGGTACCTTAACCACTAGAATAAACTGGCTTGTCAAACACCATTGGTACACTGAAATATCCTCAGTTCTTCCTTAGTAGCATGTCAGAAGCTCACCATCTGATACTATAATGTCAATTGTTTTATGTGATCTATCAATGTGGGTTTTCTTGGTAAAAATGCAGGAATGCTTTACCACTGTCTTCTCCCATGCAATATGAATTGATGCCTTTACTATTGTCACTGAACTAACTATCTGCCTCCAGCATCTTCCTATACTGCTGTGTCCTATATGTGCCTGCTTGAGCAGCTGAAATGACCTTCTCATCTTGAGTGACCCTGCATTAATTCCCATTCTTCACTCATCCCTCCCAGACACTAAAACCATAACCCTGCCAAAATGAGGCAGCAAAACAGGGCTTGGCGTGTGGAGAGGGGGAGGAGAGATTACTTATATGCAGTTCCTAGTTTCATTAAGTACCTACTTGAGTCCATAGAGAGCTTAAATCATATTTCAGTTTGGTTTACAGCTTCAAGCTTTATAATAACAAATAAAGGGAGAAGGAAACAATGGCAATTTCATTTTGAAAGTCTACTTCAAACCAGTGGTGGGTTCCTCCCAGTTCAGCCTGGTTCGGCCGAGCCGGTAGTGGTGATGATATGATGTCCCGAACCGGTTCTCTTTGTTCAGGAGCGGAGCCCTCCCGCCATTCCGCGTTATTCTTATTTTTTATTTGGCCTGCCCCCAATCTATTTGCTGCCTCCCGAGTCCCAGCTGATCGGCTAGAAGGAAAAAAAACTGTTTAAACTCTTGCTGCGAGTCTTCAAAGGGCCACCCTACAGCTGATCAGTGTTAAAAGGCAGTGTGGTGGTAGACCAGTATGCTCCAAAAACAAATGGTAGACCAGTGCCTCCAAAAACAAATGGGTAGACCAGAACGCTCCAAGAACAAATGGGTAGACTGGTACGGCTCTGCAAGCAGTTAAAAGCTTGGTAGACCAGTACCTCTGCTAAATCCTAAAGAATTGTCACATGACTATCAAACCACGCCCACAAAATAAGCCATGCCCACAGAACCAGTAGTAAAAATATTTAGAACCCACCCCTGTTGCAAACCAACAGATCCTTAAAAAGTCTCAGATTATACTTTCATAGATCAAATTACTTTGAAAAAGCATAACTACAGTATTATTTGAGGAGGGGGAATTTCAACTATCCAAATATAACCAACTTCTGAAAACTTCTTAATTTCAAATACATAGATAAAAACCATAGTACCAAGGACTCCACATAGCCAACTTTTATTAAACTTCAATAATATAGTTTGCTTGTTTGTTTAGGGTCCTGATCTATATTCGTAGATAAGGCAGCTGCCTGGATTTCAGGTCTGATCCACTTTTATTTAAAGAGCTCTGTACAAATAGGATCTTTCAATTGTTGATACCTTCAATGATTATGACTGAAGTTCTCTAGCTGTAATTAATTGAATGCATCTGTTCTAACCCAGCAGCAACATTTTGACACAGTTCCTTCAGAACTGTTCAATTAATGGCAGTTAAATCTAGGTCAGATTGGATATCTGGTTTGGATATTTTCCAGGTCAAAACATTTAGAAAATAAAAAGGCAACACAGCCTTTGACACTGTAGTCAGGTTTTGTTATCTCCAGTTTGGTTAAAAAAAAAAAAACAACAACCCTTGAACACCTTTCAAAAAATGAAAAAGAAAAAGGCAAGCTGTGGATTTACTGAGAGAGGGCAAAATATCTCAATTTGTCATGCAATTGCTTCAGCAAAAGCATTTTTTAAAAATAAGCATACTGTTGGAAGGGAAATAACTGTCAAGAACCATGAACCATTACATATAGGTGATCTGTAAACATTAACAGTAGCAAACCTTAGAGTGCATAGCATAATATAATGCAATTTGATTTTCGTATTATGTCTTTTGTAGACACATGATGCTTTGCAGAGAAAAACGATACAAGACACACGACAGAGTGTGAGCTACAGAAAGCAGACTCTAATCGACATTACATGATGAATAGATTAAAGCTTTTAGTCCTCAGGCTGAATGCACGAACAAAAATGGGAACTAAGGCAAAGACAGGAGAATGAAATAAGTGTTTTTAGAACACAACTAAGTCTAAATGAAATGGAAAGTGTATGATTAATAGTCTCTTTAAATAGGGATTGATATTAAGTAATATGGCTTTCAAATTCTAAAATAAATGGAATGAGAAATAAAATGGAAAAAAAGTTAAGACACATTAGAGAGGAAGGAATGAGAGCAAAGAAACTGACTTATATTTTAAGGTACTTAGAAAATTTTGGAAGAATATTACTGGCTATCAATTGTGGGAATAGAGAGTGAACTCACAAAACAAATAATTTAGTCACAGGGAGTAGAAATTTAGGCTGGGCTACGTTCACAGGTAATCTGAGATATTTCCCTACCTGTGCAGTGCAGCACATCATTCATTTTTAGATTTTTAGATTTCAGATGTGTGGTGGCTACATCTAGAATTAGAAGACATGTGAGCATTTTCATAAAATGGCAATCATGGAGAAGGGATTTGTTTTCAGAAAAAAACTGCCATGATAGGTGTAGCAGGTCACAAAATACATATTTGGTGAAAGATAAGCTAATGTTTTTTGCGAACAAGCAGCATCTGCAGGAACCTGCTGCTTTAGCTGATTGACAAAAGGAGTGTCATCAGATATTCAAACACACATTAAGATTGTGAGTTAGTTTACATGCTGAAACGTTTTGAAAACATGATGAATTGCAATGTTTACTTATTCAGACCATAATGTGCCAATGAGTTGAGTCAATACATTGTTATGGTTGTTCCAGAACCTAGTGGCCAATTTTAAAGAAAGCATTTACCCAAGTTATATTGCAAGCCCTCACTGGAATCAGAAATTATGGACACATAAATTTCCTTCTGTTCTTAACCTCATAAACACTGGGAGATGGTTGTAAAGGTACCCTCTTCTAGATTTAGGAATTAAAATGGCTATGTCAGAGATGTACTATAAATAAGTAGTTTTTAGTTCTTAAAAAAGACATTTAAGGAGGTGTGACTGCTCCCTAATAAAATGTGATATTTAACATTCAGCACTTGTCCAAAGTGGAACTTAATAAAGTTCTCCAAAGTAACTGTCAAGCCATTTAAGGTTACTGGCTTTTATAAAAGTCTATAAAAAGGAAGCCTAATTTCTCAGCAGAAGTTTCTGCCACCAGCTGCAGCCTCCCACAAGTTTTCTTATGTTCCACCATACTAGGCATAGCAGCTGCCTCCACAATTCTTGGTTGTCTGGAATGATTCAGAAGCTGAAGGAGCAGAATACATATGCTGGATTTAATATCAAATTTAAGATTGCTTCTAGCTTTGAGAGTGGGATACAATTTAGTTCATAGTAGAAAGAACAGAAGAAAACATTGCATGATAAAATGCAGTTTGAGGTCTAGTGGTTGCTTAAAAGAGAGTTGAGTTCACTGGTGGTGCTTTTTAAACAAGGTGTTATGCAAACTCACATCTTTAAGGCACAGTTGCCTTAAACTCACATTTTAAGGCAACTGTGCAGGAAAGAAGTTGATGCAGTTGTTGAGAAATTACCCTCAAATCTATATTTGAATAATGGTTTATTAGATTGATATCAAAGTAGATTGTATATATAAATATAAATATATAAATTAAATAAAGTAGTTGATTGAAGTAGTTGACATTTCTTCTTTATTTTGACAGAGATTAAAAAAAATAAGCATAAAAATGTATCAGTTAGAAAAAAGTCAGAAAATAAGCATAAAAATGTATCAGTTAGAAAAAAGTCAGAAAATGTAATGTATCAGTTAGAAAAAAGAATTTAAAAAGTGCAACCCCCCCAATGAATTTAGAAAAAGAAAAAATATACAGTATATAAAGTAACTTTTGATCTTCTCTTCAGCAATTACAAAGAATTGTCTTTACTTCCTTTTAAAGTTTTTACAGAAATCCCTTCTGTCCCATATTCAATCAGCAGATCCAGAAATCACCATTTCCATTTTCCATTTTCAGCAAAAAGCCCATAAAATTTTTCCAGATTTCTATAAAAGTATTACCTGTTTCATTCCTGATCAAATAGGTCGGTTTTGCCATTTTTGCTAAATTTGCCAGTTTTACACTCCATTCCATCAGCCTTTTTTAGAGTTTCTCCATTATTATGCATATATTCATCCTGTTAAAGTTACCATATATGAAATCAATCTTCTGTAAATCTTTTCCAATTGATTGTCATAAATTCCAGTAAGAATAGCTCCAGTTTCATCTTAATATTAATCTTTAAAATTATTTGCATCATCATATAAACATCCTTTTTTTTCATAAGTCCACCATGCATGGTAAAATATCCCTCCATGTTTTTCATATTTTAAATATAAAGGTAAGCCAAACATACTTTTATACATTCTAGATAATTTATCTGTTGTTATGTATCAATGATACATTATTTTATTTTTAAAAAACCTGTCGTAATACACAATGTAAATATGAATCTGTTTACCCATATTCCTTTCTAATGATCATCTTTATGTTATGAAGTTCTTAGCCCATTTTATTATACAGTCTTCAATTTTTCTTCTTACATTTCAAATCTCAGCAAAAATGTATTTATTTTTGCAATTGTATGTTCATCATTTGTATGTAATTCAGTTTCACATTTCACCATATGTTGTTCAATTCCAGTAAACTTTTTATTTATATTTTTTTCCTCTCAATTGTATGAAAACCATTTATATTTTTTCTCTCAATTGTATATGAAAACCATTGACAGTTATATTCTTCTACAGTCAAATATTCTCTACAATTCATTAAGTTCTCCATTTGCTTGTACTAATAAATTTTGGTATGTTAACTATTTCTTTTTACCGACTGTTTCTTTTCTATTAAATGCTTCTTGTGATGAGACCAATAAAGGTACTTTTGAGCACAGCCTGGGCTTGTATTTATTCCATATTCTTAATATGATACTTCTTCCCTAAGGATTTTTAAAATATACATGAACTTTAACTTTATGGTACCATAAAAAGCTGCGGCAATCATATCTCAGGTTATGTAGTTCTAATTCTAATATTTTTTTAAAATTTTTCAGCAATACCTATTCTTTCATCCAAACGAAACAGCAGGCTGCAGTTAACCTGATATTTCTATCTTAACTATTTTTGAATATGGTCTTATGGTAAGCCTTTATCTGCTCATCAACTCCAATTCTTTCTGTTGGATTTTAGATTTTAAAACTATTTAAAGCAGGAATCAATATTATTTTGTAAATATTATTGCTGCTTAGAAGCTTGAAAGAAAGAGGTAAAGATGTGCTGTTTCTTCTTCTAAGCCTGTAGAAGTCAATAAACACACATATATCTCTAAGAATAGCCTCTTCCTCTCAGTAATAATTTGGTTATATAACGCATATAAATAGGTCCATTAAAATGAATATTGGAAGATAAATCAAATGCACTATATTCAGTATGAATGAATATCACATATTGAGTATTTGTGGAACCCTGCAGTGCAGCAGATAGAGTATAAGAATCAGAAGCGTTTAATGAGCACCTCTAATGAAGTAGATGAATCTTTTTGGTGATATTTCACACCCCACTACAAAGGGAAGAAATGAAAGCAAATGAAAGAGATGAGTATGTAAAGAAGACAGAATGTATCAATGTACAGTATGTCCAAGATAATGCAGTTGGAGGTAAGACATCTTGTTACTGCAACATGAATCCAAATGCATATTCTACTGAAAATGCAGTATCTGAAAAGATTACCTTCAATTTCACCTTTAATATATTTATGAGTAACTCAAGGCAGTGAACGTATCCAGTGGTGGAATCTGAACCAGTTTGCTACTGGTTTGCTGGCCGCGCATGCGTGCTGTATGCCAAGCGCATGCTAAATGCGCATGCACATCAAATGCGTGCTGTGTACGCATGTGCAGTGCACACCAAACATGTGCTGCGCGTTTAAAAAGCTGCCGGTTTAGTTGAACCGGTAGTTAAAAAAAGCTACGATCCGATGATCAGCTGTGCCGCACGGTTTAGCTTTGCTAGAATACAGAATTTCCTGCTTTCTAGCGAAGCTAAACTGCACGGCACAGCTGTTTCCCTCCTCGCTGTTCTCCTTACCTTCCCAAGCCTCCTTTTGGTGTGTACTGCACATGCTAAACCGCACGGCACAGCTGATCGTCGGATTGTAGCTTTTTTTAACTACAGGTTTGACTGAACCGGTAGCTAACTACTAATTCACCTGAACCAGTAGCTTTTTTTTTACTACAGATTTGCCCAAACTGGTAGTTTTTATCACTACCAGTTCACCGGAACTGGAGCGAACGTATCTAATTCTCCCTCCTATTTTCCCCAGAACAACAAGCTTGTGAGGTGGGTTTGGCTGAAAAAGGGTAGCTGGCCCAAAGTCACCCAAGCAGCTTGTATGCCTAAAACAGGATTAGAACTCATAGTCTCTTGCTTTCTAGCCTAGTGCCTTAACCACTAGACCAAACTGATTCTCTTTAGTTTTCTAAAGTATTGTTTTAAATACTGTGTGCTAAAATGTGAGATTCTCAGTTTTCCTTTCTCAATAAATAACTTTTATCACCTCAGAAAATGTGGAAGAAAATTTAAATATGGAACTATCTCATAATGTTTAACGGAGTATTTAAAAAAGAGATTAAAACTTAGAAAGCAATAAAGAATTGAAGGTATTCAGGTCTTTAGCATGCATCAGACTCAAACATTGTTTGATGTGACAGTTCAGGTTTGTTTTTAATCTATTAGATGTAGTGTTTTTATTATTGTGAATTATAATTAAATATACATGAAACTCATTTCCCATTAGAATTCTTCCAGTGATGAGAGTTATTTTTATAGAAAAAGAGAAGAGAACCCAAGATGGTCCATTTGGGTGGTCCAAATGGTCCTCTGTTGGGAAGGCCCAACAGAGAATCCATTTCCTTAGGGTCCCCTGACACCACTAGATGAGATCACTAGGGCTCGCTGCCTTAGAAGAGTGAGGAAAATTGTCAGGGACGACTTTCACCATGATCACCACTTCTTTACCCTCCTATCATCGGGAAGGAGATATAGAAGCATAGCCAGCCACACAAACAGACTGAAGAACAGTTTTTATCCGTGGGCTGTCAGACTCCTGAAGGAGAAATAACATCATAATTACATAGTACGATGGAATTGCAGGGCCTGCACAACGTATAACATGTCCACACTGGTGTAATAGGACTGGGTATTTGTTAATATGATTTATTGGGTTAGGGATTTTCTGTTTCCACTGTGAGTTGTATTGTGTTGGGAGGGTGCACTGAGGGAGATCCACCAATCTCATTGTACATATGTTGCGCAGTGACAATAAAGGTTGCTGTTGTTGTTGTTGTTATTTGAAATGTTTCTAAATCTAGAGTTAAGAAGTCCTTTTAAAGGAGACGCTAAACTGTTACTACTTTTTTAGGATTATGTACTCTCTATTCCTTAATAATGATTTTCAGTGCACCTTCAAGTTGTTTCTTATGGATAAAGAAACAATAAAATCCTGCTAGATTCTTACTTCTTTCTCAAAACAAATGTATTATTTTCACTTAGATATGATAATGGTTCTAGAGCATTACTGGATTTTGTATTTTCAGAATGGGGATTAACAATTATTAGATTATCTGTCCAGAAGCTCCTGATATTCTACTTAAAAAATAAGCAAAAGTCTGCTATTTTCTCCTACAGTCCCTGTTAAAATTGAGCCAACTTTAGTAGGAATGAAGAGTTAATAGAGAAGGTAAACCAAGAACAGAAGAAAAGCACCATGTAAAAGAAAGAAAAGAAAGAAACTCGCTACAAAACAGAACCTATGTAATCCTAAAGAGAAATGCAGTCATCTATATTCATCATTTCAATATGAAGATTTGTTTAGACAAAGCTTATCAACTAAGTAAATATTGTGATAAAGCTATTGAATGGTGACTCAGCGCTGAATAAATTCATACTTAATTATAATGGGGGTTACACCAAAGTTCTGTATTGTATTGATTCTTCAACCAAAGCGAAGCAAGAAACAAAAATTTTATAAACCAAAATTAATTAAGGCTATAGTCTCAATATTTTGCTATAACAAATTAACAGGCAATAACAGTAATCATTTTTTTTGCTCATTAATTTATAAATGTAGGGGCAATAAGCAAACAGCAGAACCATTGTGAATTATTATTGAATAATTGTCTTAATTAAAATTAATTTACTTAGTTTTTCATAAATATATTCACCCCCTCTCCAAAAAACTAACAGTAAGTGAATGTCTCTATCATGGTTTGTTGTCTTTTTAAAAGCAATACACTGGTTTATTGTATAACTGGGCATTTCCACCAATGAGATATATACCAATTACAGCCCCACTAATACAATCTAGAAAGGTTACAATTTTGTAGTATAATTTGTCAAAATGAAATACCATACAAAGATTATGGCCAGTTTTTAATTACTTATTAAAATTGGTTTAAAAAGAATTTTCTGCCATCAAATGTTCAAATTTCAAAAATATATTTCCAGAATTGTTTCAGATTTTCAAGACAACCTGTCATGCTATATATCAATATTGTGGGATATTGAAGTTATTTTCCTGTTTTAAATGAAATATATGAATACCATTCCTCAAATGTTGTCTATATTAATCACCGATGAGACCAAATTCATTAAAAAAGGAATTGTTGAATTTTATTCCCTTGGAATCAAATGGGAAATTAAAACAACTCCTTTTCCCTAATATATTTTTAACATTAATAATAGTAGTAATAGGATTCTCATTCTACAGTTTTAATTGTACAAAATCCCATTTTTGTATTTAACAAACCTATTTTCATATCTCACAAACATTGATCAACAAATAGGTGAACAGAAATACTGTTCACCTTTCTTCTCAAATATGGATTTAAGAGTACTATTGCTATACTCTTATGTTAACTACCTTTGTAGCTATTGACATTTAATTCCTAATGATATGAAATGTCTTAGCCAAAAGACATTACAATCATGTTTCAGATTCAATATGCCTAAACCTTCTTCATTCTTTTGTTTATATATATGATCAGCCTAATCCTAGAGTTGTATAGTTTTTGATTACAGTATTAAAATATTTTGCATTTTACCTGAAACTTCTGTTCATTCAATAAAAAATGGAGAAAACACTGAAGCTAGTGATAGTTTGACTTAAACTTTTCTTCCTGCTTTTGGTAACCTTGTTGCTTAACGTGCTGTTTAATGAAAGTTCTGGAGAGCTCAAAAGCTTGCTTTCTCATTTTGCCTTATCCCAGTAGCAGTATTGCCAGAGTTGATGTTTTATAGTCACAGACCATTAAATTATTTCTACTCTTACAATGTTCAGAGAGCATATTCAGATGTGCTGATGTTCGAATTAACTGTACTTGGAAATACTGCAGATTTCTTCGGCAACTTATACTTCATTGCATATTAAGTGCCATTTAATGCTTCATTTCCAAGCATTCTTGCATATTGCCTCATTAAACACATCTTCCCATAGCGATCCTCTCTATTTAGGTGAATAACTTCTCAATGTTCTTCATATTAGATATATTTTAGATATGTATATGTATTGTATTGTTAATGAACTGCATGCTATACAACCTACTGGTATTCTCATATATGGCTATATATGTCATGATGAGATTCTACACTTCAAAAGCAATCACTAAACCACTGCATATGACATTCTATATTCAGAAGCCTAAGCTGAATATATTGTTTCATCAAAGCGCTTAGACCAGAACCGTGCAGCAGAAATGTGTTATCTCAGCCTTAGCTACCTCTAGACATATTCATTATTCAAACTATTCATTATGACTTCATAAATTCTCCCACATTACATTTCTGAGAAAAGAGATTTTGAACTACTATACTAATCAGGGGGATGAGGTGGGAAGAACTGGAAGCTTGATGTCTCTTGGATGTGTAAAATAAAATAAAATAAAAAGAAATGTATACATACAGTTAATTTAGAATATTTTAAAGACTAAAGTGACCAAATCACAAGGCTGAACCACAGGTATGTTATTCCTGTGGCACATTCCAAGCTCCTGGGCTTCATCCCAGGCCCAGGATGGCAGGCTTTCTAGGCCCCAGGCTAGGCCCTATTATTGTTGTAATTGCTAAAGAGAAGGCCAGTCTGTGTATCATAGAGACTTGGCTGGGATAGGAGGGTAGAGTGCTGCTCTCTGAGATTTGCCCAGGTAGTTTTCAGGTTTGGCACTAGCTAAGAATCCAAAATAGGGGAAGTGGAGTGGTGGTGATTATATGAGAGACAAGAGAGGTATCAAGCAGACATTCTATTCACATTACTGGATATGCTGTTTCTTAAGTTGGGCACCAATGGAGCTCTGTTGGGACTGTTGCTATTGTACCAGCCTCCCTGCTGTGTAGTGACCTCTCTGCCTCAGCTTCTCAACTGCATGGCTGAGCAGACTTCAGTCTGCCTTTTCTGGGTGTGGGGTTATCCATGTAGTGGCAATAATACACCAAAGATTCTACATTATCCGCAATGGAGGAATAATTGGTGGAATGATGAAGCTTGCAAACATGGCATAATTAACTTTCTTGATCAAATAAAAGATAGCTGACCATTTATAGCTGATTTGAAACTCCTTTTAGAATTTTTGCATGAAACAGGAAAAAAGTGTTCTTATGACTTATGATTTTGATAGAAAAATGGGAGCTTTTTTGTAATCATAGAGTAGGAGATCATTTTGTAACCATGTTTATATTTGCAGCGTAAGAAATTGGCAGCTTATTCTTTCTGCTTTTAATTCTTTCTCATTGCACTTTTACTTTTTTCTTCTATTTTTTTTCTATTTTGTATTAGTAGTTATGTTCTCTTTATAACTTTTAATAAAATTTATTTTTTTTTAAAAAAAAAAAAAAGCCAGATCTTTCTCAGAACCATTTGTAGAACCATGTTTATTTTTATCACCAATGTTCTTGTTTTATAAAACTAAAGTTTGTTCCCATTGTCAATGCTTGTTTTTCTTACTTTCCCAGATCCTGACACTGTCAGGTCCACCAGAAGGAGGAACACGAGTCACTATTCGTGGTGTCAACCTGGGGCTGGATTTCTCTGAGATAGCCCACAATGTACAAGTAGCTGGTGTCGAATGTGTTCCACTAGAGGATCAGTACATTATTGCTGAACAGTGAGTTTATTTGTTTGTTTGGTTGATTGGTTGTTTATATCCCACCTTCATTATTTTTATAAATAAGATGGTGAACATATCTAATACTCTTTCCTTCTCCTATGTGGTCTCCATGTGAGCAGATAACTAAATAACAGCACTTAATATAAATAATGTTTTATCTCAGAATAAAGAATTCAACTGAATAGACCAGTGCTAAGAATATTGTGATTTCAGATATTAATTTGTATAAATAAAGTTATAAAACTAGATAAATCATTATAACAAAATATTATTTTTCAATGAACTGGATTCCTTGGTGTCATTTTAATTAATCCTTACTATGAGGAAGAAGCCATTGTCCAGTTCCAATTATGTCTAGCTTGCTTCACAAAATTTTTGCCTTTGCTCTGCTGATAGTTTCAGAAGAAAAATTACTGAAAAGGGAACCAGTCTAACTTTAGCCATTGCATTGGAAGATCTGGTATTTTGGAACACCACAGAAACTGAATTCAGAGTTACAAAAGAAATGGGTAGAATCCAACATAATATATCTTTTTTTTTTTCTCTGCTCAGGAGATTTCATTTACAGATGAATCTGCAGAGAACTTGTATGTGTCTCCTTCAGACACAACCAGCATTTTCTCCATTCTCTGAGCATCAAGGAGTCTGAACACTGGGCAGATATAGTGCAAAACTGATATGTTCATTACCTATCATCGTGGAAAACATTTCTTTATCTATTAATAGAAAGCGAACAGATATAGAGAAGGTTCCTTGTAATAGCAATGGCCACTGGACCTCTCTGCAGGGCCAGATACTGCTAACCATGTAATTGGATTTTTATTAACACTTGCAAAATACATTGGTTATTGTGTCAAGTTTCATTGGCTATTACAAATGTATATCGATATATAGCTATAACAATAAATTGGAAACAGCCTTCAACAAGCCCCTTCTTCATGTGCAGATATATATTTCCTTTAGCTATATTTGTTATAAGGGAGATATAACTGGAAAAATCACATGCTTTTGTACAACATACTGTACTTGTATATGAATAGAAAAGGCCTAAAATAGGTATCATTTTTACCATTAACTAAGATGAAAATATGCACAGTTTAATGTGTACCAGCTACAGTTTAATATCAAATAGGTTAACTTTATTCTTTTTAGGCCCTTATGTTGTGGCTAACAGTATCTTGTTCTATCTGGAATTATGTAATTGGGTAGGGCAAGAAATTTTGAATGAGCTCTCCATCCACTATTCTCAACTGTCATAATTGTTTTCCATAATTTGGGAAGATTTAAAAAGTTGATTGAGCTTCTGGTGCTCATGAACTTGACTTGTAAAATGCCCATTTTTTTCTCCTTTGACTTTACAACCAACATGTGCTCCTGGATGAAAAGGCTGGCTCTTGTCCAGCTTGCTAGTGCTCCTCCCCCAACCCCAGTAATCTGAACAGAATCACTCCCCTGACTTCTCAACTACCAAGAAAAAAAGCCAATAAAGGTGACCTTTCACATATTAGCCTACTCAGTGTATCGCTCTCTTGTCAGGCTCTTCTGATGTTCCTGCCTCCCACGTCTTCAAACAGAAGGGAGATATGTAATTGGCTGGTGAGGAAGAAAATCTGATTTTACTTTAAAAAGTCTGAAAAATATTAGAAGTTAATCTTGGTCCCAAAATTGCCTCAGAAGATTCCCCCCCCAAAAAAATAATTTTCCTCATTGCTATATTTCTTTTTCTGGATACTTTCAATAATGTGTTAAATATAATGGATAATTCCAAGACTAAAGGGCGATTTTCTTTTATTAACAAAGATCAAGCTGTTCCTCAGAATATGTTTTAGTCTCTCAGGGTCCTTAGCATGGTTGCCTTAGCTCTGGAGGTATCATTTTAAGAATAGGGAAGGATGCCAAAACACTCAGATACTAGAAAAGAAAGTCTTCTCAGAAAATCTTATGATTTTCTAAACTATCAATCATTAATCTTGAAGTATCTGGCTTAATTTGGGGGGGAAAAGTGTCAAATACAGCTAAGCTACAGACAAGAATGAAACCTTAGCTTAACTCTATACCTTCAGATTGGTTCCTACTAGCTTCAGCTCTTATACTTTCAAGGCTGCTACTACCACCTCTAGTTTTACTAATCAAAATAATGGTTGGAGTTCATCCATATGGTTCTTGATGAAATTGGACAGGAAATCAATAAACTGGCAAAGGCAAAAACTATTTCTAAAATGAAGATCTTATGCTATTCAGTTTACCTTCTGCAACCTGGATTTGATGATGATGGTCTATATTCAGAGTCAAGAGGTTCACATATCATTATTGGGATAGTAATTTGATTTTCTACAAATAGGGACTGAGAGATATGTAGGCAAGTTGACATGTTTGCAACACCTGCAGTAAACTTTGAGAAGAACTATCTCTTTAAAATTGCTTATAACACCTAAAGGAGATTCTGGGTGTGGAGCAACCTATGTTTTTTTTCTTCT
The DNA here is from genome assembly GCF_029215685.1 of Pituophis catenifer annectens. Classification (NCBI taxonomy): domain Eukaryota; kingdom Metazoa; phylum Chordata; class Lepidosauria; order Squamata; family Colubridae; genus Pituophis; species Pituophis catenifer. Next base: position 173,318,032 of record NW_027256883.1, on the reverse strand, counting down.
GGAGTTAAGGAGACAATTTGTCAGATTACTCCTGCAATGATTGACCTAAAATCTGTATTGAGGGTTCAGGATGTGTGGTGACTTGCATAACTTCAATGCCATGGGCAACAGTCTGTTCTCAGCCCTTCAAATCCAAATGTGTTTCAATACTTATTAAACTTTGTTATTATTAACTAGAATGGATTTTTTTTTTACTTTGGTCACATCCTTCAATCTGAAGAAAAGAAATGTGATGTTAGTATCAAGACACTGGAAACCCCATAGATAAGGCAGGTTCAGGATTTGCCAAGAAACCGGCAACCCAGGCAATTGGTTTATTGGAACCATTTGTTCCTACATGTTTTCAGCCTCTGTGAATCCATCACATTATCATAAGCACAGTCAAAACAACTATAAGAACATATTTTGAACATCAGGGAAGATTAAGATCCCTTTTCTGATGCAGGCAGCTCCTCTGATGCATTGACAGGCAAGCCTTCATGTCATCAGTCTTTCGGCAGAATATTGTGAATTTCTGCTCATTTCATTTTAGTTACAAGTTGGATCAAGGGGGGACCTAGATCCAAGATAGCAAAGTCTGAGTCCCGTAGTCTTTGGCAGCATTTCAGTATGCCCTTTGTGGATGTTTTTGCATTGCCAATCAACCACAAAAGCAATCACAGCATTGACTATCAGATATCCCCAGGGTCTCCTATATGCTCTTCCTGCTGTTCCTCTAATTTCCAGAAAGTTAAGGCATGTATGTTAGGTTGAAACTATAATTATCTTTTGAATCTGGGTTCAATAAAAGTGGCCATCATGTTTACCAGGGCAAGTATGTATCAGATCTAAAAACCCAAAGCTTCCTGGATTAGAAGTGAGAGATTGAGATTTTATCTGTCCTCCTCTGACAGACAAGATCTCAATCTTTCACTTTTAATCCAGGAAGCTTTGGGTTTTTAAATCTGATATACTTGCCCTGGTAAACATGATGGCCACTTTTATTGAACCCAGATTCAAAAGATGATTAGTTTCAAGTCTGGAGATTAAGAGGAAGCAGCTAGACCAATTTACATTATAGGAATGAAATCAGGATTCCATTCGGGCCATTCCTTTATCTAACTTTTTAGTTTAACAATGGTCCTATTATGGGTAACTCAGTCAATAGTACCTATTTATGAGCTCACCTGAAGGATATTGTAACAGTATTATAAAAGAAAAAAGTTGTCTCCCTATTGGGTTTTCAATAGTGATTTTTCAGGTCTCGTATGCATGCAGCATACCCTGCATGCTTAACATTCTTACCTGGCAGGTATTTTTAATATTTTCTTATGCTGGATTGTATTTCATATGTTTCTGTAACATTTCATCAGTGTGCCAAAAAATTTCTTCCAGGGCCTTCCTTTTGAAATGTTGTTATGTATACAACATCCTCCTGGAATTTCCATTTAATGTTAGGACATTTAAATGATTATATTTTGTGAGTTACTTTCATCTAGAAGATGGCTTCTGGGTGCTATTATTTCAGCAATATCTATAGCAACTCAGATGACCTTACCCTTTTACTTGTTCTAAAAGTTTTTTTCTCAACCAGATCTTTATCTGTTACTGCTTAGCTTTGATTCCAAGAGATGCTTTTTTTCTGTTTACAGTGAAATAATATTTCTTCTTCTTTAATGGAATTTCTTTCTTTTTAGCAATATAGTCAGACCTAAACATATTAAATAGCATTCCAATATGTAGTTTTCAGCAACAAGCTGTCTTTACTGATAATGCAGAAGTGACAGTTATCAGATGTCATTATCATTTGTCCCATTTATAATGACATACTTTAAGTGTAGTTGAGATGACTTCTGTAGATCTATTTGCAATGAGAGACGATCACAAAAGCAATCACAGCTTCATATTATAACAATGGTGTAAGTATAAAATATCATTGTTCCTCCTTTAACCTGACTCATTTCCAGATTACTATGGTTAAACCTCCTGAACTGCTAGTTAATCCAACTTTCCTTTCCTTTCACTTTTCAGTTTAATATCTGTTCAAGTATCTCCCCAATTGCCCTTCTCTATCAACATCAACTGACTCCAACTGAGAACCTAGAAGTTCTTGAAATCAAAGTGATTAATTATTTGTCACTAGCAGTGGCATAAACAAGTTACATGCTTATAATAATTAAACAATGTATAAATTATACATAAACAGGTTTCTATAATATTGGTACTATGGGACCCTTTCTTTCAGAAAAGAGTTATGTATTACAAGGAAAAACTGATTTCCTTTTTATGGATCCAGAGAAGTTGTTTCTTCTTTTCCTAGGAGCCAAGAATTGTTTTTGCCTTATTTCCACCCATATACTAAGATATTTTATTTATTGATTTGATTCAATATTATTTTCCCCTATTTTTGGTTCAGTCTTTCACCTTTTGGTCCTTTTACTTTTTCTACCATGCATATCCACTTTTGGAGCAGCAGCCATCAGCTCAAAAAAGCATGCCTGCTCTGATTCAATGCAGTTTATCTTTCTTTCATATAAAGCATATGCACAAATGTCAAGCAGAAATCTAACATGCCAAACAATAAAATCAATGACTTTTTAATAGAATGCATGGGATAAGAAGAAATTCTGCAAAGAAAATTCTGGTGTAGGTGTGCCTTTGTGTATGTGTACACATGCATGCATGTTACTCCAAAATTAAATATAACTATATACTTTTCCAGTGGTGCCATTGCTTTGTGTAGCAATGTGTGCCTGAAATTTCCCAAGTCTTTTGCTGTATATTAAAACTAATATATACTGTTCTAGTTTACTACATTCTGCCTGATGTGTTCTCAGTGTGCATGAGCGTTTTGAAATAGGGCTACTATTTCCCTGGCAGCATTCTACTTCTCTTTTTTGCTTCTAGACATCCTTAACAATCCTCTGCTTCTTTTCATAGTGCCAACATGACCCATAAGGGGTGGAGGAAGCATATGTTACCAATAGTTTATGCTTAATTAACCCTTGATTAATCAGTTCCCGGATGACTTCTGAAGGCAGCTTCCAGCACAACGATCCACATGGTTCTAAATTCCTGACATTTCCTACTTTCTTATTCCACTGCACTATACATGAGAACCTTGTACTTGTCAAGCCAGATTCTCAGCTAGTATAAATTCAGTGGCATCCCAGTGATCTAGGTTATGCCATCTCAGAGTGGAAAAAACTAGATTTTTAGTTCAAGGATTAAATGACCCTTTAAAATGTTTATTTATCAAGCATTTTGTTTTCCGCCCAAGTCTGGCCTCCTGTTTTGCTAAACCACTTTCCTTCAGAGCAACCTTATAGTTTACGTTCATTATCCTCCCCACTCCAATTGGAATGCATCCAGCCATGCTGCCAGATGCAGGTCCATTTGTTAAGCATGCAAGGCAGTGACAGCAGTTTAATCCAAATAGGCCTCTGCAGGAGTCCATTCATTTATTTCTCTAAGAAAAATGTCACCTAAAAAAATTAGAAAACAGGTATGTAACAAAGGACAGGCAAATAACCCCTCTTCCCCAGTGACATGTATCCCTGTATTTGTTCCTTATTTTGTTTGTTTTTGCAGCGTTTCCATGGGGGATGGGGAGAGGAAGGGGGAGTGAGTGTATTGAAAGGAGGATTATGCTCATCCATGCAGGAAAAAAAAGAAAGACTATGTTGAGCCATTGTATTTTCATTGACTAGAAGCATTAGCGGAAGCATAGCCGGGTTAGTCTCTGATGGCGAAAAGCAACGAAGGACTTGGGGAGCTGTAAACTCTACGCGTATGTAGCAAAAATGTGTACTAAAATCCATTTTATTACATGCATGATGTAAAAATAAGGTGGGAAATGACACAGAAAGCATACACTTGACTGGGGCCAATTTTAGGAATCTGGGTGCCCTATGCAGCACCAGGTTAGGACTGGTCTTTTCCTAATTTTTGCAGATGGATTCCTGCGAAATGGAATTCCTACAGAATCTGAACTAAAGGTAAAGATGCATCTAGTATAAACATACTGGATTCATAGCCTAAATACAATTTTATTTTATTTTTTTAGTGAGCTTCTTCTCTATTTTTTTTTATATAGACACACTTCCCTTGGCAGCAAGAAAGAATTTGGTTTTATTTTTGAAATGCTATTCCTTTCTTTTCTGCCCTGCAAATATTGCTCTCAGTTTATCATCTATATGCTAAGAGAAAATATCCTAACCATTCTGCCCTTTCATAGGTGTTTCCTTTCTCAAAATGACTGTAGGAAATGGTCCATCCATTTTTTTTTCCTTTCTTGCTGGTGAGCTCTGAAATTTGAAGCCGGAAAAGTTAACTCAAGGGTCCTTTTTTGTGCTTCACATTTGTGCTGTTTTTTCTATATTTTCCTTTCTGAGCATTAAGTAAATATCTCCTAGACATGTCTATACTTTTACAATACTGTTGCAGAAATTGTTTCTGTGTCAGCTACATAAAGAAAACAGAATAACAGAAAATCTATGGAGGTCCTAACCAAAGGGCAACAATAGCATGGTTAAATACAGGCCAGACATTTTCCAGGCAGGTGACAGTCATAGCACCCTCGAATGAAGTAGGCATCTTTTCCATGTCCATCAGTGATGGTTTCTGGAACAGGGTGATTTTTTCTTCTTAAACTTTGCAGCAGCTTCTGTCATTGCTTGCAGCATCTATTGTGCTCCTCTTCTATTGCTTGCCTAGTTTTAGAATATTCAGAGTATACAGGAAAAAAGGCATAAGGTACAAAAAACTAGCAGTAAAAGCGAGCAGGGGATCATCGCAACATGCAGAATGCTAGGAGGGAAGGGTTGGTAAGTAGTTGGGTGGGCATTCACAGTTAGCAGAAGCTCTTACATAAAACAAAAGAGGGTTGAATATAGGTAGTCCTCAACTTATGACCCTAATGAAGCCTGTGGTTGTTAAACAAATATGGTCAATAAGTGAATGCCATGTTTATTAAATGAACCTATTGTTCACTATGGAGCATTTTTGCTGAAAACTGGAAGTAAACACTGGCTTTTGGCAAAAATGTACATTGATTCACATGCAAACAGGCATAAATGTGGGCCAGTTGTGACTGTGACTGTGCAGTGGGGGGGACACCCCTCAGAACTTCAAAGCTGGATCATAAGTACCTTCGGTGAGGTGTGTCTGTCATAACTTCAAATGGTCACTAATCAACCAGTCATACCTTGAGAACTACTTGTAGAACCTTCTGAGTTATCCAGCCCTACGATCCTATGATTCAATATAACTTGATCTCCCTGTAACAATTATTTATTGTTTTCGTTATTGCAACATGTACCAACACTGTGAATATGTTCTAGCAATTAATTCTTTTTAGGCTGTGTGGGGTGAGAGTGTGAGACTTTTAAAGCTCAAAGGGCTAGGCACTGCTTGAGTTTTGTTTTGAACACTCCTATTAGTGAGTTGCAGGAAGAACTGATGAGTTCATGGGGTTCTCTTGCCTTCACTATATTCAACTCCAGCCAAAGAAAAGATAACTGAAGGTCAGTTTCAGATTGATTTGTGAGAAACTTTGGAATTAAAGTGGAGTGAAACAGTGCCAGTGAAAGTGCTCTCAGTAAATAAAGAGAAGCCCTGCCTTTGTGTTTCTAAAGGCCAACAGAGATATTTGTTATGGTCAATGTTAAATCTGCTAAGAGCTATTTATAATAGCAGCCATCACAGAATGGCATGGCAGAGTTTTCTATAGAATAATTGTGTGTTCTGTAGTAGCTTGCTGCTGCTCTGGCAACAACTCATAAGCAAAGAGGTCCCTGATATACTTGTTTATTTATGGCACTTTCTGAAATGCAATCCTACCAGTTCCACAGAAAAAAAGATTAATAAAAGGTAAAGGAGTACTGCTAGAAAGTTAAAAAATGACAATTGTAGCTATGCTATACTCCATGTATAGTAATCCGCCTTTTCCTTTTACATCACAACTTCTATGACAAAGGGAAAGTCAAAGGGAGCACAGTGAGGCTTACTGCAGCCCCATTATAGCCCTATTCCTTAAACTACATGTATATATAAAGGAACAGAGATTTGATTGTGCTGCTACAACTGCTGTATTTTTTTGACAGATATGACATCAGGGGTGAAATGCTACCGGTTCGGGCCACTTTGCCCGAACTGATAGTAAAAAAATACTTAAAAAGTAAAAAAAAAAAAAAAAAGATTCCGATGATCGCACATCACTCAGCTGATCTTTGGAACTTTTTTTTTTTTACTTTTTAAAGCATTTTTAACTACCAGTTCCGGAGAACGTGCACACATGTGCAGCGTGTGTCCAGCATGCACTGTGCATGTGTGCATGGAGCGCGCATCTGGTGCACATCACACATATGTGGGCAGTGAACCAGTGGTGACCGGCGAAGGATTTCACCACTGTACAACATCCTCTCACTCCAAGGATGCCAGTGCTCCTGGAGCTTTTTCACTAGAAGGCATACTGGACAATGGACTGCCCTTCTCAGAGGACTGAGGGAGCATCTCTGCACTGCTTCCACCTCTGTTTTCTTATACTAGAACCTCTTTCCAGGCAGTCTTTCCCATCTTGTTTTCTTGGCATCTTCCAAAGGCTTCTTTCTTCCCTACATGAAAGAGGAGTAAGGGATAATAGTCCGTGATTAGTTTAGTAAGCCTCTCAGTCACATCTTTGATCTTTGTTCCTAGGAAATTGCATATCTTCCTTTACAGATTGTTCACTCCATAAATTGTTGATTCCGTTCCTCTGAGAAGAGCATCATTTTCCCCACCACTACCACATACACCAACACACACCTTTTTGTCCTTGGGAAGTGTGGTCTACTTTTCTTCCTTATACTTGATGATATTCCTCCTCCAGATGTCTGTGTGGTTTCTTCCAGGGGGAAGATATGCTCAGCTCCAGTGAGACTGGATTGGACTGGGGTTGGATGGTCTATCTCTAAAAGTTTTTTTTTCTGGTACTTTTCAGAAGCTCAAGAGATCTCAACTGCTCAAATCTCAGGTCACCTATTAAAATCAATAGATTTAGGAGCAGCCCACACCAGTAATAAAATCACTGACTCCAGATCTTCAGAATTGTAGTTGGAAGACTTGTTTTTGAATGTTTCTCCAAGTACTTGGCCAACCAAGCACAATTCCAACTCTGAAAGAAAATACTAGCCTTTTCCTGACATCAATTATGTCAATGTTCTATTTATAAGGAGTATTAAAATGTGATTTACCCACTTGCACTCTAAATTGTCAGTCCTTTCCTATAATTCACATTAGTTTTAGTCTGCTGCAGCTAGATTTCATGCTGTAACAATTCTACATTAAAGAAAATATCATTGCTAAATGCTAATAATTATAGGAGAGCTAGTAATAAGGTCATGGAAGGAAGAAACCCTCGATTTTTTTTTCCAGTTGTCTTCTGCCTGAAAAAGTAAGTGTAGTGGGTGGAGGCCACAGTTCTGTCAATGCTAGCAAATATTCACATTTTAATTTATAAATTCAGGGAATCTGGCTTGAGGGAGGACTGCATACATATCGTTATTGTGGGAGATTCTGTTCCTAATTCATTTTAGGCAAAATTGCTAACCATCTTGGTTGTCTCTTCTCAAAAAGCAGAAAAGCTATATTTATCTGTTGTTCCTGCCTGAAGTGGTATGGAGGTCCTAGTGCTTATAAAGTACCTTTTGATCCTCATATAAAAGATTCTATAGAAGAGCAAAGTAATATTATTACTGTAATAGCTTGGGGCTGTGCACTAATGCCATCATAAACTAGAGTAAGTATAGGCTGCTTAGCCATTATACTTTATATGCCATAGTGTTTCATTTTATTTTTAGAAGGGGGATTATTAAAATTATCCTCTTTTGATGATTCTAGGAAACCCTGATTTTATAATCACAACTCTAATTAGTACTATCAAGCTTTCAAAGATTCTTAACATCATTAGAACATTTATCCAGGGCAGATAATAGCAAGGATCAACTGCTTTTTCAAGTTGAATCCAGATAAAAGGCCTCTCATAAGGATTCTGTGGGCAGGTTGGATTCTGAGACAGTATTGATTTACCATACTTTGTCCTTGCTATCTATCAATGGCAATTAGGTTAATATTGGTAAAGAGCCACTTAACAAAGTAATCAGACCCCTAGACTCTTCCAAAAGCACAATTTCCTAACAGGTTTACCTATGGTTCTTGCCTGGCATGAATTAGTGTTTCTATCTCAGATTAGATGATCCATAGGAATTAATGTGCCGTCTTTAATTTTATATTAGTCAGTGGATGTTTTTATTCAAGGGATAAAAAATATTGTTATGGGGATCTTTAAAAAAAGGTCTAGGAGTTGAAAGGAGTTACTGGAAAGCACCCAGGTTGGGTAAGATTGCTATGTCATTGTGTTTTCAGAAAATGAAAGAGCTGCCATCCATAGTATGATAAATTGTTTGGAAAAGGAGCCTCAAATTAGACAAAACTTCAAAAGTATATACTATATACTAAAAGTGCGAGCAATTTCAATAAGGGGAAAAAACTAGCAGGGAAAGCCCAGTATGACTGTGCAAAAAGTTTAATAGAGATCTGGTAACAAAAACAAATAGGAAATGGAAAGGGGAAAAAAATAGTCTAGAATTGTAGAAATGGCATTAGAAAGTCTAACGCGCAAAATAAACTCAGGTTGGCAAAATATGCTAATAGTAAGAAAATCATATTTGTAATAAAAGTCTGGATGTGTTCAAAATAAAAGGAAAAGAAAGGCGGAAACAAAGAAAATAAATCAATTTACCAGCTGCTTAATGAGTATGCCAAAATGTTAGCAGGCACCAAATAAAAAACACAACTACTCAAGAGAAAGAGAAAGGAGTAGAACTAAAGTTTAAAATTAATGAAAAAACATGGCTAAGGAATACCTATTTAGCCTGAATGAATTTAAATATCTAGGGGCAAATTAATTGAATCTAGGGCACTAAAGGATTTGTTAATTATATGATTGTGCCATTGAATGTTATCATTTTCTTAACAGAATTCAAAATAAAAACATTTTCCCATTGGAAGGATTCTTATAATTAATTCCAAAATCATATTTCAAAACTATAGTCTGCTTGTAATTTTCTAAGATCTAATTATCCTTTTGCTATTAATTCAAAATATTTTTAAATGTTTAAATTTGTATTTAAAACTTTTTTTCTCTAAGGTTTGAAATTCTCAGGCCAGGCTAAAAATAGACATAGATCAAGCCAACCAAAGTTCAGAATCTTGGCAGACTAAACTTTTACTACTCTCCCCCTAATCTATATATCCTGAGAGATTGTAGGGAGTGGCTATTCTAAATCTTCTTTCTCCAGTTCATCTCCAGGCTGTATTTTTTTTTTTTAGTTTGATTTATATGCCACCCTTCTCCGGGGACTCAGGGCGGCTTACAATGCATTAAGCAATAGCCTTCATACTTTTGTATATTTATACAAAGTCAGCTTATTGCCCACACAAACTGGGTCCTCAATTTACCTACCTTAGAAAGGATGGAAGGCTGAGTCAACCTTGAGCCTGGTGAGATTCGAATTTACAGTAATTGCAGACAGCTGGTGTTAATCACAATGCTATCAGTCTGCTGAGCAACCAGGCCCTTTTCAGTATTGCTTCCTATCTCAACCCCGTCCTTGGAATGTGCTCTCTCCTTCCTGGGAAACTACCATTTCACTGCAGTCCATCACATTTATTTATTTATTTATTTATTTATTTATTTATTTATTTATTGTCATATTTATATGCCGGCCTTCTTCCGAGGGACATCACACACCCCCATAGGCTTAATGCAAGCTGTAAAGTTGAGTGCAGAAACTCACCCAGTGCTGTAAAACTTGTCAATCCAAAAGTTCCTGATAGCTGAAAATGTGTTAATAAGAAACTCACAAAATTGATTGAAAAAGAAGTATGTGAAGTAAAGCCAATGTCCTTTTGAAGGCATCAACTATGGGTTGAGCAAAAAGTTGGCTATTCCTTCATCTCCCAGAGCCTTAAACTTGCCAGAGATTGCTGTCTTGCAGTCTTATCAAAAGAAGTAATTTTATGGAACACTTGTGGGTTATTTCAAGGGCTCATCCAGATACAAATTGCAAAGAACTGGTCTATTCACCAGTTTTTATTTTGCAGTGATTGTCAACTCCACTTTTAGCAGAGCTGTCCTCAGTTGACAATTTCTTCCCTTGGAAGTCTTATTCTTTGTCTATTTCTGACACAATGCCTGTTATTATGCTTTCTTTTTCAAGGTTAAAATAGAATAGATTTCTTCAGGATAATGTTGTAAGCACACAAAATGAAGTATAAACTTTATATAAACTTTAACTGAATAATATAATACCGAATAAGATTTATGATCACAATTGGGATCAGAATTTCTGTTGCTAAGCAAGGCAATTATTAAGTGAGTCATGGCCAATTTTACAATCATTCTTGCCATGATTGTAAAGTGAATCATTGCTGTTGTTAAGTGATTCATGCAGTCATTAAGAGAATCTGGCTACCCTGTCGATTTTGCTTGTTAGAAGCAGATCAGCAAAGTTGCATATGGCAATTATGACCCCAGAATGTTGCACCCATTATACATACATGCCAGTTGCCAAGCCAGCTGCCACTCGATTTTTTATCAAGTGACCATGGGGATGCTGTGACAGTTATAAGTGCGAAGACCAATTTTAAGCCATTTTTTGTCTCTGCCATTTCAAAAAGTTGCAAAATGACTAGTTTACATTCAGGACTATCCATAGTAGAAAGCAATAAGGATAAAAATTAATTCTAAGATGAATACTTGAATTGTCTTGTGTAGAAATCATTTTATTTTATGCATTTCACTTTTTATCTATTTAATTCTTTGGATTTCATTTCATTCAGAATGAAATTGAGTGCTTTAGAAGAGAGATTAAGATTATATGACTAAAAGATAATTAATCTATTGCTGATGGTCATGAAGATTTTGTTTGGCATTTTGTCGAATAAGAGCTGAGATGAATAATTGTATCACAAACAATGGTTACAATCTGTTAAATCTAACCAGTTTATATTATCTCTTCTTATATTTATATATATAAATATATATTTAGAATGCCTCTGGGCTGGAATTCCTCTCTTTCTCTTTCTTTTCTTTTCTTTTCTTTTCTTTTCTTTTCTTTTTTTTTGTTCCTTGAGTTTGAAAGCATAAGTCTCCTGTTGACATACAGCACATTGAATTAACCATCATCAGGAACAGAAAAACACAACAGCAAGGAAATCCATAGGAAACAGAAATGTGCATTCACTTTCCATGTTTCTCTTCAGTTTGTACAATTATGGTGACCGATCCTGAATGTCTGTTGCTTGAAGCTTATTAGGCAATATAAAACTACAAATCCAGACACACTACATGTACAATTAAACACATTCAAGATCTACAGTCATACCTGTAAATTTTGGACGAACCTATATGTATATTGCCTATTTATGTGCCATTCAAGCATAGAATGCAGCATAGATTGCCTATTTATGTGCCATTCAAGCATAGAATGCATATGGCCACAGTCCCATTTTTTTTCCGATGTATTTATTGAAGATGTAAAGAGAAGCTGAGAGGAGGAGCATTCATTTATGTTCACACCACAGTTACTTGTTTGAAAACTCATGTATTACCTTTTCGTTCTCTTCAAATATGTCATATTCACTATTTATCTCAAAATATTATTGCTTTATGTCAGTTTAACTCATTCTCTCATCACTATTAGAACATTCTAATGTGGACAAATGGGACAAGTATCATATTTTATTAGAGTTTGTGTGCCTGCCACCTACAATGAGAGCTGTTCCCATTATTGACTTCATCCAATACTTCAAGGACTTCACACTTTCTTTTCAATAATATAATGCATTTGCCATTTGTGCTTTGCTTTCCACTCAACTTTACAGCTTGCAATAATTATATCTAATTCTGACTTTCTCTTCTGTTAAATTACCACATAGAAGAAGAAGAAAGTCTTCAAAATTAGCTCATTCATCAAACAAGAGCATCAGCCATACTATTATGGAATGAACAATGTGCATATATATATATATATATATATATATATATATATATATATATATATATATATATATATATATATATATATATATATATATATAATAGCATTTTTTCTTATTATAGAACTCACTATGGATTTTACATTTTCAGAATTGTGTGTGAAATGGGGCAAGCTGAGCCTGATATTAGCTCTGGTCCTGCACTCCTCTGTATTGGAGAATGCAAATCAGAATTTGTGGCCAAGTCTGCACAACATTACACATTTGTGGTAAGTACCCTACAAGCCATTCTTGTTACTTGATTGATAAACCTAGACCAAGTACTGTAAGCAGTACACAAAATAGTCCTTTCTCTTTCTACTAAATAAAGAAGGGCTGGCAGGGTCTAGAGTAGTTAAAATGCTATTTATTAATATGTTCAACTTAGAGTATGTCCAATGTGGCATTTTATATGCCCGATATCCTAATACGGTTTACCTCTTTAAGTCATTTTACTTATCTTCAACTCTTTTTCAGTAATCATAATGAAAATTTATCCAAGGATAACTGCAGATGCCTCACCTCAAAGCCAGGTCCCTAGGAAGAAAAGTAAAATATAAATCAAATCCATTAATTGTAATGAATAAATGAGAAAATAAAATAAATTGCCCAGATCTTATGAGTTTGCCCCCTCTTCCCTTTTTGACATCAAGTCATTGTGTGAAAATGAAGGTATTCTATTCAAATAATAGTAATTGGAGCCAATGGTATGTAAGGGTTTTTTTTTCTCTAATTCTGAGTTATGGCATAATTATTGCCAGTGGCTATGTTAGTTTGTCTTTAAAATTTGCTTGCACTGGCTGAACTACATGGACCACAGCCCTATACTGATATACAATTCTTACATTATTTGACTAGGACTTTTTTTTTTAATTTCTTGGCTCATAAAATCATGACACATTCTCACCTAAATGTTTCTAGCACTAAATGTTTTAGGTAATTTATCTGACAAATTGTGGCTTTAACTACGATTAATTTTTTTAGATCTTCTGATATACTAGACAGTGCAACATTTTTGAGATCAACTGTGTTATCCTTCCTTTTCAAACTGGAAGGAATAATGTGAACCTTTATTACCATGGAACTTAATTAGCTGGAATTAATCTATGGACCTGCCACCTTCCATTATATTATGTATATATTAGAACACTGGAATAATTTTGTTTGGCTAGTAAAAACAAACTCTCTGCCCCTCCCTCCTCCCCCCACCCCCTGTCCTATTTTCTTTTTATCATCCATCTTTCCTTAATGTGAAATTATTTTCCATTTAAATAACAAATTAATGCTAATTCAATAGAGTTTCCATTAGTATGTTTAATCTAGAGTTTCTTTTTGTGGTTTTCCATTCCTGAAGCAATCATTGTGCTTTTCTGTTATTTAATTATGAACCTTTTTATTCATATTCTGGAGCTTTTCTTCATCTCTATTTTGGCCTGAACAAGGCTTATTTGGCTTCCCTGATTTTGTGCTAACTACTTGCTAGCAATTGCCAACTGTCCACAATTTGTAAAGGAAGCAATAGATAACTTGAATTGTACTTGTCTCATTACTAGAATGGAAACTTATTGTAATAATGGTAAATATTACTAAACAATAATACTATGCAGTAGAGAGTCCCCCTTTTAGGGTTGCTAAACATGTTCACATTTATCTGTTTGACTCTCTATCTACTTTGGTATTTATAACCATTCATCTATCAAACTGTTGGCAGACACACTTTCTGTTTCATTTCAAAAGTATGCAAAGCAACAACTGGCTTACATTGGTGATTTATACTGTGCTTTAAAAAAACAAGTATCAAAAAACTATTAATGATTATAATTGTGGGCTGGGGAAAAGTATTTTTGTAAGCATTTGTAAGTAAAGGAACACTTGCTTGACCCTCATTGTGCCACAGTGTTTATGTGTGTATGAATTGTATGTATGTGTGTATATGTGTGTATGAACTGGAATTCAAGATAAGTGTTGAGCAAGTGAGGGAATTCTAGTGAAGTTAAATAAATTAAAGTTTCCTAGGCCACATGAACTATACCAACAGTTTTGGAGGAATCAGCAGAGGTAATTGCAGAATTGCACTTTTGTAATCTTTGAAAAGTCCTGAAGAGCATGCAAGGTCTCAGAAGACCTTGTGTGCGTTCTCCTCCCCATTTTTTTAAAAAAGGGATGAAACAGGACTCAAGAAATTGGAGGCTTGTGAACCTGATACTGGCATTGGGCAAGGTCCTTGATATTACAAAGCAGCTTGTCTATGAGCACTTAGCTAGGAATTAACATGATCCGACTGATTTATGCCAAGCAGATCGTGCCTAGTTATTGTGATATCCTTTTATGATAAAATTACTATCCTGGTTGGTTGGAAAAAGGCCATGAATCTTGATTTCAGCAAAGTTTTTGACAAAGTTTCTTATAGCATCCTTATTAACAAAATGGTCAAATATGGGTTTGAGAACTGAAATATCAGGTGGATCCACAGTTCAAGGACTGTACACAAAGTGCAGTTATTAATTGAGTTGAATAGTGGTGTTAGTATGGCTTCCAAAGCTGACATCTACCTTGAGAGACATGTTGAGTGGAGTGCGAGAGGGCTATGCCCTGGCCCAGTGCTGTTCAACATTTTTATAAATGATATGAATGAGGGGTTGGGTGAATGCTTACCAAATTTGCAGATGATACCAAGCTAGAAGGAATGACTAATATTTGGGAGAGAGGAATCAAAAAAGACTTGGACTAGAACAATGGGTGGAAACAAATAGAACAATATTTAACAGGAAGAAATGTAAAGCCATGTACAAATGAGGGAAATCTGCCTCAAGGATAAAACATATGAGAAGGTCCTGGGTATTAGTAGATCATAAGTTCAACATATGCAAAGAAGACAATGACATCTTAAACAGCATTAAAAGAGCAAAAAACTCAGACTATGGGAGATGATTCCTACTCTACTTCACTTTAGTCAGGCCTCACTTAAACATAGAATTCAGTTCTGCGCAATCAGTTTAAAAAAAGACATGGATGAACTGGAGCAAGTCTGGAGAAGGGCTATCAAGATGGTGAAAGAACTGGAACCAAGTCCTATAAGGAATGGTTAAAAAAACTTAGGAATGTTTAGCTTGCAAAAGGGAAGATTGACGGAGGACATGATAGCTGCCTTTACATATCTGAATGGCATTCGCATTGTAAAAGATTTGGACATTCTCCCTTGCTCCAGAAGGTAAGATAAAACTAATAAGACAAACCTCAAGGATGTAGAAACATATTAGATATTAGGAGAAATTTAATTTACTGTTAGTAGGTTTGTTCAGAAAGGAGAATAGTTACCACATAGAGTGGTTCCCCCTTCCCCTTCCCTGGAGGTTGTCAAACAGAAAACTGGATAGTCATCTACTGGGGATGATGTACTGAATCCTGCATTGTACAGAGGGTTGAATTTCAATGACCTCTTAAGGTACCTTTCAACTCTATGATTCTATAAGCACAACATCACTATATTACTTGATAAATAAATGCTTTTGGGCCATCACTGAAGGGTTTGAGAGAACACTCCATGTTAAGCAAGAGGGTTAACTTGATCTATTTGTACATTTATCAATGGTACTATTACTTCATTTTCCTCTGTAGCAAAAATTGGCCTAATATAGGCAGAAGAAAGCATAAAAGAGGCAGGCAGTAATGAATGGACAAAATGAATCTGGGTTAGCAGATAAAAGGATTTGCTTGCAAGCGAAACTTTCTTGAATATATATATATATATATTAAAAGGAGAAGGGGATTAATTCAATCCATTTAGTATTATATTAAATAATGGCAATGGTGGCAAGGGTCAGGGACATTTGCTTTCTAGAAAAGGAATAAAGTCTTCCCAC
Organism: Pituophis catenifer annectens; assembly: GCF_029215685.1. NCBI lineage: Eukaryota > Metazoa > Chordata > Lepidosauria > Squamata > Colubridae > Pituophis > Pituophis catenifer. Next base: position 173,302,112 of record NW_027256883.1, on the reverse strand, counting down.
AGGCTATTAGGTGGAGTCACAAGAAGACTGGAGGAATGAGATACTGCACATGTAGACTGAACATTTTAGTTTGACAAGCAACATCAGAGCTGCCTACATGCAGGAAATTTTTACATCTCAAGATATTCTGTTTCTATGTTCACTGAAAAATGGTATCTAATTGATTTTTAAAGCTGTTTCCATTCAATCAATCAATCAATCAATGTATATCTTGGCTGGTGGGTACTCAGCACCATTTTCATTTTTTTAAAAAAATCAGTGTGTGGAGGACAATGGTCTTACACTACCTTAAGTGATAACCAATGCTTGAATGAAAAAAATTGAAGCACCATTCAGCAATTTGTTAAGCATACATGTATTATGTAGAGACAGTATTTTTCATTGCTGCCTTTTTATGAACTGAAAAAGCAATTTGCATGTAGTTTCTTTTTGTTGCTTGGACTTTTGTTTGTTTGTTTTAACCTCTTTTTTTGTTACCACCACAAACTTTATTAACGTTAGTACTGCTGAAACACTTCTGCATCTGAGAAAATTCCTAGGTTTCACTTTAGCATTGCCCTTATAACCTAATGGCAGGCTGATTTCACTGGAACATTTTGCAGCTGCTAGACCCTTTTTCAGCCATTATGAGAAGCGGTAAAAGGGGTCATAAAAAGGGGCTATGGAAAGGAATCCTGGGAGAGTGGCATGGATATTCCCACATCTCTCCCTTTCCACATACAAGGCCAACGCCTACAGAAAAGAACTTTCTCTTTCCTGGAAGTCTGCCCTTGCAACTTAAGTAAACATATACAAAATTAAGTTTCCCCAAAATAATAAATTTAGATACCATAAAATTCCAGGCTGAGTTGAACTCTTTGGAAAGAGTTTCTGAGGGAGGAACCTTATGTCTAGGCTAGGGCACCAGGCAGGCCTTTCCCGGCCTTGCAACTGACCTGCTCTGGATCAGGTCTAACTGGAAACAGGTTAGACACAACCTCTTGTGCACAAAAGAGCACTAGCTTTAAATGCTTATGAAATATTGATTGTAATTATCATTGACAGGTGAATTTATATTATGATTTGTTAGTTTCTACGTACCATGCTATTATACTTTATAGTTTCTATACTTTAATTAAGAAATATACTTTAACATGATACTATTACATGCGTTGACAAATTACTTGCATGCTCATATCATGGAGCATAAATTTGTACTTGATTTCAGGAAAGCTGCACAAAACCTTTTTTTTACATTTCATGTCTGAAATCAGAGAGAGTATGGCTTGTAACTGAAGCTAAAATGCTCAATGAGAGGTTCCATATCATTGCAGTAGACACAGTCATTCATCTTATACATTCTATTATTTTATCACCAGCAATATTGGCTGCCGTCTTCACATTTAGTCTGATCCTTTGATAATAAATCTCTGGCATAACATTTGTCACAGTTTGGTCTATTTCCATACTTGGCAGGTGAATCACAAACTTAAGTTAGGTGAAAGACAATAAAACCTTGGAAAAATAAATTCTGTAGACTTCTCTCTTTCCTCCCATAATAAATGAACATGCAAATGGTAGGGCTCTAAATGCAAAATCTTTCAAAGTCTTTTAAAGAACCATTTAAAATCAATTAAAACCAATTAAAAATTGCTTACCTATTAAGAACCAAATATTGCAAATTTCTTCAAAATACAATTTTTGCACAATAGGTAGCGATAAGTGTATGTTGTGTTAATGCTAGTTTACTTTTCATTTATAGTTTTTAAAGCAATTTTCTCTGGAAGTGATCATCATCATTTCAGTGCAACTAAGACAAAAATCATGACTCAAACGAACTGTTCTGTAATCTAAACAGGAATTGCTAAGCATCTATTTATGATGAGTTCAATCATTTCCTTAGATTACAGCAATGTTATTAAAGCATCATTATAGAGAATAAAACTCAGAGTTCAATATATGATGTCTCATAACTGTAGAAAACCTCTCTCTGTGATCATTCCATATATAGTTTTTTTTCCTAATAATTTTTAAATTCCTTGATGTTGATGTTTCTTTTAAAAAAAATAAAATAGGTCTATTCAAAGACAATGTACTGATTTCTTTGATCACTAAATGAGACACAGCAGCTTGTATGAAATCTAAAAATGCAATAATCTGAATACAATAAACAGTTACATTCAGTGCATAGCTACATCATCAAAATGAAGACATTTATTTTGCATCTAGGAATGCAGCTGGAGTTTTGCTAGAAAGTAGAAAAGTGCCATAATATAACTGAAAACTTTAGTTACTTATAAAAATTAAAAACAAATATATAAAAAATATATTTAAAAAATCCTACAACCATCTATAATAGTAAACACAATGGATGGATGGATGGATGGATGGATGGATGGATGGATGGATGGATGGTGAGTGGATGACTAGATAGATAGATATGTGCCATCAAATCATGGTTGACTCTTAGCAGACCTAGCACATAGTTTGCATTCATAAAATTTGGAAAAGTTGTGCCCATTTCAGTGACTGCTCCTATGGTCATGTAATCTTCATTTTCAATGTTTTGTGATAGTTTCCAAGCCAGTTTCACAATTCCTTATTCCCTCCCCCATCCGGCAACAGTTTGCCCTGCTGGGAGGAGAAGCAAAGGGAAGAGGCATGGAAGAAAGGGAGGGAGGGAGGAACAGGGAATAAGATACCCATGCATACCTTTCCTGGCCCGTGCCATGCCTCCCCCAACTTGTGACATCTGCAACACACCCATTCACACCCAATTAACCCATTCAGCAGCTCTTGTAACACCCTCCATATTCCGTCCCCAGTCAACACCCTCCTGCATACCTTTACCAACCCATGTGGCACCTCTTGAGTACTTCTGCACACCCTTTCTGATCCATTCCCCTCCATGCACCCCCTGACCTCTTGTTTATTTCCAAGCACCATAGGCACTCTTCCCAACCCATTCCACTACCCTCTGCTTCCCATCCCTGGCTGGCATACCACCTCTCAAACATACCTGTGGAAACCCCCCCCCATGCATTCTTGTTGATGCATTATGCATCTCACATGCCCTACATGACCCCTTTGGCATCTCTTACACACCCCCATGACCCACACACACACACACACACACACACACTTATTGACCCATCTACTCCCTATGCATCCTCCCTGACCACATGGCATTTCTGACATATGCCTATACACCCTTCCCAACCCACGCAATACTTCTCATGCACCCGCACATACCATTCCTGGCCTACTCAGCCCTTCACTCTCTTCCACTGTCTCCTTGGACTTACAATTTTGTGCAGGCTTCCCCATTGGTTTTCTCCCTGAGAGCTTCTCACAAGTAAAGTAAATCAGAAGGGGGGGAGGGAGGGAGGGAGGAAGGAAGATTTCTGTTGCTCCCTGCCTACCACAAAGAAATTTAATGGGGAAGATGGGAGGAAGTTGGAAGTCACTCCCTCACTCACTTTTTTGCCAAGCCAATGTCATTTTGTTCCTCTGCTTAGATAAGGAAATATCTCTGAAATGATGACCCAGTGGGGCATGGACTGTTTAGTTCCATTTAAATATTGCTAACATGCTTTACAGTTCTCAACAGTGAGAACTGGACACTGAACCACTAATTGGTTCAAAATTGAGAAAGGAGTTCAGCAAGGCTGTTTACTGTCGCCCTGCCTATTTAGCTTATATGCAGAGCACATCATGAGAAAGGCGGGGCTGGATGAATCACAAATTGGAATTAAGATTGCCGGGAGAAATAGCTCAGATATGCAGATGATACCACTCTAATGGAAGGAAGTGAAGAGAAACTAAAGTGCCTCTTGATACAGGTGAAGGAGGAGAGTACAAAAGTTAGCTTGAAACTCAACATTAAGAAAACTAAGATCATGGCATCCTGCCCTGTCAATTCCTGGCAAATAGATGGGAAAGAAATGCAGGTAGTGACATATTTTATTTTCCTGGGCTCCAAGATCACTGCAGATGGGGACTACAGCCAAGAAATTAAAAGACCCTTGCTCCTAGGGAGGAAAGCTATGACAAATCTAGATAGCATACTAAAAAGCAGAGACATCACCCTGCCAACAAAAGTGTGTATTGTCAAGGCTACGGTTTCTCCAGTTGCAATGTATGGCTGTGAAAGTTGGACCATAAGGAAGGCTGAGCACCAAAAAATTGAGGCCTTTGAACTATGGTGCTGGAGAAGACTCCTGCAAGTCCCTTGGACTGCAAGGCAATCAAACCGGTCAGTCCTAGAGAAGATCCACCCTGACTGCTCTTTAGAAGGCCAGATCCTGAAGATGAAACTCAAATACTTTGGCCACCTAATGAGAAGGAAGGACTCACTGGAGAAGAGCCTAATGCTGGGAACCATTGAGGGCAAAAGAAGGAGATGTCAGAGAATGAGGTGGCTGGATAGAGTCACTGAAGAAGTCTGCATGAGTTTAAATGGACTCCAGGGGATGGTAGAGGACAGGAAGGCCCGGCAGAAACATTGTCCATAGGTTCACGATGAGTTGGACATGACTTCGTGACTAACAACAACAATAACATGCTCACTGTACTTTGGCTAAACTTATTTTTACCTGTTCTTCTGAGTAACCATTATCTAGATAGCTCAGACCAAGTTTCCAGAAACTATCCTGTTGACTAGCCATTCTTATACTATATTTCTTTCCCTTTCTGATCTTCATTTATGGACTTGTAGCATAGATGAGAATATGATCAGGATGTTGCGCTTCCTACTGAGATTTTCAAAATTTGATGATATCATTGTTACTCTGCAGTACAATTTATTTTCAATTGTTAGTAGACAGCTGGTGGAAGTTGTGTTCTGTCACATCACTGATATTTGTTTCTAGGAAATAGAATGCTTCATATACACATTATACATCCAAGAATTAAAATAAAATGAAAGCACAAGGACTGTCTGCATATTCTCACACCAACCTTATGTCCTCCAGTTGTGTTAAATTAAAGCTGCCAAACTCCTCAGCCAGTTAGACAGTAATGTTAGTTTCTATCAAAAACACTGCAGTCCAAACAGAAAGTTGCAAAAAAATCACTTCCCTATATGAACTTAGATTCTAACTTTTGGAGAAGGACCCACGTAATCTGTAGCTCATGTCCTTTGTGGTATCTTTTATAAAGATACAAAGGTCTGCTTCATAACTCCCTGTTTAATTAAGTATTCAGACAATTCTGAAATGTTTTATATATATCACATCTTTTACCGGCAAACCAGTAGAATTCCGTTTTCCTGAATGTGACAAAAATTTGTTGTATTGTCTGTAAAAATGTAACATGCCTTGCTCATTTAAATGATGTTGTTAGAATTTTAACAACCACAGTTCATTTTACTTAAAAAAGCAAGTATCTGTAACTTCTTTAGTTGTACAATCTGGTCAGTACCATAATGAAAAAGTAACCAATTAACTACTATTTAGGATTATATATTTGTCGATTTCAAGCCTTCACCTAAAGGTCCCTCTTGTCTTGCTGTACAGTCACCTGGAATAACATCACAGCAAAACAATTGAACTTGTTTTATTTTTTTGTTTTTGTTTTGTTTTCCTTCCCAAGAATCCTGCTGTGGGTTATTTGAGTCCCAGCCGTGGACCAGAGTCAGGAGGGACTATGGTGACCATTACTGGCCATTTTCTGGGAGCTGGCAGCAGTGTGTCGGTATTGCTGGGTAATCAGACCTGCGAGTTTTATGGGTAAGAGAGTTGCGAGAGGAAGGGTTGAGTTTATGTGAATATATGTTCTAAACAAACTTCACAGAACTTCCACAGGCAATGTTAAAGCCACATCAACTTTAAACACTTAATCTAATAAACCACCTTAAATTATGCTGTTGCTGATTTTGATGAATGCTGCATAACAGTGAATTGAGTTTATGCTGATTACTTTTATTTATTGCTTTCCTTTTGTATATCAAAATCCTGCTTCTACCCCAAGTCTCCAAGATATTCTGTTACTCAAATCCCTTTACATGTTCTCCAGCCCATTTTTTCTCCATACGAAATTAAAAGAGAGTGAGAGAGAAAAAGGGGGAAAGCAGACATTTTTTTCCATTCTCTTATTGTTATTCTAACTATGAAAGCAGCAGGTGTGCCTGCCTCCCAGTGTGATGGGAAAGAGGTTGAGTGACAGAAATTAAGAATGTAGCCTTACTTTTCTTTTCTTTTAGAATTCACAAATCTATGCTTCAGTTTCTATATTTTTAAAGTGATAAAAATATATCTCTTTTGTTAGTTCTTACCAAAAAAAGCAATATTGCATTTTTGTCATGTCTATTTAAACTTGCAGTACCATAAATTTATATATTCTAATCTGGGGTATTTGAATCAATGACATGCTACGGTGGTGATAATTAAATATCTATGAATAAAATATACTTGTCTGTGTAGTCAGTTACATAAAATAATACTATGTTTAATTAGACCTGTATAGCATACTGATTGATATCAGAGAATCAAAGTAATCAATGTTCAATTTAATGATTGAAATTTCTTAATGTACAATTTTTATGATTGAAATTTTGTAAAATCATTATAAACAATTATTTTTGTACTGAACCCTTCAACTTTATTATGGAAATTGTTGGGCAATTTATGAGTATGGTTTTATATCTTTGATACAATTCAGAATGACAATGTCTGCCCAGGTTTTATAAAGATCTATAGGCTAAATTGCTTGAATTAATTTAACCAATGTTCAATAAAGTCATGGAAATAAAAATCATCTTCCTCTAAGATCTTAATACTTCTACAAATTGATTTCACTAAAATTTCTAAGTAAATTCAACATTTACCTCAAGAAGAAATTCCCTTTTAGGATGCTTAAAATCTATCCAGGTGTCAGTCCTTTTATGTCATTCTTCACATGTAGATAGGAGTCAATCACCTGTAGTGAAGAGTATTTACTGTGCATGAAAATTCTCCCCAAGTTCTAAAACCTAGGTCCTCAACTATGTGGATGCTCAAAGACATAGCTCTCCACTACAAATTGGAAGTTAGAACAAGTGCATAGGGTCAACACATGAATCTCTCCTCCCCTTCAAGACATTTGGATTATTCACACTTTGAAGTAAATGTGTAAATCAAAGGCTTCAATTTAATATTAATATACCCCACTTCACTTCAAAATATCAAGCAATATATATGTAACAAAAATATTACAACAGCATAACATACTGTATGTACTAATTACTTTGTGGTGTTTGTTATTAAAATTAAAATTATGGTTTGAGATTTCTTCTGAAACTACAATGAACAATAATAACCTGTTGGGCAACAAGCTTTATATAATATAATTGAATTAGGAATTTCAAGAAAGCATAAAATCCCAAATAAGGATGTTTAATAAGCATGTAGTGCTCTGATGACAAAATGAATCATTAAAAAAATCCAACCCTAAATTAATACTTTCTGTAATATCCATGGCAATAGTTCAAAAAATATCATGCTATAGTCTTTATGAAATTGGTTAGATGAGTTTATAATATAGATAGTTCCAAGTTTCATCTCTGGCAACTCCAAGTGGGATGGGAAATATTTCCATTAGAAAACCTGAAGAGTCCCTACCAGTTAGTGTCAGTGTCAAGCCGGGTTCCTATGCTCCTAAGTTAGACTCAGACTGAAACAGCAGTATCAACAGTGTAGAGGTGTCAAAGCAGGTAAGACTGTGGGCCTGGTTCATGATACAAACCCATCTCCTTTGTCCATATTTACCACAATATGGGTGCCAGGGATCTGAAGGCCATGTAGAAATTCCGTGTATACATTTAGTTTCCTGATGAAACTAAAATGAAACATAAATTGAAGGAGCAAATTTATTGTGGTTAAAATAACAGGATGCTTGGACATATCCTCTTGTAAAGAAATAGAAAATTTAAGGAACTGTTTCAGGAAATAAAAGGAAAGCCTTTTGGCTCTCCTTCCACCCTGGATTTGATTTATTTATTTTATTATTTATTCATTTATTTATTTACTGATTGAATTTATATTGCCGCCTGTTCACCCATGGTGACTCAAGGCAGCTTACAGAATATAAAACCACTTTTAAAACAATAAAACTAATAAAAAGAATCCAATTAATATAGTATAATATAAAATCACCCCCAGCCCCCAGCCCCGTGACAGCAGATAACAGGAGCCATTTAATGGGCTCCATCCCACTCTGGGTTCTCCAGGCCCACTGGCAGAACCAGGTCTTCAGCTCTTCTTTCTAGAAGAGTATTAGAGTGGGGGCCATTCTAATCTCTGGGGGAATGATGTTCCATGATGTTTGATGCAAGTTAATCAGATGCAAGGAGTGAGGGATTTGCATGCCACTTGCTGTTGCTTTTGTACAATTTGCCTGCAGTATAACTAACATTTCCAAAGTTGAATTACTGAGACTTTTCATATTAGTGCTGCTTTCTTCAGCATCTGAAGAGATAAAACATCCCAGCATCCACTATGCCTGGATTGAAAAGGAGAGATAAGGAATGACATGTTAATGAGTAGATTTGATTTAACTGATTTAATATCTCCTTATCTAATAGGACACAGTTCATTTATACCTTTGGAACAGATAGGAAGGAATGTGCATAGTTACATTACAGGAGGCTTTTCATTTCTTATCTACAGAGGAGGTTTTTTTTTTCTTTATGGTATTTGCTTCTCAAATAACTTTTTAAGCCTAGAGTTATGCAGGAACTGTCTCAACAGATGCTGGGATGCAACACTGATGTTTGCAGAGTTCATCTTGATTACATGCTTTCATTAGCTCTGTTGGCCAACATACAAACAGTTGTATCACGTAATTCATTGGCATAAAAAACATACTTGGATATCTTTTACTAGTAATCTTTCGGCTGTTGTTGACTATCAGAAAGGAACATACAGTACACATATGTATTTAATGGAAGTATTGGGTCACCCAACAATGTAACTTTGAGCAGTGTACTACAAAGCAAACAAAAAAAAGTAAAGATATTTATACATTAAACAATCCGACATATAATATATAAATAACCAGATATGATAATTAAACAATCAAAAGTAAATTCCACTAAACTAGAATTAAGTGCCTAAAGAAAAAGGCAGATCAGGATACCATGTCAATGATAGCAAAAGCCACCAAAATAGAAGAAGAGTCAGATGGAGGCACCACACACATCCAGGACTTGCCACAAGTAACTAACCAGTGTGGCCAAAGCCATCTCTATACCATATTCAAGACTGAATCTGGACTAAAAATGATCCAGATAGCTTCCTCCAGGGCCCTCTGAAGCTGAAAGGCAGAAATTTTCCAGATTGGATGTTAAGTCCATAATATATAGATAATATTCAGAAGTGGCTGGGATAGACACCTCCCTAATTTATTGATCTTTAAGGAGGAGGAGGAGATACAGCAAAATCAAACTTGCAAGATTCTGTTATTATAGTCAATTTCAATTTTAAAAAATTATAGACATTCTATAGAATTGATTTCATTATTTGGCTCACCTGGTGGAACTGATACAACAACCCTTCAGATGTTCCACCAATTCCTTCTGATCTAGAAGTCACTACGGTCATTTTGAACAGGGTCCCTACTCCCTGTTCCCTCCCTTCAACCATCAACGTTCCCATTCACAAGCCGAGCACAAATCCTCCATATTCAGATGGCAAGTAAGTACGAAGGTGCTTCTGACCATATACTCTTCTAAACCAGCTCCTACCCACTCACCTTCAAAACACTATCATGCCCTCTCCCTCTGTACTCATCAAACATAGGGCAACAAAGATCTATCTATCTCCCACCCAGGGAGTGGGGGGGAGTAAAATAAATGGGTCAAGTTCCATCCCTTCCTTCACCATTGTGCCCCACAATCAATTTTCAGTCCAATCCCAATCTTCCTCCCAACCATCAATCCTAAATCTAGTTACTTTTCTAGGAGGCAGAGTGGCATAACTTCCAAAAAGCTGCAAAGTCTCTGCAATCAAGCCATCTGGCTACATTAGTTGCATCAGATTCCTTTAGGACATGAAACTGGTCACCTTCCCCTTCCAGACACAGAATCACTAATTGGATAAGATAGTTCCTGCCATCTAGACATGTTGTCACAGCAGGACATTGTCTGAACTTTTCCAAAATCTGTCAGCTAGCTCCCACCCCTGCCACAGATCAATGCCCCCTCAACAATCCTCACACTTCCCCAGATATCCAAGCCAGACAAAACCAGCTCACTTGGTCACTTGCTAAATACTGAGTGTCCTTTCACATTCTTCATAGTTTGTCTTTCAGGTATAGTCCTGTGGGCACCTAAGTCACAAATTATTTATCTTCATTATTCCTTCTTTGTGGCATATACTGTTTGGGCGGGGGGTCAGGGATTCTCCCAGAGGCCTCTCACTTGTGGGGTGCCTCAGGGATCGGTTCTCTCCCCTCTGCTCTTTAATATCTATATGAAACCGCTGGGTGAGATCATCCGTGGTTTTGGGGTGAGGTATCATCAATATGCTGATGATACCCAGCTTTACATCTCCACCCCTGACCACCCTAGGGATGCCCTTTCCGTGATGTCCCACTGCCTGGAAGCGGTGCGGGTTTGGATGGGGAGGAACAGGCTTAGACTCAACCCTTCCAAGACTGAGTGGCTGTGGATGCCGGCATCCCGGGATCTGGAGGTTCCATCCTTAATGATCGGAGGTGAAATCCTTGCTCCCTCCGACAGGGTCCGCAACTTGGGTGTCCTCCTGGATTCTCGGCTGTCTTTAGATGACCATCTGACGGCCGTAACCAGGGGGGCCTTCGCACAGGTCCATCTTGTGCGCCAGTTGCGCCCGTTCCTAGACCGGGATGCCCTCGCCACGGTCACTCACGCCCTTGTTACCTCTAGGTTGGACTACTGTAACACCCTCTACATGGGGCTGCCCTTGGGATGTGTCCGGAGGCTTCAGCTAGTCCAAAATGCAGCCGCGCGGGTAGTTACGGGGGCGTCTAGATACTCCCGTGTAACACCTCTCCTGCGTGAGCTGCACTGGCTACCGGTGGCACTCCGGATATGTTTCAAGGTGCTGGTGCTCACCTATAAAGCCCTTCATGGCTTAGGCCCGGGGTACTTGCAGGACCATCTCCAGCCGTTCTCCCATCGTCCTGTGCGCTCTCACAGAGTCGGCCTCCTCAGGGTGCCGTCGGCCAAACAATGTCGGCTGACGACCCCCAGGGGGAGGGCGTTCTCTGTGGGAGCCCCGACCCTCTGGAATGGATTGCCCACTGAGCTCAGGACAGCCCCCGACCTTCTTTCCTTCCGTCGCGAGCTGAAGACGTGGCTCTTCCGCCAATTAAACTGATCCGTTTGGGGGTACACTGGTATAATTTTAAATCGTTTTTAATTGGGTTACTGATTTTAATTTGGTATTGTATTGTGATTTGTATTGAAGTTGTCATTTTGTAAGCCGCCTTGAGTCCCTAGGGAGAAAGGCGGCATATAAATCGCAATAAATAAATAAATAAATAAATAAATAAATAAAAATAAATATACCACCATTAGAATTTATAAATTAGAATTTATAAATCAACCTAAGCATATTTTTTCTTTTTTTCAATTTGCAGCTAAGGAAAAGTTTGGAATAAATAAATGATAACATCTATGTTTGATGCAACATAAATATTCCATTAAATGTACTCTTTAAAAGTACATTTAAAAACTCTTTCTAATTCACTATATCATTTATTTGCCCATATAATCTAGTAAACAACATTTCTCAGAATCTAACAGCATTCTGTTTATCCCTGCCTTTCCATACAAGGTCACAACATGGTCTTTTTTCTTTCATCTTTCCATAAACTGCATGGTTTATAGGTGATGAACTTGGCATGTACTCATGATGTGCAGGAGACTGATTAGATGAAGCAGTTTCTAATGAGATTCACTGTAATTACAGCTTCTTTCTATTCTCCTGCCTCTGATCGGAGAAGTGGAGAAATTCACCATGACGACATGGTAATAGCGTAGAAAGCTAATTAACTGATCACAGGGAGCTTGCAGTAACTCTTTGCCAGCAGTGATGTGTCGCTTTGGATCTTATACAAGGACTAAGCAGATTTCTCTGAAGTCTGGTCTATGGCATATTAAAATGCCTATTCTCACATGAGGCCACTGATAGATAGAAGACTGGATTCCAGTTCCCCTAAATTGTCTGTTATTATGGCCAGGTTGCACAATAATGTGACAATGCATAACCTTTTTCTTTTTTAATTTTACATTGCCCATTTCCCTCCATCTATATTATCATTTATTTATTATTCCTTCTCTATTTCTTTACTCTTTAATATCTTTGATATTAAACTCTTTAATATTATTTGATTCCTTTGAATCAAATTTATGAATTTTTTTTCAGACCAGGAACTCCCTTTTGCTCCTTTGGGCAAAAAAACCCAGACTGATATTTTTAAAAAAATTGGATCCTGAAGGATTTATTTTTCCTTTTCAAATACAATATATCAATTCCAGTTCTCTTCATATAACCACAAGATATTGTACTTAACATTTAACCATTTGGGAAAGTGTAGTACAAAATCCTCTATGCTTATAATAAAGTATTTCAGAAATATAGCACCATCCAAAACACTGGGGATATACAGTAACAAAATCTTATCATATCCCTAAGGTTTGCATGGATATAACACTTATTAGATACTTTACCTTTGTATATGGTGGGATGTGGTGGCTCAATGGCTAAGATGCTGAGCTTGTCGATCGAAAAGTCGGCAGTTCAGCGATTCGAATCCCTAGTGCTGCGTAATAGGGTGAGCTCCCATTACTTGTCCCAGCTTTTGCCAACCTAGCAGTTTGAAAGCATGTAAAAATGCAAGTAGAAAAATAGGGACCACCTTTGGTAGGAAGGTAACAGCGTTCCGTGCACCTTTGGCATTTAGTCATGCCGGCCACATGACCACAGAGACGTCTTTGGACAACACTGGCTCTTCAGCTTTGAAACAGAGATGAGCACTGCCCCCTAGAGTCAGTAATGATTAGCACATATGTGCAAGGGGAACCTTTACCTTTACCTTTGTATGTTCCAAGGACACATCAGAAGATTATAAATTTTGTGAGGATATTGGAGATCAGGATGCAGATTTCTGTAGTATCTGGCCTGAAACCTGAATAAAAGAATCCATAAAACATTTTAACTTATTTGTTCTTCCTTTATTCCAATGAAAGGAGCCAAATACTAAGCATAAATTGAAGCTTATATTGTATATTTAATTTGTTTACTCAAGTAGTTCACAATTTATTATTGTAATTATTGATAGTTATAACACTTTTTTTTTTTAAAAAAAAGGCAAGGATCACCAATGTTCCATTCTTTGACTATTCATCTTCATACCAGGAATGTATCTGTAAACAAAACTAAGTGTATCATATAATTATTGTTTTTGCCACCATTATTATATCCAGAAATAGAACTCAAGAAAGGGAGATGAAGACTCAAATTTGAGTAACTTCATTTTTTCCCCTGCCATTTGTTATCCTTTCTTGCATTACCCTCCCCCTCCCTCCACCTCCTGCTGAGCACATACATAGTGGAAAAAGCACAAGGCTTCCTAATATTTTCTTCTCTTGGGATTAAACAGTTTTGACGATGATTTTGAATAGAAAGGAAAATAATTGATGTAAAAAACATTTACTCCATCCTCCAACCTTCCTTTCTTATATTTGCACATATATACAGCATAATCCAAACTTTGTCTTTCCTACATGAATATGCACATATTCTTATGATTGGTGAGATCTTCTAAATGGAACAGGCTTCTGTTGACATGGCAGATCTTCATCTTATAATTTAGAGAGGGTTTCTCTTGTCTAGAAGGAAAAATAGAAAGGAAGGCCACTATGTCAGCCCCAAGAACCAAAAATGACACGAGGAGCTAATTCTGAGTAGTTTTCTTTATAGATTTTCATCTATAGACAGAATCTTACCAGATCTGTATAACTATAAATATACACTGGGAACTGCCAGGGAAGAACCATTTTAACCCTCTTCTTGTAGTCCAAATTTTCTAAACTCCATTGTCTCTTTGCTTTCTGGAAAGCAGCCCCTCCCTCCTGTGGATCCAGATTGCATTCTACCACAATTATTAGTTTAAATAGAAACTCAGCTCATATGACAAAAAAGCTGGGAAAAAGCATTTCAAATTATTCAAAGAAACTCAACCTTAATGTACTAAAAAAGAGGGTTGGAATTTCTTTTGCAGTTTTCAAGATTATGTCATTTATCTCAAGATTAGCATTAAAGATACTGGGCAAAGTTGATATAATCTTGCTTTTTTGATCTAGCCAGCTAGTATGTGTGTGTGTGTGTGTGTGTGTGTGTGTGAGAGAGAGAGAGAGAGAGAGAGAGAGAGAGAGAGAGAGAGAGAGAGAGAGAGAGAGAGAGAGAGAGATCTTTTATAGGGCTTCTTCTTCAGGCTTTTTAGAGTTTTAGATATTTATATGAGCCAGTTTGGTCTAGTGGTTAAACCTCTAGATTAGAAACTAGGAGACTGTGAGTTCAAGTGCTGCTTTATGCATGAAAGCCAACTTGTTACTTTGGACCAGTCACTCTCTCTCAACCCAACTCATCTATGAATACACAAACACACACACATATTTATATTTATATTGGAAGTAGAGATGGAAATGCAAAATGTTGCTTTCAGAAAGATAGTGTTCTGTTTTTCCTCCAGACCACACAGATGCAATAAATCACTACCAGAACAGTAGAAGAGCATGGAATCAAAATGAAGCTTTACAGTATTATTTTGGAATGTTCCATTCCGAAACTGATATTTTGTACATCTTTAATTGTAAGCCATGCAAAGTCATTTATGGATAGATGGCATACACATTTGTAATTTAAATAAATGAAATTAATACATATTATGGAATTTATTCCGTCCAGGTTTTTTTTTCAGAAAACAAAATTTTGGCAGTATACTTATACTTCAGCAGATGTGAATTCCAAGGTTGCAAAGTCAGGGCCTTGCCACATGTTCCCAAAAATGAGAACTGCAGCATCAGAATTTTTAATCATGATTTAATTACAGTCCAAACTTTAAATGAGGTATGCTTATTGTATGCAGAATTAAAAATGACTTCAGCTGAAAATACATGAATATCCATGCTTTTGTGGGTCATGACTATCAAATACTAGAGTACATCTATTAAAAAAGCATATCTCACTAAAACAGTCATTCAATTGTTTTAGAATGAATCCCAAAGATTCCCATTGTGGCCAATAAATGGTGCTATTCTTTGTTCGTATTTCTTCTAATTAAAGATTGCTTTGTCTTTTATAGGAGGTCAATTAATGAGATTATGTGTGTGTCTGCACCTTCTACCCATGGTCTTGGACCAGTGCATGTTTCTGTTAGTGTGGACCGGGCCCAGCTAGAGAGCACATTACAATTTGAATACATTGATGACCCAAAAGTTCATCGGATTGAGCCTGAATGGAGCATAGCCAGGTACCTAAACTGCCTATAAAATTGCATCAAGAAACAAATCACTTGAAGCAGGGTCCAATTAATTCTTCAGAAAATAGAAATTCAACCAAATTGAAAATTTCAAAGCATTGTTCAAAGCCAAATGATTTTTGCACTTTGTTTTACTAGTGTCTATTTAGGATGCACCTCTAGTCAGGATACTCCCTATTCTTTCCCCAATAATTCAAACAAAACAATAATTGGACAGAAAAGACTTGGCATTATTGTTACTGAGCACATCTAAAAGGCATGGTACAATTTTTTCTTCATAAATATTTTCAATGATCCAGAGCTACCCCAAAAGCCATTTTGCAAAAAAATATTTATCAGCTAGAATCAGCTGAAAATGCTTTGTCTTGTCAAAGAAAATGAAATATCTTCCAATAAATGAAAGTTCTTTATCCCTGCAAGAACAATACATCGAAGTACAATTTTGATGGGCACAGATTTCACGGGCATGGCAGGAAAAAAAATATTTAGCAATTACCATTTTTAAAATTCAACAAAAGCTTTGTTCAAATTTTGAAACCATGTCACTATGGGTGATGACTTTAGAATCAACACTGCCTTTATAAATTCTGGTTTAAGACTGCTCTTCAATACAGAAAAGAAAACAGAGTCTGCGACTTGGCACAGCACAGCCAAGTTCCAGTGAGAGAAAGGTATAATTTATAATTCTCTTCATTTGCTTTCCTCTCAGTTGTCAGCACCCAGCTTCACAGTTCCTAGAGGATTTATTCCACCTGTGTAAATACAGAAGATTTATGAATAAAGGCCTGATCCTTCAAGGAGTATGGCATATCCAGTCCCTTGATTTCCTGGGTTCAAAAGGTCTAGACAATTTAAAGAATTATATTTGTAAAATGATCACATAATTTGCATTTGTCAAGCCAAAAAAAAAAAAGTAAATATAAAAACTTATTTGAAAATGTTTAATCTTTTTCAATCTATTGCAAAAGGACAAAGTATCTGAAATAAGTGGGTCTCCTATCCACAGGCCTCACTGCATTGTTGCAGGGTAATGAAAGGATCTCTTCTCCCTCCCCCCCTCCAGTTAAAAAATCAGAGTTACTAATTCAGCTGCAATTACACCATAGCAATCTGTGAAGATTCTAGGAGAGCAAATGGAGCCCCATGATCACTTCCATCTGCTGAAGAAATGTACAATTGCTCATTAAAGGTTTCTTCCTAAAAAACATTAGAGCAGCGGTTCTCAACCTGCTTTCTAAAACCCTGGGTCAGTTTTTGCACTATTAGTTTTTTCTGACTAGCATACAATATGGCATACAGAAGATGAAGTGTGAGTGTGAGCTCTTTATACTCAGACATCTGAGAAATGGAAATATTTCTTATAGAAATGGATAGTGATGATTTCTCAGAAGATTCAAGACTGGCTTTAGAAATCCTTAGAAGCATTGTGGTGAGCTTCAAAACTTATTGAAGAAAAAAATGGAACTGAACATCTTAAACTGGAATATTAAAGCTTTAAACCTGCAATTTTGAATATATTAGACAGATTAACATGGTTTAATAACTTCTCATTCCTATTTAATTAGGTAGTCAATAATGTTCTAATTTTCTAGATGCACATAAGGCAGAACAAAAACAATTTGAATGACAACAGCTGCTTTCCATCCTAGTTTTCTCTAGTTTATATCTGGGAAAGGAGTAATCTGCAGATTGATTAAATAGGGCTGGTAGATTTTTAATGCACATTCAATTAATCATAGGAGAAACTCAGAATAGCCTTAGTCAGTAGCAACAGTCAAGGCAGATACTGGGCTGAATTAGGTATTCAGACCTTCCTTAGGAATTAGAGAGGCTAAAATCAAAAGTATGTTGAAAGATCACCCCAGAATTGACATAATAGAAATAAATCTTGTTAATATCAGCTGATTTTGTTTGGTTCTTCTCCATTCAACTATTTCCTATCCATCACTTCCCAACGTATCTTCCATGTTAAAGGTTAGAAATAAAATGTGACTTTCAAATGAGTATTCTTGTATTGTGTTAAGCTAGAAGATTTGAAGCAAAGAAATGATCTCCATGTCGGGCTTCAGGCCCGGGTACAGCACGGAAACGGCATTGGTCGCGTTGGTTGATGATCTCTGGAGGGCTCGGGACAGGGGGTGCTCCTCTGTCCTGGTCCTGTTAGATCTCTCAGCGGCTTTTGATACCATCGACCATGGTATCATGCTGCACCGGTTGGAAGAGTTGGGGGTGGGAGGCACTGTGTTGCGGTGGTTCTCCTCCTTTCTCTCTGACCGGTCGCAGTCTGTGTTGACAGGGGGACAGAGGTCGACCCCGAGGCCCCTCATATGTGGGGTGCCGCAAGAGTCGGTCCTCTCGCCTCTCCTGTTCAACATTTATGTGAAGCCGCTGGGCGAGATCATCCGTGGTTTCGGGGTGGAGTACCATCAGTACGCTGACGACACCCAGCTGTACATCTCCACCCCGGATCACCCCAACGATGCCCTTGAAGTGATGTCCCGGTGCCTGGAGGCCGTACGGATCTGGATGGGGAGGAACAGGCTCAGGCTCAACCCATCCAAGACTGAGTGGCTGTGGTTTCCGACGTCCCGATATAGTCAGTTGACGCCATCACTGACTATTGGGGGCGAATCATTGGCCCCCACGGAGAGGGCTCGCAACTTGGGCGTCCTCCTGGATTCACGGCTGTCTTTAGAAGAGCACTTGACGGCCGTGACCAGGAGGATTTTTCATCAGGTTCGCCTGATTCGCCAGTTGCGTCCCTTTCTGGATCGGGACTCTTTACGCACGGTCACTCATGCCCTTGTCACTTCCCGCCTGGACTATTGCAATGCTCTCTACATGGGGCTCCCCTTGAGGAGCATCCGGAGGCTCCAACTGGCGCAGAGTGCGGCCGCGCGGGTGGTAATGGGAGCGACATGGCGTTCCCATGTAACACCTCTCCTGCGCGAGCTGCACTGGCTCCCGGTGGTCTTCCGGGTGCGCTTCAAGGTTTTGGTTACCACCTTTAAAGCGCTCCATGGCTTAGGACCCGGGTACTTGCGGGACCGCCTACTACCACCAATAGCCTCCCACCGGCCGGTACGCTCCCATAGAGAGGGGCTCCTCCGGGTGCCGTCAGCCAAACAATGCCGACTGGCGGCCCCCAGGGGGAGAGCCTTCTCTGTGGGGGCACCTACTATCTGGAACGAGCTCCCCCCAGAGATACGGAGGATCCCGGATCTGCGCACCTTCCGCCGCGCCTTAAAGACCTTACTATTTCACCAGGCCGGCCTGGCCTAATTTTCCCCCTCTTTTATAAAAGATTTTTAAAATTTTAAATATCTTTTAGTATTTATATATTCAATTTTAAATTGGTTTTAAAAGTTTGAGGTTTTAAATTTGTCGGGGCCAAAATTATTTAATTTGATTTTATTCTATTTTTTAAATTTTGTATTGTATGTGTTTTTATTGTCTGGCTGTGCACCGCCCTGAGTCCTTCGGGAGTAGGGCGGTATAGAAATCTAATAAATAAATAAATAAATAAATAAATAAATAAATAAATAAATAAATAAATAAATAAATAAATAAATGTTTTTTATTTGTTTGGCCTCATTTTAGCTCCATAGCATCCATTGTTAACATCTCTAAAAAATGGGAAAATAATTTTACATGGAAAAATAATTATCCACAGATGAAACCAAAAAACTATTACTATGGGAAACAACTGTAGATGGAGTCAAAGCAATGGAATATTGATACACTCAATTGTGTATTAATGCACTCTGTCACCCTAGGCAACCTACAGAAAATGTCTTATTGAGATGAACCAACATTTGTACTTACCAGAAATATAGACACTGAGCTCAACTCCAGTTCCTCTTGATATATTAGCTTCATTAACCTAAAGACTTCTGCTTTCCTTCAGTGGCCACACACCTGTCACTGTTACAGGGTCCAACCTGGATGTTATACAAGAGCCCAGAATTCGAGTGAAGTACAACGGCAAAGAATCTGTCAATGTAAGTATCTGCTTTTACCAAAGATTGAACGTTTTCTTAACCCAATGGTTATATATCTTGGCTGATATATAAGTTGTAGGCTGGTTGTTTTTCAAAATTATCTTTAATCTCTTGAAAAAGAAAGGATTGTTATTCAAATATTTAATAAATTAATAAATATTTAATAAATTAAATATTTATTTAATACTTTTAATTTGCTTTTAACTTTTATATTTGTGGATTTTATCTTGGCTGTACACCGCCCTGAGTCCTTCGGGAGAAGGGCGGTATAGAAATTTAAATATAAAATAAAATAAAAATAAATAAAAAATAAAATATAACACTGATTTATTTTGTTAATGAGAGCTAAGAATTGCATTCATAATAATAAAAATTCATTCTAATAAGTATTTTATTAATATGGATTTGATTCTAATTTATTATAGCATTTAACATAACTTTGGCTACAGCGGAAGGAGCCATGGTGGCGCAGTGGCTAGAATGCAGTATTGCAAGCTAATTCTGCCAACTGCCAACAATTCAATTCTCACTGGTTTAAGGTTGACTCAGCCTTCCATCCTTCCAAGGATGGTAAAATAAGAACCCAGATTGTGGGGCAATATGCTGATTCTATAAACTGCTTAGAGATGGCTGTAAAGTACTGTGAAATGGTATATTCACAGTGCTATTGTGCTATTGCTATTGCGATATAAGATGGAAATTCTTGCTTTCCTATGAAGTTACTGCTAAGCTTTCTACATATATATGAAAACAGTGGATCTTATTTTCTGATGCCACACCAATCATCCTGCCATTTTTTTCACTCTTCCACCCTATTGATGCCAGTTACTCTCTATCAGCCCAAGCCACCTCACAGGATTGTTGTTAAGGGAAAAACAAAGCAAATATGTGGAGGAAGGAGTATTAGATATGTTCAGTTGTTTATAAAAATAATAAAGGCAGGAATAAAGTTAAACATTGTGAACTGATTAAAGCAGAATATAGCTTATAGAAGGAAATATAAAAAATTAGGGGAGAGGTCTCTGGGAGAGTTCATACTTCCTGTGCCTTTTCATAATCCCTACATCCTAAATCTCCAATGTTCTTAAAAATGCATGAGCAGCTATATTTTATGTTACATTGGTTAGATTCCGTTTTAGAGTCCTTATCATGGATAACCTTAAGAGTTTGTTTTTATTTTATTCTATGGAGCCTTATCATACTGTATAGAGAAACTGCATTTAACAGGGAACAATGACAGCATATGGTACTTGTGTCATTGTGGGGCCCCACCATACATCATCCGAGGCACACAAAAAGCCAGCAGCAGAAGGCAGAGATGCTCCAAGTAAACAAGGTTGAAAAACAACAACAATGGTAGTGATATTTTACTGACTCTACCCTTCTGAACACCTGCTTCATTTGAACAGAACAATCCTGGAGAACTATCAAAGCCTCAGAGAAGCAAGTGATGGAAGAGACTTTTTAATTGTAAAATTGGCTCTGCCCCAGACCAGCTTGTAGATGTATCTCTCTACGCTGTGACATAGCTTCTGTTCTGTGTATTTGTTTCTATCCAGATCTGCAGCAGTTCAAGTTTTTATATACCTATGCCCTTTCTTGACATTTACCTCTATATAAAACCTTTTTAAAACTCCCATTTTAGACTATTGTTTTAAATGTTTGTATTCTTGAATGATTTTTTTTAATTCAAACTAGGATTTACATTGCAATGTGATTTATGTCGTATTTCCATTGCCAAAACAATGTATCTCTGATCCATGACAAATGCATTCGTGACTAACAAAAAACCTTCACAGCTGTTCAGATATTTGTCAGCATTTAGATCAAACTCAGCCTTTGTGGGCAAATTTTGAAATCTACATATGCAGCTATATGCAGAAAAAAGGAGGAGCGTAGAAATAGACATAATCTCATTGTAAGGGCACAATTACTTTCTGACCGTAAGGGCCTGAAAGATTTCCTAGATGGTGTATTTCATTGATTCAGTCATCCCATCCAGATTCAATGTGGTTGCATCAATATATATGTTATCACCAACAAAGTATATCTGGAGAAATGAAGGCTGCTGCTATCCCACCACGATACTCCCTATCCTATGGTAGACCTACCCCTGCACTTTGAATGTTGGCATAAAATTTCCCTCCTTCACTTCTCTGGCTCCAAAAGATGTCATTTTGAAGCATCCATTGTACTTCTGGGCAGCAGAAAGACAGTCTTTTCCCTTTAACTGGTGTTACAGTAGAAGAAACAGATTCGTCTGAACTGAGGAAGTCAGTGTAAGAAGTGAGTTAGGGCTGGGACACTATGCAGGAGAAATTTGGTTCACAATCCATTGGCTCAGTGGTGGTTGGTGATTGAAACTCATAAGGAATATCTCTTCTGCTGCCTTGAATCCGGAAACAGTTCCATAGGTAGAAGGCGTAGACATTTTGGTAAAGTAGCGACATTTAGTACTATAAGGAGCCCCAGGCCGCTCCTAAGTGAAGGAGTGGAATGTCTGCCAGTTTGACCTGAGGAAATGGAATTTGAGGCAAATGGCAGTTGGAACCTTTCAGGTGGGGAGGGAGAGTAGAATATATAACTCCTTAGCATCAGAGCCTGTTAATATACTGTATATGAATATATTGTATATGAAATATTAATGATCTGATGGTCATTTTGAAAAATCCTTTGATAGCAAGCACCTAGAAGCCAAGAGGAATGTACGTGCCAAATTTCAAGTTTGTATACTTTACCGTTCTGGAGATTTCATGATGAGTGAGTGGATTTCGCTTTTATATAAATAGATACACATACACACATATACATATACTGTACATATACATATACATGAATCCCTAGAGCAAGATATAGAACTAAGTATGTCAATAGACAAATGCAAATGGTTCACATTGAGAAAAATGATTTTATGATCAATTGTGATCTGCAAATATCTGTATTTTCAAGAATACCACTGTATAAAAGCCACACATTAGAAATGTCAATTGTGAACTTTCAGCCATGTAGTCTAACTTCATTCATAAACACAACTTTTAATCTAGTTGATAATTTTCATATTTTTAAAGCCTTATTGTTTATTTAATATTTGGGCTTTATGTTGGTTCAGTGTTGGTTTCAAGTGAGGAGATATAATTTAATATGTAACTTGATAGAAGAAGAACTGCCATTCAGTTTTAAGTTTTAAGACTCTTTCTCATAGTTCCCATCCAAAGACTTGGCTATAATTCAAGCAGAGCAAAAAATGTACCTGCATATATACTTCTTGCTTCTTAAAATTGTGATGGTTTAGGAGGTTTTATGTTTCTGAATTATATCATTTTACAAAACATCTGGAACAATATATAGAAATCAAATTCTCTGGATCTTTTAGAACTTCCAGAGCTGTTCTACAAGGAAACAGCTTCATTTTACTACATGGAAATAGAACTTTATCCAAGGACATGTCACTGGCAGTATTTGGGATACAGATCTGATAAATAGATTCTTTGATAGGATTGGATATTAATTAATAAGAACATGAGAAAATAAGATGTCAGATTGATGAAAAGCATATAAAGACACACTGCTGGAATATTTGGTTAGACAACCCCTGGACTTTTATAATGATTATGATGTGTGTGTGTGTGAATGTGTGTGTGTGTGTGTGTGTGTGTGTGTGTGTGTTGTGAGTTTTCACACAAAACAATGAAGCTTCTGATTATTATTTTTGAACATTAATTGTTGAACCATTTTTCTACCCTGTTTCCCCCAAAATAAGACATCCCCTGATAATAAGCCCAATTGGGCTTTTGAACGCATGGCAATAAGGCCGAGCGCTTATTTCAGGGTTCAAAAAAATATAAGACATGGTCTTATTTTTGGGAAAACACAGTACATTTGTCAATATTATACCAGAAACAGTGAAATTAGTGACTACATACAGTTATTTGCACTCTGATCTCATTAATTTCAAAGAAATTTAGAAGTTGCAGGATCCAATAAGGGTCAATCACTGGAACCAGAGGTTTTGTCTTCCGACCTTTTGGACTCGTGCTGGAGCCCATCTTCAGGGAACTTCTCTCTAGCAGAATGTGTGCTGATCTGTGTGTGGTATTTACAGTGCCTGTTGTAAGTGGCTTTTTAGATGTTGATTGGTGTGTGTTGATGACAGGCTTTTAAATCATTAGCTGTCATTTGCTTGTGCTGCCCAACCCTCGCATCCTAAGTACTTGATAGGCTGGTGGTAATTCAGCACTCCTATTGAGTGATGAGGGGCCTATTTTCCAGGCTTCAATCACTTTCCTGGCTGTTTTTTTCCTGCTCATCCAACGATCATGGTAGCTGCAAAATTGAATATTAAGAAATCTTGGTGATGAAAGAAAAGGAAGGGAGGGAGGGAGGGAGGGAAGGGAGGAAGGAAGGAAGGAAGGAAGGAAGGAAGGAAGGAAGGAAGGAAGGAAGGAAGGGTGGGTTTCCTTTAACTTGAATGTATTATTACCTTTATAGTCTGCATGTGTATGTTTATAACTAAATTGGTCTTAGTCTTAGATCCCATTCTTAATGCGTATGAGAAATCTATATAAGCAGTTTAGGTTATTCAAAACCCCATTTCTATTCCCTTGATGCTGGGAATATCATGCTAGTAAGTATGATATCTTGTGAAGGTTTGCTAACATGATCTTCACTGACCTGTAAACACAAATGTGAAGCATTGATTTCTTTTCCTGTGTAGTGCTTCATTTTATTTTCAATGGCACTGTGGTAATTTTGAAGTATAAGAACTCAATTGTGGCAGGTTCATTGCACATTTCACAAGTTGCCACATCTTCTAATATACAGTATTGATCCAAAATAGTTGTATATTTATACAAACATAAGAGGAAGATGTAGGTAACAGAATAGATCTGATGTATTATCATACAGTCATAAAATTCACAGGTGACCACAAATAAGTTATTATCAGATTGTGGTCTATCTAATTAAAGGATATGTGCTATTTCAATAAAAAATTGTCTTCCAACCCCAGAATCTGGTATCATTTCTAGCTATCATTCTGACAAAACCTATAATCCATTTTTAATAAAAAGAACTATTTCAGATTCCCTATAACACTGATTATTTCTTGTGTACTAAAAGCTCTATCCAGCTTTCCAGCATCATGGATGTCTATTGGTTGTTTCCTATATAGATAGGGTATTTTTAAAATATGGTAATAAACAAAAGGAAATGAAAAGCTTATATTTCACCTCTAGAGTCATTCTCACAGAATGTTCTTCCTTCCATGTGATAACTTGTTGACAGAACAAGTTATCACATGGTTTGGAAAAAGATTTGATACTTCAGTCTTGCCAAACTAATTAAGGGGGAATCATGATGTGGCAATAATTGAAAAGTATTTAATTCAAGGTATAACCTTGCCTTAATTCTGTTCTTCCAGGTTTGTAAAGTCGTGAATACTACCACCCTCACTTGCCTGGCTCCTTCACTTACATCACAGTACCGACCAGGTCTAGATGCTGTTGAAAGACCTGATGAAATTGGATTCATCTTTAACAATGTTCAATCTTTACTGATTTATAATGACACCAAATTTATTTATTATCCAAACCCTACCTTTGAACTGTTGAGTTCTACTGGCATCTTGGACCAAAAGCCAGGATCACCCATTATCCTGAAGGTAAAGTGATGACACAATCCAGGAGACTTATTTACATACACAAATTCAAATCTACCCTGGAAAAAGTATTGTCCCACATGTAAAATCTTGTTCCCGTTTCTTATATGAACCTGTAAATTTTCTGTATTGTTTATAGTTACTGTATTTAAGAAGATTATATCTGCATGTTTAAAATCATAAACTCTGCAAATATCACAAATCTGCAAATTTTGTCTTGGAAACTTGTGGGATTTTGATTTCACACAAATATTTGAGGGAGGGGTTGATTTGAATTTCTTTAGGAAACTTGAAAAATAAACTTGAAATGCTCTCTTTGCTGTCACTCCTTTATTTCCTTCATAGGCATTTGTAGAAACTCACAATGACCAAAAAAAAAAAAAAAAAAACCAACCAATTGATATAGTAATGCAAACCTCTTATGTATTTGCAGCCGAATATTTAATACAAGTATATAACTCAAGATATTTGATGTATATATGGCAGGCTGTACCCTTCCCCCTGTTGCCTACATTTCCCCTTCTAATTATACAAAATACATCACAAAACATTTTGTTTGACATGTACGTTTCTATCACATAGGAGTTTACAATTGTAGGAATCTATAAGTTGATTTATCTCCGCTACATATAGCCAGGTTTTCCTTTGCGTATCATGTAATCCTGGGCTAAACTCTGAGCTTTATATATCAAAACAAAAGTTTAATAAACTGGGCCTAGCATCTAATTGTTAAGAACATTTTAAAATATTTTAGATACTCTTACTGATATGTCACAAGTCTGTCAAATACTTTATTCCTTTTCTTGTGAAGATAAATGTAACCACTCTGCACTTTTATTTGCCGGTATTTTACAATACTGCATTTTGAGAACCAAACCTACATCAGATTTAAAGTTCAATATTATATTAACAATGTCTCACTCCCAGTACTTAACATATCGTCTCCACTTTCACATGTTTAGTGCTGATGTGAAAAGTTTTATTTTTGTACATGATGTGTGATAGCCTTCTGTACCACTGAAACATCAGTGAAGCCTTTTCTTTCATGTCAAGCAATTTTTTCTCTTTTCCTAATGTAACACAATACCAATAGGAGAAGCTGTGCAATGGATAGACATGTTCAGATGGTTCCTTATCCATATCTGAATTTGGATTGCTAGTGAAATATAGGTGCATTTTGATATTATATGCTTGGCTGGAATAGTAAATGTATTTTATCATGCTAGTTCATGACTATGCCAGTCATGTACTAAGTAGCACTCATTTTAATCACAGGCAAGGAAAGACTAATTTTCTTCATCTTATTTTTCACCTTCTCAAGATTACTTCTTGCACTTACTGCTGTTTCCATGAACTGCCCCTGATTTTTCAATTGCTTCTTAGCTGTCAGTTATAGTTTCCTCAATTAAACAGCATATTGGTTTTGATATATAAATGGAAAAGAAAAGGACAATAGTAAAGGGATAGCAGGCATTTTTCATGGTGGTTCCTACCCTGATTGTGATAAATGTAATACTGAATCTCAAAAATTTAACACATGCACACTAAATATAAATTTGAATACATTAGGAAGTTTCCGCTCTCTCAGTTATTCAATTTCTTATTCAAATATGCATTACAGTTGCAGCTTTTTAAAAAATAAGTATGCATCAATGTTTAGGATGTGTATGACAGTGTAGGATATATGTTGAATCATAGAAAAGCTGAGACGTTAGCTAAAGTTTCATAAAACATTGTCTTTTTGCTTTTCCCTAGGGTAAAAATCTGTGTCCACCTGCATCGGGTGGAGCAAAGCTGAATTATACTGTTTTGATTGGAGAAACTCCCTGCACTGTCACCATCTCTGAGACACAATTACTTTGTGAACCTCCAAATCTCACCGGGCAACACAAAGTTATGGTGAGCTTCAAGAATCAAGATTTTTCTCCCTTTTGTCTTTTCTACTTTTCAAATGCCAGAGTTAACTCCCATTCCCAAACTACTGGTAGCTCTCATTCAAGGAGTGGGGGTGGGGGGACTTCTTTGATTAAAAAGAAGATAAGAATCTCCAATATCACTAATTTTCTCAAAATGTAATGTCTTTATTTGCTGTTCACAAGTGTTTTTAATTCAGGACCAGTATAAAAATGGCTCAAATAAATGCATGAATCTGATCATATGATTATACCAAAGGGCTAATTAACTACCATTAATTTACACATGTAAATATACAATATCAGAAAGAAATATGTTGAAATATTTTCATCATCATTTGTCACTTGTGTTTGTCACTTGTGCACATATATACCTATTATCCAAGCACACACTGGCACAGTATGCATGTATATAAAACAATAATGGTTACAACACCTGTAACTCTGAACCCCTCATTGGCAAACACAAAACCCTATAGCTATTGAAAGACAAAAAGAGCTGTCACACCTTTGAGCCTAACTACTTTTATTGAGGCAAGAGCTTTGGTAGGCAGCAGAGTATCTCAGTGGGTGCAAAAGTCTCCAGCATACTTTATCTCAGTTCATGCTGATGGAAGCTATAGTTGAAGGCAAGATCAGCTTGCTGCCAGATCTGTAAGAGAAAATTACCCTGGATATTTTGCAGAACAAATGAGATATGTCTTTATTTGTGAGATGTATATCCCATCTCTTTTCCAATTACTTAAGATGACATACAGCAATTCCCCAAATTTCTCTGTAACAGCAAATGTGAGATAAAATGGGCTGAAAAAGTAACCTGCTTAAAAACACCCTATTCATTCGTTCATTCATTCATTTATTTTGGCTAACAATAGTCTCTCCACTTCTATCTAAGATCTTAAGCACCACATCACACAAGGGGAAAGAAAGCTAAAAGCTGAAGAATATTAGTAGCATTATTACAGACCTTTTTTTTTGGGGGGGGAGAAGTGGGGAGATCTTTTCATCTTCAAGCTCTCCAGCCCCAAAAATATCAGCAGATCAAAATGGTCTCACCTTCATATTGGCTCATTTTAATGATGGCTTGTATGCAGTTCTCTTCGTGTTTAGGAATGGTAAATATTTATGACAAATAAGAAGGTATGGGTTTAAAAAATAAAGTCTATCCCAAGCTGAGCTAAAGCAGTGATGATCTCTTGGACAGATTTGTATTGTTTCTTTAGCAATGTGGAAGTGGTTTGTTGTGGCTTTCTACTGGAAAGTTTAACTTCTATCTTCGGCTTGTAAGTGAATAGGCTTCGTTTCAATAGCTAGTCTTTTTTATTTCAGCAACAATGTCAGAACAGATGATGCACAACTGGCACTGATGTTTGTTGTAGAGATAGATCATGGATATATGATTATTTGCTACCAAAGGCTGTGCTATGCTATGTGTACTCTATTTGCTTAAGCACTTATTCATTCACACCATTTACATTCAATGCAGCATTGTTGTGAGGGGCATACTCATCTTGTTCTCAACGATTTTGCTGGAGCTTGCTAGTTTCCTCTTTACCATCAAGATAGTCAAGAGCCATGCATAGATTGTTCCTTTAGAGGCACTTCTGGCATTGCACATTTGCAAGTGAATGCTTTTCTTCAGTTAGTGAACTGTTTGCTTTTAAAGCTGTGAGGACTTTACAAGAATTGTCATTTTTTAAGAATTCATTTGAAGTCATTTCATATCTCCAAAATGATGTCCAGTTTTAATTAATTACATAAGATTTTTTTTTCTGCTTTTGCCCCTGATAGTCTTGACTTTAGCAAAATATTAATATGGACATGCCTTGGGTTACTTTATAAAGCACATAATTTTTTTCCTTAAACATAAAAGTGGAAGCACTGGGAAATTAATGCAGCTTTCTCCATATGAGACACCGTCATCTGTGCACAACATAAATGGAGATTAGACAGGCAATTTCTGAAGTTTAGCACAGCTTACGTGAAGCTTTGACTACTGATAATTTTCTCCAGATTTACCTTCTAAACTGAACTGAATCAAAATATAACAAAAAGGTACATTTATTATATCAAGCTTCCCTTCTGTTGAATCTGATGAAACCAAAAGCATAGTCAAGTCCACCTATTCCCATATTAAAATGTATATTTAAATGTAAATATAGCAAACGATTAAATTATGAAATCTGGGTCAGTTTTCACATTATTTGTCCAATACTATGATTTATATATCATAAACACTTGTACCAAACATCTATAAAGTGCACGCCAGTTTATTATTTGACAGCTCTAACAATCTCCCCCAGTCTTGCTCTTCCATTTATTCTTTTGTTCTTTCTTTGCCTTCTATACTTTCCCTCTACGTTCCTTTGTCAATGAAATTCTTATTCTCATATATTCATGGTTTATAAAAGAAAACTGAAAACTTACGTTATGAAAGTCAAATGAAGTTATCATGTAATCAAAGGAATGTGGGAGATAGTGCAAGGATAACAAATATGTTGTAACTCAAAGGCTTTGCTGTGTTTCAAGAAGGATGTGACCTTTCTTTCTATGGGGATGTTACTTGCAAGGTCTTATCTACAACTTAGCAAATGAGTAGTGTTTTATGACTTTTAAAAGCGTATTTAGAATTTTGGGAATTATTTCCAGAACAGCAATAATACCTCAGGCTCCAGAGCCTAAAACTATGTTTCTTTCTTTCTTTTTTTTTTAAATCAGCTACTGGACAAAAATTAACAGTTTTCATCCATGTGTTAACTCCCAAGTAAACAAATGGAAGGATTTATGCAACAGAAGTGTTCCTTTTCATTGCCAGTCCTATTCCCAGCATCCATACCATTTCTTGGTGTAAATGTCATCTTTCCAAGTGACTGCTTTTATTCCAAATTAATCTCTATACACACTGTAATGTGATTCACCTTCTGGTTGACTCTCTTTGATGGTTAGGTGCATGTAGGTGGCATCATTTTCTCACCTGGCTCAGTGAATGTGATCTCAGACAGCCTGTTGACTTTGCCAGCTATTGTCAGTATTGCAGCAGGAGGCAGCCTTCTTCTCATCATAGTCATCATAGTCCTCATTGCCTACAAGCGCAAGTCTCGTGAAAATGATCTCACACTCAAGAGACTTCAGATGCAGATGGACAACCTAGAGTCTCGGGTAGCCCTTGAGTGCAAAGAAGGTCAGTATCACTCCCTAATTTCAAATCAGATGTCCAGTAAAATATGCCATCCATTCAGGTTTGGGACTACTTGGTTTTATTGTTTCTGAATATTATTTGTATATGAAAGAAAGTGAGTCATGGAAATCGGTTTTAGGTGACAGAAACCATCAAAAGGTAGATCAAGGAGTGTTTAAATTCTTAGTACAAGGGGGAAAAATGCTGCCAATTTTGCTGTAAAAAGTCCAAAATATGATAGTATAATAATACAATACAATGCATGACAAATTGCTGGTATATTCATTTTTGTGTCTCAAACTGGTTATATCATCTGAACTTATTACTTCCTGTCCATTGTAATAAAGTTAACTTCTAAAGATCTATTGCTATTTATCCTCCCTTGGTTAGTCATAAAATAGGTCCTGAAGAATGTTACTTCATACATATATGCATACAAAAACATTCATAATTATGCCAATACATGCATGCTTACACCACATACACATGTATGCACACACACACACAAGCATGCCTAATGGACAACTGTTTAGCATCTAAGTCCTTCATTCAGGCTAAACTCTGCCCACAGCCTGGAGTTTGATCCCAATTGGCTCAAATTTGACTCCCCCTTATATCCTTCCAAGGTCAGTAAAATGAGGACCCAGATTGTTGGGGGGCAATATGCTGACATTGTAAAATGCTCAATGCTGTAAAGCACTATGGAACAGTATATAAGTATATAACAAGTGTTATTGCTATTGCTACTTAGTTCCTATTATCAGTTAAGTATAGCACTGACAAATGGCCATGTCTTTTAATTCGTTATTACCTTTTATCAACCCAGTAAGTTAACACATAGTACATATCTGTCTCAATGTCATTGGCTCAAAGAATAAATCCATTTCAGTCACTACTTAACCTATATATAATTTCATAAAGGCGTGCATACTTACTTTATTTATTTATTTATTTATTTATTTATTTATTTATTCATTCATTCATTCATTCATTCATTCATTCATTCATTTACTATCCTCATTCCCATTAATATATACAGTACACACAACTCTGTTTGGTTTTCCTAATATAACTTTTCTCCATTCATTGACTACTTCTCCAGTAGTGAGCAGTCCAAGTATAGTTTCCATGGTAACCGCCTTCTGCTTAACCTATTTCCTTTGATCCAGTATGAATTTAACAGGGCTTGAGCCCCACATACAGCTGTCAAATAAACATTTGGTCAATCTCTCTCAAACACACATATAGTTGTAAAATGCCCTCTTTTACACCCAGAAAAGCTTGGAATTTTTTCCCATGAGTGTCTGTATGTGTCGGAAGACAGTAACAAGTATATTGAATGCAGAGACATCCTTTGCTTGACTAATGTGTGGAGAACAGGATTAGCACTTGATCCTATTTCAGCAAGATGTATAAAATTTGTCGGTGCCAGGTCATTAGGCTTGGCAATCTGTGGATCTTTTTCTGAAGGCATTTCATGGGGAAGTTAGGGAAAGCCGGGATCCTTTGCAATCACAAGGTGCTGGAACCAGGCTGTAAAATAATTTATACATTTTGGTGTAAAAATCAAGAAGCTTAGAATATGAAATGCTGTTACAGCCACCTGGCTGGCAAAAAAAGCAGATCAACTTGTTGAAATGCAGACAGCATAAAGCAAAGGCAGATAGAAGGTAAATTGAGCTGACTGATTTGCCATAGATAAGCACAGACTGAAAAGTCTCAATTATTTAACTACAGCATCAAACAAAAGGTCCTTTTGCCTATTGCCTTTTTCTTTATGAATTTGCTGAAACAGCTCTTCTGGATATTGGAATGTGTCACTACCTCTTGATGGATTAGATAGTGTAACTCATATACACGTTTATCCCAAGACAGACAGACAGATTTTCACATTCAGCAGCAAGAATTCAACATTCCATTTAGCAGGTTAATTTTCATATGGCTATGATGTCTCCAGCACAATATATTAGAAGGGTGAAATGTGATAACAGCCATGTGTGCACAGTATTTGTACAGATCTTCATCTTGAGAAGAAGCAATTGGACAAGTATTACATGAGTGCTATCCTTATACACATTTCCCTACTGTTACAATTGGACTATATCAGTTTCCATGCCCTCCCACTATGTACATGAGGCAAATCTTCTGTTAAGTCCGTGAATCTTGTTATAGTTTTGAATCTCAAATTAATTTTCTTCCCTGACCCTAGATAAGCTATAAAACATGGGGATAGTTTTCTTCTGCTAGCTACATCAAAAGGACATGAGGAATAGAGGGGGTTGAGTAAGTGAGAGAGTAAAAAAGCCACACAAACTGATTTAAAAATAGGATCTTTATTTTTATCTAGTGCCTTCCAAGGCATTTTCAGTGCTTACATACAAGGTGTGAACAGAATACAAATTAGGAAGTGTGTTTTGTTTCAGCATCTGTTCTTTGCATTGTGCTCTTTCTCTCTCATACTGAGGAAGTGGCTCCCTGCTTCAGGGCATGTTTGGTGACACAGAGAGGTCTGGAGTAAACGAGCTTCCTGAGTTGGCTCATTTGTAGTCCTTGATTGTTTGCACCTCATCCTCCATTCCCAGAGCCGGTCTCTTGATTGCCTGTCTTTCTCACTCCCTTTCCCTAATAGCTTTTGCAGAGCTGCAGACAGACATCAATGAGTTAACCAGTGACCTGGACCGCTCAGGGATTCCGTATCTTGATTATCGCACATATGCCATGAGAGTCCTCTTCCCTGGCATTGAAGATCATCCTGTCCTGCGTGAACTAGAGGTAATGGAGTAGCTGTATGTTCTCTCTATCTCAGCCTCATCAGGCGACTGGTGGTGTTCCCCAGGTCCCTTCTGAGAAGCTCGATTAAAACCCACACAGCTGTGAAAGCACCTTTCCACCTCTCATGCTGAATCTTATTAGAAGTGTTGGGATAAGCACAATGAACACTGACATTCATTATAACATAAGCCTTCCATTTTATATATATTTACACACAGTTTGTTTTCTTTTGATTGCCTTTGTGTAGCCGCTGCCCTGACATTTTTTTTTCTTTCTCTATCGCTAAAACTCCATGACTAGTACTCCATGACCAACAGCAAAAGAGCTGCATTTATTACCAATGACTGGCTAAATTCTCTTTGAATTCTCCCTTTGTGAAAAAAAGCCAAAGGGGAGCTTGGGAAATCCATTCTCTGATTTGCCTAGGGGAATAAGCCTCCCGTTTTGCAAAGGAGCTTTTCTGCATCTTGTCCTCCACTTGGCAAAGCTTTTGTGCAAGAGAAAGACCTTGGTCACATCACTTCAGCTTTGTCTATATTGTATGCTGAATTGACTAAGTATATCACCAGGCATCCCAATTTTGAGGGAGGGTTGGGTTTTGGGTTTTTTTTTTCATTTCATGTTGTTAAAGCAATGACAGGAGCAGATGGGACCCATTATTCAGTATGAAAATGCTGCTGCTGACATTTGACCATGGAAAAACAATGAAGGGGAAACTCCATCAGAAACATTTTTATACATTCATTACAAACACCGCATGTGTGAGAGTAATAACATGGGAATACCCATGCCTTAGTAAGCCACCAGAGTGCCCTGTGAAAAGTTTTTCATTTTTGGTGCTGATGGCTCCTGAAAAGACATTTCCCACTTCACTGCTCTCTTTGTCTGAAAAGCTAGAACACCTTATTTTCTCCAGATAGAAGCTGGAGCTCCTTAACTTCTCCAGTAAAAACTAATTGAATAATTTATTACTGGAGAAAGTATGGAGCTCTAGTTTCTTTTGACCATATAACTTTCAAAGAAGGCATGCCTTATGGTAGAATATTCTTTTAATGTAACTCAGGTGGCAATATGTAATCCAAGGCCGGGGGATCAAAATTTAACTACAAAAGCGCTATTATATATATTTAGTATAGTAAATTCATTTCACTTTTTTCTTCACTTGTTTTGCAGAGATATATGTTTTTGTATTTTAAAATTATTTAGTTTGCCATCAAATGAAGTTTGTTGCTTTCCTTTTTTTTAAATATGCATGCAAAGAAGAAATTAACTGAATTGTTTATAGATGTATATCAAAATTATACCTGGGAATACTAGTGTTCCATCATCCCTTGCTTTCTCTTGTAGATGTAGAAAATAGTAAATAAAACTGATGATTGAAACTGATTTTGCCATTCCCCCCAAAACTAGGATAATGGTCAACATGACACCAATTCCACTGTTGCGTAGTTATGTAATATAAATAAGTTGAGAATATAAGTCAGTGAGAACTTTGTATACAAATTTTATTATTGTGAATTATAATGCATAACTTACATCCAGGACTACCAGAAAAACATGTTTATGTGTGCATGTATTAGAGTTTCACAGTGGAGTGAGAGTCTAAACCAGTACCTTGTCTGTGTGAATGTCATTTCTATGCAGTATCTCACAACTCAAGAGTATTTTGTTTTAAACATACAACATAACATTGACAATATAACATTGTAAAAAACATTACTCTCAAAAACAGTTTTCCAATTTTAAATTATTTTAACTGAACACTTTAAAGAATTTTTAAACAAGCACAAAAATGAATTTGAAAATAATTAATAATAGAATACAAATGAGTAATCAAGGGATTCTTAAATGTCATGGAGGTTATTGCTTTCTAATATATCATTAATGAGTTGCAAATAGTTAAATATACTTTGTAAATTATGTCATGTTAAATGATTAAGAGTTGCTATTAAACTAAAAGTGAATACATATCAAGAACGATGGTCAACACAATATCAATCATTCAATGGAATGATAGCTATAATAAATTTAGTTCATATTACTAAGAATCTATTCTGATTTAGGTATCTCATAAAATTGAGATATGGGTTCTATGCATGGATAAAGCCAAACTTTGGATGTAGCATCAATCCATGTATTGTATTATAGTATTAATGTTTTCCAGTTTAGTTGATATCTCTACCAGATTTACTTTAACGGTACAAAGTTAACACTTTTGAAATGTTATAGGTCCAAGGGAATGGACAACAGAACGTTGAAAAAGCCCTGAAGCTCTTTGCCCAGCTACTCAACAATAAGGTTTTTTTATTGACATTTATCCGTACCCTGGAATTACAGCGAAGTTTTTCCATGCGTGACCGTGGCAATGTGGCTTCCCTCATCATGACAGGACTTCAAGGAAAGCTAGAATATGCTACTGATGTCCTCAAGCAATTGTTGTCTGACCTGATTGAGAAGAACCTGGAGAACAAAAACCACCCTAAGTTGCTCCTACGCAGGTAAGAACAGAAAATTTGGAACTTTGCACAAAAAGACTGTAATTTCAGAGCAAAAGTGGTCATTTAGATGAGTGTGAGCTTTGGGGTGAGAATGTGATTGCCCCATCATATTTATTTATGAAGCATAATTTTCAAAGGATACCTACCAAGTGCTGCAAGATTCTATGAGGTTACTATTTCAGTTTGCATCCAGGAAATCTCATGCTTAGTTAAAATACTTGATATTCCTGCCACTGTTTTTCTTTCCCACGGACTGCTCAAAAATTAGCATTTGACTGGTGGTTTTTGTTGTCCAAGAGAAGATAAAGAGGATAGTTCAACTGTAAATCTAACCTTTCAGAGTGATCAGAGCAAAGCTACAGTAGCAACTTATATTAGAGCTGGCCAGCAGGAAACAGGCAGTGTTATACACTTCAATATTATAGTTATTGTAGATAGTCATTTGATTAAACTAGAGAATTCATCTGTTCATCTTTTGTGAAAAGTTAATACTATGGATCATTGTTCCTGTTTGGAAGGCAGGTTACACTAGAACATAAATAAGTGAATTTGCTGAATTTAATGAAGAGTTGTGATGGCACAGTGATTAGAATGCAGTATTGCAAGTTAATTCTGTTGACTGCCAGCAATTTGATCCTGACCCACTCGAGGTTAACTCAGCCTGCCATTCTTTTGAGGTCAGTAAAATGAGAATCCACATTGTTGGGAGCAATATGCTGACTCTGTAAACTGCTTAGAGAGGGCTATAAAGTACTGTGAAGAGGTATATAAATCTAAGTGCTATTGCTATCGCTACTTACATAACTAGATAACAAATTCCATGTTGGTTTTATTTAAACAATATTCACAATGCAAAGAACTATGTTAATTCATCTGCTAATCAGTGAATCACACAATTTTTTTTTTAATTTGATTTATATGCCGCCCTTCTCCGGAGACTCAGGATGGCTTACAATGCATTAAGCAATAGCCTTCATACTTTTGTATATTTATACGAAGTCAGCTTATTGCCCCCACAAACTGGGTCCTAAATTTACCTACCTTAGAAAGGATGGAAGGCTGAGTCAACCTTGAGCCTGGTGAGATTCGAATTTACAGTAATTGCAGACAGCTGATGTTAATCACAATGCTATCAGTCTGCTGAGCCACCAGGCCCTTGACAATACCATGCCAATTTCTATATCATGTCATATTTTATGATGCTACACCAATATAACTAGTGTTGGGTCAGAAAAGTGCTGTATTTAACTGTAAATTCAGATATACTGTATGCTATTCTTAGTATTCAGAAAGTATTTGAATTGCAATCCAAATAACTCTTGCAATATTCAGTACTGTCAGCCTTTATAGGATAGCTACTATATGGCGTCCATAGAGGAAAGCTTTAAAAACCAAACAACTGAGCATTTCTTGATTTCCATGATTCAAAAACTATTCTTCCTATGAATTGTATTCAGGGCCAGCTTTAGCCCAAGATTTAATAAGTACTAACCTATGGAGCCTAAGCTCAGGGGATGCCAATGCTATCCTTCTTTCTCAATCATTCTAACAACACAAATATTTGTCATTAAGGAGCTGGTGCCATCAGTCAATTTGAATTAGTGTGCCATACACATTTGAGATGATTTTATTATAAATACATCTAGGAGAGCCAGTGTAATATAATGGTTAAGCAACTGGACTAGATGAGGACAGGATTTGTATCTCCTCTCTTAGATATAGAACCTCCCTGGGTGACTTCAGGCCAGTCATAATGAAGTTATGAATTACAGTTAATAATTTCAATGAAGATGCCTTTATCCTTCAGTGGATTAATTTGAATTTATAACATTTGTGATTAGATGGAAAGTTCATATTTTTATACACACACACACATATGGACTGTTTTAAAACCATGGTCATCTTCTTCCAATCCAGCTTCCCTTAATATATATTTGGCATACAGCCTTGTCTCATTCTTTTGCCAATCTGAAACCAGCCTGTTTCAGTGTTTTCTATCCATACAGTGATATCTGACCTGCGTATAAATTTTTCAAGAGGGCAGTGAGATGTTTTGAGATTCCCATATTCTGAGCACTTTCCATAGTTTGGCATAGTTTGACATGATCAACACAAATATAGGATATTATCTCCCCTAATTATGCTATCTCTGAAGTTTCTAAGAATTTGAATGAGATAATCTATTCAGAGGGAAATATATTTTTCTATCCAGAAACATTTCAGAATGAGAATTTATCTACAGTTTATAAATACAAACAAAAATGAATTTTTTCAATCCCTGTGATCCGACAATAAAGAGGAGGAAATTTTCAATCTAGTAAGAACACCATACACCTATGGGACTTTCTGCTTTTGTAATTGCTGTTTCATATCACCTTTGGTGTCTCAGCTGGAGATTCTTACAAGAGCTTTTCACCTGACCTACACCAGAAAGTTCTTGAAGGTTTCCCTGTTGTCAAGGAACAGCTCCACAAGGGGTGACCCTAGGTGACAGTAATAAGTAAGAATATGTGGTGGAGGTTTTAACAGTTTGACAATTTAAATGTATGGTTCAGCTTCAGCAAACTGACCCTGACCTGCAAGAATATTAGCCATATTATTCTACATTTTCCAGATGTCAGTTTTTTTATTCCCAGTTCATTCCATTTCTACCTTACCTGATATGTTGGTAAGTGTCTGCCTTCCACCACCTTTACTACCCTCCCCCAAAAACTAGTTATTATGCATGGACAAGTAACCAGAGGAGTCAATTAGGTCATGCTGAGATTTTTTTTTAAAAAAAGTGACTGTACAAGCATTTTAGCATACCCAATTCCTGCAAAC
This sequence comes from Pituophis catenifer annectens, assembly GCF_029215685.1. Lineage (NCBI taxonomy): Eukaryota > Metazoa > Chordata > Lepidosauria > Squamata > Colubridae > Pituophis > Pituophis catenifer. The sequence goes on along the minus strand of NW_027256883.1, from coordinate 173,263,788 downwards.
CATTAAGAATACATTTTAAACCTTATATAGGTTCCTTTTTTGTTAAACAAAAGAGCTATGCCTTGTAAAGTCACTGAAGATGGCATAATGTGTATGGTGGAAAGTTGTCCAGTTTCTCTTTTTCTCTCCAACATCCTATCTAAATGAGTGTCAGACATGGGTAACTACCATTGTTTTTTTATCAGCATACAGACTGATGACTCCTACCTCTATTTACATTTTAGTTTGTAAGGCAGCAGTAAAAAAACCCAAAACCTTATAAAATGTATGGGGATATTGTGTATTGCTATAACACTTCTCAGCTATTCAAGAGGGATGTAATGGGAAAAACCGGAAGCGTCGCAGTGATACTGGCTGGGAAATAGCAAAGCTCCGATGGGCTTCATGAAAACCCAGCCAGACCAACTGCTGTCGGCGGGTCTTCGGACTGGAACTGTCTTGGAGGGATGGGGGAGAGAGACAGGTGTCTCGAAAGACCAAAGAGGAGCAGGCAAGTTCCTTGGAAGGTCAGAGACAGCTCTTTGACCTGGCGGTGGGGGAGGCGGCCATTATGTCCACTATAAGGTGGGGCAACCGAATTAAGATGTGAGCAGGAGTAGCGATTGAACAGAGTATTGTTACCGGGTGAGTAATTGGCCAACTCACAGGTAAGAAGGAAAAACTTTTAAAAGCTTGAAAGAAGTCCCAACGACTAATTAGCGGCTAATTGGCACTCGGGAATTTAAGCGAAGGAAAAAAAGGAACTTTAAAACTAAAACTAAAGCCTCAAAAGGAACCTTCCACCAGGACTTAAAACTGGATTTGGATGAAATTAAAACAAGACAAGAAAAAAGGAGATAGAGAAGTATTCTTTAAACAACAAAAGGATTTAATTTGGAGAAGAGGAAATAATCATTTTTGTGGATTTACAAATGGATACTTTGTGGCTGGAGGATTTGTAAATTGGAGAGAGACATCTGCTGGTGGAAAGAAAGTATCATACTAAACTTATTTATATCATCGTGAGAAAATACTGAAAGTACTGTAGGAGTGCTTTGTTTAAATAACTAGAATGAGATTGCAAGAGGAGTGGAGAGAACAAAGACTAAAATTGGAATGGCTCAAATGAACATTTGAATTGGACACTATCTGGAAAGAAAAAAAAGAAAAAAGACACTACATGGACTTTGAATTTGAATTATATGCAAAGGAATAATAAACTTAAAAATCCTTGCCTGTTAAATTGATAACATGGAGAATTGGGAAGGAAATAAATGAAAATAAAGATACAGATGATTACACTGGGATTAACAGTGACAGAATAAAAAAGATGATTACACTGGGATTAACAGTGACAGAATAAAAAAGATGATTACACTGGGATTAACAGTGACAGAATAAAAAACTTGATTACACTGGGATTAATAATGATAGAATAAAAATGGATGAGGGGGAATACAGCTCAAAAAGGAAGAGAAGAGAAAGGAATGGGGAAGAAAAAGGAAAAGAAGAAGGCAAGGGAATGGGAGAAAGGGAGGAAAGTGTCAAGAAATGGAATTGTGGAGAAATTAAAAGAAAATAGTTAGGAGGTAGTAAAAAGGAATTTAAAAGATGAATATGCTAATTGAAGAAATTATATGTAAAAAGCAATTTAGAAGGAAGATACAGATTATTGTAAAAGGGATATAAGTAAAGATAAAATGAAATGTAAGTAAAAAAGAAGAAATACACTATTTAATGTAAAATAGATCAGTAGATGCAATGTGAAAGACAGAATGGACTATATATTTTGTTGTTGGAAGATGTACAAATTTGAGAGAAATAATAGTAATAAAAGAATTAATTGAAATTAAGGGGGAAAATTGAAACATAAAATTGAATAAAATGGAAATGTTAATAAATGATGCAAGTAAGAATAAAACAATGCATGTAAGAAATAAAATAGAAGAAAGATATTGTTAAGGGTTGGAAGGTTATACTAGCAAAAGATTTAAGATAAAAATGGAATAAGTTGAAATATATTGTTAATAATTAAAAGATAAGGGGAATTTTGAGAAAATAAATGAAAGAAAAGTCAGGGTTGCCTGGACACCATAATGGAAAATAGAAAAATGAAAATGAATACAGCAATAGAGAGAGACGAAAGAGGAGTAGACGGATGGAAGGGAGGAAGGAGAGAGAGGAATGGGAAGAAAGGAAAGAGGGGAGGAAGGGAGGGAGGGGAAATAAGAGTAGGAGAGAGGGTTAGAAAGGGAGAAAGAGAGGAGGAGAGGGAGAAAGGAAGGGGAAGTAGAGAAGGAGTAGGAGAAGAGGGAAGAAGAAAGTAGAAAGGAAAGAAGGGAGGGAGATGGAAGAGATTGAGAAGAAAGATTGCTGTACAATAAAAAAGATGAAATGGAAGAAAGGCAACCCCGAACATGCATAAATGCACTAGGATAAAGAATGAGTTACTAAGAAATAAAAGAGAATAAATATGAGTTAAAACAGAAAAATTAGAATTTGAGGACGAATAAAGATGTTGTTTATACAAATAAGCATAGAAATTTTAAGACATGATCAAAAAATGGAAAAAGGAAATTTTGGCAAAAATTGTAATTGAGTAAAATGTATTTGAATATGATAAAGTGTATAGGTTATGATATGGCCAATACTCTGTTCATAAAATATGCGGGTAAATGTGGGGGGGGGGGGGAATCAATAAAACTTGATTCAAAAAAAAAAAACAGGGATGTAATGGACACAATCATTTTCTTTTATCCAATTGAAGACCCTGATGTAACCACCCATGAAATTATACAATAAAATTAACACATTGTTACTCGGGACAGGAACAGGAAATGAATTGGCTGTTCAAGCCACTGATGGAAAATTGCATTTTTTCTTAAAGCCAGAAGCTCTATATAGCACAACTGGGACATTATGCTACATTGGCCACTGAGCCTTAAGGCAGGGCACTTCTAGAGTATGTGAGATGACTATCTCACTTTCCAAAATGCAAGTCTTTTTTTCCTCTCACATAGGAGGTAAAAGCACAGAAGAACTATCTGTCTCAGCAATGCCATGAAGTTACATAGGGCCTTAGGTCACAGACATACTCCGATATTTGTCCCTACTCCCTATGGCCACTAATTCCACCTTTCCCCAGACTACTTCATCTTCTGTTAGGACTGTCAAAAGGAAGGGAACAAGATGAAGGACAAGTATACTGCAAAACATGTTTCCTCAGGAATTAGGAATGGACAGGAGATTAATCTGAGGGGAGATTCAGGTCAAGGATTCAGTACACCTAATTTATCTGAATTTCAGAAGGAACATAGTCCTTATGACAAAGCCATTTTGTATTATGTTACATTGTTTTCATTTGCTTCGCATAAAACAACAGCACATAGGGTAATCTTTTCAGTCAGCATTAAAGTTTTAGAGTAGTGATAACCCTAAAAGGCAGTCTTTGTTCAATAAACATAGTTCCTATTATTCCAAGGAAAGTTTACTCAGGGATATTTGTAAAAGTCTATTTCCCAGGGCAAATAGCTGTTGCTATGTAATATTCCCAGGTTTACTGCAGTGTGTTCTTGTCACTTTGAAGTCTGGTCACATTGTGATATGAGAAAGATACAAATGGCAGTAAAACAGAGCAAATGTTATCATTATTTACTTCATAATAATCTTCTCCATTCTAATAAATTAAGTTGGCCCTGAGAGAAGGATTCCAATATTCATCCAGGAGTTGTAGATTTTCACAGAAGAATATTGTATGTACTTTGAAGAAATGTACATTTGGAATAAGTTTTAAAATCATATTTTTAAACTGCATTATAGTTTTTTCCAGTGTTAATTATTTTACTATGGAAATAGGAAGCATATTCTATTGTAGACTTTTTTCCAAATATAAGAATAAGTACTCCTATTTCCTATCTGGTGCTTTAGCTCTAACCCTAGAATTGAGGAAGCGTTCCCAAATAGAAAGATACAATGTAGTAGCAAGACATAATCTTATTGTAATATTGCTTACTCTGCAATTCTGCTAGGCTTGTCCTTTCCATCTGCCATGGAAATGCATCAGGGACATGAGTGGGCCCACAACAAACAGAAAAGCAAACGATAAATTAGACACAATTTCTTCTCCAAATAAACATCTGTTGAAATTTTCCAAAAAAAATATTTGTGGTGTAAGAAGCTAAGCAATATCATTTGGCTATTACTTGCTTAGAAATGTGACCTGCATATCTGTCTATGTTAAACGGGATGATGTCAAAGTTAAGAACAAATAACCAGTAGCCTTATCACAAACCAAGCTGGCTAACTGAATTGCTTGCTTCAGTTTTCCCTCAGAACATATCTAATCCCATTCTCCCATTGCAAATTAAACAAAAAAGTCAAGATTCCTATTTATTTGGATTTTAAATGCCTGCTGAAGTCAGCAAAATAGTGCAATTTCAGAGCACTGCCAAAAGCAAAGTGCCTTCTTCCTGTGTTTTTAAATTGTGGGTTACCTGATTTTGCGTGTAGTTTCTTTCTCTGGCCCTCTAGGCCTACTGCTCAAACATTGCAGAGATGAAATAGCATAATTCCTCAGATCCAGACAGATTCAATTTTAAATTGTAAACAGCAAATGTTGGTCTGTCTTGATGCATGGAGCTACTAGGGCTTGAAGATTTTATTAGTGCACATGACAAAATGAGATTGCCAGATCTACATTTCCCATTCTAGTGTGTGAGCTGGCTGTAGGTTTTACACTGAAATTGTCATACAAGGAAATATAAAAGTGCTTGTAGCATTGTATTCTATTTTATATAATAATTTCTATCTTGCTTGGGAGATGTTGCTTTTATTGTTGTTGTTTAATTTGTAAAGCCAACCAACTGAGAATTGCAACTCTGGACATCCTACACTGAGTTATTTTCTTTAAAAAAAAATAACCAGACAAATAAAGCAAAACAAAACTACAACCAATCATAATCTCATTATAGATGGGCTCATTTAACAATCATGTCCAATGTCTGGGGGTTTTCAAGGCTTTATGAAAATTCAGCAGTGATGGACCCATTGTAATCTCTGGAGGTATGATGTTCCATGGGACAGGTGCTATGATAGAGAGGGAGGCCTGACTCCTGGGTCCTATCAGAAGTTATTGTTTCATAGAGCAGATTTAATATTAATATTCAAGTATGGATATTTCATATCTCACTCTACAATTATGGAGTTTAGGTATACCTTGTGAATATGATTTGTTTGCCATTGGAAATAATTCTTCTTTTGACTCAACCTCCTGTACTTTATCTTTGCTTTTCCATGCTCTTAACTCAGATGAATAAGTGGCAGCAACATTCAAGCTTTCCTCTCCAACCCTCACAGAGATTTAGTATCTTGCTCCTGGAGTTTTCATTGGTGTAATGAGTACTATTATTTCTTCCTTCCCCTTTCCTATCAGTTTACTGACATGCTGTCAGAGTGACAACCATTGAAAGTGATAATGTTTCTAAATGCTAGATTTTTGTCATGCTTCATGCACAGTTTAGACTCTTGAAGATTTGAAATGTAGGCTTGCCAAAATGGCAACTGCTCAATGTTGTATAAAGTTCTCTGATACAACTTTAAATGCAACTGTTTATATTTACATATATATCCTCACCACTAGAGATATACAGATAGCATATGGTTTCATGAAACAATCTGTTTGAAGAACTTAGCTATCTTGTCTTATCACAGCAAATAATTTTGTTTCTTTTTTCTTGTGGAGAGTGTTTAATAATGCTGAGGTCCATAGAATGAAAAGCCAAGGATCCCAAACTCCTCTTCCAGAAGCCCTCTTGATATTTATACACTGATCCTCATTCTACTCCTGTTTCGGAATGGTGGTTTAGTGCTTCTATATACCATAACCCTGAAACATGAGAGGTGGGCTTCTCACATGCTGTGTTGCATTTCTTATGAATAAAAAGTCAGAATGCAAAAGTTGAAATAATTTATGTACAGCAACATTCTGGGTATGTATGTATGCGGCAAAGTTTAATTACTTTTCCGCTCTTATTGCGTCATCAGAGAATCGTCCGGCCGCCCTGTTCAGGGTGACCCGCTCCCTGCTCCATCCGGGAGTGCGGGAGGATCCCCTGGAAGGCAGGGCCGAGGATTTCGGACAATATCTGGAAGACAAAATCACTCAGATCCAGGGGGATTTGGACTCTGACTGGGTAGATTCGGGCAGGGTGGCGAGTCTTGAGAATGTTATCTGGGAAGAGTTTGACTCTGTGACCCCTGATGACGTGGACAGGATTCTGGGGAGACTTAGTGTGGCCACATGTTTACTGGACCCGTGTCCTTCCTGGTTAGTATTGGCTTCCCGGGAGGTTACACGAGGCTGGCTCCAGGTAATTATTAACGCTTCGTTGAGTGAGGGTTACTTCCCCACGGCCTTGAAAGAGGTGGTGGTGAGGCCTCTCCTCAAGAAGCCTTTCCTGGACCCGGCAGTGTTAGCTAACTATCGTCCTGTCTCCAACCTTCGCTTCGTGGCGAAGGTTGTCGAGAGTGTGGTCGCGCGACAGTTTCTGCAGTACCTGGAGGAAACGTCTTATCTAGATCCGTTCCAGTTGGGTTTCAGGCCCGGGCACAGCACGGAAACGGCATTGGTCGATGATCTCTGGAGGGCTTGGGACAGGGGTTATTCCTCTGTTCTGGCCCTGATAGACCTCTCAGCGGCTTTTGATACCATTGACCATGGTATCATGCTGCACCGGTTGGAAGAGTTGGGGATGGGGGGCATCATGTTACGTGGTTCTCCTCCTTTCTCTCAGACCGGTCGCAGTTCGTGTTGGCAGGGGGGCAGAGATCGACCTTGAGGCCTCTTATATGTGGAGTGCTTCAGGGGTCGGTCCTCTCGCCCCTTCTGTTCAACATTTATGTGAAGCCACTGGGTGAGATCATCCGTGGCTTTGGGATGAAGTACCATCAATATGCTGATGACACCCAGCTGTACATCTCCACCCAGGCCACCCCAACGATGCCCTTGAAGTGATGTCTCAGTGCCTGGAGGCTGTGCGGATCTGGATGGGGAGGAACAGGCTCAAGCTCAACCCTTCCAAGATTGAGTGGCTGTGGTTCCCGGCATCCCGATATAGTCAGTTGACTCCATCACTGACTATCGGGGACGAGTCTTTAGCCCCCGCGGAGAGGGCACGCAATCTGGGAGTCCTCCTGGATACGCAGCTGTCCTTGGAGGAACATCTGATGGCTGTAGCCAGGGGGACCTTTTGTCAGGTTCGCCTGATTCGCCAGTTGTGGCCCTTTCTTGATCGGGATTCCCTGTGTACAGTCACTCACGCCCTCGTCACCTCGCACCTGGACTACTGCAATGCTTTCTACATGGGGCTCCCCTTGAGGAGTACCCAGAGGCTCCAACTGGTCCAGAATGCAGCCGCGTGGGTAATCATGGGAGCCGCTTGGCGCTCCCATATAACACCGCTCCTGCGTGAGCTGCACTGGCTCCCAGTGGTCTTCCGGGTGCGCTTCAAGGTGTTGGTTACCACCTTTAAAGCGCTCCATGGCATAGGACCTAGTTATCTTCAAGACCGCCTGCTACTACCGATGACCTCCCACCGACCTGTGCGCTCCCACAGAAAGGCCTCCTCAGGGTGCCATCAGCCAAACAATGTAGGCTGGTGTCCCCCAGGGGGAAGGCCTTCTCTGTGGGGGCACTTACCCTCTGGAATCAGCTGCCACCAGAGATAAGGAGAATCCAAGACCTCGGTGCCTTCCGCCGTGCCCTTAAAACTTTCTTTTTTCAGCAAGCCGGGCTGGCTTAACATATTTTTTAACATATTTTTAATTTTTAATTGGTTTGCTATCTTAAACTGGGGCCAAATTAATATATATCCTTTTATTTGTTTTTTAATGTTTGTATTGTATGTTTTTATCTGACTGTACACCGCCCTGAGTCTTTCAAGAGAAGGTGCGGTATATAAATTTGAAATAAAATAAAAAAATAAATAAAAATGTAGTTTACATTGTAGGTGTGATGAATTCAGCTCTTCCTTCTGCCCTTGGGAAAGAAATCAATCTCACATGAGATAATAAAAATCAAGCTTTATAAAAAAGAAAAACATGTGATAAAATATAACTCTCTGAGCCCTCTTTTAAATGCAGAAAGGGGTGCAATGGCTCAGCAGTTAAGATGCTGAGCTTGTCAACAGTCTGAGTTAAAGACCCAAGCATTGTGTGACATGGTGAGCTTCCGTTACTTGCCCCAGCTCCTGCCAACCTAGCAGTTCAAAAGCATGAAAATGTGAGTAGATAAATAGGTACTACTTTGGCAGGAAGGTCACTGCATTCCAAATTTTCATGCAGGCTACATAATGACAGAAATGTCTCTCGGACAATGGAAGTTCCTTTGGCTGAGAATCAGAGATGATCACTGCCCCCCAGAATCCATCATGACTGGATAGGAGAAAACATTAACACTTAAAATGCAGAGGGGGGAGGGATAAATATAGTACTTACTAGATCGCACAACAGTTTACACATTAGGTAAGGAAAACATTTAAAATGCAGGACTTACTATAAATGAAGAAATTTCTGCTGCCAAATTTCTGGTATATCTGACACACAAAAGAGGCATCTGTCATTTCTAGACATGGCTTTTGAGTCTGCATTCTACACATTTACAATTGGCATTTTATGTAAACTTTATATCAATAATGTTATTTCTATTTGTAAGAGCATTACACAAGTTAATTCAGTTCTTATAAATCAATTGTTAAATATTCCTCTTTTTCCAAAATCAAATGCCTAATAAGCTCAGATTGAGAAAAGAACTCACATTCTCCAGCAGTAGACCCAAATTGTTCATCTTCACAGCCTACTACCTGCACCCTTGTCAACAACCACCTTTGTGGTAATGATGCCTGTTGTGCGCACTCATCTTGCTGCAATCCAGTTCATTATTAGCAAGATCCAGGATGAATAGCCAAGAAGCCAGGCAATGCTTCAATGTCCTACCTGTCAATGACTATATCAGCTTCAACCACAACAATACATGAGCACACAATAGATACAGACTTAAAGTGAACCGCTCCAAACTCGATTGCAGAAAATAGGACTTCAGCAACAGAGTGGTCAATGCCTGGAATGCACTACCTGACTCTGTGGTTTCATCCCCAACCCCCCCAAATTTTAACTTAAGACTGTCTACTGGTATATCTGACACCCATTCAACCCATTCCTAAGAGGTCTATAAGGGGCATGCATAAGTGCACCAGCGTGCCTATCATCCATGTCCTAATGTTTCCTCTATTTGTATCTATTTTATGTATCCAATCCATGTTTATACTTATTATCTAATACATTCTTGATGAATGAATGAATGAATGAATGAATGAATGAATGAATGAATGAATGAATAAATAAATAAATAAATAAATAAATAAATAAATAAATAAAACTTGGATGAGCCGGATTAGGGGCAGGGAAGAATGTGTAGTTTCCATTAGAAGTAAAAGATTCCCCTCGCACATATGTGCTAGTTGTTCCTGACTCTAGGGGGCAGTGCTCATCTCCGTTTCAAAGCCGAAGAGCCAGCGCTGTCTGAAGACTTTTCCATGGTCATGTGATCAGCATGACTAAATGCCAAAGGCGCATGAAACACTGTTACCTTCACACTATTTTTCTACTTGCATTTTTACGTGCTTTCAAACTGCTAGATTCGCAGAAGCTGGGACAAGTAACGGGAGCTCACCCCGTTACGCGGCACTAGGGATTCGAACCACTGAACTGCTGACATTTTGATCAACAAGCTCAGCATCTTAGCCACTGAGCTACCGCGTCCCTCCTCCATTACAAGTAATTTGTTGCCTAATATAGATAAACTCTTGCTTGAGATTTCCCAAAGATGTAGCCATGCCATAAAGTAGCACTTAGAACTTTAACAAGGAAATATAACTCATGTATTTTTACTTAATTTTAACTTACCTTATAAAAGCTTAAGAAACAAAAGGAGCATGATGGCATGGAAAACCATATGTTGCTATTTTAATTTCCACCTACATAGTGTTAAGTGGCAAGTTGGGGGCTTGAAATCATTACCTGGATTCTTTAGATATGCGCATAACTTCTTTGGATATGTTTAACTCAATAAAACTCTATTTAATTGGATTTATGTAACAGTCTAAGCCAAAATGAGATAATTTTTCAGTGTATATAAATACGTGTAGTTTCATAAGGCACACATGATTCTATAAAAAGGTTTTTGTCCAGCTGTCATTTTAAAGCACCAGCCTATAAAAACATTAGGCAAGAAATTACATTCTGGACACTTGGACTGTGTCCATACTTAAACTCCTCTGCTAGCCTGCTATCTTTCTTGCAGCCATTTACTTTGACTTGTAGATAGATTCAGGAAGTGAAGTGCAACTCCTTAAATTTCACAGAGAAATTTCTGAAAATTGATTCCCTTTAATTTATGCAAATTCAAATTTAAAAAAAATCATGAGAGAATATATACTGGTTTGGTTCTAGACTTAAAAATGAAAAGAACAAAACCTTGACCATTCTAAATTCCATGTAGAAAATAAAAATGTTGCTTGTCAGAAGTTAAATAAATCCCTTGTAGTAAAGGAATTCCATTCATACAGTGTCAAAAATAAAATATCATGGGGTAATTTTCCAAGCCTCTGAAACCTCAAATTGCTATTGGGACTATGTATCCCAGCTATAGATTGACCTTAACTATACAAACTATTTTAATCATGGTGCATTTTTCATTCTCTAGCGCGCTGCTTGGAGAATCCAAGAGCGTGGGTATTTCCCCCCAGTCAGGATGATATACTGAGTGCCTGTATCTTTAAGAAGTTGTTGAGTCCACCTTCATGGCCTGGCTGAGGCTCAATTCCTTTCACTTAGTCAGGATTGATAGAGTGCTTTTTCAATTGTTCCTTAGTCTTATATATTAGTCTAATTAATTTCTGTTTATTTTTTTGGGCCATCTGTTTTGCCCTATTTGATTTTCCCTTTTTTTCTCCGACTCCACCTTCTGTTATTTGGATTCATTTCGGCAGGGCGGTGTTTGTCCTGGGGCTCCAAGCCCTCTGCCTCCGCTCGAATTATCAGTTTGAAAGCCGCAGAGCTCTGCCTTGGAGATCGGCATCTCTGCGAGCGCTGATTATTTGGCTGTATCTGCCAATTAGCCTCCTCACTTATCGACCGCTGAGCTCTGCCTCCTGATCGGCATCTCTGCGTGTGCTGCATTCCGTTCTTGGGCTGCCGGCTGTGAGTTATTTCAAGTGGGGACTCGAACTGTTGCCTTGCCCCCGTTTTGCGTCTGACAGCCGCAGAGCTCTGCCTCACCATCGGCATCTCTGCGAGCTTTTACTCTCTCCTCAGCCGCCTTCGTTTTTTCGGCTTGTCAATGCGCCAAATAGCTGGAGCGCCACCACCCTCACAATCTATCGGAAGGCTTCGGGGTTCCTGCCGGGTGCTCCACAGCACACCCGCCTTCTTCCCCTTGTGTCCGAGGTGCCGGGAGGACTGAATTGGAGCTACCCACGGACTTCAACTGACTGGCGGCGGTGTTTGGAGGCTTTCTCCTTCTGCCTCACGCCATTACAGATGCATTAATTCGATTAGCCGCCTTGCGCATTACAGCTGGTTTTCCCGCGCTAGCTCCATTTTGCTGCCATCGATCGTTGGCCGTTTGTGAGTTTTCTGCAGGATTCCTTTTGTCACGCCACTCACCTGTGAGTACCAGGAACATCGATTGGAGGACTTTCCACAAAAAATTGGCTGACTAATTTCATTTACAATCCATATAGGAATCCTCCACAGAGACATCTTTATTTGTTATCTATCTTGCTCTGTCAAATTTTGCATACAGACGCCATTTTGAATTCGGCCTTGTTGTTTCCATCTGAGTTTCAGCGGACTCCTTCATCTCCGCCTTCAGTACCAATTGTTGTGGGGTTGGGTTAGGGGTCCTCCCACCACCACCACCACCAGTTGAAAAAAAAAATAAAAATAAAAATAACAAACAAGCAATCATCCAAACGACCAAAAAGGGCAATAAATATATATTGCCTAATTTTCTCTAAAATGGGTGATGCCGAACTGTCTTCGGATCTCGACCAAGTCCACAATCCTCCAACGGCTCATTCATCAGAGTGTTCCTCACAAAAAGGACGCAAGAAACGGTCCAAATGGACTCACTCCACGGACCAGCCCTCGACCTCCAAGGGTCACAAGCCTTCCTCGGCTGAGGACAAGGCCGCAAAGCGACGGCATGATGCCTTAGAGCGCCGTTTCAATCAGGCGCAACGCACGACCCAGCCATCTGCCCCAACCGCTGTATCAGCTGCCTCATTGGCCAAACCGCTGTCTCATTCAACTCAACTGGCTCCCTCCGTGATGTCTCCAGACGAGGCTGCGGGGGAGGTCACAACTCACCAACACCAACTCACAATTGGTGTTGACAGCCTTACCACCGCTATCTATCTCACTCCCACCTCTTCAGCCTAACCTGCCTCATCCTGCGCCAGAGACCACCTTTACGCCCACCGCAGCTGGCCTCCGGATGCCGGAAGCTCAGCAGCCCCTGTACTGCGACCTTCAGGCTATGATTTCTGCAACACTTTCCAGAATGTTGGCGACTGGTTTTCCTCCAGTGGTACCAACCCAAGGGATTCTGCCCCAGAGTTGTCAACCGTCCTCCGCGGCTGTAGCTCCAGTCCATCAACGAGCTGAGGTCGATCCTTCTGACTGTTCTCTACAGGAATCAATTCACAGTGATGATTCTCAATTGGACTATGATGATGACAGGGAAATGGAGTTCTCGGAGGACAACGACACCTTGCCCGAGAGACCAGCTTTCACGGGTTTGTTCCGGCCATCTTTATTCAAGGCCTTACTCCACAAGGCCATAGTTACAATGCAGTTGGTGGCTGCTCGTGCTCAACCCGACCAACTGACCAACCCATCTCCACACAAGGCCTTCTTTGCGGTGCCCAAACCGGATGAGGAATTCATCCCCTGCCCTCAACTTTTTTCTGAGGTTGTGCAGCAATCCTGGTCTCAACCTGGGGCTCTGGCGGCACCCAACGGTTTAGATAAAAAACTCTTCTGCTCGGCACCCAATCTTCAGGACTTGCTGGCTCTCCCATCTGTGGATGCCCTGGTCGCTGCCTTGACATCGTCCGCTGTCCTCTCCAACAACGTCGCGGACGGACTACAATCAAAGATAAGAGGGCCAAACTCGTTTTTCGGAAGTCTCATCAAGCAGCTGCCTGGGCCGTTCGGGCGGCCACGTCAGCCTCATTCTTCAACCGTGTGTCGCTGATCTGGCTGTGGCAGCTTCAAGAGCGGCTTCCTCCCGATGACAGGCGTTTCCACCAGGATGTGAATAAATTGGTAGCCACCACAGAATACTCCACCAACGTGGCTCTGGCCGCTGCCAAGTTCGCCTCTCATTCACTGGTGTTGACTGTTACATCCCGTCGCCTGTTATGGCTCCAACAATGGAAGAGCGGACACAAAATCTAAATGGTGACTCGCCTCCGCTCCTTATAAAGGGTCTCACCTTTTTGGGGAGGCACTGGACCCTATCCTCATTGAGGATAAAGATAAGAGAAAAATTATGCCATCCTCTTACCGGAGAGTGGATCGTCGCTACTCTCCTTATGGCCAGCGTCAGTCCTTTCGGACCGGACCCGTACCCAGCAGTTCCTCCACTTATCGCCCATCTAGCTTCTCATCTGATCGCACATTTGACCGACCAACCTTTTGGGATCGTGGCAGACGCCAACAGCCCTCCAAGCACCCCTTCCGAGGAACCGGATCACATCCATTCAGACGTGGCAAATAACTGTTTCACGCCTCACCCCATCAGCAGTCGGCTCGCCCACTTCGTGCATCAGTGGGAGAGCTCCACGACAGATGCATGGGTCCTTCAAACGATCAGGCTGGGCCTGACCCTGGTGTTCTCCTCTTGCCTTCCCAATCGCTTCCTCCCATATCCCGAGAAACAACGCCGGATGTCAGAGGAAATACAACACCTTCTGGACATATGCGCTATAGAGCCGGTTCCCACAGAACATCGTGGAACCGGTTTCTACTCAATATTTTTCCTCGTCCCAAAAAGCTCCGGGGGCTGAAGGGGAATCTTGGACTTGAAGGAGCTGAACAAGTGGATCTCGTACCACCAGTTCAAAATGCAGTTGCTGCAGTCGATCTTGGGCTGCATCCGGCGGTCGGACATTATGACCTCAATCAACTTGAAGGAGGCTTACCTTCACATTCCTGTACAGCCGTCCCATTGCTGATTCCTGCGTTTCTCGTACGCCAACCAGGATTTTCAATACAGGGCCATGCCATTCGGCCTCTCGTCGGCTCCACGCACCTTCACGAAAATCCTCACAGTCGTCGCTGCCTCACTCAGACTCATTCCCGTCAGAGTGCTTTGTTATCTCGACGACATCCTAATCCTGTCTCTGTCCCACCGCTGGGCTCTACACGACCTGGACCTTGTCTGCGACTCTCTCAATCATCATGGCTTCTCTCTAAACCTAGAGAAGAGCCACTTACAGCCCACCTCACGTCTCCTGCATCTCGGGACCATCATCGACTCGGTGTTGGGCTATGTCTTCCTCTCCCTGGATCGTCGACAGAGCATTGCATCCATGATAACACAGGTTTGAGCATCCAGGACAGTATCCATCCTGCTGTTGTCTCAACTCCTCAGCAAACTCATCTCATGCATCATTATAGTGCCATGGGCACGTCTCCATTCACGTCCTCTCCAATGGTTCCTTCTCCCGCTCCAGAAGTCCCTCGGCAGCAACTCCAGGATCAAGGTGCCCCTCCCTCGATCGATATGACAATCCCTCCGTTGGTGGACGTCTCCCGCTGTGGAGAGGGGAGTTTTTTTCCAAGAGCTGGACCGTGTTACGGTAACGACAGACGCTAGTCTAGTCGGTTGGGGTGCCCCTCTCTCTACCAAGGTGGCCCAGGGTCGCTGGACACCTACGGACCTCAGGCATGATATAAATTGGTTGGAGCTGCGTGCAGTGCACCTAGCCCTAAGGCACTTTCAGGCAGACATTCAGGGACAACATGTGCTTGTCTTAACGGACAACACCACGGCCAAGGCACATGTCAATCAGGAGGGTGGCACTCGTTCCAAACCTCTCCTGGATGAGGCCATGTGCCTGCTTTCTTAGGCAGAGAATCATGTACCTTCCATTGTGGCTCAGCACATCTCCGGATCGGACAACATCCAGGCGGACTGGCTGAGTCGCTCTCAAATCGACCACGCCGAATGGCACTTACACCCGGCGCTCTTCCAGGAGTGTCGGCCAGGTTCAGGACCCCGCTCATGGACTTGTTTGCGAGCCCCCGCAATACTCACCTTCCTCGATTTTTCTCCAGGTTCCCCTGCCCAACGTTGGAGGGGACGGATGCTCTCCGTTGCCCCTGGCCCACAGGACTTCTCTACGCCTTCCCCCCTCCCTCTCATACCCAAGGTGGTGCGCAAGATCCTGTCGGAGAATGCGGAAGTCCTCCTGGTCGCTCCTCACTGGCCTCGTCGGCCATGATATGCGGACCTCCTGGATCTGTCGATCTCTCGCCCCTGGAGGATCCCACAGGACCGGATCTCTCTAAGTCAGGGGGTCATTCGCCACCCGGAGCCTCAGTGGCTCCAACTCACCGTCTGGCATTTGAGAGGGTCCTCCTGATGAGGGACAACCTGCCAGAATATGTAATCACCACCATGCAATCCTCCCGCCGGCACTCTACGAATAGAATCTATGACGCCATGTGGCGGGCCTTCCGAAGGTGGTGCTCCACCCACAACGCCGACCCAACCATCGCGTCCCCACTATCCTGGAATTTCTGCAGGACGGCCTTGGGAAAGTTCTAGCGCCGAATACTCTCCGTCGCCAGGTGACTGCTCTGCACACGGTCCTACCACCATTATCAGCTCTCTCTGTGTCACAGGACCCAAGGATTTGGACATTTATCCGGCGGGGCTACGAATCTTTGTCCTCCTGTCGTTCACAGATTTCTGACTTGGGACCTTCCCCTGGTTCTCCGGGTGCTAATGGCTCCACCTTTCGAACCTTTATCTTCCACCGGCCTATGCTTCCTTACCCTGAAGACTGCATTCCTTGTCGTGATCACTTCTGCCTGGAGGGTATCTGAGCTCGCAGCCCTTTCGGTCCGCTCCGACCTTTGCATTTTCCATACCAACCGAGTGGTACTCAGACTTGACCCTTCCTTTTTACCGAAGATAAACTCGCTTTACCATCGATCTCAGGAGCTTATCCTCCCAGACTTTTGCCCTGCACCCCAGCATCGCCGTGAGGCTCAATGGCACACCTTGGATGTCCGACAGGCACTACGTCATTACATCAAACGCACTGCGCCTTTTCGCAAGTCGGAAGCGCTTTTCATCTTCTTGCCGGCATCCATGGGACGTAAAGTATCCTCGGCCACGATCAGCCGCTGGCTCAAGGCATGTATCGCTAAGGCATACTCTCTCCAAAACAGGTCCCTGCTGGGCCGTATTATACCACACTCAACCAGGAGTGCCTCCACGATGGCAGCCTGGGCCACCCAGTCATCAGTCCTGGAGATCTGCCATGCAGCAACCTGGACATCCCTCACACCTTTCATACACCACTATAAGGTTGACTCCTTTGCCTCGGCTGAGGCGTCCTTCGGACGGCGTGTGTTACAATCTGTCATAGTTGATCCGACCTCCAGGGAAAAATCAGTCTCCCACCTAACTGACACTTGCTTGGGTATTTCCCATGCTCTTGGATTCTCCAAGCAGCGCGCTAGAGAATGGATGTTGCTTACCTGAACATCCCTTCTGAGCGCGCTGCTGGAGAATCCAACCCTCCCTGGCTGACTTCTGCTCTGAGATTCCGGCTGACTTTGGACTTTGATTGGGACTTCTTCATGAAAGAAACTGAGCCTCAGCCAGGCCATGAAAGCGGAGTCAACAACTTCTTAAAGATACAGGCACTCAGTATATCATCCTGACTGGGGGGAAATACCCACGCTCTTGGATTCTCCATCAGCGTGCTCAGAAGGGATGTTCAGGTAAGCAACATCCATTCTAGTTGCTGTTATTTACAGCTACATTTAATATTTAGTAATTGGATACAGGTAGTCCCTGATTTATTCCCAATCACTTAATGACTATTCAAATTATGACTGACCTGACAAAGGGTACTTACAACCTGGATTTGAAGTTCCCATAGTGGAATTTCCCTCTCCATATCACATGACTGAAGATCAGGCCCTCAGCAATATGACCACATTTTCAGCTGTGTTGCACTTATTTCTAGTTTTTGACAAAAACACATCCTTAATAAACCATTGGTTTGCTTAATGACTTTGGTGTTTCCTTAAAAACTACCACAAAAAAATATCATAAAATTGGCTGAGTCACATGACTGTTTTTATAGATTTTTTTTTCAGACATTCTTTTCCCAGTTGATTTAGAACAAACCAACTTAATTTTAGAACAAGGAATATTAGGTCAATTGAATTATGCCGCTTGTCCCATGATTTATAAAATACAATTTGTCTGGTTATCTGGATAAAATCACAATTTCATCATTCAGAAGTTTATATCCTTGGCTCATTTAACACTCTTCAATAGCAAGAATGGAAGGGAAATACACAAAAATCCCCATTGTTGCACAATGATGCCAAAACCAATGTTTCATTATACTACCATTTCTATGGTATGCAGTTCTATGCAGTTCTTCTCACTACTCTTTTCTAAATTCCCAAGCGTTCTGACTTACTTTACCTAAATTACTGGTTAGACAATAAAGATAATTCTGTTTCTAAACATTGCAAAGTTTTGTTATATTATATGCAAACTCTGCTCTGCTGTGAACATTAAAGCTTACACAATGTTTTACTATGGTGGTCTTTTCTCTTTTGGTTTATGATTATAATAAAGTTCATTCATATTCACAAAGAGCTGGGATTTGATAAGGAATCCTCTTTACTATAGACAATATTCAGTATTCAAAGTAATAATAGCACATTCTGATTTTCTCTTTAATTCTTTTAAAAATGTCTGTATCATTCCAGGTTCAGGATAAGGTGCAATCAATATGATACTCAGCAGTATCTTTTCATATCAACCCAGGGTGCCAACATAGACTTGAATATCAACAATATTCATCCTGAACCAACACATAACCTCTTCCAGTAGTTTCTTATAGTAGTTAATTAATAACTTCTATAAGGCCCTGGTTCAATCAGTCTTTCGCAAGACTTTCTCCTCGACTTTCCAATCAGTTAGGAACAGAGCCAGAGTAAATTGGTATATCCAAACCACAACCCTCTCAGGTAGTCCAGAAAGATACCATGGCCAAAGTATGAAATTTCAGTGTGAGGTCTGACAAGTCCAGGATAGTACAATTCTCCAGCCATCTCCTTTACAGACCAAGAAACTAGGGTGGGTCCCTTTTAGGTCTCTTGCCCCATCCACTATCTAGTTGTGGACTCTGCATTCTTTAATCTGACTATTCTCTAAGCAGCATCTCTGAGCCAGTTTCCCAAGATCATTTCCACATACCATTACAGCATAAATAAATGATAGAAATGATGAAGTTCTTCATTGTCGCAAAATAGACTTTGTGTAAGTTTTGCACTGAATTCTAATCAGTTTTGCAAGAATTTATAGAATGTAATTTTGAAAGTAAGAAACATATTTTAAATATTGGAATAGGGATTGGCTTATGACAAAATATGGAGTGATTCGATGATTAGGGTAGATGAGAACTGAAATCAGCAGATTCGATCATTCTTTGGGGTGGGGTGGGAGATTTTCTTGTCTGCAGAAATACGTCTCATTCAGTCATGTTCTCCTTCACATCCATTTGCAGCTTGTTGCATTTCACAACCTGTGCTTTTTCTGAGCAATGTAGTGTCAGTAGCAATATACTAATCTTCCCATTTTTCCTCCTGTAATATTAACTTTGATGGATGGCATGCTATTGAGGTGAAAAGGGGCAAGCATGAGATATGATAAAACCATAGTAGCAACCTCAGAAAGGTTAATGAATAGTAGCACTTAATCATAAGACAAGGCTGTGATAAAAAGAGAAAAGCATAGAAAAGAGCAAAATAACCTAAATGCTTGTTTTACTCCATGAAGATAAAACATTTCAGTCAGAAAGCTACCAATAAAGAACTATTTACATGCTGTGGATTGGCAGACTCTTAGAGTTTCCTTTTAAAAATATTCAAAATATTGTGATGTGGAACATTTTGTTCTAAGTTAATAATGAACAACCACAAGGAGACAAATTATTTTATTTTTGAGAGCTCAGATGGAAGTATTTCTAGCTGACACTGTGTCTTCATACATCCCATCTCTTATTACTGTAAGCTTGGTGTGGAGTGGGATTTGGTTTTAAAAGAAGTAGCACTGCATGTTTTTAGAACAAGAAAAAGGCAGTGGTTCATAATCTCTGACAAAACCAGAAAAATTAATAAAAGACAGACTGATTTTTCAGTCTAGCACTAAACCTAAATCTTGGTTTAGTGCTTGTTCCCTGTGTAGCCAATGAGTATCATATCAGGGAGTGGGAGGGGCTGGGGAGCCATCTCATCTGTAGAGTGTGCTTTGGCCTTTTTATGTGGTTAATATGAAAAGGGCTCTCTGAATGTGGGAGTGGTGTCCTGCTGTTTGACTCTTTGGGACTTCATTTAACATTTTTCAGAAGGAGATCTATAGCAGTCTTTTCAGAGTCTATGAACTAAAAGGCATTCTTGATTGGAGGGTCAATACGGTGCTCCAAAAAAGCCAACAGTGGCAGATCAGAAAGGCCTTTTTTAGTGTAAGAAAGAATAGCTAAAATCCCACCAGGACATGACAGGGAAATATTAATAGATAATTCCTGGGACAGGTTACCGAAACAATTAATCAAAGTAAGATAATGTGCAGTTGATGGAAGTCAGTATAAGTGGGTGATACTCTGGAGACTGATCAATATCAATTCTGGGCTTAAAAATACTCATAAATCGCTAAGTATTAGAATAGAATAACAGAGTTGGAAGGGACCTTGGACGTCTTCTAGTCCAACCCCCTGCCCAGGCAGGAAACTCTACACCACTTCTGACAAATGGTTATCCAACATCTTCTTAAAAGTTTCCAGTGTTGGAGCATTCACAACTTCTGCAGGCAAGTTGTTCCACTTATTAATTGTTCTAACTGTCAAGTTAGTCTTTGATGACTATAGGGGATGGCACTCATCTTCATGTCAAGGCCATTGAACCAGTGCTGTCTGAAAACATTTCTGCAGTCATGTGAACAGCATGAACTCACAGAGTGCAGTTCGAAAGCATGCAAATGCAAGTAGATAAATAGGTACCACTTCGATGGAAAGGTAACAGTGACATCATAGAATAGGATAAGCATACCAGAAATAAAAGTGGACTTCAATTGCATACTGACCAATGCAATTGACCAAACTGTGATCAATCCTACCCTTAGCATTATAAGGAACTGTGCCTGCGAATAATAATAATAATAATAACAACAACAACAACAACAACAACAACAACAACAACAATAATAATAATAATAATAATAATAATAATAATAATAATAATAATAATTTTATTTCTATACCGCCCTTCTCCTGAAGGACTCAGGGCGGTGTACAGCCTATTTAAAAACACAGAAACAAAACAACAGTTAAAATTTAAAATCATTAAATAATTAGGCTCCAATTAAAATCCCAGAAATTTAAAATACCCCAATTTAAAACGTTATGTTAATAGCCTGGCCTGGCGGAACAACAGGGTCTTCAGAGTGCAGCGAAACACCCGGAGGTCGGAGATCTTACGTATTTCCGGGGGCAGTTCATTCCACAGGGCTGGGGCTCCCACAGAGAAGGCCCTCCCCCTGGGTGTCGCCAGCCGACATAACTTGGCCGATGGCACCCTGAGGAGACCCTCTCTGTGGGAGCGGACTGGTCGGTGGGAGGCTATTGGTGGCAGAAGTCGGTCTCGAAGGTACCCGGGTCCTATGCCATGGAGTATGATACATAGACACAGACTTCCTATAATGGTGTGAAGATGTCCAACTTATCATTGTCAAAGGACATACCTTTGTCCTTTTGTCACAATGGAGTTTCCATATCACAGGTATGCTGAAGCACGTATACTGAAGCCAAAACAAGCTGTTGTGGCATAACATGTCCTCCTGGAGAAAATGGCAGAAGATTTAGCATCTAAATAATCCGTGACGGCTCTAGATGACCTGTTCAGTGATTCACCTGCTTAATTAGCTCAGTAGATGTCCTGGGGGCCACTCCCTTTTTTTTTTCTTTTTTGTTCCTTGAGCTTATTTCATGTTCTGCTGTTCTGCTTGATAGCAAGGAAGGCTGAAACTTCAGCTCCTCCTTCTAATAGGTTGGTCAGTGCAACAAATAAAAGTACAAAGATCTGGAATTGTTTTATCCATTCCTGGCTCAAAAGATGTATTCAATAGTAATTGAAATCCTTTGTGCTTCGGGAGCCAGTGGGAGATTCTTTTCCCAGCTGCCCTAATTTGGGTAACTAGTAGATGATAGCCTGGAGATACTAAAACTTAATTCTTTATTGCCACCTAATAGTTGATATATTGACTAAGCCACAGGTCAATAAATATTTCACAAAAATTATGTGGACAAACCATGAGAGCATCCAATGGCTGAACAGATCTCACATGTATCTCCAGTTCTAAGAATGCTTATTCAGCAACATGCTGTATAAATCCAGGTGATTACTGCATTGCACTTAAGAGAGACAATTTTTTTGCTGTCTTCTAGTGGTTATTAAGTCAATAGATCAAAGCCTTTTTAAAAAACAGAACAAGATTTGATTGGATAGTGCAACCAAACCTTAGAAATACCACTATGGCACTATTCTGTATGGGCAGCTTTTCTCATAATTGGTGACATTCACCTTTCAACCCAATAAAACCACAAATAACTGCCCCTATATTCCTGTTCAGAAAAGCTATGTAGCCAGCAGTGTACCATGTCCCTATTCTGGATATGTGCTTAGTAGCAGTGCAATTTATGTTGATATGATTTTCCCCCCTAATTTCAAGACAGAAAGAAAGCATGGCAATATGGCTGGGTAGTTGAGCTCTAAGGTTAGCAACTTTTCTATCTTACTAAAAAATACTTTATCTGAAAAGCTTCAGATAAAGCCACAAAGGGCAGTGGAATTCCATTTCTATGAGCTCATCTACTGAAAAGAAAAGGGAAGATTGTAATGGATCAGAACGAAACTTGTCTAGCCTTGTGGCATAGATTAGATAAATATTATATGAGATGTGAAGAATGAATGAAAGGAATAAAAGGTATGTTAGAAAGTATAAATTAGTGTCATGTAGGTTATAGGTGCATACAAAAGTAGAAATCTACAGCTGATTATAATCACATATCAGAATTCAATGAATGATGATAATGGAAGAATTAGGAACATAATAATTTAAGAAAAACCATGTCTGATGGTAGGATGGTACATTCAAGATTTGATACTCCTCAAAGTGAGTGAAAATGTTCCTTGTAACATTTAAAGAAAACCTTCAGTACTACAAATTTGCTTTGACACACAAGGCTTATTGTCTGGGATGAGAATCCCATGATTAGAATGGAAAACTTTGATGCCATGGACCAGGCTCTTTGAAATATATGTGATAAGAATAAGGAATTTGGGGTAATTTTAACTATTTGCTATGGTTGTTTCCATTAGTGGAAAAAGGCAGAAATGATGCTGATGTAAAGAATTCATGCATCAAAAATCATAGTTATAAAGAAGCTTTGTCAATTTTTAATTGAAGAGAAATGTGCTAGGGAGATAATCTGAGTTCTTATTGGATTTTGGAGAAGACAAAACTCAGAAAAATCAAAATGATGAAATAGATATGGTTATGCCAGCAAGAACTATGGAAGAAGATACAGATTTCATCTATCCAATATTTGACAAACCTGCAGAATCGTTCTCAAAGAACTGTATTGATACAATAATGAGAAAAATCTATTCCCCATGCATTAGACACTTCCCTGGAATTATGAAATAATATTTTTCCTTCAATGCTGTCAGCGAAGAAGGTAAGGCTACTCATTTTCCAATACAATTCCTTTATTCAATTGACTTCCCTGGATTGCACTACATAAACTAAAATTGAAGATAGGATCTTCCACCATTTTAATTAATACTTGGATCTTTCATGGCTTTTCAATGCAACTCCAATGATCATGAACGAACTCTACAAGAATATCATTGTAGCAAAGGTATTGGTGCATTCAAAAATGGATTGTCATGATTCCAAGAATTATGCTCACTTATCAGAAAGTGAAGATACCCCTCTTCATCAGACACGGTTTCCAATATAGTCATGCTTTGCTCTTACTATACACAAGGTGCAAGGATAAACCATGGTTAATATGCTGATTTATCTGGAGAAATCTCTATTCCAGTATGGTCGTATGTATCTGAAAATTTATATTGCTGCCTATTCTCACATGGCGGCTTAAAAACATCATATATATAAACATAAAACTAATAAAAGAAAATAATCAAATAATAAATTAATAATATAATAGCCCCCTCCCACCCCTCACCCTGGCAACAACACATCACACCAGCCATTTAATGATGGTTGGCCACTCTGGTTCCCCAGGCCCACTGGCAGAACCAGGTCTTTGATATGTTACTTTAAGCCAAGGAAAAAGAAATGAAAACATTAAGAGTATTTTTAAAGTAGAGCCAACAAGTCACTGCCAACAAATGTCATCAAAAGTGTCCTATGTTAAACAAAAAGTATGTATATTTGCCCTGCTATACATCTTTATTCTTTAATAACATGATATATTCTTCTTTAATTTTAAGACCAAAATGATATCAATTCGCCCATGACCATTCTATTTCTCTGTTTAGGTAAGGAAACCTCTCTGAAAGGATGACCCAATGGTCCCAAGTTGTCTAGTGGAATTTAAAATTAAAATGGACTGATTCAGTATGAAAATTAAATGACAGACTGCTGCAAAAACTATTTTTGAAATTTCTAGAGGGATGAAAGTGATTGTCAAAGAGCAGAAATGAAACAGATGCCGTTTATGTTATAATGTTTATAACTGATCTGTATGGAATGATCAATGTTTAACTTCTGGTTACAGTAAATCTATATTATTTGCTGTCATGTTATTTCACGATAGTGTGTTAATATTTTACTTCTAAGATGGTTTTCCTCAACATGGCAATCCTACAGCTAGCACCAGAATTCCCAGCCAGTTGACCAAAACTGAGTGAGAATTGTAAGAGAATAGATGGTTTAATCCATGTATTAGTTTTTCTGGTTCTGACTTGGATGACAAACAAAGCAGCTAGTAGATTTTAAATATTAGACATTTATTTAACATTAACAGAGTTGGAAGGGATCTTGGAGGTCATCTAGTCCAACACCCTGCTCATGCAGGAGACCTGTACTAGGGATTTGAACCGTCGAACCTCCGACCTTTCTGATCGACAAGCTCAGTGTCTTAGCCCAGTGGCTAAGAGACACCTATATTTCTGCTTCAGAGGACACTAAAATGTTATTTGCATGTATCTATTTTTGATGTGACAGATCAAAATGACAAAATTAGCTCACATTGCAATAGTTTTAGCATTTGTTTTGTGGCTATAATTTGCTGGTGATGTGAGTATGCTGTCTGCAACCATGATATTCCTGTATTACTGGACAATCATGATAAATAAGATACTGTCCTGTAATTTTACAGAGTTACAATAATAAATTAACTACAAGAATACTGACTAAAAAAATATTCTGAAACATAGTGACGTTCTTGAGTTTAGTTACTTTAAATTGATCCTTTCTCCTATTGTAGTTCCTCCTTTTTTCTATACAAAATGTATACCAAACTAGAACTAGATAACTACTCATCAAGTAACAAAAGTTTACATGGAACTACCTAATATAATACTGATTGGTGTAAATGGCTGCATATACATAGAGGTAGAATGATTTTCTGAAGGACTGATGAGCATTTAATCTGCTAAAAAGGGTTCTGACTGAATCAAACTATGTCTTATTGTAATTCCAAATCCTATATCCTCATGTATCCATTCAAAATAAGGAAGGATGAATGTTACAGAGCAATCCAGTTACATGGTGGTGAGGACATTTGGATACGATTAGGGACAAATATACAATGGAATAAAATCTATGAAAGTACCAATACAGAAGGCATAGTGACTATTATGAATTAATCAGAAGCAAGCTTCTGATTGGTACAGGTATTTTTGTCTAATTTACACAGCTACCCATTCACCAAAAGTGATTCTGAGTGGCATACAACAAGCTGAAACAATAAATCATTTGTCAGTTAATTATAAAAACATTTAAAAACTGCAAAAAAAAAAAACCAACCCACAAACAAACAAGAAATACAGAGGGTGCTAATAAAAGAGACACTTCACAAGTTCATCCATCTCCTGCCAGGTTTGCTGGCATCATCCTAACTTATTCTGTACTCAAGCTCTACTTTTTTCTCTGATATCTCATTTAAATTTGCAAAAAGAAGCTATGATAGCTTTTAAAGAAGAATCTGACATCCTGCAAAGCTACCATTAAGAATCAACATTAAGATCTTTTATATTTAAATTAGAGATAATATTGGATGCAGCATGGGGAACTAGTCCTGGGTGTGACTCTTGAAAAAAGCTGCAATTTCCCCAGCTATTGTCACTCTGTTGTCCCTGATTGTCACCAGCTACAAATTCCAGTGATTTACTGAGACACAGGGTATAATTTCCATCAAGTGTAAGGAGTTATAGCTCCACCAAACATCCCCTTGGAGGGGCTGCTGATTGGCTGTCAGCTGGGCATTGTTACATTCAGTTGTGAGCAATCTGCATTGATTTTTTCCTGCAAATGTGAGATGGGTGAGGCAGCATAAAGGACAAACACGTTGAAATTAGCTTTACTACCCCATTGATAAAGAAAATCAAAGAAGGGACCCTCCAAGCACTTTAAACTAGGCAATTACCTTCCTTTTTATAGTTTTTCTTTTCTTTTTTCTTTCTTCTGCAGATCACATGGCAATCACATTTTCTGAAATACTTGAAAGCAGGAAAGAGACATGGGCTAATAATTACCATTATATATTTTCTCATGCTTCCTTTAAGGAATTCACAGAGGCATTTTAACATTAAAACAATACTTGTGTCAAGATTGTAACCTTCGCTAAAAAACTAAGAGAATTTGACAGCTGACTCAGATTAGAATTCAGGACTAGTACCTGGAATAGTAGGTACTAATTGACTCTGATAAACAAACATATACTGGATGTATCTTATTTCCATGCTAGGTTTTGGGGAAAACCGGGAGTTCTTTCTTAACACAATCATCAGACTGACAGGTCATGATAGTGTAGCAATCTATTGCTAAGTAATTTTTGATTGTATTTGTTAATATTTTATACAGTTTTGCTCTATTCAGTTTTGTTTTAACTCTGTACAGTACCTAGAATCACATTATATCAAAGGCAATATAGAGATATAAGAGATTCCAAGGCCAAATAATTCTTGTCAAGCAATTTTTCTATTTCTAAATTTTGGCATGAGAATGTGAAACATGCTGTGTTGTTGCCATAACAGGCATCCATTGTCATATGTCAGCTAAAGGTAGTTGTAATTAAATCTGCAGTGCTTCCTCAGTTACTGAAACATGGAATGGAGCAAACGAATTGTTCCACTGAAAGTGCACATGCACAAGATTGTTACCACTAACTTGCCCCACTGGCTTCAGTAGAAATTGTAGAGCAGTTTTATTAGCGTTTGTATAAATCTTGTCTGTGGTATGAACAAAGGACTTCAAATTATTAATGCAGATGGGCTATTTTCCAGGTTTGTGCGGCTGTTTTGGAAGCTACTCTCAACTGTCTATACGCATACACATATTTTCCAGACAGCTGCACAAGGAAGGAAGGAGATGCATCTGCTTGTACAATTCAGAGAGCTGCTTCATTTCTGCACTCATGATTTGTAAAGCACTTCTTTTCAAAGGATTTGCATGAGCACAATTCTACACATTTTACTTCAAGCAAATCCCACTTTGTTTAATAATATTATGGGCTAATAGCCTTACACATGACTTATTCTTAGCCATTCTTAATTCTCAATAAGTTCACTTCTGTACATTCACTTACTGTACTCCAATCACTTTTCAGATGTTATATAAAAGTTGCAATATATGTAAGTTCCCCATGAAAGAGCAGCCAGAAGTTTATAGAAATTGTGATATACATTTATTGATTTGCTTACTCAGACAGGATTTCTGATCATAACATTCATTTGCTGCTTTAAAATAGTGTCACAAATTAGAGATCTGTGAATATTCAGGGGCACCAGAGCTTACAATGATCACTTTATAAATTGGATTCCTCATCTGTTTCAGTAGAGATCCATATGAATTTTCAAGTTTGGATTTGGTGTGTGGATATTAAAACTATTCTTAACCTGGAATTCTTCTGAATCATCATCACCCCAGGGATCCCATAATGCAAAAATGGGATTATTTGGAAGCAAAAATGTGCAGGAGTAAAATGGAACAGGTTTAAATATTCTAACACTGTTGTGTGTAGCATAATGTGGCTAAAAAATAAATTTTTACGATAGCTCATTTATTTTTGCTGTCAGAATGTGTGGAGTATATTTATGCTTATATGAACGCTTTGTGTCTGAAATGGGGAAGCACCAGAGGCTTTGTGTTAGTTAACCTTTGCCTGTTTTCTTTCTTGATTGTTTCATTAAAAAGTTTTATTAAAAAGAAAAATTCTGAAACTGAAGAGAAGATGCATTCTCATTTGAAATCTTATATTATATTGGTCTCCAGTGATCCATTGTAGATGTATATATTTGAAGGAAGGATACTTGGCAGTCAAATATTACTAGTCAAAGTACAGGTACTCTTTGACTTATAACAATTCATTTAGTGATTGTTCAAAAAACAAGAATCTATCCTAACTGTTATAAATTACTGAAAAAAACTGCAACAGCAGTGATTTATGATCGTTTTTCACACCATTGCAGCATGGTGACATGACCAAAATTCAGATGCTTGGCAACTGACTGTTTATGACTGTTACAGTGTCTTAGGGTCATGTGATCACTTCTTTGACAAGTAAAGTCAATGGGGAAGCCAGATTCACTTAATAACCGTGTTATTAATTCAACAACTGCAGTGGTTCACTTAACAACTGTGGCAAGAAAATGGGGCAAAATTCACTTAAATGTCTTGTTTAGCAACATAAATGTTGGACTCAATTGTGGTTGTAAGTCAAGGACTGCATATCTTGCAAGCTTTCAAAAGCAAAAAGAAAAATTCTGAGAGAGCAAAAAGGGCAGGAAGAAGTTAAGCTAATTCTATCAGAACCCATACTTTACAATACATTCATCTTTTCATAATCCTCTTCCAAAATGAGCAGTGAACAGGCTACTGAGCAGAGAATAACTAACTACCTGTTTTTTCAGTTATAGATATAGACAAAACAATTTCTAATTTCTTCTCAGGACAGAGTCTGTAGCTGAGAAGATGCTGACTAACTGGTTTGCTTTCTTACTCCACAAATTTCTAAAGGTAAGGAGCCAGACATTTACCCTTGATTCTGTTTTACTTGTTCCATATTTTTTGTGCGTTGTTGATTATATTTAATTTTTGAAGGGGATGATGAAAATCCAATCCAGAGGCTGGAAATAATATGCAAAACAATACATAGTTAATTTTTAAAACTGCCTTTTAATTGGCTTACTACTGATACTAATTAATACATTGAGTATACTATTAATAGTGTATTTGACTTGCTGTTCCTCAAGTGCTTGCTCACTGAACTGAACAATAAAATGGGCTTAGTTACATAAGACTACCTGATACAAATGAGTAGAATAAATGATAAGATTTTTTTAAAAAAATCCATCTTTTCTGTTCCTTTCTCTTTTTTGATAAATGCTACCAAAAATTAGCATATTATTTGGAGCAACAAAAAAGTGAATTGTCTGAATGGTTTGATTAAAAAAAAAAAACTAAAGTAAAACAATGTTAACATTTAGCTTTTCTTGAATAAATTATCTCTTTATTGATGTGTAAATTCTCTTTTCTTCCTTACCAACCAGGAATGTGCTGGAGAACCACTCTTCATGTTGTACTGTGCCATCAAGCAACAGATGGAGAAAGGCCCAATTGATGCTATTACAGGGGAAGCACGTTATTCCCTCAGTGAAGACAAGCTGATTAGACAGCAGATCGAGTACAAAACACTAGTGAGTGGGTGTCTTCTCTAAACAGCTTATGCTAGCATCACCTGCTGATCATCATGTGAAATATAGTAAGGTTGATTCCCTGATATGTATTAAGCCAAGAATCTACATGATACCTCCAAAATTCTCTGATAGTGGGGCTTTCTCGTGAAGAAATATATATGGCAATTTAAAACATCAAAACAGAGAGACTTCCTTAGAACAAGTGAGGAAGGGAATGTTTTACTGAGGATATCCATAAATAAAACCAAGTCTTATACTTTAGGGCCCCTTAATTTCAATAGTGAAACCCAACATTCCTAATTGTCAAGGGGTTTTCATACTTTTATTTGCTGTTTCTATGTATAACTGAAATTATCCCAAAGTATTGTGTATTTCACATCATATAAGCAAATTTTATCCTTATTTGGGAAAATATACAGGCAACTCAGTGACAGTCTATTTCTGTGTATATATTTTGCAAATTCAATGAAGTTTATATCCTCCTATTTCTACATCAAGACTTTTTTTAATGTGACGTAAGCAATTATTTTCCCAATCTAAGTAACACTAATATAGCACTCTAAATTTTCTTGTTGGAGCTGTATACAGTAAAATATTTCTAGCTTATTTCTAATCATTACTATGATTAAATGGTGATGGTTTCTCCCTAATTTTTCCAAGTTTAGTTTCCCATTTTAATTATTTTGCTTTTTTAGATCTTGAACTGTGTGAATCCTGATAATGAAAATAGCCCTGAGATTCCTGTGAAGGTGCTTAACTGTGATACTATCACACAAGTCAAGGAGAAGATTCTTGATGCAGTATATAAAAATGTTCCATATTCCCAAAGGCCTCGAGCTGTTGACATGGACTTGGGTAGGAATCTGTTTGTTCTGTGATAACAGAGAGAAATATATGAGTTTGGGTTCTGTCTGTGAAGGGGTCATAATATTTAAGGAACCCATGGAAAATCATAAGAAATAGCCTGCATATAGAACTATGAATTTGGTTACAGTATTATTGCATTTATTTATATTTTACATATAGAAAAATTGTAGTCTATATATGACAAGAAATGTAGCTGTCCTTATTGGGGTAAGATTAATGAAGGATGGTCCAATGTAGATATACATACTGTTTACTGTGAAGGTGGTCTTTGTTTCTTCTTCCTTTACTATTCACAAAATATATCAATTTTGGTTTGATTCAGATTTAAGCTACATAAGAGGATAATTGCATAAGTACAGTCAATCCTTATATTATTCTAAATTAAACATATAAGGTCTTAGTGTGGATTGGAAGCAATTGGAAAGGGCTAATCCTCAGCTTTGTCATCTGATCCATCTCATTTTATATATATACAAAAATAAGCTTAGATAAAGAAGGGTTTTTACTTGGAAAAAAACCCAGAATAAATTGTAAAGTTTATTTATTTAATAATTGAAAAGTTCAGAGGTAAAGGTTTTCCCTCTCGTGCCCATAATACATGATTTTGATTGTGTGTTTAATGTACAGTATAACAAGAGTAGAGTCAGCTGTAAGCAATGTAATTAATGTATATACATTTGACTACTCTGATGCTGCCTAATTCTCTAAGATCTCTCAGAAGGTTTTTAGTATAGATGGGAGAGTACAACAGATTGTCTGCAATGCGCTCTGAAATATTGGGGTCAGTCTCCTCAATCCCATCTGTTGAAACCAGAAAACATCAACTGAATTTGTGAAGGAGTAAACAGCTGTTGAATGTCATTTCTTATTTATTTATTTTATTTATTTATTTATGAAAGATAAGTATTTTGAGATTTTCATTCCCACAATGAGATTTCTAGGCTTCTGATTTGATTCACGAGTCTGTTGTTACCCTTTCTTTAGAATGGCGCCAAGGCCGAATAGCACGTGTGGTACTTCAGGATGAAGACATCACAACCAAGATTGAGGGTGACTGGAAGCGGTTAAACACATTGATTCATTATCAGGTAGGCAAACAAAACCTAGCATGCAGGCCACAGAAATCAGTTGAGTGGACAAAAGGGGAGGGGGAATACCTGAAACCTAATTTCTCAGCATCTTTTCTAATAAGACAGGCAGCGAGAGGCATATTTAGATGATAAATCAGAATGGTTCAGCATGTTCACATATTAAAAAGGAAAACCATCCTGATGCACATCTCACTGAAACAAGCAGACCTGTAAATTGAGTAAATTAAAAATGCCAGCTGTGTTCCTAAAACAGACAGTATATGCAGATGAGCTAAAGAGGCAGCAAACGTGTAACCCAATACTGATGT
The DNA here is from genome assembly GCF_029215685.1 of Pituophis catenifer annectens. Taxonomy (NCBI): domain Eukaryota; kingdom Metazoa; phylum Chordata; class Lepidosauria; order Squamata; family Colubridae; genus Pituophis; species Pituophis catenifer. The sequence goes on along the minus strand of NW_027256883.1, from coordinate 173,232,215 downwards.
TTTATACCATATTTGCATTCCATTTCTCTGATCTCAATAGCAGTATCTTGTCAGTGGACCTTCAGAGACACTGGCTTTCAGCTCAGAGAACTTCTTGCATGGGCATGTGGAGGAATTTGTTCAGTATATATTGTACACAGTTGCTCAGATTTTCTCAGAACTGGACACCAGCCTAGTTGCAGATCTGATAAGGTGATAGCCTGGAAGGAATCATCCCATAATCTAGGACTGGATTGAGCTTGCTGGGAGTAAGGAAGTGGCCAAAGTCCTTAGGATGTGATATCAGCCACCTCCTGAGGGTTCAATACTCTTCTATTCAGCATCTACATGTGTCCACTGGATGACTTCATCATTGCAGTCAGTATATTGATCAGGTCAACAGTATGGTTTTTTAAAGAATATTTCTATGCCCAATTAAGCAATACTGTCTTACCCAGTCCCTGGAGGCTATGTGGTTCTGGATGGGGAATCTCAGGTTTTAGCAGAACCCAGGCAAGATGGAAAGGCTTTGAGTTTTGTGTATTACTTCTAGGACTATGCCATCTTTGGTGCTGGGCAGAGCTGCATTGCACCAAATAGACTTCATGTGCAATCTGGGAGTCCTCCTATACTCACAACCAGTGGTGGATTTCAAATTTTTTTACTACTGGTTCTGTGGGTGTGGCTTGGTGGGCTTGGTGGGCGTGGCAGGGGAAGGATACTGCAAAATCTCCATTCCCATCCCAATCCAGAGGAAGGTTACTGCAAAATCCCAATTTCTTCCCTATCAGCTGAGACTCGGGAGGCAGAGAATAGATGGAGACGGGGCCAGTCAGAATTTTTACTACCAGTTCTCTGAACTACACAAATTTCCACTACCAGTTCTCCAGAACTGGTCAGAACCTGCTGAAACCCACCTCTGCTCACAACCCCTCATGGCTGGTGCAGTAATGTCTAGAAGAGTTCTTGAACAGCTTTGGGTAGTATACCAGCTGGGCTTGTGACTAAATTGAGGCCTCTGATCACAGCCAGACATGTTCAAGTCATCTCCCAGATGGACCTTCATGACATGGGGCTGGATTATCTGAGGGACTGCTTCTCCCTAATCAAATCTGCCTCTCCCATCATATCTGGCAGTGAAGGCATATTGTGTGTCTCATCTGCTAGGGATCTACATTTGACAAGGCTTTCTTGCCCTAGTGACTGCTTTATGGAATATTCTTTTCCTTGTGAGGTGGGAAAAAGCAACAGTCAAAATAAACATCTCCAGGCTATCAAGCTGCATGTGCAAATGATTTTCCACAAAGCCACCTAGAAAGCTGCTTTTAGGAAGAGATGCCAGTTTTATATGACACTGTCTCCATATTGTGAAAATTTGTGACTTTCACCTTTCATTTTGGATGTAGTCCAATATGCAGTATAGCACACAAATTCGTACTTTCTGATTAAACAAGCAACAACTATGGCATCAAAAGATGTTAGTGATGATATGTTGCCAATTCTCAGAATCAATATCAGCCAGTCCTATCTGGCTTGCTCAGGTCTGGAGTACATCTGTAATCATCATGATGAATAATATTACAAAGAGTAGACATGGCCCCTACTACAAATCCTAATTATGTTATTTTAATGAGTAAACCTTTTATTCGTATTCATTTAGTCTCCTATTTATTAACTCTTTTAAGGATAAAAATGAATGGGAGATTGATTGTTCCTCAACCACATGTTTAGAACTCAATATAAAGAGGATATGTGATTTTTGTTAAGTCTGATTATATAGGAGATCATACCCAGAAAATCATTAGTTCTGCTTGAATCTAAATACTGTGTATCTATTGATTCTTCTGGACATTTTACAGTGTCCTCAAAGTGGAACAATTTAGTTACAATTTGGTCCTTTATGAAATATTAGTTAATCTCATAAGTGTGCATGGGCTCCAGGTCAAGTTATGTACGTCTTCAATTTAGCTCCTATCCAAAGAAAACATCCATTTACTATAAAAAAAAAACCTTCACATGGATGAAAGCAAATACATTTCAATTGCCAGATAAATTAATTGGATTTGAACATCTGAAATGTTATTTAGCCACCTTTAACCTACAGCACAATCACCCTTGATCTTTACACAATCCAGCATGAAAGAATCTTAATAAAATTATCAAAGAATAAAATTGTCCTCTTGACCCTCCTTCTAAAATTGTTTGCTTTTGATCCCAAACACAATGATTGTAGGTTAGTGCACAGATTAAGAAAGATGACCTAGATAGAGATACACTGGAATCTGTTGACTGGACAAAAGGGGCCTAAACATTATTTTTAAGCCCCTAGCATCTGTATAAAGTTTGGAAATATCTCAAGCAGATGCTTTCCTAATTCTTTCATAATAAAATGGTGAAGGGGGTATGACAAAATCAGGTTTTCAAGATTTTATTGTTATAGCCAGTCTCATTAAAGTAGTTTCAGCCTTCCTCTGGTGTTGATATCCTGGTCTGGTCTACCTACTGGGCTGGCAGTTAGGCATGAATACATTTTTTTAAAACTGAGATATAGACTTCTATATGTGTAGACTTTCTCTGATTTGGATCTTTGCACAGATCTTGAATATAGTCTTTCTGCTGACATTTATGCTCAGTACATGGACATGGGGAAGGAAGCCACAATTCTCCTCTCTTATAAAGAACCTTTGGACAAAAAAATAGGGTTTAAAAAAAATTTAAAGCCATTGTGAAGTTAAATTTGTCCCAACTACAATATTCCTATTCATTCCCCAAACTATTTTATTCTACTTGTCCTAGTGCTCTGGGCTTCTAAAATCCCTATATCTCTCTTGGCATTCACCTAAGTACTATGTGGCATGAAAGTTGCATTTTCAAGGTTAGCAAGTAAATTATCAACATCCCTCTTTAAATAGAAACACAGATTATCCATGTCTACACAGCAGTTAAGCAATAGCCATGCTGATTTTAAATAAATGATATGAAAAGCCAGGCAAGACCATGGCATTCAATTATACATTTTTAAAATCAACATTGCCAAATCTGTTTCATTGAATAGAGGGAATGACTGCTCAATTCTTCTTATTCATTATCAATTTTACCTTAAATATAAGGAAGCAAATCACTCTGTTGTTATAAAAAAGCACTTATGAAAATCCAGTGCAATCTTTAACCATCTTTGTTAACAGTATATCCAACCAAGTTAAATATGATTTAACCTCCACTTAAGATTTAAGCATCTTTCCTATTTCTTTCTTTCTTAGCTTTTTTTGTGCCCATTACAAGGATATATGAGGGCTCAGAAATTCTCGATCAAGTTTATTTATACTCAGTCAACAAATAATTGAGTTAGATTCTCCTAGTCACCGACTCCTAGTCACCTTTGCAATCCTAGAAATTCACTGTTTGATAAATTCATTTCCCAAGGATTCAGTGTTTTTACACGTGCAAATAACATTGTGTAGGCAAGAATTGTAGGGCAGAAGAATGTAATGAATTTTCAATTGTGGGTACTGATTAGGGTGAAGCAAAGAATACATAGAGCTCAGAAAGTAGATTTAACCCTTGCTGTAATAAGGTGAGCTGATCACTAAGCTAACTGGAATATTTGAAGTTTTAGGAAAGAACTAGCTGTTGAAGATAGTTGGTCATACTACAACAAATTGAAAACCACCTAGGAAGTCTTGAGCTAGTTATTTCAATGTTTCTTCTTAGGTAAATTAGTAAAATTAGTTTTTAAAAAAAGAGTAAAGAAAACTAGCGTTTAATAGAATATGCGTTGCTGAAGGAAAATTCTCAAAATGTAATGTTTGCTTCACCAACGTTTCAAAGTTTTTTGACAATCTCACCTGGCACATAGATGGCAGTAGGCCAGTTGGTGTTGTATACTAGAGCTTTCAAGCAGTCTTTGAAACGTTCCTCTTCCAAGGCTATGAATAAACTAAAGTGATGTCATGGGATAAGAGGACCTACCTGTCCTTTTATGGATTGTATGTATGTATGTAGCAATAGCACTTAGACTTACCTATATTTTTCGGACTATAAGACGCACCGGAGTATAAGATGCACCTTAGTTTTTGGGGAGAAAAATAAGAAAAAAGCTGATTGGCAGGTGGATCGACCTCCTGGACTACCCCCAATCAGCTGTTCCCCGAGGTGAACTTTAGCAACAGGTTTGTTGGTTGTTAGCTCTGCGCCTTGCTTTTTTTTCAGCCTTTGAAACCTTTCTAAGCAGTTTACAGAGTCAGCCTTTTGCCCCCAAGAGTATGTATTTTGTTTATTAACTGGTTAAGCAAAAAGCAAAGAGTGTAATAAATGAACAATTTTCTTACATGGGAATTTCTCTTCATTTTACTTGTGATGTTAGAACTGCACTAAGAGAGACTATTACTAGCCCAAAGTCAGTCAATGATTTTCTGTGGTGAGGATAACCTTAAATATTATACCATAGTGAAGCTCTTGTGGATAATTCAATGGAAATGTCAGCCTAGTGGGTGATGATTTTGAAAATATAGCCTCTGTACTGGGGGACATTAGGAAATTATTGAAAATAAAACTGCCAACTTTGTAGTGCCCTTATGTCACTCTCAGCTCTATAATACTATCTTCAATTCTAGTTAAAAAGTGCAGAAGATGCAACCAAAATGATGGAAAACCTTTTTCTTAAGGGGAAAGGCTTGAAGGAAAGGGATTGGGGGAAAATGATTTCAGGGGAACAGGATTAAGAGGTATAAAACATGCTATGGAGAAAGTGGGCAGAGTGACATTTTCTCCCACTCAAATCAGTAGAACCAGAGGTCATCCAATAATACTGATTGATAGGAGATTAAGAACAGATAAAATAAAATCCCTCTTCACACACTGGGTAATTAATTCTGGAATTTATAACTGCAATACGTGATGATGGCCACTAAACTCAGATGGCTTTACAGTAGGATTGGATAAATTTGTAGATTTCAGCTTCCTAAAACTGACTAATCTTGAAAAATCAAGGTTATCTCTAGTCCAGGGACATCATGCCTCCAAATTCCACTTGCAGGCAAACAATGGCAGAAGATAGATATGCCTTCATCCCCCATTTGAGAGCATCTTAGAAGAATATGGTTGGCTGCTGTGAGAAACAAAATGCTGGACTAAGACATGCTAACTTCTCTTTAGTACTAGTTGCCTAGATCATGTATTGCAGAGTTGCTAGTATTTTCCTGTGCTCCTGGTTTGCCCTCTACATTAATCAGACAGTTGCCCCAGCTGACAGTAATAGCTGTTTCTATTTCATGAGAATGAAAAAGAAATAATTTGCTACTAAATGTGCACAATCTATTCTTAACATATCATTTATCAGCTCAACTCAAAGTTGTTTAAGCTGCAGGGAGCACCTAGTTTTTCTTGAATAGAAATTTTATCAAAGTGACACTTTAACACATACTAGTTGCAAATTATTAGTGATTTAAAAAAAAATGAGTTAGACTTCTGAGTAGATATTCAAAATAATAAATAGTGATGTTTGTTATATAATCCTCAGCCAAGATAATATATTTTACTGTAATTAGCAGTCACCCTAGAACTTCAGTATGGTGATTATTTGGAACCAAGAGATATTTTTTTCTTAGAAAGACCAAGTGTACAGTTTAAGAGAGTAACTGTGATTAAAAGTGTGTTGTATCCATTTTAGTTCCATTGCTAGCTGTGGCTCATTCTAAAAGTACTATGATAACCAGTAATGTCCAAAATAGATTCACACTTTGTGGGGCTTTTGGATCTTTTGTAGTGGGAGTTTATGAACCAATAGAAATATATTATATGCATGCTTAAACCAGAAAAGTCCATGCAACCCCACCAAGCTGCACAAAATATACAACTAGCAGATTTCTTCTTTTGCCCTATGACAGCCCAAAAGATAAATCAGATCAGGTAACTGACTCTACCAGAAAATTAGAACTATATTTTATTTAGATAAGTGGAATTGCAATAATCTTACAAATATCCTTCCTCAGGAGGAGCCTGCCTGGGTGTTTTATTTATTTGTTTAACAAATGAAGATGAAAATGTGCATATATTTCAACATACAATTTCTCTAAATGTATCATTTTATAGCACATCATTCTCATATATAACTTTAGGGTATGTAAATTAGAACAGCTCATTCCAATTGCTATCTGAAATTTCTCCCAAATCTAATTCTAGAAGGAAAGCTTGAAAAATGCCAATGCTGGTGTCAAACAGTTAGTAATTAAATTCTAAAAAATTAAAACATTAAATATTTGTCCAATTCTGTTTCAGTTGATAAAGTAATATATGTTTGGAATTAATTTATTTTGGATTATTCCAACTTTAAATCAAACATAACCACAACCATTTAAACAAGAAGGTTTAGAAGTGACTTTTTTGTTTGAAAACAATAGCTAATAACTATTAGTTCTCATACCAAAGGAACCCACAGGAAACCTCCAAAACCTCACAGATTGATCTTTGTTGGGAACTAATATGTTACCTAAAAAGAGTGAGGATATAATAAGCTTTTGAAAGACCAAGGACAAGCAATCCAACTCCCTTTGGATGTTTTGGTGTCCAACTCTACCACTTGAAGGTTAATTGTAATAGATGGTGAAGTTATAAACTAAATAAGTACAAAAACCAGCTACCGTATCCATACAAATTACATGAAGATTCAAATCCTAAAAAACAATTTTCATCTCTAATAGATATTCATATTACATTCAAATATATGTCATAAATATTTCTCATTAAAACTAATCTTTTTTTTTCATACAAACTACTGTTCTAGTGTAAAAGGAAGCTCCCCTCCCTCCCCCGTGTTACTGACTTCAAGAAATGAACCTACAGAATTATTTGTATGTGTAAAATTACTAAATCAGACTGATAAATTGTGGTTTGTTAATAACTAATGAATAGCTTGAATAAATAAGCACCCAATTTCAGCCAAACTTTTCCATTTTATTTTCTGCAACACAATTACACTGAGAGATTATTAATATATAATTCAGATAAATAAAGGTTTGTTAATGAAGATTAGTTAAAAGCTTTCTGAGTCTTATAGGTATAGAGTCGGTAAAATTAAACATTGCCATTTTGCTTTAACAAAGTCTTAATATAAATATTAATATGCATTTATAATTTGATTTCTCCAGATTTATCTTCAACCACCTTTTGGGGGGTTTGTAGGAGTGGTCATTTAAGATCCTGAAAGATTATTTTATTACTTGTTCCTTTATAAATCAAACTTCTGAAGTTCATAAAAAATTAAAAAAAATGATTTAATAGGAATTTTTTATGATCCATAACATTATTATAGCTACTTTATTCCCAGTATGTTATTGCTTTAATTGGGTTGCTACAATTCTTGGGAATCTCTGTTTTTATTGGATCAAACATAATCTTAAATCAAAATGACAGAGAATGCCTTCAATATGTTTTTTCATTTCTCAGTTCTTTTCTTCAGGGACAGAACAGGCCAGGAGGGAAATATACCCTTCATTTTCCTTAGTCTTCTGACACTTCATGGCATTCCATATGTTCCTGCCAACACTTCATTATGAGATTTATAACTTTCATCATTTTCAGCTCACAGTAGAGTATGAATATGTTTTAGTGCTGCATTTCCTTGCAATGTTCCGTCTGCTTACATGCCTTTTTTCCCCTCTACCAGGTCTCTGATCGCTCTGTAGTTGCCCTTGTTCCTAAACAGACTTCTTCTTATAATATTCCTGCTTCTGCCAGCATATCACGGACCTCAATTAGCAGATATGGTAAGATTGAAAGTTGCATGATGTAAACATAAAGGTTCTAATTACATGACTCTCAAATTAATGGCCTAATCTGATCATTGCACCCAGTGTCAAGTGGCTAGCAGTTTTATTACAGTTTTTATTAGAGACTTGTGAAGCATATCTTTATAAATATACAGGGAATCATTTTTTCAAGCACTGAACTCAGTCTGAAACATTAGGATAACAACAGTGCATACATGGAACTCTTCACAAATACTAGTTGCTTCTATCTCTTATCTGAATTATATATTATATAATTATATATTATAAAACTTGGCTGTATTAATAATGGGAATATCCCACTGACACCACCTGTCCATGTATCAGAATCACTGATCTGAAGCAATTTCTCCTGAAATTGTTATTATCAGACAAGCATCATATTAAGTATATAGAGATATTATTTTTCCTTATTCAAAAATAGTGGGGAGGACTAATTCACAGCTCAAGTAGTCAGTCATTCCTCCTGATATCTAGCCTGAATATTCTTATAGTTTCAACCATTTGGTTCTGATCCTGCCCTCTGTTATATTTCCTTCTATGTGACAACTCTTAAAATGTTTAAAATTGCTATTGCATTTCCCCTCAGTTATATATTCTGTAGGCTAAATATTTTCCTTTAACAAGTCCTCATAGGAAGTGGTTTCTAGAACTCTCCAAACCTTGCTACTCTCTTCTGAAATTGTTCCACTTTGTTACTGTCCTTCAGAAATATGGTGTTCAAAACTGGACACAGTATTCCAAATATGATAGGACAAAGGCAGGTATGAGTGGAATAATTATAGATAACCCTTGACCTACAACAATAGTGACCATTCAAAGTTACACTGGCATTGAAAAAAGTGACTTATGACCATTTTTCACACTTACGACTGTTGCAGCATCCCATGGTCACATGATCAAAATTCAGATGCTTGGCAACTGGCTCATATTTATGACAGTTGTAGTATTCTGGGGTCATATGATCACCTTTGTAACCTTCTGACAGGCAAAGTCAATGAGGAATCCAGATCCACTCAGCAACCTTGTTATTAACTTAACAACTACAGTGATTCACCTAAGAACTCTGGCAAGAAAGGTTGTAAAATGGAGCAGAACTCACTTATCAAATGTCTTGCTTAACAACAGAAATTTTGAGCTCTATTGTGGTCATAAATCGAGGACTACCTGTAATTCGAATATCTGCATTTCTTTTTGATGCTTTGTTTGACTTTTTAGTACCTAACTTGGACTAATGACTCATATTTGACTTGTTCAGCAAGGACATCAGTTGTTGTTTGTCACATGTAAGGAAGCAATTGCCAGTCTTCTGCCTTTGCATTTGTGCCCTGCTTTTTTCCCTCCCAAATGCAGAACTTTCTTACTGTTAAATTCCATTTTATTCATTTTAGTCCACAGTTCAATTTAGATCTTTTTGAATCTTTTTTTTTCTTTTCTTACAGGGAAATATAATTATTGAAAAAAAAAAAATGAAATTGAACTTAGTATGAAATTTGAGAATTTATATTTGGTTATTTTGTCCATTTGTATCTTTATATTTTTAGTAAAAGCAATTTTTGTTTTGTTTTTCTGGCTGGAAAAATTATGGCACCATATGGCTGGCAATTTTTGCAAGTGGAAAAAATGCCCTCCACTCTAATTGATAAAGCATTTCTTCAAAGGCATCGAAGACAAAATTTTCTAAATTAAATGCCTATAATGTAAAATTAGCAGGCAAAGATTTTTCTTTTGAGGATGCACATTAGTTGTAAAGCAAAATTTCTATTTGACTGTTCAAAGTCAAAGGTGAAAGAGTATTAACATGCAACATGTGTCTACTTAGTTGTTGTGGATGTGGATTGACACTTCTGGTTGCACAAATGACATCAAGCAAAGGTGTGCATTTACTGTCTACATTTGCATCACTTTTTAGCAGAGAGTTTCATTTTTAAATGGAATGATTCAGTGCTTTCACCTTTTAATTACATCCAGAGGAATATTCATATTTTGAATAATTTTGAAATGTAATAATTCACTCATTCTCCTATTGATGTAAGGAAATCCCCTTAATCTGACTGTCACCAAGTAGAAGAATAGAAAATTAAGAAACTAGTTTAAATTGGCCATAATGAAAGAAACATTTGCTTGAAAATGAAAAAAAAATCAAATAGATGTAATGTGTATTTGATAGTCAAGAATTTTTTTCACATGGCAATGTATTTCTGATAATGTGCCTGGTATATTGAGTCATGTACTATATATTTTCAGTATAGAAGCCAAGATTATCATAGTTCAGAAAACTTTGGTTTTAGTTTTCTGTGTAAGGAAAGCTTTGTTCAATGAATCAAGAATGACTACAGTCAGCAGATTAAATACATAACAAAACATTGAAAAATATTTCAACCAAAAATGTTCTAAATATAAGATTGGCTTTTGGAAACATTGGACTTTTATAGTTATTTATAATTATTTCTTTCCTTATAAACTGAAGTTGTATTCACTGTTAGAGAGCTACATCAACCCGCAAAATATATCTATGCCTGTTTTCTTTTGTCCCTTCCCAACCTCTTTTTTCATTCTCCCCAGATTCCACATTTCGGTACACAGGTAGCCCAGATAGTCTTCGTTCAAGGGCACCCATGATTACTCCTGACCTAGAGAGTGGAGTAAAAGTCTGGCATTTAGTCAAAAACCATGACCATGGTGACCAGAAGGAAGGTGATCGGGGAAGTAAGATGGTATCAGAGATCTATTTGACACGGCTGCTAGCTACAAAGGTAATCCCAAATCTTAGATCCTGTATCTCTTTTTGGTAAACATTAGCTATATATTGTTATGCTGATTTTGTCTTATTGCATATTAATAATAAAAACAATGTTTAAGTAAAACAATTGTAATAATATAATACTTATATAAATATAAGAATTGTTACATGTAACAATAATTATTATAATTATAAAACAAATGTTTTATAATTATAATAATTATTATTATAATTATTATGTCTCTGTGGGGGCACCTACTATCTGGAACGAGCTCCCCCCAGAGATACGGAGGATCCCGGATCTGTGCACTTTCCACCGTTCTCTTAAGTCCCTCCTATTCCAGCAGGCCGGCCTGGCCTAATTTTCTCCCCTTTCTTTTAAATTTTTTAAACTGAAATTTTAATTTGTTTTTAAATTATTGGGAATTTTAATTGTCTCGGGTGAAATTATTTAATTTGGTTTTAATTATTTTTTTAACTTTTGTATTTATGTGTTTTATTCTGTGCCTGTTCACTGCCCTGAGTCCTTCGGGAGTAGGGCAGTATACAAATCTAATAAATGAATGAAATGAATGAAATGAAATATAAACCCATCCAAGTGAATGTTTGGTAAAATCTAAATAATGCAGACAAAAGTTTTTGTTGTTTTCCCTAAACTGTCCTCATTCCTAACTTGATACTATCTCATCTTACATAGGTAATAATTCCCCCATTCCAATCACATACTGTAACATGTTAACTAGCTACATCTCACATCCAGGGATATAAATTAATGGGGGCAGCTTTGCACCAGCTGATGACTTATGATATAATACCCATACTTTGGTCTCTACTTCCATCAGGGTACACTGCAAAAGTTTGTGGATGACCTGTTCGAGACTTTATTCAGTACTGTGCATCGAGGCAGCGCTCTCCCACTGGCTATCAAATATATGTTTGATTTCCTAGATGAGCAAGCAGATAAGCATGGCATCCATGACACTGATGTGAGGCATACCTGGAAGAGCAACTGGTAAGAGGGACACAGTTTTACTTACTTATGGTTTCTGTATCAAAATAGTCTTTGAGCAGCATCATATCATATCTACATAAATAAGGGTAAATGTATGAAATCTAAAAGACACACCATAATATTGTGTGTGTGTGTGTGTGTGTGTGTGTGTGTGTGTGTGTGTGTGTGTGCGCACGCGCGTGTATCATCATAATCATTTTAACCATTGTCTATCCATTGCAAGTTGAAGTCCTCTTCCACATGTTTCCAACCAATATGGTCCTGAACTTTCTTTTGCCAATTGAGCCCACCATACTTGCTGATGTCATCAGTTCATCTTGTTTTAGGTCTCTTTCATGGACACCGTTTATCAAGTGGGATCTATTCTATGACTGCCTTGGTACACCTGCCATCAGTTCTTCTTGCTATATGACCAGGCCATTTCCATTTGTCTATGGAGATTCTTAGTCATCCAGGTGCTTTTGCAAGAGGCAACTGGTCTTTCTGGTTTTTGTTTGAAGACGTTTCACTTCTCATTCAAGAAGCTTCTTCAGCTCTAACTGAATGGTGAGAAATGGAAGGATTTATACTCCTAGAAGACAGCTGGTCATTTGCATTCTTTTAGAGAGTCATTGAGGCACTACTCAGGTGGCAAGATAAACCTCCAGGTAGCCTCAATGACTCTCTAAAAGAATGCAAATGACCAGCTGTCTGCAAGGAGTATAAATTCTTCCATTCAGTCAGAACTGAAGTAGCTTCTTGGATGAGAAGCGAAACATCTTCAAAGAAAAACTAGAAAGTCCAGTTGCCTCTTGAAAAAGCACCTTTTGGACTTCCATTTCAATTCTTTTACTCTCTTGATGATATCATATACTTTTGATTGTTCTCTACAAGACTAGATATATTATAAAAAATAAGTGCTTTAAAAATAAGTGAAAAAATACAGCAGAAAAATTAAGATATTATAGAGTACAAACTGGTATTAGAACAATAACTGGTTACAGTTCTATATATAATTACCTAATACAGACATTAGTCAAGTATGTCGGTGTTTCTAATACATTCATATATATATCATGTTGTTTTTAATTAATTGAACTTTAGATAAATTGTTCCCATATTCCCTTATATTTATCCATATCAAGTCTATATTTATGGACAATCCATTCATAGATACCAAGATCTAAGACATTCAGATCTTCAATCCATATATTTATTTTTCCAATGTTACAATAGCAGATAAAATAAGGGCATGGAGAATCTATTTACATTATTCAGTTGCCAAATTCCATGTACTAGATATTTAATTCAAGAGAATATTACGTTAATAGAATCATAGCTTAGACATTTTTCTATTACATCATAGTTGGAAGTCATTCAGACAAATATTATCACAGATCTTCAGTGGTTCTCTCATGCAAAAATAAAAACAAGTTTCTTTATTGAGAAATCTTTATTCTATGGTTTATGTTCAATTACTTCTAGAAAAATAAAGATTTTTATTGTACCCGGTTCCGTTTCCAGCCAGGCAGTTTCTGACACTTTTATTGTTCTTTTTTTCTTTGTTATTTTCTAGGTAGTCAGTATACAATTTAGCACCATCTGCTTTCTCCAGACAATAACACAAATTTTATCTAGGCAGTCTTGTGCCAACTTTGAGTATAGCAAGTTTATTTTGCATGCACGATCAATTTAAAAAGTCTGAAAACCATCTACTACATTTTATGTTACATTACATTTCATAATCCATGCTACTAAATATATATAAAATACCTCTTGGATAATTGGTATATATTCCATTTTTGGTCTTTAATATAACACTCATGATCACAACCCAGCATCCTAATGTCAAAATCTGATTGACTTCTAGTGGTCTATAAGATGATGATGGCCTGCTGTTGGTACAACAGTGGCAATTTTAGTCAGCAAGTAGTCTGGAAAGGGGATAATCACTCAATTATTAATGGCTTTTAAATACAAAGCAGACAGTCTCAGAGTCTCAGTTCTGAGGTCCTCTGTATATTCCATAGGACACACATATTGTTCCTCTAAACCAGTGGTTCTCAACCTTCCTAATGCCGCGACCCTTTAATACAGTTCCTCATGTTGTGGTGACCCCCAACCAGGGGTGGCTTGGAGGTCATGTGACCGAGTGGGCGTGGCTAGCTGGTCATGTGACCGGGTGGCCATGGCTATGTGTATAGGGACTACTCAGAGGGCTGAAAAAAAGTCATTTCTGACAGGCCCTCACACTTTTGACTGGTCCTCACACTTATGACCATCCTCACATTTATGCCTGTGCAGCATTCTTAACATTGCAGCTAAGACCCTGCTTTTGTACCTACCTTTTTTGGTGAGGAAAAAGAAAAAGAAACCTCTCTGCCTCATTTTGTCACATTGCAGCTAAGACCCTGCTTTCGCTTTCTCTTTCCAGTATAGCTAGGGGGAAAAAAACTTACTCCAGGAATTTACCTCTTTGCAGCTAGCTCTTTGAAGCCCCGCGGCAAGAATTTAAAGTTTTTTTCCCTCTAGCCATCAGCTGGGACTCCGGAGCAGCAATAGATTGGGAGTGGGCGGGGTAAGCGAACGGCGACCGGGCGATCCAGCAGAGGCAGAGGGTGAGTGAAGGCGGGGGGGCGAGAGAGGGCTTTGGCGACCCCTGGGAAATGGCCGTTCGACCCCCAAAGGGGTCGCGACCCCCAGGTTGAGAACCGCTGCTCTAAACAGATGAGCCTAACTAAGTGGCCTTCATGAATACTTTGTTCTTGACAGTGATAAATCCAAGGCTTTAGAGAACGCACAAGATTTGAAATAAGGAAGTATAGAATAATTTGACTCCAAGTCCCTTGCTGCATAACCATTTATTTTCAAACTGAGACTTGTGACTGATTTATACCAGTTTCTCATTAATTATTCTGTACATATTAATTATTCCATTCAGTGAAAGTGTTATCACATCTAGACACGATTGAGTAATATATTTTTAGAGTCATAAATGTAATCTTTATTACTTAAACAGTGGAATAGGTCAGAAGAGGAAAAAACTGTTTTTTTCACTAACCTGATTAGTGAAAAGTGGCATTAGACAGGATAGGAATAGCTGTAAAACAAACAAACCAGCATTTATGTGATTTACACATGTATTGGAAGTAGAATTCCACTAAATTTCTATGAATTTCATAAGCTATCCTTTTTACAAGCCTTCTGAGGTGCAAGGGGAAGAGACCAGATGAACAAATTGCTCCTGATTATCACAGGGCTTTCATTGTTTGCTTCAAAGACAAACAGTTTTCAGTCAGATGAGTCAAAAAGCTCTCCTTAGCTTGATCTTTGTGTTTCCAAATCCTCAAAGCCTTAAAAGTAATTGAGATAGCATATCTTATTTTGTGTAATGCTTTGTTTCTAGCATTTGAGCAAAGCAGAATTTACAAGGTGCTATCAGAAATGCAATACCTAAAGAAGCAGAATCCAGATAGAGAGTTATGGCTATTTGTATCAGCTTTCAATTGAATAGCTATATATACGTGATTGTTTAGAATCTATTTCCCAAATGCTTTCTGAGGATATCCAGGCAAGACATTGTGTATAAATTTGAGCTCCAGCTAAATATAACTTCCAATCGCCAATTTATAGTCTGTATTCTTAAAATAATTGCTTTTGCATCTTTATCCTGGCTGTTACTTTAGGATTTATAGTTGCATGGGTTAGAAATTGACTGTGCATAGAGAAGAAACTCATAAAAATGGCAATATGTGGCTATGTGTATAAACTACACATGCAAATCCCTTCTGGTTTCAAAACCCTCTAATCATCTGGGCTGCCAAAGCTAAATTCTCTGCTGCAAGGAGCTAAAAACAATTTTGCAGAAGCTTTAGGGAATGCATTTTAAGATAAAATGTTGGAATTCTCAATAAAAGAACATTTAGAGTTAACAAGTGGTACTGATGAGCATAGATTTCCCCTCTATCTCCATGGCTGCCAGATTATAGAGGCCTTTAATATGGAGAACTTCCCAACCCTTGTCAGCTTCTATGTGTATCTACTGAAAAATAATCTGGACTGGAAAAGAAGAGATGTTAGTTTCAACCAAGCATTTAAATCTTTTCTTTTGCATGGTGACTATATAGTGATTCATATAGTTGTTGCACTATGAATCAGATAATTGGATAATTATCATTGTCAGCAATTTAAACTAAGATGCTTTGAGTAGGATCTAAACCAAATTCATTAATTTTAAATCCTGTTAAAATACTTGATTTAAGATAAGTAAATAACTCTTTTTCAGTAGTTTTAATGTCAACTATTTATAAGTATAAGCTGTCCCTTAATTGGAAATACCTGGAGTTAAACCTAAGGAATGACTACCTCTGTTTCCAAATTAATGATAATATATGTATATATTGATTCATATTTTCTGCTAACATGAAATTGTTATAAGTAATTGAAAATATATAGTTAAACAATACTTTAAGTTGCATTCCCCCATTCAGTATCTTTTATATTCAACTCCTCGTATTTATGAATTATCAATTTGATTGAGAATTTATAACTCTGAGATTCACCTGTGAAAGTTGAGGCCTTTCTGCATATAAAGTAGTTAAAGGTAAATGTTATATTTGCTAGATTGGAAATCTGATTAATCTAAAGCAGTTTTATGAGGTGGGGACAAGATTAGGCACATTTGTCCTTTTCAGCAGCCTTGAGCAAGTGATAAATGAAAACAATAATGTTCTGCCTGCATTTTTTTTTATCAGCAACCATTTGCCCCTGTACAACAGATTTTACTCTTTCCAAAAATAGCTTGTGTTCTCTCTTTTTTTCCTGCAAAACATTTTTTTTTTCTGTACTGCAACTGGATGGACAAAAAATAACAGATTGAAGTCCCATAGAGAATAAGGTGTTTGAAGGTCAGGCAGAGCTAATGTGGAATGAGAACAAGTGTAACAATTTGTTGGGAATTACACACAGCTGAAGAATGAAGAAATGCTCACTGGACACAACCAATAAATTTGAATAGTGAAGAATCTAGCCAACATTGGGTTCACAACAGTTCATCTGACTAGAACACAGTTTATTATTTTATTGAGTTTAGATGCCTTGCCATATACTTGAGAGAAAGCAATAAGAAACAACTTGCTTATTTTGTTACTCAGAAGGTGAATTGTGGTTCAATTTTGATTGCCAATGCCTGATTTTAAAAGACTAGTTTCCATCATCTCTTCAAAAAATTGTTCTTTGTTGTTTGGATAGAAAAGCATGGCCAAACCCTAACAAAATAAGTAGCCTAAGGCTTGCATTGTACAAACGGGCAGGTGCCAATCTACCAGATGGATTATGGGAAAGCTCTTCAAAGAACGTTATGATTTTTTCCCAGTATTGCATCTGGCCATGCACACATTAAAATGAATTCTGCCTCCAGTCAGTATTAGGATAATAGGATACTTTCCCATTAATAGTCTTAATGAAACACACCACATAGGACTCAAGTGATCAGCCAGATTTCTTCAAATATGCATGGTGTTATTACAGATTTTCTAACTCTCAGATTCATATAATGGATTGACTCACTTAAATACAAAGGAAAGCCAGAACCAAAAATCCCTTTGTATAAACATAGAGTTTAGTCTGTACATGTAGGAGAAGAACAGGCAGAGCTGGAGGGTAGAATTAAATGTGTCAGATGTTAGGGTCATTATGTTCTCACAAATGGTTCAAGTCCAACCTCTCCTGAATTTCATTGACCCTTATCTGGTACCAGTTGAACTTCAGATGACTAGATTCTTGTTTATAGGCTTGAATAAGTCTTCTTTGCTGCAATTTAACAGATGGTCCTGATTCTGTGCTCCTGACAGTATCTAGTCTAAACTATCTATTTAAAAAAGTAATTTATTTTGAAGTTTTTCAGGTTGTAAAAACAACAACATAATATGGGATATAAATTCTACAAATAAAAAAAATAGGAATATCCCTTTTTTTCTCAAGACAAATTTACTGGACACAGACAACACCTCAACTCTCAAATTACACCCTAGGGAAAACATAGGCTCCTATGCTTCTTTACCATTGAGTTACTCATATTCTCTTACCTGCCAGCAGCTGATGTAGAAAAGAAAGCATAAGAACCTTCATACTTAGCTGTGTTTTTGCCATTGAATGTTATTTTAGTTCATTAGAAAATAAAAGGAGTTTAATAGACAATAATGAAGCATGTTTGGTACTTGAATCATTTATTTCATAAACAAAAACATCCAAATGATGATATGCCAAAGTGAACAAATAATTGCAGTCTTGTTCAGTAAATTCAATTAAAGAGCTACGGGCCAGTTGTGGGAGTACTTCATTAAACAGTCAACTCTGAGTTGAGTGATCTTCCTTTATGTACATCTCATAGGCATCACAGGGATGTTTTCTTCATGCTGATTCTAAAGATACATCATGCCCTGTTCAAAATAAATTTCTGAAGACCTCTGTAAAAATGTCATCAAAGTGGAAAAGATCACCAAAGCATTTTCAAAGCTCTACTAAACCACTAAGAAATCTCCTGAGACAACGAAGATTTGGAACAATGGAGAATCCTCCAAAGGAATTATTCTGTGACAAGCATTTCATTAAACCCATTAAAAAAAAAAAAACCAAGTTCCAGAGATCTGCAGGCCTCTGTTGCCTCAGTGTTTATTCCAAAAAACGAGATTCATTGGAGAACAGTAAGGCAAAACTCATTGCTCCTTACAAACTTTGATGCTCATGTCAAATTTCCCCCAAAGAACAAAGAATCTCCTTCCAGACTTCCATAGGGATATTTTATAGGCAGATAACTGAAACTTTGGAGCTAACAAGATACCTAATAAATCAAACAGTATGTTCCACAATACGTATTTCATATCAACTGTCAAGCATGGATATTGTGGTCCCCTAATTTGGGAAACCTTTCTTGATTCAGCATTTGGACAATTGCTCAAGTCCTAAGGCACAACAGCACCCCCAAATTAGAGACCTTCAGACCATTGTGATGTGAAAGATTTGTCACAATTCAGAAAGTGCTTGTGCAGTTTCAGGTACTTCAACCAGTTACTGAATTTAATGGGGGGGGTGTTCCTTTTTCCTGCAAATTAAAGATTGGATTACTGCACTTTGTTTTTGAAATAACACAAAGCATTGGTGTAGTTTCCTCATTCAGGCTTTCTTTATATATTAATATTAGTAGCATGAAGCTCTTCTAACTATTAACTGTAAAGTCTCAGAAAATCAGAAAGAGCAAAAAGAGGGGTGTTTTTTATATGAGATCAGTCAGTTTGCTTATTTAGCCCCAGATTTTATATTCTGACTTGCAGCCGCTGTCCAGAGTATAAAGCAGAGATTTTTCACATCAGCTGCAACACAGTCTAATTGGAAATGCCAGCAATTGATTTTAGCACCTTTTGCATTTTCTTACTGGCCTAGACTACCTCTTCGACAAGTCATGCCTAGAATGCTGCAAAAGGCATCAGGAGCCTCAGAATATAGCATTTCCTCAATTTCCTGGTGCCTAGGTCTTCAGTGATACAGTGTTTTAACTAGCAACAATAGAAGAATCAAAAGAAGAAAAAGATATTTTTGAGTCTTTCCTGTTGATTATGGTCGGTTAGAGAGTGTTTGTGTGTTTTCTGTTGTTGTTGTTTGGGGCAGGTTACAGAGAAAATCAATGGTGTTCTATTTAGTTTTTTATTCATATTTCAAGCAAACTTTACAACACTATTCAAAGAAGTTGGTATCTTTGATAATGTTGGGTCCCGTCCCCCCCATAACTCTGGAAAATGGAAATAAAAATGTGTTACCTTGTTCATATTATGGTTCTTTTTCTATTGCTAGTTATTGTGGATTTTATATTACATAGAGATTTGGACTTTTTTCTTCCCTCTGTACATAATATTGGTATTTATAGGCAAAAGAGGCAAACAGTGGCATCTAGTGATAGATTACCTAGTAACTGAAGAATGTTTTCTATCTTAAGAATAAAAGGAAAAGGGGGAAAAAGATCATTATGGATAATATTTAGATTGGAATACACTACTGTAAATCCATGAGAAGAGAGTTTTAATGAATATGCATTGAAAATGGTCATTACTGCATAAAAACTAAAATAAATGGAGAGCAAGAATAAAATTTTCGAGAGGAAAATGGATTATCTCAATCAAAATAAAGAATTCCCTCTTTGGCTAGATCTCCAACCCAAATACGTTAAAAAAAACTCAATAAATTCAAATCCAATAGCTCCATCATAATTCTGTATTTTGATTTTAACAGTGTTTAGGAAGAGGATATCCATCTTGGCTGGAGTATTATGCTAAATATGATTAATTCACCTTGGTTGGCAAATACCATTAATAATACAGTGCTACATTATTGGAATGTACAGTACTGTATTCCTCATTTCTGCTATTATTACTACTACTACCATTCTTGTTTAATATTTTTGTGAAAAGAAAAAAGGGAAATCTGTAATTGTAAGAATATGTTTCTATGTTTAAAAATAATAATAATGCATATTTATGTCACACAGTCTTCCTCTTCGCTTCTGGGTGAATGTAATTAAAAATCCACAGTTCGTCTTTGATATCCACAAGGGAAGTATCACCGATGCCTGCCTCTCAGTTGTAGCTCAGACTTTTATGGATTCATGTTCCACCTCAGAGCATCGACTGGGCAAGGATTCTCCCTCCAATAAGCTGCTGTATGCCAAGGATATACCCAGTTATAAAAGCTGGGTAGAAAGGTCAGTATTCAAATAGAGGGTATGTGCTACATGGCAAGACTTTTTGTGCTTCCCCAAGCTTGCAATTATTGAGCCCAGTATCATTTCACTCTGCATCTGGGTGGCATTCCGAGTGGCAGTTGTGTTTTCTTCCCTACTCATAAAGGTCAGTATTAAGGATCCATTTACAGATTCAAAATACCTGCAGATAGGCAGTTTACATGCACAACCCAGCCCTGCATCATAAAAAGCTTTATAGGTGGTAATAGTGGTTCATCCTGATTTGTACCTGGAGGCACAGTAGAAGCCAGGATAGCTTAAGAAGTTGTGATATTTCACGGCATACAGAGGCATGCTCATAGGTACACAAGATGGATCTGTGCAGTATCATCCTAGCCACAGTTGCTACCAGTTTCCAAATAGGAGCAGGAGCCTAGGAGGGTCTCCTAACACTGGCACCATCTGAGACACTACTACACCTAAAACTAAATATTTTAAGTCCCTGGGTGGTACGGATAGTCCAGTCTTACTAAGCCTATAACTCCCCAACCAGACTCCTACAGCTTTCAGATACTAAGAAAGAATCGACAGCATCACTTGGTCAGCCCAGGATTGAGATGTATAATTGAATATTATCACCATACTGATAATACCTGATTCCCCCATCATCATATCACCTCACCCAGTGGCTTAATGTAGATGATAAATAGAAGTGGAAAGAGAGGTCCCTGTTTTGTGGAATTCCACAAAGCAGGGGCTTAGAGCTAGACCTTCCCCAGCCAATACTGGAGTCAGAGAAAAGAAAACCACAACAATGCCATGCCTTCCACTACCAATGACTATGTTCATCCAGAAGAATTATGCCATTATCAGAAGTTACCAGAGATTAAGACTGGATGAACCACTGCCATCCTGATCCAACCAGATGCCATGAGCCCTGTGGCATAGTGATTAGAATGCAGTATTGCAGACTAAGCTCTGTCCACAGTCTAGAGTCCGATCCTGACCGGGCTTAAAGTGGATTCAGACTTCCATCCTTCTGGAGTAGGTAAAATGAGGACCTAAACTGTTGGGGGGGGGTGCAATATGCTGACATTGTAAACCTCCCAGAGAGTGCTGAAAAGCACTATGTAACAGTATATAAGTGCTATTGTTATTGCTACCAACAAATGCAATAAAAATCAGTCTCATTACTGATCTGTTTCCAGATCTGAAACCTAACTGGAAGGAATCCAGATAATATTTACTGAAAAAGATAATAACATCAATGTTGTGGTAAAAACAATACCAAAGAGGAAAATATAAACAAATATTGTTGTCATTGTCAACTCCAGCTGTCATCTTTTACTTTCTTACATAAGTCTTTTTCTATACATTTAACTAGATATAGTTTTTAGCTTTATTACAGGGCTTCTTCTTATTCAACTACAGAAGTACTTAATAAGTAGAATTGTTATTTATATTTGTGATATTCATATATCACAAATAATTGTCACTAATATTGTATATACAATGCAACAATGTATTATGCATTAACAATAAGTTCTGTTATTGTGCATTTATTATGGCATGAGCATTGTAGGAAAACACGTTTTTCACTTTAAGGTTCATCACATATCCTACAAAATTAACCTGATAGTTTGTTCATTTTGATCTTTACATAGTTTTCCTGCAGAAATGACTCGTGGCTCCAGCTCAATTCATTCTTCTTTTTTCTCTCAAATGTTTGTACTTTAAGTAGTCAGTTCTGTTTCTGAAACATTCTCTCCATTACTTTGCAGGTATTATGCAGATATTGCAAAACTCCCAGCCATCAGTGACCAAGACATGAATGCCTACCTCGCAGAACAGTCACGTCTGCACTATGTTGATTTCAACATGCTAAGTGCACTCAATGAAATATACTCCTATGTCAGTAAATACAGTGAGGAGGTGAGAAACATCTTTCTTCAGAGGGTTTTGGGGTTGGTTTTTTTTTTTGAAAAACATTTGTTGATTAAACCCTTCGCTGCATAATTGTCATAAACAATCGAACTTTAAGCAGCTGACATTCCACAATCCAGCAACAAGATTAAAACAATGAAACAACATAGTAACTTTACATCAAAGCCCAAGGAAGAGCACCTAACAACAACCAGACCTTATCACAACAGGACAGAATAAACTCAAACCAAACTCAAAGGTAGTCTAAAAGACTAACTGAAGAAACTAACAGGAGAAATAATGCACCTATTTTTCTTAATTTATCACCAAAAATTGTTAGAAAATTAGGCTGCCGTTATTTGCACTATTGAGATCTGACAGCAAATTACTTACCTTGCTGGGTTGGGAGAACCACAAAAGAAGTATTCAGTACTACACACAACACACAATTCAATATTCGCCCTTCTCTAATACAAACTAACTTTGCACTAGTTTCTGCTTCCATGCTATTTCCATGACTCAAACTGCTAGCTAGGGCTAAGAACAGTGCAGCTCTGCCAATATAGCACACAGTATCATAAGATACTTTTGCAAGTACCCTTCTTTTCAAATATATCTGGCTGAATCTTATAATGCCATTTGGGATGCAAACAGTTAGGAAAATA
Source organism: Pituophis catenifer annectens (assembly GCF_029215685.1). Classification (NCBI taxonomy): domain Eukaryota; kingdom Metazoa; phylum Chordata; class Lepidosauria; order Squamata; family Colubridae; genus Pituophis; species Pituophis catenifer. The sequence continues at coordinate 173,209,399 of NW_027256883.1, read as the reverse complement.
ATTCCAATTTATTTTCAGAGCAATTTGTAACCATAAAATGACTGCATGACACAAAGATATGCTACATAATGCACAACACAAAGTATGCAACAAAATATAAAGGACCAATGTTCACCACAATTAGTTTTTATTTCTCACAGCCTGAGCATATTAAATAGCTTTAGTAAAAGTAAAATAAAAGTAATAACAGATGAGTCTGCCTGAGGAACAATTGTCTGAATTGTGAATTCACAATAAACGAGATCTTTGGATTATTGTGGACATTATTATTATGTGAATACCTAGTCTGTTATCCTAAAAATAGGCTTCTGAACATTGACATTGTTTATAAAAAAATACGCAAAAAAAAAAGACTTATATTTACTTATTTTTGTGTTGTGTTGCTTCATTTCCAATTATATTATTATCTTGGCCAGCATCCATTTTTTTTCCCAAATAGAATGAAATTGCTAATGGCTAGGGATGGAAAAGAAATACTAAAATGCAAACCAAATCAATTAACTAATTTAATTCACATGTTCCAAACTAAGATGCAAGCCAAAATTCAATTTATTTCATTCTTTACACTTCTCCAAATTTGCTACATTGCTCTCTGCTCAAAATTTGTATATAAAAAGGATGGCTATCATGAAATCATGTATATAAAAGTCATATCTTAAGGGAATTTGCTTGCAAAAAATCTGTAGTAATAATTTTAATCACGAAGTGATTAGAGCAATCTTTAGATAAAGCAGAAAGTGGAGCTATTTTAGCTGTTGTTATTGAAAATTTGTATTATTCTCTGAATGCCTGCAAAATTATCTGGTTGTTTTATCATATGCTATTTTCCCAAAGACAAGTTGCATGCACAACCAAATCCTAGATATATTACAAAATATTACTATCAGTACATACTCTTTTCTGATGGATACATTACTTGATGTCTAAGTCCCCACTATCTGGTCAGCCCTTTAATTTTAGTGCTAAGTAATGCCTATTTTGCAGTTACAAGTATTAAAGGCAAGGCTTTTGTCTTTTAAGTGCATGTATAAAAAACATGGTATAGTGCAGCAGCCATTTGCTAAATAATAGAGGAAATGTAGTCTCCAGAATATAATTGTGCTTTTTGCTGGCAGTGTGAGTCAACATGGTAACTCAAAAATAAGGAGGGTTTTATGAACACAATGAAATTCTGTACTTTCCATTCATTTCTTACATTTTCTCTAGAAAGTAGAGCTAAAGACTGAGTGCTGGCTAACAGTTCTACAGTATAATTCAATTTCTTATGTAAACATTTAGAGACCCTAGGTATTCTCATTCACAGACTTACAATAAGGCTAACATTTCAAAGCATCATTCCTATGCACTGTGTTCTTATCAATGTACAAAGAAATTGTCATGAATTTCTAAGACCATTTATTTGTATGTATTGTTCTTCCTTTTCCTTTTAATCTACTTAAATCCAGTTCATTCTTATTAATTTCTGTCCATTCTTGTTTGCTTTGATTTTGGTTCCAGATCATTGGGGCTCTGGAGCAGGATGAGCAGGCGCGCCGGCAGCGCTTAGCATACAAAGTAGAGCAACTTATTGGTGCCATGTCTATGGAAAGCTGAAGAAAGGAGCAGGAACTCCTAGGAAAAAAACATAAGGAGTGATTGCGAACACTTTGGGGAATTAAGGAATTTGGCAAGGAGTCCACAAAGAATATATTGGGAATACTGTGAGAACCTCCTACAAGAAGCAAAAGTTGCCCCAGATTCTTAGCTCAAAACTCACAAAATTCCACTGAAAGGATGAAGGAAAACAACAGCAATTGTGCATCTCAAACATCAGTTGGATTTATCAAATAGTTCAGCTATTCAAGCTGTAACCTTGAAGGTCTTTGGGAGCTTAGACTTCTCCATGACTGCTGCTTTGCATGAAAATTGTTTGGTGTATATTAAGAGATAACAAAAACAATATTTAAAGGTTTTTTAAAGAAAAAGAAAAGAGAAGAAAAAAAGGTAACAAAAACACAGTGGCTACATCTTGAAGATTCCACTGTACATGGCCCCTCACATCATACAAGAACCTCGTTGTTCATGGCTCAGATGGATGGTTTGCAAGTAGATTCTCCTACCTTAGGGAATGTTTGAAAAAACTCCATTACTCCTCTGCCTGGGAACTTTAAAAAATATTCCCAGGAGCACAAATTTGCACCAAGCCTTTTAAATAGTGCAGTTGGAAAGGAAAATCCAGCATTCAGTATCTTCAAGAGTCTTTTAGCAGGAATCTATGTGAGTGGAAAAGCCATCTGGTCACGCAACTCATCTGTGCTGAAATCCAGCTTCAACTATGTATTTATAGAGTACCGATATTTTTTTAATACTCCTTATTTACCATTGAAGGGACACTATGATTTTATGAAAGTCCTTCATTCCTCTTCTACTTTGACACAAGACTTCCCTCATTGAAATGATTCCTTCCTGTTTTTATGTATCTGCAGTTGTGTTCCTAAGGAATGTCTGGTCCTTTTGAAGCTAAGGAAGTTTAAAATGAAACTGGTGCATTATGCACTTTTGTAGGTGCAATTCATATAAGAACTGATTGGCTTTCTTAGTTGCTTAGAGTGTTGATTGATCAGTTAGCTTTTGAGTTGTTTGTTTTTCCTAGTCACTACGTGATTTCTTGCTTTTAAAAAAAAAGTGTTTACAGCAAGCAGTACTTGAACAGTGTAGACCTAGTGAGTTGACATATTTATTGCTTTCCTGCTTTGAATTCACTTATGCAGTCAGAACAAATGGCATTTGCATTTTTCTCACATCATATGAAAGGTCATGCAGAGGTCAAGCATAAGACTTCAATGTCTCCTGGGAGAGGGAAATGGGGGCACCTTCTCTCTGGACAAAAGGAAATGGCACATTCTACATGCTGGCTAATTACTGTAGTCTTGTCTGTGTCCATGTGTCTCAACTCCGATTAGGTTTTTTAATTGACCCTAGTAGTCCATTTCTAAGTGATCAGTAAAAGGCTGATGATGTCGGTGAGTTGTCATTGCTCTTTACAAATGACTTTAAAAAACAAAAACAAAAAACCAAAGTCCCTTCAAGAGTGCTAATAGCAGGTGGGATGCTGTAAACATTTCTGTCTGTAATGAATATTGACGTTTGGATGGGCTACAGTTAAAAGGGGTGAGAAGAAGGGCAAGGTGATTAGAACTAATGGAAGGCAGAATATTGGACCCATGAGTGTAGTTCCCACGAATGAAGTCAGACTTGAAGAGAATAAAATGGCATTTCTTGGTGTGTCTGTGAACAGGCACCTTGGATTGCATTATGATTCTATCAAATTTTGTCACATTTTCAGTATAAGAAAAAAATGTGGTTACAGCTGTTTTGAATGGAATTAGAGGATATTATCACTTGTCAGGTACACCTCGGTTCTAAAAGATCCTAAGGATCTTTGGAAGTGGAGGTTTTCAGAAATAATCCTTAGCTAGTTTTTTGTACAAAGTTCAATGTAGGGAAATCTCAATAATCAGGGGAACCCAAGGTTTCGCTGCTGTTCCACATCTACAATACTTCATGTCCATCCTGTATCCAGGACCATTGTCATGCTGGTCCGAAACAGGGGTTAGCCTGTAAAGGGCAACTATCATCACACTCTTTATTCATGAAGGAGATTCCAGAATAATTAACATGACGGAGGCTGAACTGTTGACCCCATCCTGTAAAATTGCTCCCTGGACATCTGCAGAGAGGAAGCCGCTCATACTATTGCTCTATACACTTATAACAAGGTGATGCATACAGAAATCTATTTCAAAGGTGAATAACCTGAAAATGATTGAATATATTGCTTTATTAGCATAGCTCAGCTTCTAATTAATTGTGAGGAAATCTTTTATCATCTACTAGTGTGCTCTGCTTAGCCACCACATGAGAAAGGAGGAAACCGCTCCTGACAATTAAGCCCATTTGGACCAGTGATATGTAGATGTGTCTTTTAAAAAAAAATACCACTATGATTCCCTTCCCTCACCAAGCAATGGAGAGATTGCTTCCACAAAAGGCTGAGTGAGTTTGGCACCACACGCTTTAACTGAATTGCATATTTTAGGAGAATCTCTCATTCTTCTAATCATTATCCTGAATTCTGCCAGCAAAGGGATAAGCTAAAGGACCAACTTACTGTTTTAATTATAATTCATTAAAGCGGTGTCAACCCCCTTTTTCCCCTTGATAATTTACTTTCATAAGTTTCCTTGAGCCCTATTAATAGCCTGAAAGAAATACTAATGACTGACCTTGTACAATAAGCCAAAGCCTTTGACATTCTCAGCAGTCAAAGATTTGCAGCCAAAAAAATCTGATTTACACTGACTTGGCAAGAGCAGAGAGTAGCAGCTAAATGCATGAAATGTATCAGAAGGACAGCATATTTTCAGAAGCATTACTTCCATGTCCTTTAGCAGTCAGGGGGATTTGATTGCAAAGGAAGAATTGTCTCTTTTAGTCTTAAACTTAATTGACAAAGGTAGTATGTTTAGCAGCTTATTTTTATCAATGGATTTTCTACTTTCCCAATTACAAGCATTTCACAGTGAATTCTCCTTGGGCTTCTTTTATGCATTTGTATTAGTTTTAACTGCTGTGTTAGATGAACTATATATTTGAAGTGTCAATATTCCAAACTAAAGCTGTATCTAGATGGTAGTTTCTTACATCTTTAGTCAGAAGTGAAAAAACAGATAACTCACCAGGATTTATCATCTAAAAACAATGAATAGTTACTATAGATACCCTGATTTAGACTGTAATATCAATGCTGGACCTGCTGGACCCTATAAATTAATAATGAACAGGTTAGGGATAGGAAAAACCCTCCCAGAGTTGGCAAGAATCAAATGTGTTGATTCAAATATATTTGCATAGATTCTTTCACAGCAACTACTGCATTCTACAATCATAGTTTTCCATTGCAGATGTGTAACATCTATTTCTAAGGCTGGATGAGATTTTCTAGGCAATCATACTTTATCTAATAGTTTTTGCATGCTACTTTGATACAACTTATCCTAAAGCAAATTTGGAATTAAATGCATGGCTTTCATTTCATGGTCAATTTACATGGCTATAAAGAGTATAAACTACTGCTGCAGGACCTCAGTCTTCCCAGCCTGAACCATCACTATCTCCAATGCCTTTGGCCATGTTCAAGAGTTGGTAAAGACTGGCCAAATCCACAGGCATTTACCTAATATTGTAAGGTTAGTTTAAAGTGCAAATTTCTTTGGAAAACAATAAGGCTAGAGCATTTAGAACCATGATTATTTTAGGTAATATTCCATATCATGCTATCTTGCCCTGATGTGTCAGTTCTAGCTTATTTCATTTCAGATGTTTTTTACATCAAAGCCAGAGATTACATTCCTGGAATTTTTGTTCCTAACACTTCTTTTTTGAATAATTCCATTTTAACTTTCACTGATGAATGCTATCCAAAGCCATCAAAGAACTCAAAGCAAGGAGGCAGTGATGTGCTAATCAGATGTTTCTTTTCTTTTGAAGACCTTTATTGTATAAAGCTCCATCATGTTAACAGACATGCCTGCCTCTCCTGGTTTTTTGTCCTAGTACTAAAATTCTGTAGCCATTTCACCTGCCAGACCAATCTGAACCAGC